>NC_082613.1:2530769-3163461 GCF_030936135.1 Gavia stellata | reverse complement strand
AACAGGAGCTGAGGTTGGTTAAAACAATGTTGAAAAGCAGCATTTGCCATAGCTTGTGAGTGCTAATTTATCAATGCATTTCTGAGAACAAAGCAGCCCAGGTACCTCACTGAGAAAGCAGTGAAAAACAGCAGAGAGAGAGCTGGAAAAATTTCAAAGTCCTTCTAAAAATTAAAATCTGAAAGCCAGCCAAGTCCCAACAGCCGAGCGGAGGTGCGAGGCATTTAGTCTCCGGGGTGGGCAAAAGCAGCCGACTGCCGTATGCAGTGTGCATCAACACCTCTTGACACTTATGAATATGGGGCTGGTGCTGATGCCCACTTGGATGAAAGAACAGAGTGAGATTGCCAGCGTTGAAGTGGGTGGAAGGGAGGGATGATCTGTAGCAAGATGTTGGGTTTTCTTTAACCCTCTCTCACACAAAGAGCAGCCCATGCACTCGTTCGTTTGGGGTTGAGACATGGAGATTTAAAGACTGCAAATGTTTGAGTGCTGGTTATCTGAAGGATGGATCTGGGCTAAGCCCACGGGAGGGCATCTGTACGGTTATATGTGTGGCCAAACCACATGTGGACACTGCTACTCAGTGCTGGGGGAAAACAGGTCTGATGGATTTCTTACAGCACTGACTTGATTTGTGGAAATGCTTGAGTTTGCTGGGAGCTGTGGTTGTGGAGCAACTCTGGAAACTCAGGCCCTTTGCATCTCCCACAGTAGTTTGCACACACCTCAGCAGCAACCCCTGACTCCTGAAAAGCAGGGAATCACGCTGCCATTAAGTTTCCAAGCCTTGATGACTTCTTTCTGCAAGCCCAGAGGAGACACTGTGATCACCTAAAATAGCTCTTTGCAATAAAAGATCATGGTAGGAACAAGAAGGTTTCAGTGAAAGCTGCTGATAAATGAAGGCTCAGCCTGGAGTGCGTTTTAAATCCCTACACCATCAGTAGAAATTCATGTAGGTGGGGGCAGCCGGGGTGAGGGTTTGGGTTGTGGCAGCCTCAGCAATGGACAAAGAATCTCTATGGTTTGAAGCGCCAGCCTCCTTCACTTCCAGACTTCTCAGTTGTGGGTTTTGGCTTTTGCCAAATCCTAAACTAAACAACAAAGTAATCCCAACCTGATCTGCTCTCCTTCCTGCCCTTCCTTCTCCCCTTGTAAGAGGCTTCCCCCAGCAGAGCCCCAGGGGCCGGAGCAGCATCATCCCACTACAAAGCCTTCCCGGCTCCCTCCGAGCAGACTGGGGAGCTCACCCAGGAATACTCCTCTCCTACCACATTTGCATGACAGACGGCTCCTCTGCATTATCTGCCTCTTCCCACAGAAGCTCCATCCATCCCTCGGGCATCCCGTGGGGATATCTGCTGTCGCAGGCTGCTTTCCACCCCCTTGCTGCCCACCCTTGCCCTCACTCCTACGTGCTTCCAGCAAAGCATCACTCTGATACGCTGGCCCTGCGTTAACTTCTACTCATGCTAGCTCCTTCCATAATTTGCTTAAAATTTCAGGCCTCTGAGACGCAAAGAGTGAGACAGTCCTTCGACACCTGCGATGACCACCCTGTGCAGACACGCTCCAACTCGGCTCCAAGCCCCCAGCCCACCCTGGCGAGGGGCTTTGGTGGACTGGAGGAAGAAAGGAGCATCTCTCCAGGAGAGATGCAGTCCTTACCCCAGCTGCAACATGCACCGTGCCTGATACGTTGTAATGACATGAAAATGAATAGAATAAACTGACTGAGTGGCATTGTTATTAACCTTTGTTACCCCAATAAATCACACCAAAGAGCAGCAATTACTCCCATTTCTGACAAATACTGGTTATGCAGCCGATTCCCCCCTTGCTCTTGGTCCCCTGCCCTTTCCCTCAGTCTCTTTCACAACTGGAACCAGGAAGGTGCAGTACGTATCACGGTGCTGAATGGAATAGGAATCATTTAATACCAGCTCATAAAGGCACGTAACAGATAGCATGGGGCTTCCATGGCATCCATCTACTTCACTCTTAAACAAGGCAGCGGGCTTTCCAGGGGCTCTGCATCCCTGGGTGGGTCCTGGTCCTGGCTCCTAAACCCAAACGCACATCAGCAGTCATTCATCCATGCGTGCACGGATATGGATATGTGCATTTCTTTTGCATCAAGTTTCAGATCTCAGAAATTACTGAATGAAAAGGCTGGAAAGTAGAATTTACCCTCCTCCAAACTCTGATCCAATGCATGAGTCAAGCTTTTGGCCCCAAAGCAGGACCAGCAATCGGGCTTTCTGTATAGCACCAACTTGGCTTGGTTTTTTGTCACGCACTCGTGTCAACACCGATACGAGTTTAGGAGTTTGATGCTGCTCCCAAGACAGCTTATTTCTGAGGTCAGTGCCATGCTCTCTCAGATCGATAAGTTCAGAATTTAGTCAGCACAAACAGCCTCGCAGCAGAGTGCTATCCTTGCATATTTAAAGCTATCTGGGAAGAGGACCTTTCAACAAAGGTATTCAATGAGACTTAAAAATCAATCCTCATTTGTAGAAACTGGCAAAGTATTGTAGCAACCATTGTTAAAATGCCTGGATTAACAATAAATCAGAGTTGACAAATACTTTTTGCATTTTTTACTTTGTGGATTTGTTTTCACAGAGGATCTGGTTTTGGACACGAGAGCTGAATATATGTTTCTTTAAAGAAAGATTCAGAATTACAATTCAATAAACTTTGAAGGACTTTTTGTAAACCTGGCAGAACCCGTGTATTTTATTTGCTCCTATTATTTTTTCTTCAGAAATCCACAGAAGTCACTTTGGAGGTTTTAAAAATTCCCTGGGAAATTCCAAAGTCACATATGCAGTGAAAATAGTGAGATTATAATATTCAAATATCACGTCCAAACTTGAAATAGTTTGAAATGAGAACTGAACAAATGTTATGGGGCCAGAAATAGCTGAAGTTCGGGTTCCTCCTGCAGAGGTAAATTTGCTCGTGCAGCATGTACCATTCATGACTCCTGCCTTCCCTGTTCCAGGTGCCCGCGTGAGCGCACCGTCTGTGCTAACACCCGGCTCCACACACCAGAAAATACAGAAGCAGCGCTGGGCTGGTTAGCGTGCCAGGTGAAACCTTCCTTTTGAGATCGCTTTGCTGGGCTGTATTTCCTTTCTCATCCCTAGATTTTCATTAATCCAGCATGAAACACCAATCTCTGATATCAGCACCCTTTGGTACAGGACAAGTGTCCCATGGCTATAGGAGTTAGATGAACACTGAAGACATAAGAGTGGCCCAAAAGCATGGGTGACCCTTACCGCTCTGTCTGGAAGACACCAAGAGAACAATAGATATGATCGTGTGAATATCCTGAAAAAATTTCATGGCAATGGCTTATTTCCTCTGATATCATTTCAGCAGTGTAACAGTGCGTGGTTTTCACGCAGGGAACTACAACTGGTAGGACCAACAGGAAAATATTCAGCTCTTTCTGAAGTGACTGCTTGTCTTGGTAGCTTTGCTATTGCTAGATCTGCAATGAGACCCAACCTTTGTTTTAGGTCAGCTCGAATCTAATTTAGGGAGGAATCTTTGTTGTATGGATGTCTTTGTGACTTATGTGCTCAGAGTTGATTTTACTCCCCCAATCTTATTAAGGACTTATTATAGAGTGAAGACTGCTGCCGAGTCCATGAGGGTATGGGAGAGGTGCCCTTTATTGCTAGCGAGGGGTACGTGTGCGAGACAGGAAGAGCGAAAGGGAAGCAAACCGGACATAAATCATCCAGAATGCCAGCCAGCAGAGCCTAAAACCCATGGAAAAACAAGATGATTTTCTTTCTCTTTTCCAAAGAGCAGAGGATCTGACCCAAGCCCTGACAGCAAGTAGCCACTTCAGCAGAAGGTACAGGACCTCTTCCCGACTAACCTCGGCAAGCTAGTTTCTGCACTTCCATTATCCTAAAATAATCCTTCTTCTCCTGCCTCCCCCACTGCTTCTGAAGAAAGGAGGTGGGATTTTGTCATTTCCATCAGCCTGAGAGGAGTGGGGCTCGTTTGGGGACGAGGTGACTGGAGCCCACATTCCCTTCCCTTTCTTTTCCGCTGGAGCATGCGACAGTTTGCAATGGGAGGACCAGGCGGCTGCAGGAGCAAAGTTGTAAAAAAAACCCACCCAGTCCCACATCACAATGACTTTTCTCAGATGATAAACATAATAATAAAACCCCTCCTAGTAACCAATATGATGCTAATGCTTCTTAGCTCTGTCAAAAGTGAAAACAGCTCCTTGCTGTCAATTACTGGAGGGACAGCTGGAGTCTCTCCTCTCACTGTCAGGATGCAGACATATTGCATGTCATCGAGAAGGTAACAAATTCACCAGGACAGCATCACCATCTGTCACCAACAGAGACACCGCCGAAACAAAGGGTCAGGCTTCGGCGCAGAGCTCGGGCCTGATCTTACCCCGTCTTGCTTGTCCTTCGCTGCGAAGCGGGCTGGCGCAGATGGAGGTGCCCCCCAAAGCCCCGCGTCTGTCCCGGGGATACACGGGGGAGTTTCGGTTAATAAACCGAGGGGACAAGCTTTGAGTTTTGAGATGATTGTTTTCGCCAGCAAGCCTCGCACTGAAGCCTCCAGACCCTGCTGATGGGGATAAGCCACAGCGTGAAACACCCTCTGGTTTAGCACTGTCCCTCACCCAGTTTCCATCTCCAAGCGCAATGTTTTCCAGCGTGACCTCCTTACGCGCGGGGCATCTTCCTGCGCGCACGAGTAGATGCGTTTGGGCTGCTTGCAGGAGTAAAACAACACCCACGGAGGGCTGGGGGATCAGGCTGTAAGTGGATTTGTTTGGGGCCAGATGGTTGATTCCCCACATTATTGAAGTCTGACTGCCCTGGATCCGCTCTCGTGAGGAGATGCTCGCCCACCCCGGGAAGGCGCTTACACTGGTCTAAACTCTACACGTGATCTAAACCCCAGTAAAACGACAAATAATTCTGTGATATGTTTTGAGGTCATTTTCAGTATTTAACTAGCTCTCCAAAAACTTCAAAAAATACTCTTCAAAAAACCCCCCTCAATTAATAATGCCATTTTTTAAAAACATGTTTTTGAAGATGCTGTTCAGGAGAATAGTGTACATAATGTAAATAATTTAAGCTATTTTTTTTCTCTAGCATATATTGTTGTGCTATTTAAAAATAACCCACATAACTCCATTCTTTCACTCAAGATGAGGCTTATTTCCAACTGATGATGTGCTAATTATTTCAAGAGCAAAGTTTATTTTTGACAGAAAAATCATTGTACTTAAAATCACGTAGAGTGTTGAGGCTTCGGATGAGTCTGAAAGAAAGATGTTTCTGCAAAACTAGCCCAATGTGACAATGCAACATGTTCATATAGCTCCTGTGCTCGTGTTAACAGTATTAATTTGGGATACCCTGCGGCTGCTGGCAAATGCAGCACTGTGGGGTCCAGCTGACATCTGGGGATACCCTTTGGGTTTCCAGAGTCAGATGGCAGCTTTCCTGTTTGCTATCAGCTGCAAGACCCAGGACTTACAATTTATATTCTTAAATATCTCAGGTGTTATTTAGAAGTTAGCTCAGGAGTCAATCTGATGAAGGAAACTGATTTATCTGGAATTAAATAGCACAATTCACACTTTGGCAGTCATTTGGATGCTGCTTTGCTCTGGTCCTGCAGGACTTCCCTGGAGATCCTACCTCCCTCCTGTTCTACTGCACAGTAATAATCCAAAATAAGCACAACTGAAATTTGATCTTAATTCCAAAATGCAGCAGAAAAATGAACTCGCTACTGCTCTTTCCTGACTTGCACTACTTCTGCTGAGATTTACAACGAGCACACAGTCATTCAGAGAAAAAAAATGTTACTGCAGTCACAAGGATACATTTCTAACAAGGAGAAATAGTCCATCTAGTCACAGCCCTATATGTCAAAATTAATTTCATGCTTTAGGTTACAATAAATGACAACTGACTACCCTGAATCATACAAAATAACTTGTAAAGAAGTTACAACTGCTGCTTCCCCCACTTCCCTACACCGTTCCATTTCTCAAACCCAGGATGAACACCTCCAACGTGGAGAGGCAGAGCACAGAGCTGCGAGGTTGCGTCCCCCGTCCTCCCCTCCGCCCCTTCCTTCTCCCCCGGCGTTTGCGGGCTGCCTTGGGATTTCTCGCTTGACTCTCCTCCAAGGTTATGTCAAGATTGCTGTGATGTGGAAGTCACAGGATACTGCCAGCAAGAGGCTGGAAATGCAATTTCAATTGCGGCTGGCGGTCCTTCCTCCATCCCACCCCACTGTGCCCTTGTCCTCTCCTGCAGAAATCAGGAGACGCTTGGAGGACCTGCAAAACTTCCACACTCAGTGCCGTATAAAGCCTCATGAGTGAAAGGAGGAGGTTTGCAAACTGATTTGGGAAAGGAAGGTGGTGGTTGCCATTCTCGTTAGAAAGGAGGGTCTGAAACGGTCCCATGTTCATCCCCATGAGCTGGGGGCAGGGGGTTTGGGCTGCGATTGCTGCCTTCATCTAGACCCGCGCTAGTCTCTTCTCTTGGGAAGGACGGCGATGACTCGCTCATTGCACGATTTCCACAAAACCCACTTCCCTGAACTCCCACCATTTTTGGAGGTGGCTCTTTGGCAGACTTTTTGTTGGACTCTACTCTGCAACCCTCACTATTTTCATTTTTCTGGGAAGAGCAGACAGCCCAAAAGTTCAGTTTTGGCTCCTCTAACAAAGCCTTTCAGGGAGGTGTTTTCCAATACACGAAGGGAGAGCTGCTATCTGGATCTTCACGGGTGTGCTGATGCCATTTGGGAGGCTATGACAGAGCAGGGTGTTGAGCCTTGGGGTCTCTCGAGCTATTCCTCTGCCCCTCAGGACATCCTTCATCCTCATCCCCACGTGGGACAACATCCTCCACTGAGCAAATTCCCCTGTAGAGAACCAAACCTGGGCAGTTCACTGAAACTCAGAGTCTGACCTCTAAATTTGAACACGATCCTGCCTAAAAACACTCTCAAAAATTCATTTAGGAAATCGTATCAAAGTGGTGCTCCTTGAGGAATGTCCTGATCTGCTTTGAAGAAGTCATCTCGGCACAGAAACCGCCTCGTTTAAGCTGCAAGTTGCAGGTTTAACGGCATTGAACGGATGAAGCCCGAGCCACACACCTGGGATGCGGACAAGGTTTTAATTCTCTTGTTTGCAAAGGTTTCTGCAAACCAAAGCAAATCCTGCCCTGGCTGCCCGGCTTAGTTTGCCCTGTGATGGGGCTTAGAGCAGGATGAGGGTATTTTATCTTCGTGGCTATATAAGACAAAGGCCAAATGATCAAATGCTCTGCGTACCCCTCTCTAACTCGGTCCATGCTGGGCGGCTGACTTCACAGCCGGAGCTTGCGGACTTTCACAAAGCCCCGTGCTGCTATTTTGGAGCTAGAGCTCATCTTTATGCATTAACGTGGACCCAGAGTTTAGAAGAAAACTCACATCTCTTTTGAGCTGCTGCTCAGAACATTTTGCTCTCTCAATCGCGCTGCCTGCAGAGCCCTGTAGCCACCACCAGCGAAAGAGAAATGAGAAACCCAACACTGCTCCTTTATTACACAGAGTGGAAAACTTCAAGAGAGAAAAACTTAGCTTGAAAGCAATATCTGCACTTAGATGTTGTTCGGCAACTTACTGCAATATAGAGGCTTGTCGAAATACGGCTTGTGCTGCCGTCCTGAGCTTGCATTTAGGTGGTGCCCCACAGCACACGCTATAGCAAGGCTCCATAAGTGGCACTGTACGTAAGAATTGCTTCTCCCACCACTGTCTCTGGGGTGGAGAGAGCAGTTGATAAAAATGCAGCTGTTTTCATTAGTTTGGACAGGGAACGGAAAAAAATTGGAGAGCTACAGGGGAAGTCAGGTGGGAAGAACCTGATCTGAGGAGCTGCTCTAAGGAAAGATTTTTTTTGTTTGAACACAAATGGCTTTTCAGCATGGATTTTTGGCATTGGCCGCATTTTTCTTGCTGAAACCATTGTGACATTTCCATTAAAACTTTCCTTTTCAACTCATTATTTGATTCAGTCCATAAAAAAACAGCAAACGTTCCGATAGATCTCATAACAGTCATGCACATCATTGAAGAAATACATGAAAAAAATATTTAAAACTACTAAGCATTTTTGGAAATTCTGGGTTTTCCCAGTAACTTGACCAGCTATAGTAAGCAATAGGCAAATAGAAACATCCCAGTCATATCTCTGAGGACCCACAAACAGGGCAGACGTTAGCTCAGAGGGGTTATGAAGGGCCGCACGCTGCAGCACAGCTGAGCCAAGGCACGTGGGCTTGTCCAGCACTGGTTCAGAGGCCTTTTATAAACTGGTAACATTTTTCACCACAGTTCCTATGAAATGGAGCAACAACACTTGTGCCAAAGATGTGTATGGATGTAAGTAGTGTTAGAAAACAGAGTTACCCAGTAAACAACAAATTTGTCTCCTCTGGTCTCGAGTTATCAAAGATATCTCATGACTAAGATCAGAAGAGGCATATACTTTGTGTAGGTTATAAGTTCTGGGACTCCGGGGCATGGCCCACACTTAATCAGTGTTTCCTGCGTTAGTTTTATCAGTGGTTACTGATAAAGCCATATTTTCTAGCAATGCAATTGTTCAGTTCTCCTACGTGACCATAATGTACGAGGTGCACAGGCGAGGGCAATGGGCCCAGAAGTATTTTTCTATACCTTGAATATCCATGACGATCAAAAGTGATGTACACAATTAAGTGCCCTTGTTAGCAATTAACTTTTTTTTTTTAGTCAGTCAACAAATAAGCTTTCTAACACATTAGAGGTACTAGAGATGTGTATTTCTAGGATTTTTGGTTGGTTTGGGGTTTTTTTTCCAAATCATTTCGCACGTCAAGTCCAAGGGACTCTGCTCTACTGACATCCAGAAGGCAGAGGTTCTCGCTCAAGACTTGGGGCAAGATTTATCAAAGGCAAAATGAGTAGATTTTTTTGACATTTCTCCTTGGTGCACTGTATGACCACCTTCACCTCTTAATGAGCAATGCTAACGGTCACTGCAAAGCGACTGCACTAGAACTGAAAAACACCCTCCCTGTTTGCTCCAGCTAGGATGGTTCACAATGAGATGCAGGGAAGAAGCAGCACACATTTGCTCACATATACTGGGTAAAAGACGAAGTACACAGCTAACAAGTTTTTGTTTTAAAATAGAATCTTTCCATAAAGGTAGATACATACCTGAAATTTGTTGTTATATTTTGATATTTTTGTTTTAATGAAACTCAGTTTCACAGGCAACTTCACACGCGAAATGGGAGTGCGTCTTATCATCCAGTCTGTGTTCACAAAACTGCCAGGACCGGGAGCCTTCAGGGGATGCACAATCACGCCGTCTGATTTGTGCTTTTTTTTTTCCTCATGGGCAAAATTCTGCCAGTTGCAAACCTTCCATTTCAGTTATTTACATGCAGAAGCTAGTATGTGATTTTGCAGATGTTTAGAAGAAAAAAATAGCAGTTCTTCCTTGTCCCCTAATAGGGCGATTTAAAGAAAAAAGGAGTCTCACAGATCTAGTTGCAGTTTGTATTAAAAACCAAAGAGAATTAAATACCTGATGTATTCAGGCAAGTTCAAGAAATCGTTATTACAATTTTATAAGTTTTATTGCGTCTGAAGTCCTTTCCTCTTCAACAGATAGGGACTAACCACATCTACACACTCAGAGATGAATTTTTACTGCAATTTTAAAAATATCTGGGCACCTGAAGGTGTATATGGGCACACTGTGATTTTTGAAAGCTCTTGAATGTCTTCTTTAACAGCAGCTAAATGCCACAAGTTTTGAATGTTGCACTAGACATCTATATGGATTTTCAGGCAGAGAAGAGTCTTTACAAACATAGGCTAATATTTGTAGGGATGAATATAGAGGAATGTAGAGAAATACTCTTCTGAAGATGGTCACTTTTGAAAATATTATCTGGAATCCTCAATAATTTTAACATTTAGTTTGCTTTGGTCGAGTGTAAAAGACAAAATGGGGGCCTGGACCTTACTCAGGCTTTCCTACCAAGTAGTTCCACCAAATTAGGAATTTAAACCAAGTCTGAAACAGCACTTTGTCTGCATTTACAGACGTATTGCCCCAGGGTAAGAGATGTAATTCTCTGAAATGAAGAAAATTAAATCATTACCCTCTTCACCCAAGCCTTTTTGCTGTTGGAAAGTTAGTTTTGCATTTAATGAATATGGGCTCGTGTCTTTCTAATGAGTATGAGATAGTTGATGTAATTGAAAACTTAAGCAGGGAAAAATCATTACAAGGTTTTTTTTAATTAATTTCTTTTGTATATTTGTGTTATGAGTGATAGCTACCAGTAGAGTCATGGGGATGGAAACCCGCAATTTACTCCACAGGCAATTCGAAAACATGTGTCGGAATAGGAGATTCCCCATATTTTACCTGCCTGAAGGAAAGCAGCTGGAGGAGAGTTTTCAGCTGTACCTCCCCACGTCTCTGGGAGATCCTAGGCGTTTCCTTATTCCTGCTTTCCTCCTACTTCTTGCCACTATGAACTTGTCACATTTTCCTTTCTCCCTTTTTCCGACAGGAAACACCTCCTCTGTCCCTTCTTCTCCAGGACTGTCAACCAAGCTGACATTTGGGAAAAGCATCCACAAATGGAGGGATGGGCAGGGGGTAACAACTCCCTCCACAGTCACGTAAATGCCTGCTTTCCCACACTGGGCTGCATTTCAGGTGGGGTTTTTACCTTCCTTATGGCCAGGAGCTAAGCAAGACCTCGAGCAAATCCAGGGGAGAGATGCTGCTGCTCAGGGACCATGTTTCTAGGATTGCAGTGATGGCTGTAATCTGGACAAAGAAAGGAGTCCAGCATCCTCTGCTCATTGTTCAAACCTTCAGCCGATGTCTTTGGAGCTGCAAAGACTAATGGGACTGATTGTCACTGTGTTCCCATGTATGAAATTGAGGACGGAAACATGCATTTTTAATAATGAAAGGACATCGAGGGGAAGGGCAAAGGAGGTGCTGGGGAGAGAGGAAGGTGGTTCATAAGGTCAATGTGATTCATAACAGATCCATAAATCTCTACCATTAGCTGGCAATGCATTTCTCCATCTTTTTTGATATCTTTCCCCAGGTTTTGATAATCCCCATCAGCCCCCTGCACATTTACCTCTGGAGGCCAGCCTTCATCCACAGGCCCATATATCATTTCCAGACAAAGATTTTCCTCTCTAAGCTTTTTATTTTCCTTTGATCTTTCACTAATAGTTAGCTATTTTGTGTGTCCTTGCTCTCCCATGAATAGGTTTTCTTGGCTGCCACCATCCACAGCAAAATACCTGTCATTAACCCCACTCTAAACCCCAATATCATTCTCCTGATAGTACCTTCCATACTCCCCGAACAAAAAAATTCCTCCTCATTCTCATTTAAGAGACCATCCTTGAGATGTCCTCTCTAATTTCAAGAACAAAACCAAAAGAGAGAGAAGGTTAAATGATTCTGAGAAGCGCTCACTGCAGGGAGTTTTCCTGGAAAACCCCATTCACCTATTTACGGACGTTGGCTTTCACAAGGCTGTGTTTGTGCAGTTAGCATCAAGCTCCACACACCACCTTGTCCTCATGGAAGAAGGTTTCCAAAGTAGCTGAGAGAGCAAGTTAAGAGCATAAAAAGATATTTCTTTGCAAACTGCGGAACCGATTGAGGATTTTACCAGCCTCCAGCTTTTCTTTCCTTCCTGCCAACAGCCGGGAGCGTGCGAGTGCTCCCTAATCAGTTCCATGTGGTCATCCATCTCCTACCTGGAGTCACTGGCAGCTTAAACTAACCTGGCTGATTTTGCCCGAAGTGGATTAGGGAGTGCACATACCATCACTCCTACCCGCAGGTCTGGTAATAGACAGCTGGGGAAAGTTAATGTCTTCAAGTAGCATCATTTGATCTGGGAGAGGATAAATGTCTGAAACAGTAGCCAAGGGTTATGTCCTGATCCCGGTGCATAATTTATCCACAAACTGGCTTTCTGGAAAGAGGCAGGAGTAGAAAAACACCACCGTTTCCAGGCAGAGTGAGCTGAGATATAAGAAGGTTGCAACTCTACTCTGAAGCTAGATCTGGACAGCGATTTTTCTGCTCTTTGTTTCCATGAACGCCCAATTTAAAATCAAACGTCAGTCCCTACTAGCTGTTCGGATTAGAGCAGACGCATCTGGAAACCATGCGTTGCCCTGAAAGCCACCCAAGCTGGCTCTGAAGTTGAAGATGAGGGTGGAATGTTCTTATCCCAGAGCCAAGGCTGTCGCTGCGCGAGCACAAAAGGCAGTTGGTAGGACATCAGCTTGTGGGAGTTTCCTTAGTTACCATAAGGAAAAGTTAAATGTCACAGTCTCCACTGGATCAAATCTACAAGAACAGAGATGATTTATTTGAGCTCAGATCTGGGTTTAGCCACTGATCTGAATGTGAGGCTGGAATATGGAGCGTGCAAGAAAAGTGAGTTTGTGGTTACTAAGGTAAAACCAGAGAAGTCAAGGCAGCAAGTCTTAAATGAGGTTGGGAGACCATGTCTCCCTGATCTATGATTTAATTCATCTTCGCCAATATTTTAACATGCGTAGCTTGCTCATATTAGCTGAATTTAACTAAGAGATTGTATATCTGAGGAGAAAAGAGGCACAAGACCTACAAAGCAGTGGTTCCGGTCTTACCCTTGTTTCAACTTTCTGGTGACATCAGTGTGATCTGGGTAATATCTGGTTACAGGGGTGTGAGACAACAGCCAGCACTTGGACGCACCGAGGTGGGATTTGCAGGTACACTGACCCACATCTCCCCATGCCTCCACCACCCAACGGGCAGCATCGCCTAAACCTTGCACCTCGCACTCATCTCTCTGCTGACCAGAAGAAATTCAAGAGCCTGGTTGAAATGTTATTGGCAATTTAACAAGACGGTAATGCCACTGCCAGCGCTGAGACCTTCAACAATATTTTTTCTCAGCCCAAACCCCACCCTTTCAAAAGTCAGCACCACTTTAAAGAGGCAGAGGGAAGAAAACGGTATTCATTAATCATTCTGCCACAACAACACTACAGGGTGATTTCTGCTTTACACCTTTTCTCACAATAGTATGCAATTTAATTGCTTTTAAAAAAGCTTTAACGATACAGACCAAAAGCTGATCTTAGCAACATCTTTTCTATTTCAGCAGAATTAAGGACACAGTTGGTAGTTGAGAGAAATGCACAACTGAACCACTTCAAAAAAGGCAAATATATCTCAAATCTCAGTCAGGCATTCTGCAAAGGTCCAGTAAAACACCTTCTATCTATCCTGAATCCAAAATGCCTTTTAACTTTCTGTCTGGCCAATGTATATCGTTCCAGGATGTTTTGACCCAGGACCTTCTTGTCTATAAGAACTTCTCTCTGAGGGGCAGGTTTTACAGTTGGAAAGAGGATGGAGACACAGACGCATGGCTAGTAAACTGAAAAGACAAAACGGGTGAGGACACTGCTGGAGTGCCAGAGAGTCTCTATAAAAATAAAGAGTCACAGATCGCCAGGTGTTCAAATAAACGTGGTGTGTATCAGCAGATCCAGCTTTTCAGCAGCACTCAGCAGGCTGGGTGCCGGTTACACAGTGGGCACTTCACTGGGATTGCGTTAGATACCAGGAACTCCTCTGAAAAAATCAGATTATCCTGAATCCATCAGATCTGGAGCTGAATTTTTCTGCAGGTCTGACCTAGATCACAAGTGCTTGAAACTGCAAACCTGTGTGGATATTGCAGAGAGTTAATAAGACAAGGCAGTGTTCAGACAAGGTATGCATATGTCTTTTATGAGAAAACACATCCAAAAGTCAATGAATGACTTTTGTATTTGTGCCACCAACTACAACGGACTTCTTTTAAGAGTGATTCAGATCACTTCTGCTGTCACTACTTGTGACGTGTGTGCACATATGAAGTAATGAGTGGGCTCTACCTGCAAAAGGGACAAGCCTGTGACGTGTGCGCTTCTGGAGATGTCTGATGAACACACCGCACACAGATTACTAAATGCATCCATGCTTTTATATCACTGGACTTTGTGACCAAATTCTTTGATGTCAGAATAGCTTTTTCTCCCTGCGTGGGATTTACCATTTATCTGACAGATTCTCAGCTTCTGAGATGGCAGAGCTGGACAGTCTTGCTTTAGCATGTCTTCTCAGGGAGGGCTTTACTGAAATGTCACAAGGATTTCTACCTCTTCTGGATTCGAAGGAATACTGCCTTTCCCATATAATTACCAGGAGAATTTCCGAGCACTGGGGTAAGAACCGGCTGAAGCAATGGCATCACAGGAGCGAGAAAGCTGCCCGGCACTGCAAGTGGAAGCTAACCCCTTGAGAAAAGTGCTCACAATTCAGGCTGGAGGCATGAAGAGGATGAAAAATGTCGCTTGCTGGGGAGGAGGGGAGAGAGGGAAGGAATGCAATTTGTGAATAAAGAGAGGCCTCATTCCACGCAGCTTTGCCTCTGGATAAGCATCTGTGACCATCTTCTCCCAGCCAGAATTGTGTACTGTGACTCTGTCCAATCCACACAACATGCTTCGAGTCATAAGGTTTGCATCTGTTATTGTTCACAGTCTTAGCAGAGGTAAGGCTAATTTAGAAGAGATTACCTTTCTAAGAGAAAAGACCTTGCTTTCTCTAATGGCTTTACATGAAAACTTTATTTGATAGAGGAATGTACACAGCAAACTTACTGGAAAATATTTACCTCAATGGAAAACTTTACTCTGCTCATGTATCAGAGTGCTACATTAGTTTAGATAGCACCTTAAAAATTCCTCTGGGATTTTCTTGAAGGGATGAGTTTCAGTGTGGATGGGGCTGCCTAGGAGGATATTTTCAATGCAATCAATAGAAATGAGTGATTCATTAGATTTAAAAAAAAGATAAATAATGCTTTGGGAGTTGCAGGTCATGGGCAGGTTTCCCTTTTGAACCAGGATCGCCAGTGAGGGGGTTGACACCACTCTGTGCTGCTGTTTTCCAACCCTTGCTGTCTATGACTGAGGAGAACACAAGCACTGACCATTCGTCCCATGCAAAAGCCCCAGCCTTGGTGAAAGCAGGGAATTCCATCATTGCTCAGGGGTTTATTTGGGAGTAGAGAGGCCTGAGGGCCAATGGCCCAGCCATGCTCCAAAAGAACAAGAAGCAAAAGCTGCTTTTTAGGTGAGCTGATATTTTTAGCTGGAGAGAGAGAAAACAAAGACGCGAGGTAAGGTCATAGAGCAGGTCGATGGCAGGAACAGAAATAGAGGACAGATCTCTCTCCTTCCCAGCTGGACCCCTACTCACAACAAGGTCTCTCAAGCTGGAGCAAAGCCTATCCTAGAAAATTTGGCCCCATACATGCTTAATTTCTTCCTATGGCTTATATTTCATAAAGGGGATTCAAGGCTCACTCTTGTGTTACAGTATTAGTTTAATGTACATTTATTTTGTATACATTATCTTTCCTTACAAGCTCTTCAATATGTCTGAAAACCAGAGATGAAAAGAGATGACACATTAAACACAGTAACTCCCAAAGAGGCAGCCATGGTGTGAAGAACATTGAATTCCCATATGATATTATTATATTGCCTTCTTTGCTGTACAGTGTTACAGTAAGTAAGGGGATTATCTGCTTGTCTCCCAATATATAGACGAGGAACAGACAAAAAGGAAAAAAAGAAAAAGATTTGCTTTTGTTTCAGTACTTCTAGTCTACTTGCCCACAGGAAGACAAAATCCTGCCCATTCAAAATACTCTCCCCCTGCAGCATCACCCTCTTTTCTCAAGAAAGCATCTCTGTCTAACCAAAGGGAGAAAGAAGGTTGAGCAAGCTGGGAGATGACCCAGATGTTCATCATCATAACTTGCACAAGCATCTGCTTTGTAGGGTAATAAGTCTTTAGGTGGACATTGCCCTTTGGAGCTGATGCATCTTCCAGGGCTTGTTCCTACCCTGAGGGTTTGAGCCCTCCCTTACTGCTTCAAGAGAAGTCGAAGAGGAGAGCATCCCAGAAACTGGAGAGAAGGTTTAGGTCCTGTAGTAGGAATAACGTTAGATTCAGATGAAGGTATGTGTCTGTGACCATGAGAAAGGTACAGGCAAAATATTTCTGGGTTTTTCAGATGTTTCCTTGGACACTGGCTACTGAGAGAAAAGCAAGGGGCAAGGCTGTACCAGCTCTCTTGCTTCAGGAAAGGACCTGCAAAGCAACAAGAAGAGCCTCCACGCTTCTGAAGGCCCACTCATCCAGCTGCAAGGAGGTGGAGCACAGCTGGAGAGGACAGGCCAGCACTGGAGCAGCTCAAGTGCTTCAGCATCTGGATCGCTGGGGCTGCACGAACTCTGTCTACAAAATGTCACCTTGTGCCGAAGGCAAACCGTAGCGGCTGGATACCACAAGGTAAGGGGCAGAGATCGTTTCCCCAAAGGTGCCCAGCTCCTTCCAGGATCAGATCCTCTCACCTGATGTGCCATTCAGCCTGGTGTCTGACCTAGTAATTAAGATGTCCTTCCTTGTCTATTAAGTGTGGAAACCCTCTCCCTCTTTACCCCAAACATTAATTTAGAAAGCAAAATGCCAGAGCGACTGCCTCTCTCGTGTAATTTTTTCCCTCTTCAGATTCCCTTGCTTCCTTTATTTAGTGCCAGCAGAAAACAATATGGTTTCTTTCATTGTCTTCTATTAAGACTTCCAAGCAAGGGGGAGATTATTACTGTTCCAGCGTGTGACGACATAATAGGCTCCTGTCCCAGAAAACAAAAGTCTTTGCAAGACGATAAAGAGACAAGTCCTACTTATGATGTCACCGAAAAGACAGTAGTAGAAATAAAGAAAGGGGGAGGGGGGGAGATAAGAATAAACATCTGTATATTGGGAATAACAATAACATTTGTTCTGCCTTTTATTTCTGAAAGCTGCCTTAAATTGTGCCTTGTACAGAACAGAAAAGACTTTTGTGTGTGTGTGTGTGCACAGATGGATTTATAATAATAAAAAAATCCATTGAAATGCAAAGTTTAGGATTTCCCCCCTCCCCCTCAAAAAAAAAAAAAGAAAGATCAAATAAATCTTGACAAAGAAAACTGTTCTGGTTCTATTTTTTCCTGATCTTCTCAAGTTCTGCCCCTTTTTTAACCGTGCAGAGGAAAACGTAGGATTCTTTTTAAAAGAGAAATGTGTATATTTCAGGAAATATGCTTTAGGTGGTATAATTAATAAGGCATGTGAACAGCAGGAATTAGAAATATATGAACTGATTTGCCTTCAGTGCCAGTACAGCTTGGGTGATGGTGGAGTCAATCCTCACTCATGGGCTTTTTCCATGAGGGCGAGGGTGGGAGGATGCTGGGCTCGGAGCAAGTCACGGACACGGTGCGGGGATCCCTGTCCTAATGCCAAGTGGCTGCGCCTGAACCACGCAGAGAAATGCCGTGCAGAAGCACGAGCCTGAGTCCCAGCAGCAGCATGGTTGCATTCACAGTGGGAGATGCTCGAGCTACGATGCTGCTCAGGCACGACGGCAATGCTCCCGAATCCAGAGGTGGCTCAGGCACAGCCACACCGGGGGCTCTGCATCACGCTGTGTTTTACACTTGGTCACAGCAGTGAATCATGCTACCAGTGGCCTCCACAGGGACATTCTGCGTTTATACCAGCATATCTGGGTTTATACCAGCAGTGTTTGTCCCTCTGTTTAGAAAAGAAGGGGGAAAATATCTTTAGAGTTTTAAAATTAGTTTGAGTTATACATTAGTTCTCACACGGCTTGTTGGCCACTGGTGGCAAGGTGAGATCATGAAGTACTCTGTTTTATAAAGAGGGAAACCAAGGCACTGCAAGTCTCTAGCGGGGCTGACAGAGCTCGCCCACCGGGTCTGCAGAGATCCTAAGGCGGGAGGACAGATCAGAGCAGGACAAGTCACAGTCCCGTGCAAGGAGCAACAACGTCGCTTCCCACAACTGCTGTTGGGGGGATTGCTAATTGCCGCTTCTCACAGATTGCCGTAAACCCCAACATAATCAGCCTCATTGCATCAACTGCTCTAATGACTATTGCTTGCTCTTGAAGGTGACATTACGACAGAGGTGGGCATTATCTGGTAAATAGAACCAAACTATGCTTTTACATCTGATTCACCTTCTCATAGCACAGTTACTCCTAAGACGTGAGTAGTGTTATTAGATCTATATGCATGTGTATTAATAATAACAATTGTACTTGCAATTAATTTTAAAGCCCACCATCAATCTTTCTTAGAATTCAATCTGATGCACAGCCAGAGGGAAGGGACGTGCGCACTGAATTTCATTTTAACCCCTTCCTTTTTTGTTTGCCAACATTGGATTTATGGTGAATAATAAACCACCGCGGCTATTGCATTTCCAGACCAGACCTGAAGAGTTAAATTCGCCACTGCAGGGAGATTGGACATCATCAAAACCTAAAATATCAATAAGTAAACAGAGGAGAACAATGCACTCCTCCCTCACATGACTGATGTTACTAGTGGAATTAGGAATTAACTACAAGATTAAAGCCACCATTTTAATTCGTCAGACAAAGCTGGTTATCTGTACAGCCATCGTAAGCAGGTGGCCAGCTTGCTAGCTACCATGGACACAATGGCCAGTATAATGCAAAGGGGACTGGGAGGTAATAATTCAGCCGATAACCCCTGACACACTTATTCAGTTGCTAATTCGCTCTGCGTGCAGGAGCTGTAACCAGCATTTAAAGATGTGCTATGATATTTAAAGCCTAATTTATTCTCTTTATTAAAAATGATATCAAACAATATTTCACTCTCCCTTTTGGTGAAGATTAACTGTTTATGATCCTTGTGTATTATGTGGGGCCATAACCATTATTCACGTCAACTGTTTGGCTGGGGCATCTGAGACCCTTTAGATTAATCGTTCGGCGGTTATTTGTTAACGCAGAGGAGGTATCACGGAAGGAAACAGCCTCAGTTCTGAATCAACTTTATGCCAAGTATTAAAAACATTTATTTGAACTTGATTATTTATAATGATCTTCATATTTTGAGACTTTTTATCACAGGTAGAGACCTATTTTCAAATCTGAGTACGGAAGATTTATTCTTAGATTTATTTAACACCCACTTTTCCATAACTAGATTCTTTCTAAAACCTTATATTAGACCACTACCTAAGCAGCTACACTTCCCAGGTGTCCAAACGTTCTGCAACTTGTAAGATGCATCATTGGTGCGAGTAAGTAACAGACACCATGGTCAAGCTGCACCATCTGAAACCTCCCACCAAGGACTGGATGAGCCATTGGGCATCAGTGTTTCCAGTTTCCCTGGGGAACGGATTTATTTTTTCTCCTCTGGACTGTCTGGCACATTTCCTTGTGCATCTTTTATGTTTGCACAGAAAGCAAACCTCACTGCTCATGTATTTTAGCCTGCAAAGACTGGTGCTGATCCATCCTCCAGGTACTCCACAGCTCCTCTGAAATAGCCCAGTTGAAAGGAATCATAAAAGTCATATAAACATGTGGAGTACCATTGTAACGGCTAGGGAATTTCTAGGGAAATAAGGCTATTTCTTTTAGTTGCTTGTAGTTAATGAAACATCATTATTAAAGCAGGTGCCTCCTGTTAAGGAGGTGAAGTTTGAAATAACAAAATGGAATTAATGTAGAAAGAGTAATTAATAGCCCTTCTAAAATGCAATGAAGAGAAGTGAATGGAAGTTGTAAGGCAAGGTAGCACTACCTGCAAGGGTAAAACAGAACACAACCTCCCCCAAACTTTCTGTGAAACGGAAATCAAGCATTAATGGAACAATACAGCAGTGTGGAGTTGTGAGTGGGAAGAGACATTCAGACTCCAATTTAGACACAATCACGGAAGCCGTAAGTGCCTGGGACTCTCTTTGGCTTGATGTTGGTCTACAGGATTTCAGAGATCGCTTCTAGCCGTATTTGTGATTTCAGGGCATTAAGACAGTTAAACTGCATCGCACATCCCATGCCTCCTTTTCATTCATTTGTATCTCCAGATTTTCTAAATTTTAACCCACAGAGAGTGCTTTGATTTTTTTGTCTGCCATAAAAACCCACCGGCTCTGGAGGGATTCTGCTGGCTTGTCATAAAAGGCGCAGATGTTAAGAGCTTCCCGTGAGCGGCAGAGCTGTCTCCGCAGGAGCACACAGCTCCATCCCGCGCCGCTGCAAATCTGGAACAACTCTGCTAACTTCAGCATGCTGCACCGATGCTGTGGGGAGCAGAATTTGGGCCACTGACTGGAAACACTAGGACAGTATGTGGTTTTTTGCTGTAAAGCTAAGCTGGAAGTGAATGGCTCTTACACCTCCGCACCTCCATGGATTTATAGCAGCTGAGTGGCTGTGGAGCAACTCTGGTTTCCCTTGGCCTAAAGGGGATCCTAATTTAGGAGTTAGGGAAAGCAGGTGAGCAAATGAGCTAGCAAACAAAATGCCTCTTCACCCTTCATCACTCTCATCATGCCACAGAGCTTAATTTTCTTCTCAGTCAGAGCAATGTTAGTCAAAAATATTTCAATAAAGAGCCTGAGCTATATAATACAAAGCCCACGTCAGCGATGGTAAAATTGGATATATAGTGTGTACCCTTTCAGTCCAATTATTTAGGTCCCCTTTCTCATTTTGTCATCTCAGTTGTATGCATGTAGCTACCTGGGCCCACAAACCCGCTTGCACACCCCGTTTAGGTGCACCATTGCACAGCCAAGTCACCCAGAATAGCCCCCTCGCTCCTGGGTGCTCATCTCATGCAGGCAGAACTTTGATGCTGGGTACACCAGGAGATTCAGTCTGAGATCAGGAGAATATAAAAGGTCCCTCCTGCTCTGCCCCGCTGAAGGACGGAGGGATCGAGCTGGAGCTCCTGGGACAAAGGGGCTGTGGTCAAAGTGCTGGAGCTGGGGATTTGGCCCTAGCTCTTTCCTGGACTCTGTGCTTCTGCTCCCCATCTGTGAAATGGGGACAACTGCACTTTCCTGAGAGTACGACAGCTTATCTGGGAAAGCGACTGAGATAAATAGATTAAAACTGTGCTGGTGGAGAGCCACAGAGAAGAGGGTCATGCGACAGCCTATTCAGACAGTTCCTATTATTAATATGTAAAGCTGTCATACTTCATAAGATCACATCCAATGTAATCAAGAGGATTTAGTTCACTAATATAGCAGCAGTCACACTAGATAAGATTGCTTATAGGGATAAGAGTGTACATTTGTCGCTCCATTTTAATTAAAAAAAACCTTAATAAAAGGTTGTAATGATAAACTGATAAGCAATTGCGCTCTCCCCTTCTCCCAGTAGGTTACTACACAAAACTCATATTGCAATTAGAAACCTCCCATAAGACACCATATGACATATATCAATGTTGGCTCAGCAGCAGAGAGTTACTGGTCACCCCGCTTTGTATGTTCAATTGCTGCTAACTAGATTTTTTTTCCCCCCACCTTGATTCACAAATTATTTTGCCAGACAGAGAACAACCCGGAGTGAATTTATTTAACACATCTTGGTGTTACAACTAAGTGGGAAGAAAATCCTCTCTCGGAAGAAAACTAATTGAAAATGTAAGTAATTCCAGCAGGACAGCCCTGCTGCATGCTCTCCCTTGAAAAGTAGAGGCTCACTCAGTGGTGGCACTGCTAAATGTTCCCCCTAGTTAGCTGAGGTGTTAAAGCCTATCTCTTCCCCTTTTCGGGAGATGAATTATAAAATGGTGTGATGCAGAGCTCCAGCCTGGTTGGATGAGAGGTGCATGTCGATTTATACAACTGAGCATATACGTTCCTGTAGCAGCATGAAGAGGCATGCTGCTATTGAAATTTCAGATCATTTTGCAGCTGCAAACTGTAATAGCAGTAATGATAAACCAGAAGCTGTGCTACCCATTAAAAAGAACCCCAGACACTCTAACATGTTTGTTTTGCCTCTGATTTTAAGCATTCAGCACCAGCTGAACTTCTTGTTCACGACTCATTAAAAATGTCCTGCATCTTTTCATAGACAGAGGCTACTGTGAGTACCCAGAGTTAAGTGCACAAGATGGGAGCAGCGACAAAACCCGGGCTCTCCCCTCGGTTAGGTGACTGCCTTCGTGTGAGGTTAGGTGGTTCTCTCCACCTTGCTGAGCCTCGGCTGCTCAGAGGGCAGGATGGAGGTGGTGGTGTCTTACACGCCTCTCTAAGGCAGATGCTTTGCTACTGATAAAAATCTGGAAACTTTAGAGACGAGCTGTCTTGGGTATAAGCAGGCACAGAAGCTGGCTGATCGCGTGCACGTGTCCTGCTGAAACGCAGCTGTGCGTCACTACTTGGATGCAGCGGCAGTCCGAGCTGCAGCACACGGACCATCACTGAGTCCAGTTGCGGGAGGCTCTGAGCTCCTGTACAGGCAGAGGTGTCGACACTCAAAAGTCCTGAAACCCTACCTGCTGTCTCAGACACAGAAACGGTTTGTTTCAGGCCACAAGTACTGGTGTGTTAGATGCAACCCAAAACTTTTGGCTGAAAGAGTCTCCCCACGCCGTGGGCACTGTGGGTTAAGACTGCTGCGCGCAAAGCAAAGGCCAAGCAACCACCGCTGCTCCTCCCCAGCAGAGAAGGCAGCTCCTGCCTTTGCCGTGTCATGGTTCTGCAGCTTTAAGGGAAGGATTTCTTTGCCTTACAAGGTCTCACAAGCATTTAACTTCATTACTCAGGCTGTGGAGGAAGAGCAAGATCTGCACGATGGTTTGTGCAGCGAGTCTACGTGTTTTGTAAAGCTCCACGGGAAAGGAAAGATTTTGCTCTAGGTTACTCAAGAAGCCTTGCGCTAGAAGCAGGCGTTGGAAACCATCTCACCCGAGTCCCCGTTGAATGCCTAAACTCCATTAATAAGGGCAGTAAGAGAGAGCCACGCTGCCACTATTGCAATTTAAGACTCGATTTGCACATTTCAGCAGTGACACAGTGGGAAGCAGCCCCGGGCGAGCAGCAGCCAGAGCCCCACCGTGCCGCACTGCAGCCGTCCAGCGCCTGGTTCCAGCGCTCGCGCCGTGCTCGATGCTGTCTTTTACAGTGCTGGGCAATTAACGGAGTATGGTCAACCAAAAGGCCACGCTGGGTTTTGTGAACCTGAGAAGAGCACTCTATCCTTATAATAGGATAGAAACATTTATTTATCAATAATATTTTCTTGCTTAGCTTTTTTTTTTTTTTTGAAGTGTGCCAAATTAACACAATAATGGCAATGTTGATTTTTTTTATCTCTACTTTTCAGTGAATATGAATGCTCAACTCTGGCAGGGCTTAACTTTGTGTATGAAGAGGGAAAAAAAAGTCCTGGTAAATATGTTGTTACTGATTTAAAAATCTATTTGTTCAGTAATTTCTGCTGGAGCCATCATTATCTTGCCAAAGCAGCTGTTGGAATATTAACTAGACACAGCAGTAACAAGTGGAATATAATTAGCACTCCTTGTTCCAGTGAATTTTCAGTTTTAACTAGGAACAATTTGCAATGAATCTCTGTGCTGTTGTAATTAACTTAACCAATGCACCACACACACCGACGACCGTACTGAGTACTGTAGGAAATCACCGAGGGTGCTGTGGGTGGGGCAAAGCTATTGCCTAATTCTGGCCAGCTATTACATACCAAGGATATCCCTCCTTGCTTTGCAGTGCGTTGTCTGCAATTAAAGACCGGCAGCGTATATTTGTGAAACCATAAAACCAAAATTACAAGGGGATACTAATGCCCCACACTTGTTTTTCCGGGTGTATTTTTGCAGCATGCACTTTTAATGTACAAATTGTTTTCCAAGCATTGAGACTAAAGTGGTGAGGGCAGAAACACATGCATAAAAGCAAGCTTTCTCAAGGAAAACCGCTCCAGAAGCCCCATCCTGCACATGTGTACCATTAACTTTTACTGCCCCACGTAGCTTTTTGCAGCCACTGGCATAAGCCAGAGCAGCCAGAGAGGCTGTTGTTAATTAAATGAATCACTATCCCTGCTCTGGTACCCACCAACACGCCAGTCACAGCATGCTCTGGGGCTTACCTCCCCTCTTTTCCAACGCGTTTCTTCCAGCCCCATCTCTCACTTGTTTTTACTCTGGAGTTCAGCATGAAACCATGGTTCTACAGTATTTCTGTAATGGGCAAATTCTTCACAGGGCTTTGTCAGCCCCAGAGCCTCACTGGACCAGACCCCTGCCTACATCAGTTGGGGTTTAACCCCCATGCACTGCATCCAAGCACCTTCTCCAGAGCAGGCAAGCCACGAACTATGACTCCATCATCTTCATGATGATGAGTTTGCCATGCCCTCCTTGCCAAAGCAAAGCTCTCAGGGAAATAGCAGCAAACACATACAGCAGTTGTTTCTGAACTATCCTGGCTTGTTACCTTTGGAAGCTTCATGGCAAGACAATAATGTCTAAGGTTGTTAGATATTGTGAGATATTGTTAAATATTTGGGGGTTTTTGGGGAGGCAGGGTTGACAGCTTGCTATTTCCTCTCTTTCCCTTGTCTCCCAGCAAGTCCAGTCTTGCTGTTGGGGGAAAGCTGTCCCTAGATAACTTCATCCACAGTGGAGACTTCAGCACAAGGTGTCTCCACTGAGCGGACCTACACTACATACAAGAAGGACAGTGACAACGTTAACTCCACCTCAAAATGCTTTTATTTGCCCTCTCCGTGGTCAAGTTGGCAATTGGCTATAATATGATCGAGTGAGCATCCTGCATGTGTGCGTATGCGACTCCAACAGCACAGTTAGGGCCAATTTGTTGCTGAAGATGGTCAAGATTTTCTTGCAAAATATCATCACGCAATACTCTCCAGACTTCAGCTCCTGGAAAGGTGCTATGGGAGAATCTCAGCTTTCCAGCTTTATTTAAAAAGCATAAGTTGCTCCCTAGACCTTACAAACTGTTCCAAAAAGTGGCCCTATGGCTCAAACCAAACAAAAGAAACTCAAAGCATCTGGAATTTTTCAGGTTGGAGTCTAAGACTTTTTTTTTGGAAGCAGCAGCATGAATTGCAACTTCACCAGGGTTTTGAATACAGGGGGTATGCAATGCTGCCATCATAATTTCCAAGTGCAAACCTCTCAGAACTCGGGCTCTGCAGGCAAGCTGAGATCTCCTGCCTGCAAAAGCATCTCCCTGAGGAAGACAGAGCCACAGCTCCCCAGAGGCACAGGCTGGCCAAGGCCATGGACACCTTGTGCACATCGCGAACGCGTGAGGGCAGCCAAGATGATGAGATTGCAGGCACTGCTGGGGTTAGACCAACGCTATATAACCAAACAAAATAACCATCACCCCCTGTGCCTTACACCAGTTCCTCCCGCTTTGTCCCAAACTATGGGCTGTACTGGGCACGAACGGCTGGGAATGATGTGGTGGTGGGACTGAGTGTTCCTGTGTGGACATCCGTGAGATAGAGCTCCATGTGAAAAACCCACAGGGTTCACAGGTGGCTCTCCCTGCTTCCTCATCCTTATACTCCATAAAAAATATTTAAAAGTTATATTTTGAGCTGTTTTACAGAATAAAACCCTGAAAACTGCTGTTGTCTTTGCATCGGTGGGAGAATCAGCACTCCAACACTGTCAGCTCTGGCACTGCTGACCAGGGCTGAATTAGCCCCACATGTGCTTCCACAGTGTGGGGCACATAAATTTAAGGTATTAAAATGTCTCCTGTATGGCCTCTTCTAAAGGAAATAGTCTTTTCGGAAGGTCAGGTTTGAATAAAAATTTTCACAATATTTCAGTTTCTAAATTTTTCACCCCAAATTTTCGTTTTCCTCTGAACACCTTTTTGCCTGAAGGCCAAAGGGGAGAAAAGAAAAAGCAAAGCTGAAATATTTTTGCATAAAATTTTTAAATTTTCAGTTAATTCTAACCCACATATTTTTTGATAACTTGATAACTTATTATTGTTGTCGTTGTTATTATTATTATTATTGTTTGAATGGCACGTTTGTCCTACCTCTTAACGCATTATCAGTGATCTGGAGCTTTGTTACTTTTAGTCTCGATAACTGATCGCGTAACAAGATTCCTGAAATCGTAGTAAAGAGGCTAAAGACCAGTGTGTGCGCGTGTGGCTTCTGAATCAGGACAACAAACAGCTGAGATCGAAGAGTCACATTGATCTAGCAATTTTTCTTTAAATACTTAGTGTGCTAGGAAGGGGAAATGAATTTTAAAACCTTGATAGCGTAAAGATAAAGCAGAAATAGAAAAACAAAAGAAATAAGGTAGGAAATCTGCTGTTTTTAGAAGCAATCGGAGCGCTACAAATAGTAAACCAAGCTGATACTTAGTCACCAGCATGGAGAACAAAGATTAAAAAGAAGTGAGAAATGTGGTGGGGACTGTAAAGAGCCACTTCCATTTCTGTATATATCCTCTCTTGCCTGTGTTTCTGCAACAGAAGGGAGTTGGGAGATGGTCCATCTTTTGGACACCTTCATCGTAGCCTTGCAGACAGGAAGGTATGTGCTGACGTGCTCTATCAAAGCCTCCCGCATCGCATGAAAGACGAGCCAGGGAAGTGGCAGCTCAATAGACATTGTCACAGCCTCTTTAAATCAGGTGTGAGCTTCCAAAACCCAAAGAAAAAAACCCACAACCTAAAACTACGCCGAGCAAAAAGCCCTTTGTCGGCGCAGGAAACAACATCATAGAAGGCGGCAAAGGGAAAATTTATTAAGTCATGCTATTGCAAAGCGCAATTCTTGACATCTAACTCCTGAAACACAAGTGAGGTGGGCTCCTCTCGTGCTCTTTAAAAAGCATCACTTCATGCTTTCTTGTCTTTTTCCATTAAGATCCCACACGCGTGGCTATTCATCCCCTCAGCACACAGGAGCCAGATTGTTTGCCGAAGTGATAGATGAAAAATTCATTCTGTTTTGAGGATGTTTAAACATTCAAAGCAGGAGTGTTGCTGGCTGCTGGGTAGCCTGCTTAGCAGTTGCTCTCCAGCTCAGAGTCTCTAAGGTTCAGGCTGCAAATTCCAAACCCTACTCGTGGTCAAATAAAATCATCAGAAATTTGACTCAGATTATTAGCTTTTTTTGCTTTGTTTTGAATAAGTATTCTTCCGTTTACAGACCCATCCACACTGTAGCATTTTACAATTTATTCTCCTGAGCTTGACCAGGGCTGTTGTGCATAAAGTAATGAAAATCTTGGCGTCCAAAGGGAAACATCCCTCTGTGTTTGTGTGTGTGTACACACACATATATTATTTTGAAAAATGAATTGACAGACACCCCTATGAGATCACGTTTGCAGGCTGAATTTCCTACCCTATTTTTTTCTACAAAACTAAATCAAGATGTTTATGCTACGGAGGCAAAAGATTTGAATATCTAACCCTTCCCCACCCAGTCCGTGCTTGCACACACACAAAGCCAAGGCAGAAAATCACATTGCTTTCTCAGCAGATATATATTCCACCCCTGCAAAAATGGTGTAATCTGTTTTCCCTGTAACTGGAATTCGTGATGTCAGGGATGCTGATGGCAGTGTCAAGAAATCAGCTGAGCCTCTGATAATGGCATTTGCGCATTTGACTTCTTTATTCTTCAGGCTTTATGATTTAAAATCCACAGTTTAATCTGCACCCACCACCTCACATGCAGATTGTAAAACACCCACATATCCTGACACAGAAACAGCAAATGCTCTTCTCTATTGTCAGCCATTGCTGTCCGAGGCCAAAAGAAAGAGGTCACCCATAATAATAAGGTCAACCATCACCATGGTATCTGAGCACCATTTGATTTAAAGAATGCTGTAAGAGTCTATGGAAAATATAGAGGCAGCAAAGGAAAAGCACTCAGAGTAACTTCAGAAATAATTGCAATGCAATTAAGATGTGCCACCAAAATGAATATTTCAGATCAGAGTTCATCTGCGGAGAGGTTGCTAGTGTTATAAAAGTCAGAGACGTTTAGGCTTGATTAGGCTCTCGCATGCAACTCAGCAGCCAAACACACAAAAATCAATGGATTTGTATCAGTAAAAATCCTCTCTGAGAGGAAAACCTTGCTTAAAAGGACGTAACCATACCCATCAGCAGCTCTGAAGCCTCTGCCGTTAATGGGTGGCCAGCGCTGCTCAGGATCAGGCTCTGAAGCTGAAATATTGCTGGACCAAGGGAAGGGAAGGAGAGAAGGGAAGACGGATCTGCCGTGCTTTTGGAACAGGCTTTTCATAACTGCCTCTGCATCTGCAACAGGCAACACCTTCAGCTTAGTTCCTTCAAGTTTCACCATTAAAATGCACGTGGGAAACAGCACTGAGAAAGATCGGTGTGACTCCTTTTGTTACCGATGTCTCGTTTAAAAGGATCTTTGTTTTCACGCTAACAGAGCAAGCGCAGAAGGGCGGTGATCCCCTGGTGCACCGCCGCGGGGGCCAGTACCAGAGGAAAAGGCAAGGATCTTTCTAGCAGGCAATTCACAGGTTGAGCTGCCCAACCCCATTGGGCAGCAGTTGGTGGATGCCTTGAAAAATGATGGTATTTCTGCTAAAAAAATAGAGGAAAAAGGGAAGGTCCTCGATCCAACCCCCTGTGGTCGCTGCCTGTCTAAAGCCTGTTTCAACCCTGAGCATCTTCTCCCCATCCAGCATGGAGCAGGGATGGGCTCTCAGCAAATGAGCAGCCTCAGTGAAGCCAGCAGGGTTTAAGGACGGGTTTAAAATGAAAATTAAGCATGTTTTGCTTAAACATTTAATGATTAAATGTTTTGGTGAAGGGGTTCAATTCTGGCAGCGCTGGCAGCCCAGTGGGTCTGATCCCAAAAAGCACTGAAGGATTATAAGCACAAGTTTAAGAAAAAATAAATATCTCTTTGGAGAAGCACAGGGGAAGCGGCTTTCGGAGGCTGCTTTTCCCAGAAACTCTCAGCAGCAGGACTGTTGTGAGCAAAGATGTGGCTGTTTATCTACTAGAGGCAAGGATTTAATTTCTAGAGGGCAAGCGCACCTCTAGGGAGGACTATTTTGGTCATTAATGCAGGTTTGGCCGGCACCATTATGTGTCGAGCTTTGCTGGTATGAAGCTGTAAATACGTTTAAAATTCTCATGACTGGAAATCAGGGACAGTGCTCCCCCAGGCAGGCAGTGGTCCAAGCTGAAGGCAAATACAAGCACGGGACAGCTTTGTTGCCTTTTTATGATCCCCACCGTACACTAGCCTTTGATGCTTATTATGAAATATTATGATTTAAGTGACTATGGTAGTTCATGAAAAATGACCCCTGTAAAAGCTGCCTGGGAAACTAGATTCAGTAAATTAGCACATTCCTTAACGTGATCCTCCTAGCTGTATATTGTATGTTAACTTAAATGTGCCTAAATGGACAGTTCAGTAGCCTATACATAAAATCTTGAAATGATTATCCTATTAAGGACTATTATTGGAGTGGTTTAGTCTTGTGCTGCATCATTTATGCAAATGAGAGAAAAACTGAAGTTACTGTTACTTTTAGACAAAGTGCAAATAAGCTTTTCATTGCATATTAATGAATTGCTAACACCACGGCTCTTCCGCACCCATCTTTATGCAGATTATAGTAATGCTGTTTGCACAGTTGTATAATTTGAACTTTTTCATTTTGAAGCGCCTAGACTAAGATTTAAAAACAAACCCAAACCCGATACCCTGCAAGTTAAACCAAACCAAATACTCTTCCTACAGAAACATAGAATTGAAGCTGCAGACTCGGCGAACATGTTCAGCTGACCGTATTTTGTGTTAAATGTATCAAAACTATTTTTTAGAGTTCGGTGTAAAACTTAGCGGATCCAAATTGCATCAAGAACGCATTTAAGAACAGACTGAAACCCATTCACATTTGAGTTGATTCTTAATTTTAAGCATGTTTAAATCCCACCGATTGCAGTGACGTGCTGACATATGTTTCAGTGCCTCTCTGAAGGAAATATTTTCTTGATTCAGGACTTTAGAGAATACATCTCCTCTTTGGACCCAATCCTGCAACCCATTACTCTTAACTCATACAAGCAACCCCTGTGACATGAGACGCCTTACGTCTGTGCAAATTCCTCAGATACCAGAGTCAAAACTGCAAACAGAAGTGTAAACGCTCATTGGCTCTAACAGGAAGAATATTAGATCCACAGAGAGAAACAGAGATGATAAATGTGATCAATAATGAGTGTAACTTGTTAAGTTATAGCTTCATTGCAAACAAGGAACTGCTTCCAGCTGTAAAAAAGGTGGGAACAAATACATATACACTATTCCAGAAAAGTAATAACCCACTTTTATGTAGCTTCAGCAAATTTGATTCCAGAAGAGAATCAACGAAAGTGCTTGATGGATCTTAATTTTTTTAGATTTGCTTGTTCTATTTTACTGCTACCCAATATAATGGCTACACAGTCGCTAATAAAAGTTATCCACATAAAACCATCTAGTTCATATTTACAACACCGCATTTGAATAAATATTTGAAAAAGAGAGTCATGCAGGAAGCAAGCATCTCTTTTGGAAACACCTTTTAGTGCAGAACGAAGGACAGACTGGCCAAAATACACCTCTCTTCCCACCAGCCGGTCCCCTGAGAGAGAGGTGGATGTGCAGAGGGATGGTTTGTCTGTAAGTGTTGCTGCTGAGTCCAGGTTTGTGACAGCAGCAACACAGCTGACGGCACCGGGCTGGGGTTTGGGTTCGATTTCTGGTTCTGCCACCAACCTGTCTGTCAGGTTGCTTTTCCTTCCTCTGTTGAAGGAGACAGCAATATTTGATAGTAATCCTTTCTGAAATTCTGTTGTTTCTATAGAGGGAAAGCACTGCATTCAGACAGGAGTACCATATATGTTTTGGGTTGGGGTTTTTTAAAGGGAATTTACATTTGTGGTTACAAGGAAGAAAATATCTTTTCAAGAGCTCCCATCTTCTGGGGACTCACACGGAAACAGGTGTTCCTTTCTTTTGCAACCACCAAGCTAAATGCAGCTTATCAGGTTTGAAAGGGTAGATTCTGGCTACAAAACAATCTGAGGTCCTTAACAGCAAAAGCATGTGGCTTTCTGTTACCACCATTCACGTTTACATCATCCTGAGGCTGACAAAATATCAGCAGCGGGCACAATTCAGCCAGGCGAGGGAGGTGAGATGCCCGATTCTCCATCACCAGCTTCTGTGTCCGCCCGCTTCACCTCAAATCCTCAGACGTTCCTGTTTACCCTGGATCATCACAACCGCTTCACAGCCATTACCAGCTATTCAGTAAATAACACGTATGCTGTCTAAATGCATAACATACAAATGCTCAAATACATAATTAATGCAGGTTTACCCTTGAGAGCTGTTGTTGGTCTCCTGGGTAAGTAATACGTCTTTTATTGTTTAGACTTAAAGATCTCTTGAGCCTCTTTTAAGGATGTGCTTTGAGCAGCTCAGAGAAGAAAAAAAATAGTGCACAAGAAATCTATAGGTGACTCCACTGGCAAGAAACCAAAACTACTATCCTGTTCTGCTTTGCCCTGGCAAGTCTTTATTGAAGAAGACTGAGCAACAAAACTGTCTGCTTCTCCTCTTGCAGAAGACAAGAATTTGAGTTAAGGATGAAGGTGCCAACTTTACCTTGAGGAGGACCCCATCCAGCCGCTGCCCTCCCACGAGCTAGCCGGGAGCTCGCAGAAGGGCTTACAAAGAGCCCCGCAAGCAGGGAGAGGACTCTTGGGGTCCAGAGACCAGTGAGCATGAAAGGAAGCTGAATTTGAACCAACAGCTTAAAGGTAAGAGGGCATTTATGTTTCTTCACTAATTCTTAGGAGCATCCAAGCCCCTCGCCATCCTGATTTCAAGGATTACAGCACAAAATTCCTCTGTGGCATCTGGGCAAACCATTTCTAAACAGCTCTGCGAAGCTGTGGTGACCTTCTCCAGCCAGGCTGGGCAACCACATTCGATAGGAAAACATGAAGTGAATTCAAGCAACAGTATGCTCATGAACGGTTCTTTAACACGATCCTAAAAACCCCGCACAGGTGCTCTTGATGTTCTGTAAAAACCATTACTGACATCCTATCGGTTCGCGCACATTCAACATTTTCATTTCTTATATGCATAAAAAGCTAACATTCCTTATCGTCGATAGCATGAGAGGCAGGATAGAGCCCGGCCTGGCGTCGATATCCCCCCATGGCTGTGCACATTCGTGCTTCACGGTGCCTACTGGGAAAATTCTCCTTTACGTGGTTCCGGTATTTATTGATCCTAAAGCCACTTTAGGCCCCTCTTTCAGCCTGAAGAAACAGATTATATCTAAGCCTGCCTCAACACACCTTAGCTAGATCTGTGCAGGAAGAAGTGTGTGTGCACATACGCTGGCTCTGGGGTTTGTGTGGCCCAGGGCTTAGACACTCAACTCGTATTCATTTCAATCTCTGTTGAAGGCTGCAACCGTAGTTTGGGAATGGTGTTGGCAAACGCGGGCACGCGGGGTAGATTCCAGCTCTCACCATAGGCTTGTCCAATAATTAATGTTAGTATTAATGAATTTATGAGAGAACATCAATGGGGAATATACCCCGATGTATTTAATTTAGAAACATAATATGAACTGCAATGCTGCGGACAAACACCTGGCACAAATGGAATTCAGGCCTTTCCTACACTATAACAATTTTGAGGAGGTCAATATGTGTTTACAAATACAGACAGCATTTGCTTTTGCGTTACCTTTTATAAAGGATCAAATTAAATTTGCACCGTTACTTCATTTGGGGTCCCCTCCTTTTATGTTTAAACCACAACGTGATTATAGGCTTACTTTATGAGTAAAGTAACTAAGAACAATACAAGCATCATAATGAAAAAGATGTGCAGCATTTTACACCGCATAATAAATGTGTGTCCGTATCAATGTAAAACATACAAATGGCAATAATTTAACACTGAATATTTTTCTGCCTTTAATTAAAATAAACTAATAAAGATTTCAGAGATGCATTTGCTTTAATAGAATGCAGAGTTATAATTGGTGACCTATTTTAAGCAATTTAATTTCCCATGACCTGTTTTCCAAATTAACATAGTAATAGAAGAATGTTTATTGTGTTTGGGAATATAAGTTTCTCCTTCAAAGATGTCATATGCCTTTGTGATTTGATTTAAAGGTGTATTCTTTTATTAAAATGTTCATATAAAGAGCTTGTAAATTATGTAAATGTTTCTTTTTATGGCATTTAATGAGCCTAGAATTTTAAATCAAAGCACAATCAAAGAAAATAAACAGGGACATCTTGAAGATTCAGAAGATCACTTTAAAAAAAGCGTATCAGCTACGTCGTACTGAATCCATTTGAATCCCCTTTTTCTTAAAGCGTTCATGAGCATACTTTCCCCAACTATTTTATTACGCTCGTGTGTTTGTATATACACATAAACACACCCATACACAAAATTATGTATTTTACACACACAAGCTCAATCTGCAGCTGTTTAGAGATGGCTCTTTTTGGAATCTCATTAAACTCTTGTGGCATTGTGTGCCAAGGGCTGATTAGGTGCTATTTAAAAAATAAAAAAAAAGAAAAGATATTCCCTTGTGTGATTTCGAGGCACCTGAATTATTCACAAGTTGCACGGGGGGCCCATTTCCCAGGCCTGCCGCTTCTGCACCGGCACGCTGAATGCAGCTAAAAGCAAGTTCAACCTGATATTACAACAGAGCCCAAATCTGACAGTTGGGGCTGAGTTTTAAATACTAGACCCTCACTTTTAAAGAATGATGCATTCTTTAAAATGGGTGGTAGTTTCATGGATTTGGGGGAAAAAGAATCCACAAGGAAATTAATTTTTTTGTTAATTGAAATTAGTGAGCATTTTCATTTTCTCCTGATCCTTATTCAGTTTGAGGGCAAACTGACTGATAAAACGGTAGACTGGAATCCTTCAGACTGCCGCGGCAGAGGACAGGGGAGCTCACGTGGGGTGAAGGTGCTGCAGGGACGCGGGACAGCCTCTGTGCCCCTCCTGTCTCGGACAGCTGGACGCTCCACCCAGGTAACGAGCCCAACAGGAGCATCATGCAAAGATGTGTCCTGCACGTGTTACACTGGAAGTAATCCCGCTTGTCATTACGGGATTATGGAGCAGTGATTTACGAGGCTTCAGAAGACTTCCAGTTTGTTCGAGAAGGGAGGGGGACGACACAAGATTAAGGCCAAAGTATTCTATACAAACAGGAAAAAACATTTATTGTCTTCTCAAACGCAGCATAGGTGGGAGTGCATTCTTCATTCAGAAGGAATAGTGGGGTTGTTTCAAGGGGTTATGCAGGGTTAATGAAATATGTCACCTCTGTATAAAAACAGTTCTAATGTTTTCTATTTTAATTATTTTATCATGTCGAAACGTTGTAGTCGTAGATCAACCTTCTTTTCTGGGAAAATGAGCCACTCCTCAATTCTTCCTATACTCAAATAGGTTTGCTCATTATACAAATATATGAATGCATCTATATATGTTGGTGTACATTTTGCTCCTTATACACATGCCCATAACTGTGCACACACTATGCCACAGATCTGTATATGCATGCAGAACGTATGATAACTCAGAGTCCCAGTCATGGCTCGTGTAAAGTCTCATTCATTCTCCACAGGACTCCATCATCTGAAAAGGTGGGAGAGTGGAAAAAACCCTCCACAGAACAGACTTTTTAATGTACTGTGGATGCACGTGGCCTGCCCGAAAATCTCTCTCGTGCTGCGCTCTCTAGACCATCCCCAAATCACTTGTGAAATGTTCGGGACAGCAAAGGCGCATGTTTAACGAGAGGAGACTCTCGCCACGGCATTTGTGCCTCCGTAAATATGCAGAGCTGAGTGAGTTTAACAGGGGGTCAACTGCTTGACTAGATCTCTCGGTGATGAGCAGGACATCAACACCTAGGCAGATGACAACCTCCTCCCGCCCGTCTCAGTTTCCTTGGGGCTCACACAGCCGCATGGCATTATTTTAGCAGTGCATCCCCACAGCAGAGGAGATGCTCTCTAACAGCTTGTTATAGCCCCATCTGTTAAGAATTTACAGCTAATGTATCTTATAACATGGGGTTTTATAGGTAAGAAAGAAGCATTTGGCCTGGTTAGATCTCTGCATGGCTCTGTTTGTGATCTCGCTGCCTAACACGTTTGGGTTTAGTATTTTGGGGAATTGATATTAAAAATATCAATGATTCATCCATCATTGATGAACATGCTGAGATGTTCAATAAAGATTCTTCAGCAGCAATAACTATATGTACGTATATACAGATAGATGAGTATGTCTCCTACGTGGGTTTCAAGCACGATTCCCCCAGAACAGTCCAAGCTATAAGGTACTTTACGCTCAAACCCAAGTTTTGTACTCTGACAATTTAAAACATGCAATCTATGAAAGTGCAGGCTCTGAGTGTTGATGGAGTTGGGGTGCCCAGCTGGACCCCTCGGCCAGCTGCCGCTGTCCCGGCTCCTGGAAGCATCAGGAAGAAAAGGACAAATCCCCCACTATAAGAAATTTACAGCCTGTTTTTGTTATATTAGGTGCTCTTTATAGCCTTATTAAAGCACCAAATGGCTGAAGGCTTTGCCGGTAAGACTCAGGGGGCATGAATGAAATGGTTTTTGGTAGAGAAAGCAAGACCAAATGAGTCTTCTTCTCCAAAGACTAAGGCTAATCGAGTTCTGCTTTACATCTGCCCATTGAGTTGAAGTCCTCCATCCATCTGGATCCCAAAAGCACCCGCCGTCTCAGGACTAGCTGCAGCTCTTAACCTCGGACCGTGCAAACAGCCCACCCGACGAGCACACTGGGGAAGGAGCCGTGCTGGTTTGCCCTGTGTCCCTCACTGATGAGATGCAGTGTGTCCTCCCCGCTCCAGCCGCCCCAGCAACTCTTGTCAGAGAGCAGGAGAAACAGGGGGAAAAAGCACTAAAACAGACAATAAAGAGAACACTTCAGAAACCTATCCATCGGGGATCTTTTAAAAGCATTGATTTCTGGGCTTCAAGAGAGGAAAAGGAAGAGAATAATGTTTCAAGAGAAAAATAACAGCCCCCAAACCACAAACTTCAAGCTGCCTGAATTTCTTATTGCCTTCAGGAGTCCGAGCTCACTGTGGTTTAACGCCTGTACTGCTGGATCCGACCCCAACGTGCGCTTCACGAGGACACCGCTCCGACACAAAACCACCACCTTTCTGCCGTCACATTTTCAGGGGTCAAAAGACCCAACGCTGCTCTCACATCGCTTCCAACCCCGGGGCAATTCGACTGGCTCCAGTCGAGCACCTGCTGATAGAAACAGCCTGGTGCGGAAGCAAAAACCAAGCCCTCCGTTTCCTTTTTATTTAATTTTTAAAGGCTCTGAACTGAAAGTGGGAGGAGGGGGGTATCTGAAGATCTCCGTGCGTCTTCTTTATTCAAGGGGTAACAGGGAAAAGCATTTTGCTGCTCCGAGGGTGTACACTCAGTGATCTTAACAGCGCATTATATAACGCTGCCGAATAAATGACAGACAGCCGGGATTCACAAGGCGAACCGAGCACATCAAAGTACCCCGGTGACGACATGAACCACGCGAACGCAGCTTGAGTGCGCTTGCTGTCGCTCCAGCATCTCGAGAGGCATCGTCGTGCCAGCCTCCCTCTCTTTAATCTGTGCAACGAGTTCATCTCGCCCTCCGACTCTCCCCCACCGAAACGCTGATGCTTTTCTGGTCTGTCTTCTTCTCTTTAGGTACCTGCTCATCCAATATCCTACACCACCATCAACCTCTCAAATTGTCTGTTCCTCCTTCAGTCTAGTCCTGTTCCCACTCCTCTCTCTGCTCCTCCTTCAGTCCAGCAGGAAAAATACTGCTGAAATAAATCATATCGGGTCCTATATAGGACAAAAAAAATTACTTCTGTGGTTACCAGCCTGGAATATCCACACAGCTCTGCCTTGACCTTACGTGCCTTTGGTTAAAGGGATGTTCCATTATTAATCCAGCTTAGAGCTGGATTAACTTTTAAAGATACAAAAATGCCCACAAGCCAAGTAAGGTGATATATTTTTGGCTGGTTGGAACTGGCAGGCTGCCGGGCAGGGTTAAGCAAGCATCTAGAGCTTAGGAGAGGTGCTTTTAGGTATAAATCCTGATGAAAAAAAAACCCAACCAAACAACCCTAAAATAAATTACGTAAGCAAGTAACATCCAGCAGGTCACGCAGGACAGTTAACATCCTCTGAGAAATTCCCACTACAGATCAAATCTGCCCAGCCTGGCAAGCAGAATCACATTCCAACCTGGCGACTTTGATTTTGAGAGGGGAGGGATGAGGGGAAGACAGAGAAGGGGCAAAAAGGTAATTCAAAAGAGGAAAACCAAAACATGCTGAATAAAAAAACATTTAAAGGCTGATCCAAAGCCTACTAAAATTTATGTCAATGGGAGGTTTTTGTTTTCCTCCTTTCAATAGACATTGGATCATGTCCCTAGAGAACAGTTTCCAAATGTGGTCGCTCTAATGAAGCATCTAGAATCTGCATTTGGAGGCTGAAAAATCCCAGTGATTGCAGCCCCCCCAGGTAGGGACTCTGCCTCGTTGGCTGTTGTACTGAACTAGCACAGGGTGGGCACTCCTGGGAACAAGACCTGACTAACAGGGACATAACCGGGAAGAGAGCAGAATGATGGTTGTGATTAGTGAAATGTAGATTTTCACACGCATCTGCACAGAGAGCTGAAATACCGCCCTAAGATACCCCCTCACATTCAAAATAACACATTCAGATTTGCAAACGCATTTAGAATATTAACTTATGCATCAACGGAAAGGTAGATTTTAACCTATCCTTTAAAACAAACTCTTAAATACTTTTAATGTATGCCTCTCGTGAAACTCTGTGCACATCTATACCCACGGATTGCTGCTGGCTGCAAAAAAAATATCCATTGTGTTTGCTTTCATCACTGCCTGAAGAAGGGATTTATGAGCAGCATACCTGCTTTTGACGAGCATACTAGTGAGGAGCTGAGCAGGAAGGGAGAGGGAAGATGTTACAACACATCTCTTCAGATGTCCAATAAAACAGAAACTGTTGAGCTGCTACTGTTTTGCTCTTTGCAATGAAGTTCCTTGTTCAGCATTAAAAGGAGGCAATTCTTCCTAGTTTACCTCTATTACCATATATCAAAAATGTATAAGCAAAAATAGTCAGATAATGAGAAAAATTACCTTTGAATAAGTATCACATAAAAAGAAATAGTTAAGATCTGCCATGAATTATTCAAGCAGCTCCAAATATAAATTGCCACAAATAGCAAGACGAGATCTTGCCTTTCTGTGTGTTGCATATGTCCTGCAACAACCCAAACAGCACATTTCACTTGGGAAGCTGCGTATGGAGAATTGCGTTGCCTCGAGGAAATCCAATGGGAGGCAATGCTACATAGAGCAGAATATGCTCCTCTTCGCCTTACAGATCGTATATATATGTTTTAAAGCCATTTTGTGCAACTAGGATATTTCAGCACATAATGCCTGTGTTGAAAGCCTACTACTACACCCAGAGGGTTTCACAGAAAACACTGCAGCCTGGGGGAAGTCTGAGTCCCACAGCTAGAAATTAGGGCTGTAGAGCTGCAAGGGAATCTGTGCTCTCATATAATTAAGAGCGATTCTTCACAAAAATTGCAATTTTGTTACTGCAATACTGACAGTTATTTAGATGCGCTTGGAAAAAAAACCCTGGCTGGTGGCTAAACCTGTATAAGTCTATTTATACCAATCGGCTGCACCACGCAGGTCCAATAGCAGAATTTGGCATGAAGGCGGCAGTACTTGGGCTCGCCTACGTTTCTAGGACGCAGCACGCAAATGTCGGTGGTAACCTGCACACTTTTACTGGTCTGAAACTGCAGGGAACAGAGCTCCTCGCCTCTAACTTTGGTCACTGTGTAACTCCACTGATGCCCGATCAAATTAAACGGATCGAATGCAGAAACGCAGCCTCACGCGACCTGCGTGAGGCCGGCTGAGCTGCACAGCCGCTCCCCGGCACACCGCCTCTCCGCATCCGGGGGATTCTGCATCTTTCCTCCTGCTCCTCTTCCCTCCTCACCCTTCCCCTCAGCCTCTCCTTTCCTTTAAAAATTTGGGTCACCTTGCTTACAGCGGCACAGCTTTGCCCAATGAAGACTGCTTTTGTGCAGTTCCCCAGGGCAGGAATGAAGTGAGGATTGATGCTACAGGGAGAAAGACAGCTATCCTTGCACAGGAATTAAGTTCGCTCCTTCTGGGGGTATATGTGGGGGGAATATATAGAAAAGTCTTTATATTATTTCTTTTCATAATATTCCAGATAAAATTTCAGAATATTACAAACACGCAATTTGCAGAAATTGCGTTGTTTTCCTTAAATGTGTGGGGGAAGTCAGAAGCCTTTGCTTCCTGAGTCTTTACTTTTATTTTTTTTACTATCTCTTTCTGAAAAAAAAATAATGCTCTGCTGCTTTGAAAGCAACATACATTTGCATGTGCCCACTGCTTGAGAGTGTCTCTCTGCCTTGCCCGAGGAGCATGTGCCGAGCTCAGGTCCCCACGGTGAGTGGCAGAATCTGCCATATGGAGGTCACCTTGTCCAGGTCCATAAATAGCTCTTTTTCCTGAGCAGGGAAGGGAAGGAGCTACTGAGAGTAATGAAAGAGGAGGCTAGCTTGCATCCGTGGCACTGATTGGTGCCAGGGTTACAACACGCAGGGACTTGTCATGCCAGCAGCAGCGATACCGTCAATCTGCAGGCACAGAAGTCACCTAGTTCCACCGCGAAAACATGTGCCAGCCAGTTTTTCATTTCAGTTTTCACACAGGGGTTTGGATGCCTTTCAGGAGTTGAGAACAGATACTTCGGGAAAGGTGTCCTTGGGGAGATGACAGCAGCCCCCAGGCAAAGGGCTTTTGCTGCTTACGGACACGCATTGGGGTCTGCCAGGTTGGTCGCATGTGGTGGGTCGGGGCAGGAGAGGGATTTTGACGAGGTGAAGAAGCAGCATCAAGGCAGCACAGTCCAAGCCCCCCACTGCTGCCGAGAGCTGTGTAACGGCACAGGCACGGCGTGGTTCGGGCACGACAACATAACTGCCATCAGTCAGTCCCCCAGATTGTGGCAAGGACTTCTCTTCCATGCACCTACAACCGGAGATGGAAAGATCAAGATCTGCACCTTGTGCAGTGAATCTTTTTGCTTTATTCAGCTTTCAAGACACGAACAACTATGAAAATGCTCCAACAGAACCATCTGATAGCCAACAAGGTGCTCAGCTAGCAGCTAAGTAACTGATACCTTCATTTAAAAGTAGACTGGAATATGTCAGCTAGTATGTCATGTCAGAGTGCTTCCACAGACCAGAAAGCATACTGTGGTGTTTCCATTACAACATCCTGTGGAACAATGTGAAATTAATGAAAATATTGCAAAAATGATGTTCCCAGGTAAATCACAGGAAATTTAAAGGAGAGTGGAATGGGAGAAGGAGAGAAAACTGTTTTCTTTGATTCTAATTCAAAATTATTTTGGAGTGCAAACACCTGAAGGCTGAATTAGCACCAGCCCTCTTTTTGCCCCAAAATGTTTGGCAGATAAGTCATATCAGGATATAAGGTTAAGGAAGAGGCATAAGGTCTTGATGCACTCAGTTTGCAACTTTTTAGCCAGTTACACCTGGTAGCACCCAGGTGGTAAGCCAGCCATTAACAGCCCCTTGTGCGGGTGATGCCAGCACTCTCCTCTGCGTCCTGCTAAAAACGATCCCCTCCCATTTGTCAGTATAGGAAGGGAAGAGCACTTATCCCTCCATGACATCTTTTTGCATCCCACAGGCTGCAAATCCCTGGTTTGATCTTGTTCAGTGTGGAACATCTGACATGCCTGTGATGGGGAGGCTTTAACCACTCTTATTCCTTCTTATGATACCCATGACTATAGGATTGGATAAAAGGAATGAACAGATGGATGGATCACATATATACACTGTAAAGCCTTTATCCTTCGCTAGGTGTTGGTTTAAGCAATGCACAGTATTTTTAAATAGCCTCTTCTCTTTTCCCTTTCCCCTTCACAAGTTTTCCTCTACGTTCCTCCCCTTGGCAGTCTCTTCCCCCCTTTCCCATAAAAAACACTTTGAGCTAGAGTCTTGATATATAAAAAAACCACCCACCACGAAGCAGCCCTAAGCCAGTGTTTCCTTTGTCCTTGCTCTTTAAAAGCTGTAGTTGCTGCTCAGATGAGGTAACAGGCCTCATAACACGAGAAGTATGTTTTTCAGAACTTAATGTCCTCTGCCACAGATGTCGTCTCTGCCAGAGGCTTATTAACACCTCAGAAGAGCAAAGCCCTGCCCACAAAGAGAAGGGAATCTAAAGAAGATACACAAACAAAGGAGGTGAATGTTAAAAGCAGCTAATGAGGGGGAAAAAACCCTCCACCTTCCCATCACGGCACTTCAGAACAAGTAGCATTGCCAAGCACTAAGAACCTGGGGATTAAAGAGACAATTTAGGAAGACTTGATGTGGGGAATGGAAATCTCCTGGAAGACATTAAAAGAACACAGAAGATCAGTGCACATATTTGAGGAAAAGAAGAAAAAACTAGAAAAAACCCATATACGCGGGTATATGGACAACTTTGCAAGGACTAACAGAAAAGCTATTCGGAAATAATCAGGCGCATTTATTTCCTATAAGGGAAATTTAAATTCGAAAGGAAATTGAAACTGGGGGACATGCACAAAGCGGTTTCATTATCAAAAAAGATGTACGTTCAAAGGGACTTACTGAAAAAGCAAACCTGTTTGTTTACCAACCTTTTTATTTAAAACCAATCCTCTTAGAAACACCAAGAAGTACTCAAATAAAATATCCACTTCACTGGCTTGTCTTTTTTGCTTTGCAAGTGCTATGTGTTGCTTTTGAAATTATTTCCCCCCCCCCGCCAGCGCTACACTTGGTTCTCTTCAGCAGCAGGGCTTGGTTTCCAGCGGGCTGAGGCTGCCCCGGGCGTACGCAGGCACCTCTGCCGAGGTCGTCCTCACACACAAGTCAGCTCCGGGACTGCACGGGTGTGCGTGGGCATCCCATGGGACTCCCCGCCACCTCCTGCACTGGGACGTGGTTTCTCTTCCCTATCTCTCCAGGGCGCCCAAAAAATAACGCAGGTGCCTCTTTACTCCTTTTGGAGAGAGATTTGGGGAAGCTGAGACAGATCGTAAAGACCCGGATTTTCTCGGTGGAGCGAGATCCTTGCTCAGAGACATGTGTCACCGGCAGGAACATGGTAGAGGTCTGGGACCAAACACAGAGCAAGATTTCTGGTATGAAAAATGGATGGGTAAGAAGTAATTACAGGGCCACAAAGATCACCAGAAATAAACAATAAGTCAGGACATTCAAAAGGGCACTATGACTGAGATCAGCCACAGCAAGGACAATAAAATCAGCCCCTGAGATTGTTGCTATTTAAAGAAATGTTTCATATGGAAATGAGCAGCCCATAGAGGGATGAGCGGGGTGCATAACATGCATAATGTTAAAACCACCTGGCATTTATCCCAAGCACAGCACACAGAGGCTGCTGGGATCACAAAATGTATCATGGGGGTTAAGAAAAGTCAAGGGGCTAAAAGGATTCAAAGACCACTTAAGCCAGGTTAGACACTCTCCCCAACGCTGCAAGAAATGGGTGGTAAAGTCTTTCCAGTTAGTTAAGTTACATTCACCTGTTCAAAGGGAGGCAAACTTCTAGCATGGGTCTCGTGCTTCCTGCCCTTTGCATGAAAAAAGTCAATTCATAAACAGAAATTATCCCGAACTGCTCCAGGCTGAACTGAGGCTGCAGTGGACATTCAGCAACCCATCCCTTGAGAAGAGCTGCACCATTGAGATGTCCTGGTCCAACATCGGGGCTGTAAGCCCCCAGGTCGATAAGGACCCTTGGAGGAGACGGCGCTGTTATCCCTGCGATAGCTTAGTTCATCATCAGTCACGTGCGGGATCATAATTTTTGGTACTTAGAGGGTCTCCAGTACAGCCGTGTTAACAGGTCATGCCCATGGAGAGGAGAGGAGATGCATGGAGCCCTGGCTTCACCCCTGGGTCAAGTGCTATGTCTCGGGCACTGGATGCACAGTGAGGAAGATTATAATTTTTCAAACTGTCCACCCTTCTAAAAGATCCAACCCCCGTTTTGTCAGCTGTCCTTGCTTGTGCAGGGCTGAGCCAGACCGAAAGACAAGATCAGGATCATTCAAAGGGCAGGAGGATGCAGTTTGCTTCAGATGGCGCAGGCTTGGATTGCAGTCAAGGAACTGAATCTTCTGCAGAGATTAACAAGCTCCACAGGTGCAGGGGAAGAACAGGCTCTTTGAACACAGGAGGAGAAAAACACACAGTATGGAAAAGTGCCCACCGCCCGACTCGCTAGTGAAACTGTTAAACAACTGCCAGTGGGTTTTCTGGAAGGAGGTCAGGAGAAGCAAAGGTGTGGAAAGAGAGAAAGCAGCAGCCGCCGATGTCCCACAGGAAGGAAACGCCGGCCAGCGCTAGGAGATACAATCTGATCCTTTGTGTATTTTGCAAGTTGCCTTGTTGGAATCAAAGACCGTAGAAAACCAGTTTGCGAAATAATGCTGGTGACAGAGCAGCACCACCCCGCGTCAGGGCTGTTTCACAGAGTGGGGCTAATTCACCTTTTGTCTGCCTAATAGTACTGCAAAAACTGAATCTTTCCGATCCGAGAGGCTGAGTTATTTCATGCTACAAACCCTTTGCAGGCAGCCTGACAACAGAACAGGCTCTGCAAAGCATTACCGAGTTGCAACGAGCCTCAGACGGCACTTCCAAAGCCTTTCTACCCCATGGAGAATGAAGACTGTGGTGGGGAAACACCAGCCTCTCGGGAAAGAGGCGTAAATAGCTTTAAGGGACTAAATGGGTATGGCAGCAAAAGCAAGGCGATAATAAGAAGGAAGAGCTGCTGAGATTATCAGTTCCTGGCATTATATTCCCAAAACACTCCTGAAGCCTCACAGCTTCCATATGGCTCAGACACATACAATAACATGATCACTCAGAACATTCAGTCCTATAGAAAAGGAACAAGAAACACAGACACGTCCGCGTGCTCCTGCACATGCGCACACAAAGGCAACACTGGGACCTGAAACAAAAGGGACAGGAGAAAATTCTGTGTTCGAGCCAGTCTCCTCCAGGTCTCCTCCACAAGTTCACTGTGAACATCAAACCTTTGGAAAGATGGTTAATGTGTTGCTTCCACACGGGGCATAGAACCCAGCGAGCCACCAGACCCTCCGGCGAGGCACGTCTACACAGATGACCTATTGATGGGTGCAACGGAGACGTTGTGCAAAGCCAGTCCCCTGGGTGCATTTTGCAGATCTGTATTGCAGATCGGTAGGTATCACCCAGCACTTCCACAGAGCTGCAGCTCCACGTCAGCCTGCTGGAAATCCTGCCTATAACCAAACTGGAGAGCAGTTCTGCTAGAGAGAGCAAAGCCGTGCTAAAGTGACTGAAGGTAGCGGTGGCTCTGTGCAAAGGTGGCTGTTGTCACATCCACCTCGGTGACAGCTGAACGGGGCCTCGCCAAAGTCCTCATTCCTCTGCGCTATCAACAGAGCAAGGTTTTAAGAGAGCAGTGTTATTAGCCCTGAAAGGAAAACGTGGCAGTTCCCTGGAGCTTTCCTAGAAGATGTCCTCATGTGACAGCCCTGGCCCATCCTGGAGCCACCGTCTCCGCTGACTGCAGAATTTTATTTTCAGTCTGAGGAAGGATCAGGCCTGTAGTGAGCTCCAGAAAAACTTCTCAGTCATGGCTTGTAACCACGAAAACTCCTTCCACAGCCTACTGAGGCTTAAATAGATGCAGTTTCAGTTTCTGTGATTCTTTTCCAAGACTGATAAGCCAGCATCCGTTGTTTCTCAGTCATCTGGTCTCCGGTTTTGAGAAACTATTTCAGTTCTACAAACCTGGCCTGCCATCTTTTTCCTTCTATGAGGCTTTAGAAAGAAAAAAGGATGAATCACCCTTTTTTTTTATTACTTTTCCAAGTGGGGGGCTCCTTCACACAGTTACTTACTTCTAGCATCCATTGCACCATTCCTTCTTTGGCACCTGCAGTTTCTTTGATGTTTTCCTTTTCCTCACCGAGGGGCTTGTTTATTTTTATTTTTTATAAGCAAAGCCTGATTCTTGGTTTTCTTGTTCAAATCCCTCAACCAAGCTCCTCGAGGAGTAAAGTAGGCATACAGAAAGTTAATGAGAAATTCTCCCTCTACCCCTGAGGATTGAAGAGGGAATAATTTAGGTAATATTCGGAACCAGCTCTGACCCTTTTAAGACTCTCCGGCATCGCTGCGGGAGGAGGAGGATCCAACTGTCCTACATTTTCCTTGTGGATGCTACCACTGCTAACAGAGCATGGCTTTTCTTCCACGGCTCTCCCGACAGGTCTAAGCAGAGCCGGGTGGAGCGGAAGCTGCAGTGCAGAGCACACAGCCCCGTGCCGGTGCCCGAGCAGCGCTGGGACTGCCTGTGTGGTTACAGGCTCCTGGTAATAAGTGCTAATTTCCATCACTTCCCTACATTGGACACCCAGAAAGCTGATGACTAGTTATGGCACCTTCCGCTGGATGCAATCATCTCGCAATATCCTAATTAGCCGGATCAGCTTTCCTCCTCATCACGAGCAGCGACTGAACGTCTTCTCCCTCTGCCCAGAATGGGCTTTCCCCCCGCTCCGCTCTGCCGCGCTTCACCCTGGGAAGCGTTTTGTGATACTTTGGATCCCTTGTAAACCGTATTCTTCAATTTGGGCAGTCTTTCAACTCCATGAAAGTTACACGTTGTTTCCATTTCTTCTCAAGTACCTCAGGTCAAAGAAAGACCTGTGTCAGTGGCTTTAAAAGCCTAATAAAGTCTTTCATCCACAGACCTGCTTGCTGGCGCAAAGTCAGGGAAAACAAACTAAGTCATCGAGTGTTGTTCAAACTGTCAGATCCTTTTCAGCATGCTCTTCCTGCCAGCCTGTTCGTGTGCATTTGGGGGCTGGGATGGGGAGGAAGGGAAGGGAAAAAAAAAAAAATCCTGATGGCAGAAAGCCCATGGAACAACTGGCGCCTTTCCAAACAGCCTCCCCCGGCCCCCAGCCCGCCTTCGTGGGCACAGGCGTCTGCCAATCTGTTCTGCACACACACGCGCGCACACGCTGCACAACACAAGCAACAAAATGACTTTCCAACAACTTTGCTCACAAGTGCCACTCTACTCCGAGTTTGGCACCTTGCGCTTTCTCCTCACCCCCGCCTCTCCAGGCTTTGCCTCCCAACAAGCTGGACAGGTTCCAGTGTTTAAAAGCCCATTTAACCACTCCCTTTTGTTTGGAAATGCTAAGCCTTGATCTGATTTTATCGACCCTGCCGTGCCAAGAGGAGGAGGATGCTGAGGGTTTCTGAGGATCCTGCAATGAGCTGAAAAGCTCCAGGAGCCCTTCAAGCTTCAAGAAGGGCTTTGCCCACTTTGCAGCAGCCCTCCTGCTATTGAGAAGCCCCAGAGGAGAGCGTGTACCATTCATGGGACCACACAGGATGGCTTCCGCTCTTGCTTTTGTGCACATTTCTCCCTTTAAAAACTTCATTATTGGCACGTTTAGGAGCTGAAAGTCAGTGCCATGCTTGGCTGGCACTATCTTTTGATGGTTAAACAGTTCTTTACACTCTTTGCCTTGTTCAGTGCTGCTATGCCTGGGAAAAGCAGAGCGGCGGGGGAGGGAGGCAAGAACAGGACCTCTGCTCTGATTGACAATTGTAATCTTCCTGGGTATTGTTAGGAGACATCTTTCTGCACTTGATAAACCCAGCATGATTACATGAAACATATCCTTTTAAAATATATTTCTCTTTTCCATAAAGCAGGTGAAGCCAACTGCATTTAGAGCTAATTTCAATTCCTTTGTACAGTGCAGCATTTGGATGCCCTCTTAAGGATGCTAGGTTTGAAAGTCTGCCTTATCAACATCCTTTTCTCATAAGCCCAGACAAGCTTTTAACATTAGTGGTAGAAAGGACTAGGTAGATTACAAGTCAGACAAAGCTATAGAGCTCTGGAGTAACAGGACACCCTTCCCAAAAATATACATCCCTTTCCCACATGACTCTTTCTTTAAGGCAGATTGGAGAGGACGAATACACATGCTCAGCCAGTTACTGTGTGTGGAAAGATGGAACCAAACACTGACCACCAAGATCACCAGCTGTGGGAAAAGATGTTTTGGTCCTATTCTTCACATCCATCATCCCACTGGTTCTGTGCTGCTGCTGGTCATGGTGCTGCTGAACAGGGGGAAGAATTTAAGCACCCATATAACTGCTATAAATTTGAATGAGTAAGAACAGTTTCTCATCTATGGCAATTTACACCAATCAAGGCTCTACCTTCATGTATCCGGCAATCTGGAGGAAAGAGTCTGCCTCCTGCTAGGCAGTTACTGACACGTGTTTAACTTACCTACACTGGCTCTGCCCTCCTCTGCTTTTCATTTCCCACCGAAGAGGAAACATAAAGGAAGTAATGATGAACAGGCAGCTGTGGTCAACAGCAGAAATAGCATGATCGAGAGAGCTCCTATCTAAAAGTTCACACAGAAACAGAGACTTACTGGCATCGAGAACAGCAGAGCCTGGAACAACGTCACTGAAAAACAAATTACACAGACGCTATCCAAGCAACTTTCTTTGGTCCAAACCAGTCAGATATTTTTGATATCCTGCAGTTTCAAGGAGGCTAACAGGCAGCTGAGTGCTACTGCTGAAGATCACGTTAGCACTACCGGATTATTCAGGTCATGCTAAACAGCAAATTCAGTGGATTAAAAGAGTCCTCGTTCCTGCTGTGCAGTTTTAACAGTCTGCAAGTTGCACAGAGAGGCTGAGGATGCTATGTACGTTGCATGTCTTGTGTAGCACTCTATAGTCAGACAAGCTCAGCAAGGGGCATCTGCCTTCCTAAAAATTACCATTGACCCATTCCGGTTTACGAACATTGAGGAACCAATGGACTCACCCAGCAGCTATGTGAAAATCTCTTTGCCAAGCCATGCAGAACTCACTTTTGTGTCTGCAGTGTATCAGCATTGTATTACCATGACAAAACCAAATTACCACCATTGAGGATAGCCTTTGCTAACACAACAGTCCTTCTATAGTAATATACTCGTGTGCACAAATGATAGCACAATGGAGTGGATGTGTAACCGCTATAGGATCTCTGTGGTAGCGGCGCACAGTGTTTCAGCTTCTTTCTTGTCTTACTCGAGTCACTCTCCGTGCAGGCGTTAGTGTAAAGTTTGGCGGCACAAAGCATGCCTAACATCAGTGCAATGCCGTTGCCTCACGTTAATGTACTATTCTTGCGGTTGCTACAAAGCAAAGGCAGGACGGCCCTGGTTGTCATTGCAAAACATTTTGGGGGGGTTCTGCTGTGTCAAGCACTATCCTTGCTCTCATTACGGGTCAGTGAAATCATAGGTGTTCCTGTGCAATGACCAAAATCAATGTGGTACCAACACGACTAATACTGAAGCCACCCACAGTAGTTAAGGCTGTATTTCACATGTCAATTAAAAAAGGCTTTTGTAATCATTACAAATGAAGATGTTGTATTGCCTGGGAAAGGAGGTCCTAGGACAGGTAGAAAAAGAAGCACCCAGCTTTCTGACCCAGCTCCTACCACACTCTCACCAACCCCCACATGCTGAGCCCTGCCCAGCACAGAACAGAGCCACAACTCCCCAAGCAACATCGTGTTGGTGGTCATCACTCCATGGCTCGTTTGAAAAAAACCAAATCCTTCAACAGGTAAGTGAGCAAATAGCAAATAAATGAACTGGTGGTGTTTCTGCTTGATTTTTCAAAACACCTACTGCTGAGGTAGACAACCCAGGTGGGGTCTCTGATGTCTAACAGAGGTGGAAATGTGCAGTTCCCTTCCATTCAGGGGGAGCAGTGATGGGGTCTCCCCTCTCCCCCACTGCCCATGCTGGAAAACTCATAGGAATTAAATATCATTGAGACTTCTACCTCTGTCAAAACCTGTAGAAATTAGCTGACAGGCTTGAAAAATATTATGGAAACTGATAGACTGAGACACCTACACACTGTTTGGAATGGCACAGAACTGTTTTCCCCGAGAAAAACTAGGGTAAGAATGAAACCGGTCAGTCCCTGAGCAGGTCAAGACATGGATGTGAGCTTGTTGGTAGCGGGCTGACAGATTGCTGGTGGAGACAGACAGCTCTCCCGAGATTCAATGAGCAATGCAAGAGAGAAGGATTTGGTTTAGGTAAAACGCTAAATGATGCACGAGGCTTTTAGGAGGACCATTCTTCCTAAGACTAACCTCAATCAGCAGTTTCACAGAGTAGCTTTGACCTCGCAAACAGCACGTTACGGACTCAAGTCCCACACCTGCACCCAAAGGTCCAAACTAGAAGCTGAAGCAGTTACTTTTCCACCCATAATTATCATCTTACTGGAATGTAAAGTCAGGATACGACAAAACTAAAAGACACTCTAAGAAAGTAATCAATAACTCTGACATTACTTTTTGCTAATGTAAGGACAGTGCAGCATGCCACCGTAACAATTTGACAAAGGTTTTTTCACTAAAGTTTGCAGAGATTCCTGGGTATTTTTTCAGCTAAGAAAAACCACCAGGAGCTCCCACAAAGGACTTCTCGAGGGTAGGAGATGGCAAAGCTGAACATTCATCACCAGCAGATCGGGGAGCAGATGGAAAAACCACAGTAAGAGGTTGCACCGAGTTTGCTGTTTCTTTAAGTCACTGATGGATTCACACATGATGCAACTAGACACAACACAGCACTTGCATCTTCCTGCATCAGTGATTCTGCAGACATAGATCTTCCCACCCTCCTCTTCCCCCTTCCAAGGCCCAGACATATTTTTTGTCTGCAACTGGATACGAACACGTTCTGCATACAAGCCCAGCAAAACAAAGCATCCCATTTTCCGTTCACAGAGCTGCCATGGCAGAAATAAATATTATTTTGTTTGTTGGGGTTTTCTTGCTGGTTGCTGCCGTTTTGTTTTCCAAAATCATTGTTCTGCAGAACAATTTAACAAAACGTATTCTTCCCGATTCAGGAGTTTGCAGCTAGCTGCATAGTAGCTGGTTTCTCACTGAAAAAGCCAACCCTTTCAAGACAAAACCCAAACTTCTCTGAAATCTCAACCCCTAGAGAACTTCATAAATCAGTAAATCGAAGAGAAGCACTGGGCCTCCTTCCAATTTCAGCAGGAAGCCACCAAACAAGTTCTCTGCAGCACTGCCACAGTTTGCAAGCAGAAGATAAACACCCTTGGGTTCGCCTCTCTGCTCGGAGCATGCCATGGCTGAGGGAAGGCTGCTGGGCACAGACTAACCCGTTCCTTATTCCCAGTCTGAACTCTGTTCACAACTGATATCAGCACAACTTGGGAGGCACAGTACCAACTGCCCGTCTGGCTGATGCCCCCAGGAGTTCAGGACAGAACATCCAGCAGCGCAATGGCCTTGCACCGACCACCGCGGCTGTGGTGTGTTTTCAGAAGCACGTTGTTTGACGTTGCTGAATGAAGTCAGGGGATGAGCCCCCCTTGGAAAAGAAACCTGCTCAAGTTTGGGCTTTATGATCCTGACATGGACTCACCAAACTCAAGCACCTGTAAAGGAGCCTGAACTCCGTTTGCAGGGGGCAGCTTCAGGAATTAGTGTCTGTTTTTTCTTTCTCCCTCCCTTCTCACTTCAATTGCCTGATCTGGTGGTAATTTTCCTCTCCCTGGTGCCTCCCTCCCCATCCTTTCCTTCTCTCTTCCCACCCTGTCAGCCAATGACAAAAATAGAGATGAGAAAAGACACAATCGCATAAAAGAAGGGATTTTTCCATCTTTAAACGCAGAGGGGGATTGTTTTGCACGCCGCCTCACTGCAAAAGCATCGCAGGTTAGGCAGGTACGATTTGGAGGGAGGCTGTGCGATGCATCGAGCCGAGCCTGCCCCTTGACCTCCAGCTCCCTGCCTGCTCTGCTTTCAGCTTTATTGAAGGCACCGGGCGTGAAATGGTACCAGCAATGATGCTTCGCGCTTTTCTAAGCAGCCTTTGTGTGGAAGGAGTAGTCGTATCAAATCTGCACCCTGCGTGGTGTGCGTACCTTTATCGGGCTTACCCGGGGAGAAATGTTTCCCTGGTTTTGCATCACTAATAAAAAAAAGCATGTTTCTGTGCAGACGCTGGTTCTGTGGCTGAGCAGATACGATGTTGTCATACTCCAAGATCCGAATCCATTTAAAGAAACCTGACTTACTGATAACTTAAGAATGAAGAAAAAAAATTAATTGATGCTTACCTTGGATTTTGGCTGGTTGGGCTTGGGGGTGTCTTCTTCCCCAGCAGGGACTGCTTCACTGGGCTGCTTGTAGCTAGAGAAAAAAAAGAATAAATATTGTAAGAACAGCTCAAAAGAAGAAATTACATCAGCACACCATTTTTTAAAAGCTCTATTTATTTTATGGCTTATTTTGATTTTTGCTTAGTATTACAGTTGATCAGATTAAACTTTGCAAAAAAAATATTCGTCGTAGGTATAGCCTCATTTTTATTGGGAAACATTAGTGCTCTGATCTCTATTCACTGGAAGTATTGTTCCTCTCCTTCCAGCCCCTTCCTTCCTCACCGTTCACCACATTTGAGACTGAGGCTGGTCCCAGAACTGCTCTGGGACATCTCACCGTATTCACTTGGGTAGTTTATCACCAAACTCAATATATTTTTCTGCTCCCCAACTGGACAACTAAAGCAACACAAAGTTAACAAGAAATGCATTTCCAGGTGCCATCAGCACGGCTTCCAGGATGATCGCTCGTACAAATCAGGGCAATCTCCTCCAGTCCCACCAATGCTATGGCAAACGAGGCCATTTCCAAACGCAGAGCGAAGGAGCAGAGGTGGGTCCTCGGAGCAGTACGTGCTGCTTCCCTTGTGAGCCGGGGCGCATTGCCTTTTATTTCACCTCTGTGCTGACTTCCGAGCTGAAGGGTCTTGTCCTTCACCTATAGTCGCTTGTACCAGTGCAAGCTACATTCAAACTGAAGGAAAGCACGAGAGGAGGTACCAAGCCCATGGCACTACCAGCCTAAGGGACAGGGTCACGATGCTCAGCGTTTGATTGTACATTCCCTATACAAAATTAATTGATCATGTCTTTTCAATGGACCACCTACAGCTCTCAAAGTTTAACCAGATGGAAGCAGAGAGACCCCATTCAGAGAATTGAATCAACAAAATATGGTCACAAAATTAAAATTATTTCCATTAGGATTTTTTTTTTTAAATGAATACTACTCAGTACGGCTACATAAATGATTTTTTCTAGAGTACTTTGGTGTGGACTTCTTGAATACACTCGAAAGGTTTCCCAAAATAACTTTGTTTAGAAAGACGGATTTATCAATATTAAAAATTTCCCCTGGAAATTCACTGTAAATATTTCTTTAACCTACTTTTCTTCCTCACTCCCTCCTCAGGAGCTCTTTGTTTCACACCAGTGCTCTGCCACTCTCAGGTCCTACGACTCCTTCTGCCTCGATGCTTCGTGGGATAAAATGATCTTTACCAGCGACTCTGATAGACCTGACTTAAAGCGGACTTTCTCGATTCATGCATTTCACAATTCCTCCCTCTCCTCTCTGCTCTTGCAGCTACAATTACTGGTGGATTTAATTTTATTAAAAAACCCTAAAAGGCATCCTGAAGCCCTTCCCCCCAATCTCCCTCTCTCCCTGCCAGAAGTGACCCCTGGTGCTGTGTGCTCAGGATGGCAGCGGGGCTGCCCGAGCCAGATGGGAGCTGCTGAAGGCCTCGGAGATCAAGCCACCAGCCTTCAATTTTGACATTTGGCCGTGGGCGGCAGATTTCTTCCTTTCACACTTAAAAATGTTGAAAACCACAGTAGTTCTGTTTGACGGGGAATCGGAGGCTGATTAACCTTATCTTGTTATGCGCAAATGCAGATGTTGAGAAACAATTTCCCACCCACATTTGCCAGAACCACTCTTTGGACCATTAGCCAATGCACAATATGCCATCCCGTGCCCTAAACCCTCCACACGCTGCGCAGACCTCTAACGGGGTTTTGGTGCCATTCGGTACGTGGGATTCAGGGGAAAATAAAGTTTCCTCCTTCCTATGCTACCCTACAACTGCTCTGGAAAAGAGCCCTGAACACCCCTGCATTTTTAGCATAAATGCAAAACATTTTCCTGATGGGCCAAACAAAATCAGCCCCCTCTCCCACGCCACGCTGCCCCGGGGTGCGATGCTGGGCCAGCAGGACCTTTGCTGGTACAGAGGGCAGGAGTGAGGACAAGTCCCCCCTTTTTCTTTTTTGAAATAAGGAGGATCCGTCTTCATGTGCTTTTATTAAACCATGTGCCTGCACCGTGAGCTCAAAATGACACTTTTGAATAATTTAAGATAACGATAATAGAAACATTAAAAAAACTCTCATAGAGACCAAACCCGATTCCTCTCGCAGCTTCTGAATTACTTTTTCACTTGTAGCCACTTCTGCTCTATCTTAAGAGCTATAAAAAAAAAAAAGCACGACAGAAAGGAATATTAAGAAATTACTAATGCTTTTTTGAAAGCACCTATTGCTTAATCTTCTGCAGTACTATTTCTGGATTCCTGTGCAGCTTTCATCTTTACCCTGAGTGTTTTACAAGACACCTCGCGCACTCACAGCCCGAATCCAAGGAGGACGGGTTGTTTTGCGCATTTTTCCCTGCAGCTGTTTTGTTCCATTGGAGATGATGCCTCACTAGGTCAGGACTTTTTTTTTTTTTTTGGTTAAGGGGTGAGCTTTATTTACAAGACAACATTAACCATTTGGATTTCCCAGCTCCAAAATTCCTTGTGGGTATTCTGAGTATATTAGGTTTTTTCTTTTAAATTCTATTTTTCAACCTAGGAACGCTGGGTCTGACACAGCTAGGGACTTTGCTGCTTTTCCATGTTTTGCTTTCAGGAAGGCAGAAACACAAGCTACTCCTAAAACACGGGGATCAGGACATCATCTTTTCCCCAGCAACATCTGGAATATTAACAGAGCGGGGTTGGAGTTGCGTTGGCTGAACCAATCTCCGGCAGGAGCCTCCCCCCACTCGCAAGAAGGGAAAAGCGGCCGCGAACGTGAGGAGCAGCAGACGCACTCACCGCTGCGTGACTCCAGTTTCATGCCTGCACTTCTCCATTGATTTATGGGGCAGCTCGTTTCCAGACCCACCTCCTTCAGGAGGAGGAACTTCAACTCGATGTGAATAATAGGGTCCTATAGCTCTTAAAGCAGTCGCTGCTTCTTTCCGGGGTGTGGGGGGGGTAGAATTATGGCGAAGAGAAATATTTCTCCTCCCTTTGGATGGGTCTGGAAATGAAGTGCATCAGAGAGCTGGTGCATTTTTCTTTTCTTTTTTTTTTTTTATAAAAAAAAGATAAAGAAAAAAAGACATAAAGCCCATAACCCAAAACAGAGCTCGAGACGAGAAGGAGGAGATCCCGCAACCCACTCCCGTTGTTAAAGTCGCACAATAGAAGGCACGCACGCCTTCCGCCCATTCAATCTCTCCCTTACATCTATATATCTATATACACATGCCCCACAAAGGCATATTTTCTACGTTAAGCCTATGGATTACTGGCTCAGGCCCTTACAAAAAAAAAAATGTTGCCAAGGCAACGAGCCAGGGGTTGCTATGGCATCTCGGAGCCGAGCAGCTGGGCCAATCCCCGCTCCCTGCGAGCTGGGAAGGCGCAAAGCCTCTAAATTTAATGTCAGTGCGGAGAGGAAGGGAAGCTGTTGAGGCATGCATGATGCTGAGCGTGCGCTTGCTAAATGCGGACAACATGGCCCCCATGATTAGGACCAGCACACTAATGAATATTCATTGGGCTGATTAAAGCAAAGTCAATTAACTACTTGACTGCTTGATTTTTTGCTGGATTTTCGTCATCTCTTTTAACCATTTTGCCACTGGGGATGCTCTTGTTCTCCCCTTCGTCTCCCTCTTTCCTCCTCTATATTTCCTTACACTGGCAATTAGGGTTTAGGTTTTTTTTTTCCCCTTGCCTTTATGCTTTTTACTGACAATAACCCATCCTACTCAGATTTTACGGCTCACTTTATTTCACCAGTAAATCTTGTTCTTCTAGGGTCACTGTCTTCCGCTACAGTTGTAGGTAAGCCAGAAGGTCACAGATTTCCATCAAGTTTTTAAATCTCACATGCAATTTAATTCCAAATCCACGGCTAAGCAATAATGCCGATTTTCTACTTCACAGTGGGATTCCCCCCCATCACCAGAGCCCTTTGTTTTATAACACAGAGAGTTGCTGTGAGCCAGGTCAAGGGCTGCGGAATATTTTTTTATTCTGACTTGTAAGATCAGGATTCCTTCAGACGGACGGCTCAGACCGAATGTTCTAGGAAACCTAAAGGGATCCTAAAATAAAACAACAATTCATTAAAAATGGTTTTCAATTTAGAGAGATGTCTTTCTCCCAGCGCAGTAGTGATGTAATAAGACTGCGAAGAGGACTGCATATTTTATAAAGACCATTTTTCAGAATGTGCCTGCGAACTAAAACATGTGATTAAATTAAAAATAAATGAAAAATTGTTGGCCAAAAAAAATCCACATTTGTGAATTCAGCCCTTACAGTCTAACCTGGCAAAATACATTCATTTTCATCATGTTCTTTGGCTTGTTTTGAAAACTCTCTTTCGGGTTCTTGTATTATGTATACAGAACTGTTTCAGGGAAAGATGCATTTCCATGATAGTTAAGACTCTCCTGGAGGGGAGTTATTAATAGTTTTAAGTAATATATCTGATGGGTAGAGTGGAAAACCTGAACATAATCGCCCAGCATTTGGGCTCGTGTCTTTGTCAGCAGCTGAAGTAAAAAGGTGCAGAAAAAGGCAGAGCCTACAGTGGGGTAGGGACAACACGGACTTCCGACGTTGTCCATGCAATTCCGCTACTTGCAAGCAAAAGAAGGGGAAAAGCAGTAGGAGAGGAATGAAGTGAGACCGAGCACAACTGAGTAGGGAAAGTTTGCATTATTTTTCACTGCAAACTAAAAAATAATTAATTTCCATGATATAAACTCCATGTACATACAGGTTTCTCTATTATTCTGCCGGGTCATACACATATTTATGTCGTTTTATACATATATAGTCATAAAGCCAGGTAGTTGCTTTTCCAGCATGCCACTAAAATGTGGAAAACAGGGAACGACAATGCTTTCCTACGCAAGTTGTTTTCTAGGAGCACTACAAACAATTTCTCTGCAAACTCGCTGTGCGTACATCATCCCTCTATTAACGCCGTTATCTCAACTTTTAATCTTTTCATTTGCAACCAAACATTTAGCACCTGTTTGGACTCTAAGAGTCGTCCGGGTTTCACCCCGCGCAGGCTAACGCTGCTGGAAGGATGAAATCACAGGCACAATTTCGTGTGCGCGTTCCCGGATTGCCGAGATGCCGCCCTTCTTTTCAGGGCTTTACGTTTCTGCCATCAAAATCAGAAATCTGCATAGCAACACTGAGCTCCACAGGGTAACACGTTGCATTTACCCAAATCTGAAGAAAAACCACAACAAATAATTACCTATTAACAAATTAAAAGAACAACAAAAGAAAAGGAAGGGGAACGTGTTAAGCTGCCACATTCAATCAAAAGGAATATATATGGGGGGCTCTTTTTCAAAATAATACATTTTCATCTACGTGCAATGGAAATCTCTTCACAGGGGCAATATGCAAACATAGACGTACACACACAAAGAAAAGTAAAATAATTCCATTCTTACAAAAAATTTGGAGAATTGGATTCAAATTTTAACTGGGTCACAAATGAAACGCAGTCAGCAACCTACGGGAGAGAGGAAAAAAACCCCAAAAAAGATAAAAAGCCACCCCAGTGCCATGCAGCTCAGCAGTCTGCAGTTCCTGGTCATGAGAGGCCACAGCATTAGCCAGGCAGGGTGTTGCAGGTCAGGATTAAGACACATTAACAAATTCATTTGGAGGAAGCTTGCCCAGCACCTGCCCACAATTTGCCAATTCTCTTCGTCTCCCTTCCATGTGAATCAAATTCTCTTTTCTACTTGGAGGAGGATTTTTTTAAAAAATAACGTTAGTCTGGGTAAAATTTGCATCCCTGAGCTGTGAAAAGCATTTTAGCTCAAAACCTACACAAGAGTAAGAACTACACGATTATTGTGCTTGTATTGTGAATGATGCTGAGATAAAAAATGCTCAAAGGCATGTGCATGTGTGCACATGCATACACACACGCAGATAAACGACAGTAAACAGCATCTATCCTGGTTCTAAGATATACGGCAAATTCTATAAACCACTAAAAAAAAAGATAAAGTCACAAACACACAAACCCGGAATCTACATCTGCACAACGGAAAATATTCTGACCGCAAACCCATTGCAGGAGCAGTAAATTCAGGGTTAAGTCTCTGGATTTCTGTCTGATACTCTCAGCCTTTCATCATGTCTCTATGAATTTTTATTCCTGCACTCTGGGGTAAATTAAGGCTGATGGTGTCAATATGGAGTTTTGAGCCCTATTTCGACATTTCTTATGTTTCGCCTGTTTAATTCAGTCCCTTTAAGTTTGATTTTTCAACAATTTAGGAGGAGGGCTCGGGGCTTTCTAATCCGCTTTTGAAATGCCGTATTTTCCAGGAGGCTATTTCCCACCTAACTCCCCCCCCAAGTCATCCTGTGCACGTTATGTCAAAGCAGTAGCCATTTTCCCAGGCAGAATAAATTCCTCGTTGTGCACTTCTAGTGACCTGATGGCTCATCAACCCCCTCCAAATCGCCAAGAGCCGCAGCACCCCAAAGCCGCAGCGATCCTGATCTTTTGCATCTATCTGCTCTTGGAAAACAAACGCCCAAAACCCTTCAGGAAAAGCCTGATGCGTTTGAGATTAAAAACGTGATGTGCCTGGGATTAAAGCAAAACACGTTTGCAGCCCTCGCAATGCTAACCAACCAGAAGAGTTATCTAATATGCGATACATGTGATTGCTTGAATAATATTACAGTAGAGGCTGCATCCCTTCCTCCCTGCATGCATACCCCTCGATGCATGCACACACATGGTATTTCTAATAGGATCTCTTCTCCCCTCTCTCTCTCCCCCGCTTTCACAATCTGTCGCTCTCCAATCTGCCCACTCTGCTCTATTTTCCCATCCAATATTCCCCCTCTAACACCTTCCCCTCCTCTTCAGCCCCCATCCTTGCTCCCTCCATCTTCTCCCTCCTCCAGGTTCTGTTATCGGCCACGTTAGCCCCAGCGCCGAGTTTCTGGTCCGCGGACATTCAAAGCAGTTAGCAGACTAGCACTTAAATAACACGGTAACTAACTAGCTCCTCTAATAATTTGGTGCCTAAAATCAATTTTTCATATCAATGGACTACATTATTAATATTCAATCTTACTTGGTACTATTTTATCAGAAACTTTCAAACAAGTTCACTATTGCTATCTCCACTTTAGGGAGGGGAGGAAACTGCAGAGGGAGGAAAAAGGTTTGGTCAGAGCTCCCCAGCAGGCTGGTAGCATAGCCTGAAATAAATTAGGTCTCCTGGGTTCCAGTCCAGCGCTCTACCCATTAGTCTCTGACTAAGAAACAAATGCAGAGAGGCCAGAAAACACATAAATTGAAGCAACACTTCACTGTTCCTTGTAGTCTGTAGAATAATTACTAGATGCAGATGTAGCTAGAGATGCCTGAGGCTTTGGTGATCCCAGGGATATATTTATAAGATCTGGCTTTTCCTCCAGACCATCCTGCTGCTCTTCTGCATTGTACAAACTATTCGCTCTGGCTGCGATTTGGCCCTAACTTAGGAGGCACAGGACACAACGATGTCTAAGCGGAGCAACTGGTTTAAGGAGTTCAGGGGAAGCGTCAGGCTTTATCTAGGCCTGGCAGGATTATGGAAATAAGTATTTAATTTCCCAGAAGAGAACAAGCTTGCGGCCAGCTTGTGTGTGCCTACACACGGACACATACACAGACACATGGGAACACGCCGAAAGCTCCACCACAGCATTCAAGCAGAGGGAGAAATGGGTTTTACACGATATGTAAGATAATAACAGCTCTCACGAAGAGAGGAGAAAGGTATATAAATTCACAGTCTTTTAACTTACAGGTCTACCTTGCGGGTGCCCCTTGCTTCCTGCGGTGCTGCACAGCTGATGGGGACACGGGTAGCACTGACCCCGTGGAGCAGTGGGCACGGCAGCAGCACCAAGTCCCTGCATGGAACAAGGACATGCAGAGCAAGGACTGATCTAGGATCTGATTATGATCATCTAGGTTCTGCTCCCTTTTCCAAAAGATAAAAGCACCTACAGCTAGAAAAAAGGACACTGCCACATACAGAAGGCATTAAAACCAGTAAGAAACCGATGCTGTTCCTGCAGACCAAGCGAACACTGCATTTAAGAACAGTTTTAAATAGGGGGAAAACCCCAAAACTCCTTAAAAGTCCAGAAAGCTGAGAGTTAAGTCCTTGTTCCCACTCTAAATTCACATCGGCTACATGTTATATTTAGACAGAGTAAAACACAGAATAGCTGATATCATGGACTGTTGCAATGCAATGCCTGTGCTGCACAGCAAGAGTCAGGGAGGGACTCGCAGCTTTCAGTCAGAGACGGACCTGCGCACCACAGAACAGGGAGCTGCTCTAAAAGAGATGTTATCCAGAAATCTCCTGGTGTGAACCACAGTTGTGACGATGATTACTGGAGGAACCTCAGCTATTAAAGCTGTTCCCCTGCTTGGAACATCACTTCAGCGCTTGCAGATCAGGTTCCCCAGTACAAGAGGGACATGGATATACTGGAGAGAGTTCAACAAAGGACCACAAAGATGATTAGGGGACTGGAGCATTTCACATACAAGGAAAGGCTGAGAGAGCTGGGATTGTTTAGCCTGGAGAAGAGCAGGCTTGCGGGAATTTTATCAACATATACAAATACCTGAAGGGAGGGTGCAAAAAGGACAGAGCCAGGCTCTTTGCAGTGGTGCCCTGTGACAGGACAAGAGGCAATGGGCACAAACTGAAGCACAGGAGGGGTTGTCTGAACATCAGGAAACGCTTTTTTACTGGGAGGGTGACTAAGCACTGGCGCAGGTTGCCCAGGGAGGTTGTGGAGCCTCCATCCTTGGAGATACTAAAAAAATGTCTGGACATGGTCCTGGACAACTGGTTCTAGGTGGCCTTGCTTGACCAGGGTGGTTGGACCAGATGACCTCCAGAGGCGCCTTCCAATCTCAGCTGTTCTGTGATTCTATGAGATTCATTTAAAAAAAAAAACCAACACACTTCATTATGAAATTTCAAACAAACATTTTGATGCACATTTTTCAAATATGGCTTTACAAACCATTTCTTTATTACAAAGGCAACAAACAGCTTTCTCAATCTCCAAAATTTGTGGTAAGATGGCTATTCAGATTTCCTCGCAACAGTGGCACTGATGACTGTGAGAAACCTGAACAACCAGATCACCCAGGGACAGTTCCTGTTCAAAACTTTGAGGATCAAGCCTACAGCAAAGATTTCTGTGCACATCCAGGCTTCTTTACCAAAAGGATGGCCTCCTTGCCTTGGGCAAGTACATCTTTACAGAAGGAATCCAAGAAGAAATCAGCCATGATGAAAGTGTGAAATGTCACAGCAATTTTTAAAAGAGCTCTAAACCTGAACCCAAGAACTACAGACCTGTAAATATGACTTGCCTAGCTGGCAAAAAATATTTACAATTATGTATACACACACAAATTCCTGAGACCTCTGGTAGATTTGTGAGGTGTAACTAATTCACTCAACACAAAGGTGACACTTGTGACACAAGGCTTGCAAGTCTGAAAAGCTTCTAGCCACTTGCCTCTCTGAAAGCTCTTAAAAAGAACTGAACTATGGTGATATAAGAGGGAACATCCCCTTATAGATTCGTAACTGGTTGCAACTTGGAAAACCAAAGACAGGGAGAAAAAGCTTTCACAGTGGGTGAAGTTGCCAGTAGATTGTCCCAAGCGTCTTGTTCGAGTGACCTGGAAAAGGTCACAAACAGCAGGATGACAAAGTCTGCAGCAGCAGAAAAGTTATTTGAGAACCATCCCTTCTAAAAAAAACAGTTGTTGTTTATTTCTGAAAGATCTCGCTATACCTGATGACAGAATAATAAAACAATGTCAGTAAGCAGAGATACAGAAAAAAAAAATAGCTGTATTTGTCAGGAGCCCACTACACTGTTGGACAGAGGGTGCTGGACCAGACAAACCCTCATCATACCTCTTTGGTAATCCTGATACTTTGCATATCCCACTTAGTTGTTTCAGACCTTTTGCACCACTGTGGGAGCACAAAGTCCACATTACCATCTGACAAGCAAGGTCTTCACTTCTAACTTGAAATAAATAGTCAGTGTCCCACAACGTTTTACTGGTATCCACACTCTACGGGATTCTCAGCAATAAATTTTGTAGTTATCTGGATCTATGACTGTGTGGTGGATGGTATGTCTCCAACACAGGGTGAATAGAAACTTCATACAAGAGCAGATGTGAGATCAGCTTTGACCCCAGAAGTCTGCTGGACAGCCATCAAACATGTTGCTGACAAGTTGGAGGCTAGCAAAAATGCAAGTACGGAAGGATTTTCTTAGTTGTCCTGCATATGTCATGCCCTTGCACATCTCTGTTCTTATGATTGATGACTATGCTCCAAAATGATGATATACTGTACAGCTGAGTCAGTTTTATCTTACGAATCTGTACAACTTCTGCATGCGCACAGTCAGGTACTAAGAGCAGTCTGCCCAGAGGTGGTAAGAAGAGTACTTTCCTCAGATCTGTCTGAAAAAATCCCCATTCAAGGAGATCCTGAGTGGGGGTTTCCAAATCCCTTAAAACAGGCAAAACCAAAATAAATTTTCCTGTGTGAAAGAAGTGACACTGGGAAAACATGTACTGGGAGAGGACAGAAAGAGGAACTCTCTGAAATCAACTTGAAACCAATTCCTACTCTCTTGGGTTTGGTTGTGAGTGACACAACTTCCCTGTGCTAATAAAAACACCTTTGAAAATCAGGCTAGGGAGAGTCAAAAGCAGTGCCTCTGCCTTTAAGTAAGGACACAATCTTCTTTTTAGTTCCTGGTATGCATATGGGCACCCAAAAAAACAGACGACTTCACGTCCTGCTATCTTGTCCTGAGGACGGGTGCAAGAGGCTGTGTATTGCTGGCTGCAGCATCGAGTGAGATGACACCAAGACCCTTCCAAAACCTCCACGCCTCAGCGCATAGGTTGCCCACATGGAGACCGCAGCTCTAAGGAAGCCCTGAGATGCACCACAAGTCAAATGTGCTCAACTTGCACAGGCTTTTCAGAATTGGTGTAGTCCATCTCTGTGTCCCCTTCACCAATGCCAAGTATCTGCCCTTTGATTTCACCCACTCACCCAACCAATGCTTTGTGCTGCTTGGCGCTTGCAGAACACGAAGCTACCCCTGCACTGAGTCAACCCCTTTCAACAAGTGCAACTGGGAGGCAGAAGTGGCCCACGAGTGCACCGGTGCAAACTCGCCGTGGCCCCGGCAGAGCCGCGAGCGTGCACGTCACCTCTCCAGGAACTTGTTTGTATTCTTGGGAGAATGTTGAAAAATATCTCTGACCCCCAAACATTTACCTTTTGATCGGAGGTTTCCAATGTTGCTGTAGTGTATTAAAGCTGAGATGCTCATAAAAAAAACCCTTTGTGTCAACATAGTAAATGACTCTAATTAGGCTGGTGGTGCAATGAAAATGCTTAATTCATTCTGATGAGGCAGAAGGAAGAGCTAAAATGTTTATAGACAATGGGTGAACAGGGAGATATAATGCTGAGTGCCAGCTTTAAATGCAAATTACCGCAGAAATCTTTCCCTCTCCACCATCCCATTCCTCCCCCTTCCTCTCTCTCTCTGTCGCCAGCACCACACTGTAATCTCCTAGTGCAGTAATTAGAAGTGAAAGGAGCCACATAGAGGGGCCTCTAAAGGCAACACTAAAGAGAATTACAGAAAAAAATACCTGCCTTTAATAGAAGACAGCATCATTTCCCAAAGTGCACCACCATTGCAGCAGTTAGCATGGTGGTAGGATCAGAGAGGTGGTAATTTGGAGGAGTATTACTGAAATGGTATGTAAATTGGTTGCATTGCCCCCCCCATCTGAACCTGACTCCATCTATAGTGTCTGTTCACAGGATTGGGGCCACTTCGCCTTTTGGAAGGAGGCCAGGCCAGCACGACAAGCAAATACATTGGGGAAAGGAGCTCTCGTGGTGTTCCTTCCCCTCACCAGAAGTATGGAGCTGCAAGTGGACAAGAACTGCAAGCCTAAAAAAACTCAGCCTGGAAGTTGCTGAGAGAGAAAGCATGGAAACCTTGCAAGGTCACCCTTAGAAACGTTTCTCATCACACTTGCAGTATGTCAGCTTCTTTTAGAAAAGGAGAAATTATACATTTGGCAAAGAAAGAAGAGGTGAGAGAATGGAAGAGGACAAAGAAGGAGGGAGAGAAGGCAGCCAGTGTTCAGCTTGCACTTAGGGTATGACAATTTTTTTCTTTAAAAGTTCTCATTTGAAACCTCTGGAATAGCTTTTCCTTGGGAGATGAAGGGAAGAAATGCTCCTGCTGCCAACTCGACAGTGTCTTGTGTTTTGAGATCTCCAGTATCAGCATGGACACAGCAGTGCACAGATGTGTCTTAGAGTTTCACATCTGGAGCCTGAGCTAAAATTGGGTTTTGTTTCATCTTCTGTGGATCAAGTGCTCTCAGTCCTGCCTCAGCATTGAACAAATCCCTTTTTCCTTCCCCCACAGGCACACAAATCACCCCAGTACAGCAGAAGGTCAAAACAGGAGACCAGAAAAATCTGTCAGTCCTAGACTACAAGCCAAAGGGACTCCTAGTAAAAAGCTGCTGAAATTAAATTCTGGTTTGAAATGCTTTAAACAAAAATATTTTCTTTCCTCCTTACAGTGGTAGTTGAGCCTCAGGCTTGAGGAGAACAGGCAGGTGAGTGTGCCCTGATGTACACAAGCAGGGTGAGGCAGCCGTGGACTTTTGCCACCAGCAGCTGACCAGGGCAGGGGAAAAAGGGCAGATATCAGGTAGCTGTTTTGTGGGGACTGTGAATTTTTATCATCTTTCCACTCTAACATGGTTGCGCTGTCAGTGAACAAGGTCATGCTTGCTCTGGGTGCATCGTTTAAGACGGTGCTCATCTCTTTAGGCAAGCCTGGTGACGTGGCCTGCCCTTTTCTGCAGGTGGTCTGACCGCAGCAGCTAACCTGGGCGTGCTTTTACTGGAGGGATTTCACGCCTGTTAGGAAAGCTGCAGGAGGCTGAGGTGTGCTGCTGGAGGTCAGTGGTCAGACCCCGCTGCCAGATCACGTTATGTTACCAACCACCAATCAAGCTGGATTTCCTGACTTAAAATGTTTTTATATGCTAAAAATACAAAGATGATGTTTTTCCCCTCCCTTAAGGCCAGTATGCGGGAGGTCCAGCTACACCCCAGAGCCTGGCCTGGGCAGTCACATTCCTGCAGAGGTGATGCCACCTTTGTGCGGTGCATAGATATAACGGGGCACCCTCCTCTGCACGTCCTCATCTGTGTAAACACGACCGCAGAAGCCCGAGACAAAGCTGGACGGCTTGCTTGTGCCTGTGATTCATTCCCAAGGCTTGACTCAGCTCATTCATAAAAGATCTCCATCTGACCCCCAGAGCCACCTCAACGCCCTGGTGCGTGGGTGACACCGGGCTCTCCTCGAGGACGCCCCTGGGCACAGCGCGGCATGCCAACAGCTCCCTCTCCCCCAGCCGCGAGCTGGAGCATCCCACCATCTCTTTCTCTCTCTCCCTCTCTGTGTTTGCTCAGTGAGACAGAAGCAATACCAGTTTGCAGCACAATAAACCATGTAAAGGAAGCATCAATTAACTAGAATACATGGATATAGTATTTAATTAACTGATAGGCTCACAGTTACCGTATGATGTCATGGAAACCTCGAATCTCCTGGGTGCTGCCTCACACATGCCAACTGGGAATTGGAGCCATCACAAATCCCATGTAAAGTTTGAATCCTGACATTTTTAATTAAAAAAAAGATTCTGACTCTCTTAAGTACCTTTTAATTGACATAAATGTGTGCACATCTTTGGTACGGCAGGAGCCCTGGGTGCGATGACTCCTGCAGAATGGAGGCCAGTGGCATTGCTCACCCATTCAAGGCCACTGTCATTAACCATGGCTCTGTGTTAAGGAAGTAGAAGAATGAGCCCACAAGGCTCTAAGGAAATAAAGAGAGGGCAAAACCATACTGGATGGTTTTCAAGGCTATAATAAGAAAATACACTGCATTTACATTGCCTTTGGTATGAGATCTCAAAGCACTTTGCAAAACAAAAATGCAAACATTTAAGACCGATTTCCTGACTCCTAATTCAGCAGGAAAGCATCACTGAAGTCTAACTTCTTGTTCAGCACCTTTTAGAGAAGCAACTTGTCCCATTTCAAATACTGAATGATGTAACCCCATCCCATTTAGAAAGTGTTATTTTGCAGGATCCAAAGCTGAGGAAACTGAGGCAGAGGGAAGTTGGGGCCATTGGTCCAAAAGTCAACAGCTGTTAAGTGCCAGAGCAAGGAACAGAGCTGAGACATCCCAGCACATGCCTGTACTGACTGATCAGAGCCAGGAGTGGTGGAAGAGGGACCAGCACCCTCACAGTACTGCTGGCAATGCCCAAGCACTACTAATGTCCTGCGGGATGTCCCCAGAGCCACCGAGCACCCCTGCTCACACCAGGTTTGTCGGGGCCTCTCGCACTCTAGCAGCGCTAACTCTGCCTCCTTGAATAACTGCTAAATAATGCAAAGGTCTAGTTTCCCAACACCAGGCTGCTGTAGTAAGTATTGAAGTTTAATCTTTGCAGCCCATAAACAAATACCAACAATCAGCCTCAACACTCCAACAGAAGTAATTTTACTTCTCCAGCTGCAAACATTAATACTTTGATTCCATTTGCTGCAAGATATGTTGCCTGATACTAATTTGTCCCAACAGCTTAAATTACAGGAAAAGTCCTGTATTAAAAACCATTAGGCTAAGACATATGGTATACCTTCCTATAGTGCTTTGACAGTAGAACATTAGACTTAAATACACCAAGACAGGCAAGTACAGTATTATTTTCTGTGAATGAAGGTGTGCGCTTGTTATAAGTATCCATTGTCTCTGTTTATGTGCAAATTAGTTTATAGATTGTTCTTGACAGAGCTACAGCGCCCTCCCTTAAGGGCATTGCTGATATATTACCTTTGAAAGAGAATCACAATTTATTCATTCAAACGTAGAGCTAAAGATAGATGTGCACTGGAATATTTTGAAATATTGCATTATATATAAAATGAAATAGGGGGAAGCTAAATTACACAGCTATAATTACTTAGAGTTCAGGTGGCATCGTAAATAATCTATTCACAACTCTCTCAGTGTTTATTATGTCACCAGAGCAATGTAATTAACATGGTATAGATGGGAACTACACAAGCCAGATGCCTAATATACCCAGATCAAACACACTACAACATAAGTATAAAAAACCCACAGAAACACATACTATGTCATTCATGAAAATTCGTATGGAAGTGGGAAAAAGAGAAGAAAAGCAGCAGTATGACAATTTTGAGGCCCTAGCCCTGCTAACACCGCCAGCACCTCTTTGGAATAGTCATAGTTAAATTTATGGGCATGCTTCAGCGTTTACATTCCAGGGGCATAGATGGTTTTGCATTGACTGAGTTCATGCTAGCTATGAAATTCTTTCTGTGCTGCTCTAAAATTGGCTTCCTGGCTGTTGGAAATGAAATTGTTACAAGGAATAAGAAGTTGCCAAACAAAACCTGGAATCTGGAAGGCATCTTCATCCAGTCCTGCACCACAAATACAGGAGTTCAAGTGGAATTGCTTGGAAATTATAAATAAGGTATTGGGCAAAAACATAAGAGTAAGAAAAATCAGAATATATTACAAAGGGAAAAAACCCCAAACATCAGAAGAGTCAATATAGTAGTTAAACTTTAAGAAAATATTTCCAGTTTTACCTAGAAATCAAAGTCTGTGCAGTCAAGTCTCATTTCCAAAAAATCTCTACTCACACAGCAAAATGTATATATACCTTAGCACTGGAGTAAAGTTTTGGAAACAAGTGCAGGTGCCATTCACAGGCTCAAAGAAGGAATGGGAGAAGCAGGTGGCAAACTTTCCAGTCATGAAACAAATGTTAGAGGTTTTCAAGAGGGTTTGGTTTGGGTATGACAGTGTGAGGGACTGGAAAATAACCTGCTTCTCCCGAGGTCCAAGATGTCCTTAAGTTTCAGCTGCTTGAATCACAACAGTATTTTTCAGGTCTTTGAAAAACAATTGGAGCGGTGTTACTCCATTTCTGACTCACTCTTCTCCTTCCCATAACATTTTGCTGGTTGCCATTTCCCTGTATATTATATTTTCCAATTTTGTTTCTGTAGCAGGGAAAGCAAAGGGAAGAAATAGAGTGGGGAGCAAACTCCCAGCATCCCCCCCAAATCAGAGGTGAGAGAGTCTGAAAACCGATTTTTCCCTTTACACATTCTGCTTTTCACTGCTGTGATCACTGTTTGTGGACAGTTTATTACCCGTTTCTCCATGGAAAAGAGACCTGATACAACATACCAGCAGATGAGCTCTCTACATTTGCTCTTTTACTGCTTTCTTGGTCAAATCTGTTACTTCAAAAGCAAGAGGACTTTTCTCCCAGCCTTGAGCTCTCCACTACTGTTACAAACCCCCTCTCCAAGCTTAGCTGTACCCTCCAAATGGAAACCGGAGCAAGCCCCAGAAACCGCATCCTTCGAAGAGCTGCAGCCCAGCCTCCCGCAGCACCAGCTTCAGCCCCAGATTTCAATCCATGATTTATACTGAAGACTGGAAGATGCCTGAATAGGTTGGGGGGAATAAAAAAAAAAAATCATCATTCCAGCCATCTTCAGTGAAATCACAATTTCCTTTTCCCTGCAGTCAAATGGCAGGTACAAATGATGTCCTTAGAGTTTTGGCCCAGCACTGAGCTTGTTCTTGGCCTGCCTCGTCGCATCGCAGCAGAGGTGTGAGCGGGCTGGCTCTCTGCCGCTGCCGGGGAGAAGATTCAGGAGGTTAGACACAGAGCAGAAGCAAGCACTGTGTCTTTTATTAAACAGCATCTGCCCTTCTTCTGGATATATTACTTTATGCCAAGTGGTGTGGATGATTTTTTTTTAAGTAAAGAATATTTAACATCATATAGAAAGAAAAATGGTCCCTTAAATTATTTGTGGCATGTCCTCTGCGCTGTGGAGGAACAAAGCTCACTCTCCCAATGTGCTGCACCAGAGTTCGGGAGCAGCAGTGACAGTCAGGAAAAAATTTATGGTCCCTGGGGAGAGATCTGCTAGGGTCCTGCAGAACAAGATAAAATATTGAGGGTTGGTTTTTTTTTCCCTTCTCCATGGGGATAGCAGAGATGAAAGTTGTAAATCCATTTCCCAGGGACCAAGACCCCACCAAAACACCTTCTCCTCCTGGAAGACAGACTTGGGTTTGCAGAGGGAAGCTAATAATCTGATTTTCTTTCCATGATGCTCTTTTCTCTGTTCCCAGGAAAGTCTGCAATGTGAACAGGAATTCTCCAAAGGTTAAAACAAGCTCTGGAAAAGGCAAGAGAAAGCAGCACACTGGGTTCTCTTCCCCTTAGGTCCTCATGATTTTTTTTTTTTTTGAGCATGAGGTCTTTGGGGCACACTTCATGATTAACATGATTCATGAACATTTGCAGAGGGCACTCTGTCCAGGTGTCACCGGAGAAGCTGATCAGCCTCATGTTTTCCAATGCCTTTCACCAGCTGCTCCCTAGGGGCCAGGCTGAGCTCAGGACTCAGTTGGTGGTCACAGCTGGAGTGCTATGGAGAGGGTTGGGGTTATTTCTCCAGAACTTGCTCTCAAGGACCAAATCCCTCACTAGCTGTCATTCCCACACCCTGCACTGAAAATTGGTACAAACCCTGCACATTTGTACCAAAACAGTAACTCTTAGGTTTCCAGTCCTGGGGCAGAACAGCATCACACTTTCACCATCATTTTAGGTCTTTACACCCCATGAGACCACCTCTTCCAAACTTTCTTCCTCTAGACAGTCCTGCAGGCAGAGGAGCATCCTGGGGTAAAATCCCACACCCTCAGACGCCCATCCACAGCACACCCCACTGAAGACAAAGGGCAGACCCGTTTAGGACCTGTGCTCTGCCCCGTGCCAGGCTGGCCAGATGGGTGCCTGCTGCCCTGCAGCTCTCCAGCCACCTTAGCATGGTGCTGGGCTGGAGCCAAAGAGCTCTGCTGAGAGCCGCAGCAGAGGACATGTCAGCCAAGCACATCAGCTTTGGCACTGAGCTGTACGAAGGCAGCTGCAGGTCCAGAACCAGCTCCATCCAGGCAGCTCAGAGCACTTGCACAAAATACCAGAACAGGTACTGGCTCAGGTGAGCACCTGCTTGTGCACTGGACACCATTGCTTTAGCATCTTTAAAGGGAAGATCAGCACACGATTGCAGCCACACTGTCTTGGAGGCAGGAGCCAGCCTGATCCAAAGTCCCTCAAAAGGAACAGAAACTTTTTTTAGGCTAAACAGTGCTTTGGATCTGGCTTATAACTCCTGTGTCACCACGATCTTCAGTATCATCTTTCACCTGCAGTCTCTTCTTCCTTGTCAGCCAGAACTGCCCAGAACAACTCAGGCTGTTCCTGCCTCAAAATCTACTGTGGCTTATCCACCACCTTCAACCCAAGCACATTGAGCCTTTAGCAGTCAGCAAGATTCAAGAGCTACCACCCCAGAGGGACAATCTGGCTGATGCAAAGCACCAAAGGTTCATTTACTCCAGCAGTGCTATAGTAATTAATACTAGCTAAAAATCATCATGTCTTTAAACACATCCTGTGAACAGGTAGATGCCTTCAATATTAGGTTCTTCATCTTGAATCACACTTAGCTTTAATACAGAACAAGGTAATAAACAGGGGGTTGATTGCCAGCACCAATGCTGCTCACACCTGCCCACCAAGGCACCCTACTCCATGCAGGCTGCTGCAACTCATTCAGCACAACCTCAGGAGCAGGGACAAAAACCCCAAAGTCAATCCCATGCATACACTGGAGGACACACATTTGGCTCCACGTGAAAAGGTTAAGAGCTACAGGCAGGTTTGCTGACCACCCGAAGCAAGCACAAGCAGCTACAGAGCATCTCTGGTCTCAGCCTGCTTCAATTCCAACAGCACTTTTTTTTCCAAGCCCCCAAACAAAATCCCTCATCGAGGGACTGATTTCTCTGAAAATTAGCACATCAGCAAAGTGCACATCCCACTTTCTGGTAAGATGATTTCAAAGGCGGCTGCAGTCCCCCCTTTCTGCTGCAGGGAAGTGGAACTAATTACATCGCAGTTTTGAAGCACCACTGGGCCAGTTTTGCCCCCTGGGCTCCCACCAAGGCAGTCACAACACATCGGACAGTCTCTCTGCTACCAGAGCAGCAAGGCACTCCGGATGGAGCGACAACGGCAGTAATAGATTTGATCTTATTATATTCGTTTAGAAAGATGTTTATGGCAGGCTGACATGAATTTCAATGCAAGCCTCGCTCTCTTCCCATAGCATCTGCAGCTCCCAGAACCTGCAAGTGGAGGCAAACATACTGTTCTTTAAAAATTGAAGATGTAGGTCAAAATGAAAAAAAAATGTTACTAAAGCCCTGCGTTATCTGAGCTCTTTACAGTTTCACAGAGATGTTCTGGTATCTCAGCTCTCTTAAAAATAAGGGCTAACAATAAAGCCTGGTATTTGTGCATGGCTCATGAAGCCTCTTACGCTACAGAGGTAGAACAGTCTCCATTTCACAAAGGACCCAAATCCTCAAAATCTATGCAAGTATTTAGGCATTTACTTCTCAAGACCAGTGAGCTCCAGTATGCCGATAGCCGCAAGGCTACCGAGACTGAAATAGTGAGGAGTCAAACCAGAAGCATCCCCATCACACAGCAAACCAAAAGCCTGATCCCCAAACACCTCCCAGGGTCTCCTGGGTCCCAGTCCTCCCCTATCACCCTTAGCTATAGCCAGTTCCCATCGTGGCAGCAGTTCAGATCAAGGCTAATTGTATTTGAATCTACAGGGTACCAATTTTCCAGCGAAGGGGTTTTAATCTAACATGCAGATCTCTTGTCTACATTCACATCACCCCAGAGACCCATAACATAGGTCATTTGTGCATACACAATCTCGGTAATAGGATGCACAATTTTAAAATGGCTAAATCTGTAGAGAAGAAAAAAAATGTTATTACAGGAGGAAAAAGAAAAGATTAGCTCACAGGCTGAGATCATGTTTGCCAAGTTTCCACCCAGAGAATTATTCCAGTACCGAATTCTATGCTACCAAAATAACGGGTTTATACAGCAGGCATTGTGCCAGCTTTTTGGCTATAATTATAGTGTTTTCCTCTCTCAAGTTCTTTATTGATATCTGGAATTTTTTTTAAAAAAGGAGGAGGTGGAGAAGTGATTTTATACGTTCAACAAACTACAGCAACACTTGATGCAGTTAAAAACCGGGAAGTTTTAACAACCTGCCAGCCTCCAACTTCACAGGAAATGTCAGTGCCACTATCAGACTTTAGAGGAACCCCAGGGATCCATTACTGCGGTTTGAAGATGTCCCTGCACTTCCCTTTTAAGTAAACGCCGGAGCTGCTTGCTTCATTCGGTTGCTGCTGTGCTGCACAATATTCCTTTGAGGAGATGCTTTGCAGTGACAAAATAACTGCTGACAATGTGAATACTGACTTCATTTTAATTTTGTTTTACATTTTCTTTGGTATGTTTTGATCCTAAAAATCTTTAGAGTGCATTTTTTTTATGATAATGAAGCCACTATTTATACAGTACCACAGAGTCATTTCATTGCTTTTCCCCCCACCCCTTTCCATTTTTTTCCCCCATCCAAAGGGAGCAGGTTGTAAAGGCATGACACATCCTCACCGCAGTTTCAATGAAGAAAAGAAGTGGAAGGGAAGAGAAGCACCCTAGAAAGGATGTAAAGATCAGCAGTGACACAAAATAGGGCAACACTGCTTTTTTGCAAGCTGTAAAAACAAACATTGGAGAACATGATGTCAGCATGACTGTTAGGGAACCAAGCCCTTGCGGCAGTCATCTCTTGTAGAAGATGCTAGTTTCCCATCCCATCCCCATCCCAAAAGGGCAGCTGACAGCAGTAAGTCCCAGTTCAGGCAGCTCTCTTATTCAGGGATGCATTTGACTGAGGTCTTAATACATTCCCTGAATCCGGGACATCATTATTACTTCTAAAAAATATGGGTTTTTCATAATCTTTTATAATTCTGGGAAACTTGTCCAGCCACCACTACCACTAAAATTAAAATTCCATCAGCCCTGAACCCAGGAGCAATTAGCCCAGCCAAGTGATTCCTGATAATCTTTCACATATAATAACCAATATCCAATATACCTCAACACTGTGAAGACCTCTGTAAATGAAGTGACATCTCTTGCTGGACAAAGCCTGGATATGTTATCCTCCGGTGATAGGAATCCTAAGGGGACAACTATTCTCCCTTGTTCAAAAGCTTACTTAATTGTTCCAGTTGCTGGAAATTTTAAACAATTTCCCCAGTCACTATGCCAAGTTGTGTTAAGCTCTTTGTCTGGCTGATATGCCAACCAAAGGCACAGGGAGATAAGGAGAGCTGTGGGAATTACACAAACTGACTTAAACAGCAAGAGTTCCCTCTTTGCTTCAGCTTTGCCACTATTTTTACTACTTATTATTATTGTCACATAACTGAAGCTAGCAGCTCTTTCAGCTCCAGCACCTTGGCTACACTTACACTAGAAGGACTCTAAAAACAGGACCCTGCATTTAACACCTCTTTTGTTCATCTCCCATCTATATTTGCTTTATTTTGCAGTAAAACTCTATAAATTTATCCTATTTGTTTCAGTATTCCAACAGCAGAGTGGGCATGCCAAAGGACAGATTTATCTTCTGCATCTGCACTTATTTTCCCAGGTCAGATCTTCAGTGGTGATAATGGTGGGAAGAACCTGATTTTCCAAGCAGCAGCCAAGCCATAACTGAAACCAATCATCTGGATTTTTGAGCAGTGGAAATCATTTGTGCTCACCTTCCTATGATTCCCAAACAGCACAACAGAATCTCAGCAAGATGCTGGCCCTGGCTAGATAAACAAAAGGCCCCACATTACTAACATTAAGAAAAATGTTACTTGATGGCATTTATTCCTAGAAATTGTACCTTCTTGCAAAGTATGTCTTTACTGAACGAAAAAACCCTCCTTGCCCATCTCAACCGTCTTTGCTGCCATCTGCCTAGACAAAAAGTTGGTGAAATCCTTTTCTAAGGTATCTCCTCCCAGGATCAAACTACAATGCGAAGGCCAGAGCATTTAGTAAAGGGTTGCATTTCCACAGCTCGCAGGTGCAAAGGTTGATCTAATTGGATTTCAGAAAGGCTATATCTTCTCCAAGAAGCATAAGAATTGTTATATTTAGTCATCTGTTGGGGGTTTACTGCCTTTAAATGGACCTTTCCCATCAGATCAATTAGCAGGTCATTAGCAATGTAGTGTGGGATCCTTGGAAGGGACTGATCTCGGATATGAAATAGGGTTGCACAACTTGCAAGCCTTTCTGGAGCTGGGAGAAGCCAGCATGTCCTCTCAGACCTTTCCCTCCACTTGCATGCACAGTTATTGGTCAGCAGAGTCACACCATTCATTCTGCACCCGAATGATAGAGAAGCTGGTCCTTGGTGTATGACCTCCCTCCTCTATTTTTGGCTGTATAAAGAGTTTAACTTCAAGGACAAAACTAACCAACAAGCCAACTCTCCTCTGCTCATTTGACCTCCTTTGCACACCACGTGGCTTTAGTTTCACCCCAAACCTTCACATGAACATTTATATTTAAATATATAGAAGCATCTGGTTTCTTGGTACTTCTTAAACACCACTTCTTTGTGCAAAGCAGTTTAACTCTGCGTGAAGGCAAACTTCAGGACAGACCTTCAAAATGGCATGAACTTGGGCCACTTCAGCACTGACAATATTCCTAAAGGTTTGAAGAGCCAATATCATTTCAGTATTATGTTCTAGCTATACACTGTGACAAAAATATTTTCCTTCTCTATACCCCTTTTTCCCCATTATAACAATACCAGGACACAGAAGCATGCAAACAGGAGGTGTCTTCTCTCTAAAGTGTCTTTTTCATTCCTCTTCCAAGAAGAAAGCCAACATGAGCCAGGAACGCCCAGAAGAAATCACTCCACTAGTTCAAGCTTGTTTCTAAGTTAAAAATCAGAATTGATGTCAAGACTGGTACCAGCTCACAAGTGTTTCTCCTCCAGCAATTTTGTAGAACTTCCTGATTTCCTAACACTTTAAAGTGTTTTCAAGACTGAAAATTCTTAAAAAAAGTGTTTGGGGGCAACAACTGAAACATTTCAGTTCAATTATTTTTAACTGTAGCTTGAAAAACCCCATAACACTTTTTGAAAAAGCTTTTTTTTAAAAGTTTTGTCTTCTCCAGAAAATAAGAACATTGTGTACAGGTACTCATTCCACTGAAGAAAAGACATTTTCATTTTAAAAAGCCCTAAAATGCTCTCTTGAGGAATCAATTTTAAAAACAAACTGATTTCCCCCCCCTTTTTTTTTAGGGTGACATCAGCAGTGACTGAGCAGGGCTAGCGGTACCCACCCTGACAGCTACCAGCTGTATGTGAAGCAGGGCACGTGTCTCCCATTGTGGATTCAGTAGACAGGACCACAATGTCCATGGCTCTACCCGATTCAGCAGAGCTACAGGGCTTTATACAATCACTACGGTTGGAAAAGACCTGCAAGATCATCAAGTCCAACCATCAACCAACTTGGCCTGTAATCCCTAGTCCCAGACACTTAAAGGTCTAATTTGTCCCCTCCTTAGCAAGTAGCCTCAAACAGCCCCACTCATTTCACCAGGGCCATCCAGCCCAGAAGCATCCATAGCACCAACCTCCTCCATGCCCCCTGCAAGGTTTTTCCTGCAAATCAGTAACGCTCATCTCCCGACCTTAAACCGATTTCATGGTAGGATGGAGGCAACCGACAGTCTCCAACATTGGCCTCCAGTACAGCGTCACAAGCTTTGCCACTTCAGCAAGATGGGTGCTTGCCAGCAGGAGCAGGCGGCTCAGGATGCAGCCTGTATTCTTCCTTGAAAAAATTACATTGGTTCTAAATGCAAGTTGCAGCTTATAAATGCCAAGAAATTCCTCTTGCCACATGAATGTTTCCAGAATGCTGTGCTGAATTAAATGGATTCAGCTTGCTTGCAGATCCACACACACAAAGAGACAGCTTGATAGATAAGTACATTTAGGGGTGCAGACAGCTCTGGTCAGTGGACGATTAAGGATGGGAAGACGACCATGCCCAGGTAGCTCCAGATCCAGAGCACAAATTATTCCTGCTAGAGACTTCTATTAGTAATATTTGCATCTTGCTAATAGAAATCCAATTACTCAGAATGACTCTGAGCACATTATCCATTTTTAGCAAAATTTGCCTTATTCTGCAAACAGATTTTTGCTTCATCGTCACTTTACTTTTGTTCCCGTGGTCCTCTGGGATGCAGCATCCTTCAAGGACATGTCAGAGGAGCATGCTATCCCATCATCCTCTCGCTTTGAGGCCTAGCAGCTGAATCACCCCCAGCCCTATTTTCTTTTGCAGTGTTAGATTAGCGAGAGGGCTTATGACCTGCCATCTGTCACTGCAGTCTGCTGACTGTGAGTCTCTGCTCTCTCCACAACATTGCTGAGGAGGTGGAAGGCTTTGGGGGGGAGGAGGGCGGGGGAAAGAGTCTTTTCATCCTGCTGCTGCTCCTTGCTCCAAAGCCATCCCTTAAAGCTGTATGTGCAAGCCCAACGGAGGATGCACCGGTCTCACCAGGGAGGAGACACCCGCCAAGGACTTTTTGGTTTAACGCAGTGACATTTGCTGTCCAGGGGCTTTCGCGGCATGACGACAAATCTAGTGGTACCTCGGAGGCAGCCTGCTCTGAACCTGCGGCTCCCGCATGCTGTTTGATCACACCTGCTGAAGCTTTCCCAGCCTTGCCAGGGAGAGCCAGGCAATGTGACCATGCATCTGGCTTCCTGGCAAGGAGAAGGCTGCCTCTGGCCCCGTGCCAGCACAGTCCATCTCCTCCTGAAAATAGTGCACCATTTAAAAAAAAGCTGCACACCCCCCCGCTTGCACAGACCCAGAGGACAGTTTTGTCACCCACCACGGGTGGGAGACCCGCGGTCAGTGCTACAGGACCGGGAACCAGCCCGCGGGGTTTGGGGAGAAAGCAATGCGTCAACTCCTGAATTTTCCTGCTTGATTTAAAGTAATCTGCTTGCAAAGCTTCTGCCCTGAAGGAAGGAAGTAACTTTTCATTGCAGCAAGGAGTCATAAGACAGCAACTCTCCTTGAAAGCTGAGGGAAGGAGTGTTCCCACCTCCTGTTGGTTTGCTTGAAAAAATCCCTGCATAACTTCTCCAGTGTTTTCCACCGAGTCTCAGTATAATTGTACCAGAACCTACCAGCTCCATTCCTGCTAGAGCAGATGGGACTTTTTCAGATCAACTTATTTCTGCCTTAAAAATAAGATAATGTACCACAATGTCAGCAAACACCAAATCAGTCCAGTTGCGGTATCAGACTTCTCCCCACCGCAGATCCTTCAACCTCCTGTTCCTGAGATAGTTTCTACTTAAACACCTGGCCTATTTCAACACCCAAAACTGAGCTCCCAGTTCCTCTGCTGGGATGTGCTCTCAGGTCATCTCCCCCCAGCCCCTGGCAAGTGACCGCTATTGCTGTAAAACCACAACACATAAGGAAGAACCAGCAGCCTGAGCATAGGAGACCTGATTTGGGACCTTGTGTGTCATCAGCAAGAGTGAACCTGCTATCAGGTGCTCTGGGAAGAGCGGCCCTCCAAACTGGCCTCCAGATAGACCCCCTGCCTTCAGACACCAGTCGGGTCTGTCAGCATTAGGCTGCTCACATCCTCCTACACCGTATGAGATGTCTCCAGAGAGGTTTCTCTGGCTGAGAAAGAAGAAAGGACTCGGGAACCAAAGGAAAGGAGCAAGTTAAATTATTTCTCCAACCTGGCATCCCCTGGGACTGTTTCAGCACAAGCTGATTCCACTTTGGAGATCCAAGTAGTCTCAGCCAGACCCCTAGTAACTGGCATCACAGAAATTAATGGGGTGCGGGGAGTAAGCTGCCACCTTGCCAAAGCATTTCCTTACACAGGGGCCCTTCCATATCCACAGGTAAGTATGAAAATAAGTCTTGCACATCACGGTCAGATGCCACGTCCTCCCATCCCTTTCCAAGCAGTGATCCATCCAGCAGATGGTATTGTTGACAAGGAGCCTGTGGAACTGGCACTGCCAGTCCTGCGTTCCCCGCGGTGGTCCATGACCTCACCGCAGAGCTGTGTTCTGGATGTTGCTAGGCACATGTGGGTAGTCTGATGTTAGCAAGCAGATATTTCTAGAAATGAGATTGTGTCACCTCCTAATTGATATCAGCAGTACGTCCAACCAAGCTAGGGCTATCTTGCCCCTGGATGCCCCTATCCATGCCCTCTTTCCACACATTTTGTCTGGATGGAGTATGAAGATTTTGAAAGCATGGGCACCCAGAAACCCCAGACAAGTGGCTCCTGTGCACACACAGATCATCTCAGTGCATTTGGGTTTACTGCAAGTGGTCAAGTTATTTTTGCAGCATATGTGCAGCAGGCCTAACACAGCTTGAAAAAAATCACTGTACATGTGTTACACAGTGTATATGCACATATTTCTGTAGAAGAAACCTCAATCAGGAGCATGACACCTTTAATCATAAGACAGCAGGACCCAAACATCTAACACCGCTCTGAAGCCACGCATACAATTTGTGTGCACAGACACAGCAATGGCGCGCACAGGCATAAAACGAACCGAGCTGTGCTATCCCCTCCAGCAACTCTGCATTCAGGGATGCTGCAAAAATACAATAGCAGAAGAGGACAAAGAACAAGGATGTGGGCTGTAGAATTTGGCATCAAAGCAGAAGTTGCTTAACTTCAGTTCTTCTAAAACAGTTTGGCCTCTTGCAACACAAAGAGTGCACAAGAGGTGCTATGCAGAGCTGCCACTGAACAGCACTGCTGCGAGTGACAGACTTAGACCCATGCACATGCTGTAGGACTCACTAAGGTACCTTGGACTTACCATTTCTGGACCCAGGCAGCCTATTTCAAACAAATCCTGGAGCTGCAGTTGCACCCAGGTATGCAATCAGGCAAAGCTGCAGGCAGAAGACAGGTTTCCAGCAAGAGCCCAAGCCCAAGCCCGTGCCTACCCAACACAAGGATCATGCCAACCCTTCCACATCAAAATGAATTGGTGAGACTTGCTGGAGTGCAGGTCTGGAGGGGCAGAGACCATTCAGCCACCCATCCTCTCCTTGAGGGCCCATTACAACCCATTAAGCCACACTGGCTCCTCTTTGCACCAAAACCACAGAAGAAAGCAGTGCCCCAGGTTTTCTCGTGGATGTTTTGCAGCATGAACTGTGCATATCAAACTCTTACACATTAGACATGCAGAGAAGCTAAAAAGTCATTTGGAAATAAGGAAGTGCATAAGTTACTCTAGCTTGAGGGCTCGAGTAATTTATGCACTGAGAATTTATACAGGTCATGTACCTATTTACTTTGCTGTGCTCTAAAAAAATGCACAGTTACCTTAGCAACTTTAACATTGCAAGAGATTACAGAGCTTTCTTAAAGAGAGAGATTGTCAAGAGCGGTCAGCCTGACCAGCTATTCCCCTGCTTTCCTGTGTGCTAGATCTGCACTCACATGAGGTTTTTTCCCCTCAGATCAAATATACGTTTTGTTATTTTAACAATGAACAACCCATCTCAGAAGTCATTGACATCATCTAACAGTAAACAAAAATAAGTTTACCATGGGCAAGAATGAGAAAATGTCATCAAAAAATAGACAGAATTTACTCATTTCATCATCCTGACACATTCTGAAAGTTAAAATAATTTTTCAATTTGTGGAAATTGCCTAGACTCTATAAAAACATAAAGCATGCTAGTTACACCTTGGGGGCTTTCAGATTTTAAAAACACACTGTAGAAGAAATCTAATAAGCTGACTAGGCAATAAGCACCCAACCTCTCAAATTTGTTTTAGCTTATTTTCCTCTCTCTCCACGATTTTTCTCTAGATTTCTTCATGGACCCTTTTTCCCAAAGCCAAATTAAACAATATTTTAAGAAAAGGCTCCCCAGTACCCAAAATGCAGAAGTAACTACTCAGAAGAGAAACACCTTCTCTGCCCATCACAAGAGGTCTGATCTGACACCCGGCCGAGACAGTGAGGTCCTACTGAGTCTGGTACCAATCTTTTGTCAGCCCTGTGAAATATGTGAAAAATCTCACAAACTAAGGACAAGCGACTGATAAATCCCCCAAGCTCAGCATCAGAGAAGGATGGTGAAGTGCGGAGTCGGGATGTGGAAGAGAGCACGGCCACCCGCACGGAAACAGGCAGCCCACACCTTTTTGAATCACATGCCTACAACAAGTACTGACTGATCCCAAGCGCACCTGACACCAGCACAGTTTTCAGCTGGGCTTCAAAAACACAAATTTGCCACCTCAGACAACTCAAGGTGCACTTTATTAGCTACCAAAAATCCTCCCTCTTCTGCTGCAGCCATTAAAAGCAGAGTAAAGCAATGACAGGACACACTGCAAACCAGGGAGGGACTGTGCTACAGAAAACAACGATGATTCTGTTACAAAACCCTTAAGGCCACAATCAGAAATGGCCCAGAAACACTGCAATGTGGCACTGCTGGAATTCTGGCCCTTCTCTCCCTTCTTGCAAGTCATTGCAAACTACAAAACACAATGAAATATCTTTTTCTCCATACCTACATAACCACCATCCAGCTTTCAGTAAAAAAAATAATTATAATTTCTCTCCCAAACAACTCTGATTTTGCAAACCTTAGAGAGCACACAATAGATTTAAACAGCTTTTTTTTTTAACAGCTATAAACATGATATATTTTCTGCAGCATCATGTGAATATAGGAGGTGCCTCTTTTCTGCACACAAAGGTTGTGCCTGTTGAGCTGGGGCAGGGAGGAAAGCTAAACACCTCCAGTTTTCTGGGCAACCACTTTACTCCTACAATATCAAAAAAGAGTCAAATCATGATTCTTTTCAATCACAAGGTCAAAAAAGGCTTAGAGAAGCAAGATGTTGACTGTCCTTGATGAATAGTATATTCCTCCAATCAAATTCTACAGCAGTAGGCCCATACAGTTATATTTTAGATGGGTTGTGACTGAGAGTTAGGAGAAATATCTACCATAAACCCCATTTTTCCGCATTTCTGACTGTCTCTTTTCCTGATAAGCATAGCACAACTTCAGGGCTTCATTTCAGGAAAAGATGTGGGAGTGGACCTCAGAAATCACCTCCATAAGCAGCATGAGTGGACTCCCTCCAAAGCAATAGGGCTGGGCTGGGAATTCATTACTCTTTCCTCTTGCCCTTAGAGTCAAACACAACCAAACCTCAGTGATTTTCTTTTAATATCACACCCAATTGCCCCATCCACATCCTACTGCCGTGACTGTTTGGAACAGTCTCAGCAACAGTATCTGAAGGTCTTGAACATGCTCTGCATCTACAGGCAAGGAGCAAATACCCTATTTACACCCTTCCTTCACATCACACCCCCATGGAAACCAACGGAGAGGCTGCGCAGAAGGTAATGCAACTTTAAGCCGTATTGGCTGTTGCAAGGAAACCTCTCCTCCATACCCAACTTACAGACATGCCGGCAGATCGGCACCAAGAAGCGAGGTCCCCAGGTTTCAGAGCCTCCTACGCAAACAGCACAGCTACCATTAACGCAGCATCCCGCCTGACTTTCCTACCAAGGCTCACACCTCATAGCCTCCCTTCTCCCGCTGCCCTGGAGCAGAAGGAGTATGGGAGAAGCGAGGAGGATGGGAAGAAAGTGGTTTGCGCAGAGTCACTCTGCTCCCCATCCTCCGCCCCTCGTCCTTCCCTGCAAGCTTTTCTCCATAGAAGGAAGCAATCTGCCTCCTGTGCCCAGGTACCGCAGGCAGCGTGCCACTTTGCCAACGCACTGTCAGATCTGTGCCGCGTCAGAACGAGCCCTACCATGTTAATGCAACTTAGTGGATTGAAAAAATAAATAAATAAAAGAGGGAAGGCAGGACAAGGCACAGCAGATGGCTGAGGACAGATACTGCATCCCCTTCCTTCTTGCTCTGCAAGAAAACAGCTTCACTCTCTGCTGTTTATCATGCTGCTCCTAGCTTTTTTCTTTTTAGCTAAAAAAACCTCAGAAATTGGTGTCCAAATGCCCAAGGTTTCCATCTTTTCTTTGCCTCCACTTAAATTTTGTGGATTTCCATCCCTGTTGCAGTTCTCCAGGCCACATGGCACAATGAGGGTGCGATTGCTATGAGATAATCACACCCTTGGGGTGTTATTAAGCACAAGGCTATGCCTCATGCCTCTCACTCTCTAGGGATGTGATTAGATCATGATAACCAAACTCCCCAGAGACACCTTATTGCAATTATGACATTTCTTTCAGGTTTATGTATGAATACATTATTCAAGGAAATTACTTTGATCACCAGAAACTTCCACTTAGTGTTCAAATACTTAAACTGGACGGTTTACAGAGATGAAGTTCCTTCCTTACAGTGTTTGACAGGGAGAGAAACAGGGCTTTTCATCTGAGCAGAGCAGTACCAGGGCCTAATCACCAACATATAGATACAGTCTCCCTTAGTTAGGATGGCAGTTTTTCAAATAACCAAACTAATCCAAACATTCAATCCATATTTTGCCTACCCCAATGCCTAGAGAACTAGTCCAGCAAACCATTTCTCTAAAGAACAGTTTAAGATAAAAAGAATTAAAGATGGAGCTTTTACCTTCCAGCTTCACAAGCACACAGACCCAGGCAATTCAAGAAGCAGAAAAAAGTAATAGCTCCTCTCACTGACCTTATAAACGTGGCTGCACCACTGAACTCAAGTGGTCCCACCTGTGTAAGGCACCCAGCGTCACACCCAAGTATTTCCAATGACCTTCAGTGGCTGGTTGCAATGACTGCCCTAAATGCTCCAGCAAAACTCGTTAGTTAACTGTGTCCACCTGCCTCCCTTGGTTATGGACACCTCTGTAGCAGAAAGAGCTGCTTGTACAGCTGGTTTTCTACTTCCATTGTCGTGCAAGAAACATCAGATCTACAATATTGAAGGGTTAAATAGTTGAGGGGCCAGAACTGACTGCATAGATTAGCGGTGGGGCAAAATCAAGGTCACACAGGAGATAGGTCACAGGAAAGGCCAGCACAGTGCCACAGATGGATGGTGTTAGCTGATAAAAGGTGTGACCAGAAGGTCTCCAAAGCCCGTAAGGATTCTTCAGGGACCAACTGAATTAAAACAGAGAAGCAGAAATAACACCTGCACCCCAATAGCAATGAATATTCCCTAGAGACTTATGGACTTAGCAAGAGGGTACTGTGTCTCTGTTCCTGTGTTTGTTTTACTGACCTCGGTTAAGTGTTTATGAAATACATATTGGTTATTGATCACTCTCCCTGTTCCTCACCAGAGAGAACCCAACAGTTAATAGCGTAGGTCCAGTGTGTCAGAGAAACACAGAAAACACACACATAAAGGAGGACACGGTCTAAGAGCTTAGCAGACGAGATCAGAAAACATACATCAAAAACTCAGTGGCATCGTCCATAGGCTTTTTTTCATAGTTTCCATACAGCTGGGCTATGTTCCCCATAGAGAGAGAGCATGCCAGCTGGGGGAAAGCAAAGCTGCTTTTCCCAGTGCCCAGCAACACTCCTTGCTCCCTGCTCGTATCAGCCCTGCTATTATCGCTTCTTTGAAAGCCAGCAAAAGCCAAATGTCTATGCCACCTTATACTGAAACAAACATGGGTCCAAGGGGAACAAAGAGTTTGTACCTAGATTTTTACACTCCCTTTCAAATCAAAAAGAAAAGGTTTGTGCCAGAAAAAAGAATTGCTAATTAAACAAATTCTGGCAGTTTGGTTATATATTTTGTTTTTTAAGATCTCCTGAATGGGATGGGAAATATAACGAGAGCTCAGTGTGCACAGTACAGCTGACCAACCTATGATGAACATTCCCTCTCTGGGTGCTCAGTTGATATCTTAATGATGTTACTCCTCCATTTGTGAGCAACAGTCAAAGAAGAAACCTCAGCATTACTCCCATATTTCCTATGCCAAGCCCGTCTTCCCTATGCAAAGTTTTAGTCCCTGACCACCTGTCTTCTAAACATAATTGCAACCTGTCATGAGCTTTGATCTCTAAAATAGAGATCATCTCTAAAATTGCCAATGCTTGGGGGCCTCTAACCAGCTAACAGGCACAGTAGCAGAGCATCCTTGCAGAATGGTTTAAAAAAGCACTTATTTGGCTGTGGTGGGCTGTAAGGCAGTTCAGCCTTTTATTTGGGACTTGCAACCAAGCTTTAGGAAACAGCATATCTGTGAAGCTCCTGACACCCTTGTTCACGCTGGTTTTGATTTCTACAGAGCTGCTGATGTGTCTTCAGACCCAGGTGGCTGCCAGGAAAAGGTTTCTGCAGATACCAGAGGCCACGGAGCACGTGCTCGCGCTCTGAAGGCCGTTACGTGCTTTGGAAAACCCTGTCCTGCTAGGGAATAATGCTATTGTGCACCTACAAGCAGATTTTGTGACAAAGTCCCACCTGCAAACAGGGAACGCAAATGCTTCCAGCCTGCATAAAACCTTTCGATAGCTACTGTGATTCTCCTGTGTCTTCGTCAGTCTTCCCACCACCTTCAGAGCCCATCGCGCTCACACCTCTTATTCTGAATTTGAGAAGTGAGTGGAAGCGTCAGAAAATCTGTTACACAGGTGATGCCTCACTTACAACAGCCATGAGAACATTTCTGCCATGGAAGCCAAATATATGTATAAAGTGCTAAAGATAATGACAGAGTGTGCATTATCAGCCTCTCATCGCTGTATAGTTATTGGGGATAAATTTGAATCTATGGTGAACTTCATATAGCTCACATCCATTGCTGACTATCAGTGAAGGTGACTCCAGGCAGGGCCAGCTTATCTCCAACAGTTTACCAAGTTAATTGAAATGAGCTTAAAACCAGCTCAAATGATCAAATTCCTATACACACTACTTTGTTTCTATCTCTTCTGCAATGTGACAGGCGATCTGCAGAATTACAACGCGACTGAAAGCATGATTGCCAAGAGAGCTGGTCAAACACATTCGAGGAGGGAAAGAATGGTGAGCTTGGTTGAGAAGTACACTTTACTGATAAACAGTCCCTGCTATTTGAAAACACTAGATGATGATGATGATGAACAGAAATACTAATGCAAAATAGAATCATTATTAACATTGCTGTGAACTAGTATTTACAACGTTTGCACTGCTGCTCACCCAGCCTTTATCAAACAGTGTTTTTCTTTGTGCTATGAATTTGAGCAGAAACCAAACGTTTATGTGTTATCAGGGAAATTGCCTCTTGCTTATCTTGTTATCACAGAACTTACCTGCATGTGGGGAGCGATGCCATGAGGCTGAAGCGGCCAGTCCCACAAAAGACATGACAAATAGCAGCCACGGTGCTTCCGTGCACCAGGGCTTGCTCACGGAGGACGCTGTGAATAACGAACAGATTCTTACCCAGCCCAGCCCAGCTCTCTCTGTTAATCTTACTACTAATCCTGTCACCAATTCTGCACCTTTCTTTGGCCAAAACCGTCTTCTTTTACGCCAATACCTTCATTTGTGTCCCACACTAACCTAGATGTGGTGGTCCACACTTAAGGAAGGTAAACTGAAGCTGAAGTAGATGCAGAGAAGGGCTATTTAGATGATGTGGGGAAACAGCCCCTTCTTTTATAAAAGAGAAGAGTGGGGGAGCCTGCCTTGTTTGGCCTTGCAAACCTGAGGCCATGGGTGATGCCGTTGACTTTCTCACCCGGTTTGGAAAGCTGCTAACACACATCACCATCCCAGAAAGCTGCTCAGACCTTTCCTCAAAGTGCCCACTGCCCATTAGTGAGAGACTCCTATGTTCATCACGAATGCAAAGAATAAATACAATCTGCATGCAACAAATGATCCTTTGGACAATTAGCAAGAGAAATAATTGTATTTTTAAAAAGCAGCTTCATGAATCAGATCCTCTGTTTGCAATGATTGTATTGCTCAAGAGAAGATCTTACATCAACATCTTTCTCAAAGCTAGACAACTCTCCTCATGGTAACAAATAAATGCACTTGTTATGGTGTACTTGGTTCTCATAAGGACAATTACGCAAGGACAGCATCAGTGCTGCCAGAAAATGAAATCAAGAGAGAGAAGTCGGTGGTTGCCAAAGCTGAGCCTGTACCTTATGAAATCTGATTCTCCTCCAAAGACACAACTCCAGCTCGGCAATATTTGCAAAGGTGACACAACTCACAGCATATTCCTGTGTTGTAAAATTCATTGAGGGCAGGAGAAGCCAAAAAAAAAAAAAAATCAAACACTCCAACATTTAAGGACAGGATTTTAAAATAAATGCACAATGAAAGGTTATGCTGTCATTAAAGAAATAGCCAACACTTTACAGCACGAGTTAACACAGTGCTGCAGCAGACACTTTGCATTTGCAGCTAATCTGCCAATGATTAAACGAGCTGTTATTGAGCATTTGCCCTGTTGAACTAGGTTTTTCTTATCCTTATTAATCATTCATTTTACACTACAGTAGCCTCCTGTCTTTAAGCAAAACATCTTTTCTTTTTTTTTTCAGTAAGGCAAATTTAGCTTTTTTTTTCCTCTGGTGATGTCCTTTATGATCCCAAGAACAGATAGCTGAACAAAAGCATGAACAAAACCTGGGAGAGCTCTAAAGAGCGTGGGGAAGCAAATTCTTTTTGCACTAAAACTTGGGGAGTTAAAAGTAGAGGACATGGCTGGAGCCACTAAGCTCTGGTGTAAACACGGCCATTTAAGAGGATTTGCATACCATTTATTAACCTTCCGGAAGAACTACACAGACCCCAGTCAGAGAAAACAACTGTGTACACATGTTCGTTTCATTCTTGTTATCGAAATATAGCTTCTGCCAGCCACCTCCGAGCATCCTCCGCAGGCAGATAAATACAGGGACTGGGAAGGGGGTGGACGGATCCAGCCTCTTTCCTGTCCCTTTTGGGTTTCGTGAAATCTGGAATTCATTATTTAGCTATATCTTAGGAGGAAAGGTGTGAGCAGCCACCTGCTGTGCTTCAGGTATTTATTAAGGTAGAGAAATGAAGGCAATCCCGTGGTCCAGGCAGCCCCACGGGGAAGGGCTGCGGATGCTGTGTGGATGTGCCTGTGGATGCCGGGTGCTGGCGATGCCTTGGCCGCAGCCGAGTGCGGATCATCTGCAGAGCCGGCGGCTGTGGCAGAGCCCACAGCACCTCACCCATCCTCAGGCTCCTCCATAAGGTCCCAGTCCTGTCCTCATCCTAATTTAGGATTTTGCCGTACAGCAGCACAGTTTATGCCTCAGTTTCCTCAGCAGCAAACGGGCACACCAACGCCTCCTCTTCTCTCTCGGGCACCCGAGACCTCTGGTAGCCGCATAAGCAATGTGTCTTGCTGTCTTTTTGCTGCTAACAGCCTGTATTTACTACATAAATTTCAAGATGCTTAATAAAAAATTCTCAACAGTGAATTTCACAACCATCCAGAAAGAAAATTCTCTCTAGATGGGCGTGTTACTGAGACCTTTTTTCGAGAAACGTGGAGGAAATGAAAGCAGACGACTGTCCCCACAACAGTAAGTACCTTTGTGTACCCGCAGCAGGTAAGAGGAGACAGCAGCACACACACACACACAAGATGGGGTGGGGGTGATGTTGGATGGAGATCTTCCAAAGGCACAAACTGCTCCAGCTTCCACCAAGCTTCAGTTGCACCTTTGCAAAAACTTCCAGCCTGCTTTCTTTTGGGTAGCTGTGCTTCATAGAGAGCAGCCAGACGGGATGGGATCATGCTGTGGGTACAAAATACCCTGGGACTTAGGAGATCCAGATTCTCATCTCCATCCTACCACAAATTTCCACAGCTCCAGAGTCCCGCTGATCAGATCTGCACTGCTAGCAGACACTTGGCCAGAGCCTTGGTCATACAATCTACACGTTTTTGATACCATTGGTGGCTTTTACCCCGGCAGTATGTTGAGCTCTGGGTGTCCCCGGTGTACCGGGACTGCATGAAGAAGGATGCAGGTACCGGTGAGGTACCGGAAAGGCCCAGATTTCCACCCCCGAGAGTGCTCTGCGCCAGCAATGCTGTGCCAGCGCGAGCAGTGGAGACATCAGCTGAGCTTGCACCTGGGTGTGAAAGGGGAGGAAGATCCAACGTCATCATGGGCATGGTCAGAGGCATCAGGGAGCCCTCCAGCCCCGGAGGAGTGCTCCTTCCCCACCACACACACACAAACACACTCTCTTACTTCGAAGTTCAATACAAGGATGCTATCAGCTCAAAAAAAAAAAAGCAGCTTGTTAAAAGGGATTTTTTTCCTCCTTAATTCCCTCTGCATTTTCTTTTTTTTCACTTTAAACACACGTTTCATTCACTTTCCACTTTGGTTTGGAAGCTGGATTAACTAATACATTTTTTGCTTTCATATAACAGCGTATTGTAATGTTTGCTTTACAAGCACTGCATAGGAGCAGTTTTAAAATAAAGCTCTATAATTGATTTTTCACTGATTTTTGGTTAAACTACAGCATCTATGCCATTGCTATAGGGTTTTATAAACCCCTGTTTCTATGTGTTTGTTCTTTGGGTTGTAATTTATTTTAACAGTAACTTCTTTAAACTCTTAATGTAATAAAATCCACCTTCATAATAGCTACACTACCACTAAAAATCTAGCAACACCTTCCAAAAACCAAGGTGAACGTACAATTGAGGAAGAAAACCTGACATCCAATACGTTAAAGAGATGTAGGAAAAGTGTAATTAATGTAAGACAGAAAGCGAAAAAACAAGTTTTGAAATCTCTCCCAGCGACCACATACTTCACAGCATAGTACAAATGCAGTTCCAATGCTTATTTTTAGCCTGGCACACACGGGTATATTGTTACCCAGCCTGCTGCTAGAAGTAATTTTAAATATCTTTCTGAACAATCAAAGAAGATGCTATATTCAAGAACAGGCACAGAAGTCGTCCTTATCTCGCATTCTCCATGAGAACATTTGACCTTCCTGATTTGGGTTCATTTGACAAGAATTTGCTGGCTGCTTAAAGATCTGCATCTCATGTTGAATGATTATAATAAAAGTTCATATCACAAACCCTACACAGAATAGCATTCTCTTTACCTACGAAAAGGTGACATTTTTCAAGCTGTTACCTAGAGAGCAAAGGACAAATGGAAAAGATCAGTCACATAAAAGCAGCATTATCATAACATCCCATGGCAATTTCAGAGTTCTTTGAAGGCCAGATGCTTCTGCTCCATATCTAAATTTCCTATAATAAGAGACTCAATGGAAGCACAAAACATACCTGTGTCGCAAAGTAAAAAATCATGGCTATCCTACAATTTCAAGTAATTTTCTATTTGGAGTTGGTCAATTTTTTCAGTGTGAAAGTGGTATGGTTTCCCTAGTGTGCCGGAGAGAGACGACAAAATATCGCGAGTAAAGTTGAACAAAACACTATGGACAGATTGGAACCATTGAACCGGCTCAGCTGGACGGGAGCCGCAGCTAAGGAGTTGCAGCTGAGCCTGAATTTCCTCAAAGTGCAGGAATTGTCTGGCAGGATTTCATCTCATCCCTAACAGCTACTTCACAGCAATCGCAAGAAACCCTGGAACTGGTAATCCAAAACCAACCTGCATGTAGGGAAAGCTTTTTGTTGGTCTCTTCCTATGCCAAAGCAGACAACTTCCAATGCGTTTTGAAAATGCTTGGGTCTACTGCAATATATCGGGTGTATCTGTTGCTGGTGTGCAGTGTCCAGACTTTTGTGAAGCCTCCAAAGTTTGAAACTCAAGGTTTAGAGTGAAAACCGAGAGAAGCCAGTCCTTCGCAGGATCTGACTGTGGTTTGGGCTCAGCGATGAGCAGCCCCTGGGTACCCCCCCAGCAAGCTGACATATTCCAAACCCTGCGAGCTCGATTTCCTTGCACAGATGGCAACCTTGCATGGAAGGTCCACAGCGAACTCTAAAACTGTCATTTCAACCGAACACTCATGTCGGTCGTGCCTTTCTTAGGCCAAAATCATGCCAGACTATCTGCAGGAGCTGGGGAAAGAGACAGGCTTTAGGAGAGCGCAAACTGACTTCACTGGAACCACTGCCAAGCCAGGCTGATGGAAATAAGAGGAAAATCACTGTCCTCCAGTTTTAATTCCCAAAGGAAGCAGAGCCTTTGCACAGCTCGGTTCCCACTTGTTTAGCCAAAAGAGAACAAAAACAGATAAGGAAGGCAGTGGATGCCATCCACGGAGTCTGACCAATGCACATATCCACCTGGCCTCGCTTTGCTAAATCGTCTCAAAATACAATCTGGTTTCCTGGTATTGTTATTTATTTATATATTGGGGGGGGAGGGGGGTGTGTTTAAAAAAAATCGATTCTCCTATGATTTATGGTGGGGTTAAGGCAAACGTGAAGCCCATGTTAAGGCTGTTCATCTCACGATAAGGCAGCAAAAAGGTCAACAAATTACTCTCTCCCTAATGGTTCATTTGAACCAATGAAAACGGGATATTTTATCCTCCTGGGTCAGGCCTGCTTAGAAATCCTACGTCCCCTTCCCCCCTTCCCTCCTCAACCTCCCCCCGTACCTCCTCCCTCTCTCCCACTCCCAGCCCTTTTCTTTTAACTCTCTATCTCTGATCCTCCAAGGTGACCTTTTCTCCCACTCCTAATACCAAATTTTCTGGCTGAGCGGCGCTGAGCGCCGCGGCCGCCCTGGCCGGGGTCCCTCGGCTCCAGGGGCAGGACCCGAAGCTCCAGCCCCAGCCCGGGACGGGCTGTGCCACTCGCTGATGCCGCTGTGCTGAGTGGGAAAAGAAACCAGAGCAAGAAAGATGGAGGGGGGAAAGCCCTACGGTTCCTCCCCTGCTTGGGAGAGGTTTATCTGGCAAGCCGAGCCTCGTCAGTTATAAGCTCGTGGGGGATGAGCCAGGGTTCTTCTGCTTTAGCCAGAGCGGGAGCAGCAAGCGCTAACTGCCGCCTGCGAGGAACAGCTATCACATCTAATTGTGATCCTTGCTGCTGATGGAAGGGGGAAGTGGAGGGATGGGAAGTTCAGCCGGGTGACATGATGCAGTTTTAATGAGTCTCCGTTTTCTTTTCCTTTTCTTTTTCCATTTTTCCCCCCCACCGGTCTGGCTGTTTTAATATGGAAATATAGAAAATTCTGACTAAATAAGGCTGGCACTTAGAGCACAGACCAAAGGCAAACCTCCGGGAGTCTTTCAGCAGGCGCAGGGCAGCAATAGCACTACAGAAGCAATTAGTTCCTTAAGTTCTTTAATACAGGGCCTTTGGAGGGGCCGGACACTAGATTAAGCCCTGCTTCATTTGCCTATTTATTCAGCTGTCAGAAAGCTGAAAGGGTTAAATCGTCTGTTGGAGAAGAAAGACTCCACAGAGCCAGCTCCTGGGGTGACCGTCCCCAGCAAGCAGCCCTGGCGCGGACAACGCTGGCTCCATTGCAGCGCGGCCGGTCGCTGCAGTATGACCTCATGCATTAAATAGTTAAAAATGCACTTTTTTTTCTCCCCCCCCCCCCCCAGCAGATGCAGTGTGCTGGCGGGGTGCGCAGCACAACCTGACTCAGCAAAGGCGCCTGATGTCAGAGCAGCCCCAGAGGTGCTGGAACTCGCCCCGAGCAGAGGCGAGCAAAGCCCCGGGCAGTCTGCACCGAAAGCCAAAAACACGCTCTGCAGAATTAGCCCAAGTTTAGAAAGGGAGGGTTTCTGAGCCGGGGTACGGCTCTGGAACCGGGAGAGGTTGGTATGCAGCAACAGACTCTCTGTCTCTAAATAACAGAGAGATGAAGCTCCACATTTGGATATGGTCTGTATTTGTTCCCTTGCTTGCTTTTCCTCCCTTGCAGCCATGCCTGCGTCCGAGTCACGTATCTCAGGGCTATAAAGAACTGATGCTCCCCTATACATTCCAGCTTGTGTTTTCAACGTTTCATCAGAACTAGATTTTAAAAGTTAACGCTCCCAATGAAGTTGTTTTGCTTTGTGTGCCTTGACGCACACACTGTGCATCAATTGTGCCCGTACCAGCGAGGCTTTTAATTACAGAAGCATGTTTGTGGTGCATGACCAGTTTATTCCTGATATAGGTCACTAATTTGGATTCTCTCTTGGCTGAAGTATCCCTTAGTGCTGTTCGCTGTAATGTCTGACAGCCTGTAGCCAACCCCAGAGTGTTTGCTCTTTCTCTGCATTATTTGAGATACAAATCTGAGAGAATCTCGTTTCACCATCTAAGAAAGGTGTTTGTTTGGTTGTTGTTCCAGGATTTTTCTCCTGTAGAATTAAAAACATAGCGTATTCAAAGTGGATTTAGAGGAACAGCTCACATACGATCACTCACTCGCACACAGAGAAGGAATGCCAGGGCGTATGGAGTATGATAGCTCAAAACACAGAGATAGCATGTAATGCAATTTTGTTATAGCATATCATTGAATTTTGTTAATATAATAACCTGAAATAAAGTATTAAGACAGATTGACATGCCCGGGTAACACAGCTGAGGATTCAAATATTCAAATCTACCATGTTCTAGCTTGTTCCTATTGAAATCAATGGAAGTTCTCCTTCACAGCTGATTGCAGTGGGGAAAAATGGATCCAGCTCATGCAGAATAACGGCAGGAGGGGGAATGGGCAAGTTCAGCTGAGTTTTCAAATGTTGATTTCTCAGCTCAAATCAGCTCTAATTTCTGTTTGTTTTTTTGTCGGGTTTTTCATCAGAGGAAAAAAAGGAAGCTATTTCCTTCGACATCCAAAAATAAAATAGAAATCATCCCAATGCAAGGAAGGAGAGAGGGAAGAGAGTGAAAAGCCTTTTTTATGTGCATCTTCCTTTCATGCCTTAATGATGTTAAACTTCCTTAGCCACTCTTTTCTGTTTGCCACTTTATCTACCCAAAGGATAAGACCATATCCTGCTGGAACCCGGGGATTCGCTGAGCCTGCTCACAATTGACACAAAAACTTCAAAACATTTTTCAGCTCCCAGTCTGAAAACATAAATATAGAAAAAAATATCGTAGCCTCACCCTCAATTTATGTGCGGCAGCATTTTCGTACCACTCACCTATCTTTGTTCAAAGAGGATCATGAGCAGGTATTTGCTCTCTTCACTGCCTGCTAACATCATTTCTAATTCTTTTTCCAGGACTGCGCAGCTTCACGTTAGCAATTTGGGTCTGGGCATTCATCCTCCAAACTGACTTCAAAGACTTTAACAACAAGGCGCTAGTTCATATTTCCACCGAGACAACAGCGATGCCCCAGTTAATCACAGGAGAAGCAGGATCCAACCCAGATCTCGGAAAGCTGAAATCTCTCAAAAAAGACCGAACCTGTTTCAAATTGTTTCTAGAGAGGGTATTTTCAATTACCCCTCCCTAAGACCAGTTCCTTTGACGGACTTTAAACATCATGAAAGTTCGGGGAAATCGAAAACTTCCACTACATTAAGAATCATGCAAACACGTTTAAAGCTAATGCAAATTTCCATGCTAAAAACATGCCACTTCAAAACGTTTTCTCAGATTAAAAGCCGAGTTTTCAAAAATAAAGCTGTAGCAGCTACAAAAGCAGACTGGAGAATTTTGCTAGAAATAAACAGGAAACACCTCATTTTTCCTTCAAACAAAACTAAATCAAATGGATTAATGAAGGGCTAGGAAAATCAGCGGGAAGGGTCCTGACATTTCCAAGATGAGTTTTGAAGGGAAAGAAAACAGCAATCCCCAGACCTCCCAAAACAACCCAAAGAAATCCTTTCCGTGATAGATGCCTGGAAAGAGGAAAAATGCATACTCCAAAATATTGCACCACCAACCAGGGAAAGGCAAGAGAAAACCCTTCCACTACTTCCAGTCTCCTGACTGTAAATTCGACCCACCCCTCGCCCCAGATTATAGCAGTATTTTATCTACAAGGTTCCTATGGCTTGTTTAGTTCATGTGGGGTTTGGGGGGTCTTTTTCAATTGCATTTGACAAAAAACATAAACCTTTTAGCTGTGGAAAATTTCCTGTATGGTAGCGCTGCTCGCAGCGTTCCCGGGAAGGTTCATCTTTTGTGATAAACAAAGAGTTGGGGGAGGCAGATGGGAGCAGCCGCCCAGCCCGGCTCTCCCATCGCCTTCAGCATCCCGGGGAAGGGAAAAGTCTCTTGCAGAGCGTGACCTTGAGGAGGACGCTCCGTTTGCAGCTCCTCGGGAAAGCAAGGTTGCATCCTCTGCTCTGGAGGGCTCCTTAGGTTTCTGCTTTTACATTCAAATCAGCTTCGCAGGGCGGCGGGGCTGGACGCTCACCACCAAGCCACGGGCGAGAGCGTAACTTTGTGTTCCTCAGCTGGAGGAAAGCACTGGGAATACAAATTGGAGCCCGAATCGTTTCCTGGCCTTATTTTGCTGTAAATTTAAATGGCCCTGGCATTGTGAAGCTCTCTCATTTATTTTAAAAGCAGAAAAGATTTATTCTACCCAGAAGTCATTCAGAGCAGGATGGAGAACAACCAGGACTTGGTTTGCTGTTTTCCTACAACAACCAAAGTCAGGGCTGCTTTTTTGCTAAATTGCAGAGGGGTTAGGGCACTTCTACTTCTCTTCCAAAATAATCTCTATTTTTTCCTGTATTTCAGGAAGCTATCCTACACATCGTCTTCAGACGTAACTCCTGGTACTCTGATGGGCCATTCATCCATTTAAAACCCACCTGGTTTTTAAGTAGCAGCTTTGAGAGCCGTCCCTGTATTTCTTGTATGTGCCAAACATAAAGGTCCATTCATAGGACTTCAGGATATTTGGGCAAATGTGGGGTCAATCTCCTGATCACAAGTGAAGTGTCCCCATTGAGGACTGTTCTGAGACACAAATACATACTTAGCATTAACCTCCCTGCTTCTAGAGAAGGAAAAACAGTCTGGGGAAGGAGAAATGACCCCAAGATAAAGAACAGACCTGCCGGGAAGCTGAGCTCATTGCTCATGTTCCTGGCTGGCAGCCTCATCTCCTTACCACTACTCAAGCTCTACATCTTTGCAGGGTATGCAACTGGCATATGGAATTTTTAAAAGTAATTTTGTAAAGATGGGCTTCTATTTCTGTTCATGCCATAGCTTTTAATCCTGAGGCAGAAACAACCAATGCCTGAGTTTTGCATGCATGCATATGCATTACCTGGAAAAGGCAGGCGAATGTCAGTTTTGGGTTTCTACCAAAATCTTTCCTTAGCTGAGTTTTTCTCAGGAACTGGAGAACAGACAGAAGCAGAGCCCTTAAAATATGTTTTCGGGATTTAAAATGCAAACTGCAGCCTTCCTCCCTTCCCCACACGTACTCGGGGTGAAATTCAAGGCTCACGGTAACTCACAGATCACCCCTACTAGATGGAGCGCGAAGTGGCCAAGATGGACATCATACTGCAGAGGTGAATACTGAACCGGGGTACGAGCATTTTGTTGTATAAAAAACATGTGCAGAGGGAGGTTGGAGCAACATAAAAGAAGGGACAAGAGGTATTCTTGACTGACCTGCTATCATTTGTGTACATGGGCTCAGACTCATGCCGTGCAGAAAGGCTCCAGCCCCTAGGCCAGCACTGGATATTGGTGAGGCAGAAGAGATTTCAAGCTCTGCCTTCAGGCTTGGTGCTGGACTCTCTTTTGTCGTATATTCCTATCTCCTTTGTACACAAGCCATTAGCTTGGGCTGTGCATTGGGTGTCAGGCGTATGAATATAGCCACGCACATATTGCATCCGCACGAGCGTATGGCATCTCTGCATTCTCGTCGATGCTCAGCAATTAGCCAGGGATGCCTGTTGTTGGACTCTGTTATACATGGCTGAGAAATTCAGCCAGTACTGCGACCATCTGATTCACTTGTTTACTGCCCACTCCAACAGGAACGGGCCCTAAAATCTGGTAAAGCTGTAAACAGCATTCATTTGATGAACGAAAAAGATGGATGTTTGTTCATATGTGTTCTTTTAGATGTTTATTGGCCTAACTGGCTTTTCATTAACTCAAGAGCTCTGCTATTTATTTTAATATTCCGAGCATTTATGACCTTGTAGCTATATCAGCTGATTCTCTCTCTATATATGTTCTAGGTCATCAACAGTTTGTTTTCATTTTCCTAACACTGGCTTTTAAAACTATTCGACCAGGTCATACAAATTCCTACAGAGGAATTTTGAAAAATCTTCAAGGCTTGATCTTTTCTGGGCACAGACACCTTACTGAAATTAGGGTTTGCGTATACAAGTGTAGAAAGCAGATTTGTTGAAATTGTGCACGATAAAATAATGTTCTCCCCTTTTTATAAACAAAGGAGTAGTTGGCAAAAAGTCACTGGCTCTATTTGTATTTTTAGAATTTCATGGTTCGCTTCCATAGGGTTTTAGTCCGGTTTTACTAAACTTTGGTGTGTGGACAGAGTTTGTTCCTCAGACACAGAGGGGAGAAAGAGAGGAAAGTGAAAAAAAAATAGTAATAATTCACCTTTTTGTGAGTGAATTTCTCTTTACTATTTACTCTGACTCCCATCAATCACTTATTTCTTAACGTTTCAGAGGTTTATATCCTCAAGATAGAAAAAGGCATAACCTTTTTCTAGGTATAACCTTTTTCTAGGATAGATGGATAAATGGATGGATAACCATCACTTTTCCATTTGTGTCCTGTTTAGAAGCTTCCAGGCTTTGGATCAAACACCCCAGGGATATCGCTGTTGTCCACGTGTCACCTTCAGTCCTCGGCTCACGGAAACTGGTTTAGCTCTGCAGGCTTCCCTGGGTATCTACATTTACTTACGTGAGTTTTTTAATCTTGTCCTCAGGTTTGCTCTATGATCTGAGCTAAGTGACAGCAAGGTGAAAGGAAGTGATTAATACTGTTTTCAGTGGCGACTGCTTTGAGTCCCTCATTCTGAGAGTTCATGAGCAACGGCCGTGGTCAACTCCGCACCGCTCAGGATTTGGCTCTGCTATTATACAAGTGAATTATCACACAGGCAGAGAACAACAGAATCTGACGGGAAGAAGTCCAAGAATGAAATCAGGCCATAAAATAATGAACTTTCTGCTGGACTAGAACTGTCACATCATGGGAAAGGAGCAAACTGAAGAGGCTGAAAATTCCACTCACCTCCCTTCATCAGACGGGTGGTGGGGACATGCAGGGATGCAGAGCTCTGGCTATACCGGCTAAACCTAACACAGACCTTCAGGCATGGAAAACACCCTTCAGGCCTTTGACGTCTTGGGTTTTCTTCTCACAGTCTTCAGCCTCTCTTCTTTACTTGAGGGGGAGAAAAATCCACTTGGCATTTGCAAATGGCTGTGATTCAATGCAGCGAAGGGTCCCTACCGACGCCAGCTTCTCTGAGCCTTGGGAACTCCTTGTGCCATAACGAAACCACATCTGCTGCCAAGTGGGGAGTCAGCGAAGGATGGATGAGTGGGGAGATGCTTTCTCAGGCAGGCTGGGCTCTACTCCTTCGCGAGTTTAACATCCATGTGCTGCACCATCTGGGGTGTGCGTTGGTCCAGTCATCTGCCCCAGATAGAGTGACTCTTGGGCAGGCGAGGGGGCGGATCAGGATAGCATGAGGACCATTTTGCAATGGATCAGCTGTTATGGAATAAGGGCAATGATCCTTTTTCAGCAGCATCCCACAAAAACCGGTATCACAAATGTGTGCCCTGCTTCCAACGAGAGGCTACCCCGGGCTTGGGAAAGCCCGAAGAAGTGGATGTAAAAGCAAACAATGAATCTCGTCACCGATTCATGGTAACAAGAGCCTACAGAAGTAGCACTCTTAACAAATTTCTCCAAGCTCTTAGAGCATCTTAAGAGCAGATCGCTGTATCACTTGCTTTATGGGTCTATGGAGGATCTGACTGGGTAAGAAATGCACATATTTAAGTTTATGGAAAGCTAAACCTAACACTTAGTGTCCAGCTATGTACATGTTTAGTGCTTTGCTTTATGAGGTATATTTCTGCCATATGGGGCATTCTGGCTGACCAAACTGGAATGAGTTCCATAATTATTTAATTGCTATAGCAGGATGATACCTGTTATTAATACTATGAATAATAAACAATATGTCTACAACAATAAACCCCAAAAAGCAAGTCAGACAGATGAATGGGAAGAAATAGAGGGATGTAAAAATCTGTGTGTCTCTAGTAAAGATGAAACAGCGGCACTGTAGGAGTCAGGGAAGTGGAAATACTGGGGAAGTAACAGTAGGGTCCCTGCCTTGTGCTGAATCTACACAAACACACGCAGTCTGAAATGGTCTCTGTCGTGAGGACGTAAAATTCATGGCTTAGGCTGAGTGACAAAGTGCCTTTACAATGTCTGGCTGTCTCTCTCTCGTGTGTCTCACTGAGGGACAATCTTTAGGGATAGAAATAGCCAAGTCAGTGGATTTTATCATCTCCAGCTGGATTTTCACCTCCGTGCCTACCGAGAACAGCTTGCTCACAGAAAGGGTTTGCAGAGGGGGAGAGGGCAAGGACTGCCAGGGAGAAGTAAAGGAGGAGCAGAGACCAATGCAAGGGAAAGTGAGGGCAAGAAGAGAAAGAAGCAGGACAAGGTCTCCTCTCATCTTTTTTGGGGGAGAATGGAGAGGTGCTTTAGGGGGACAGGATGGGTATAGATGGGCAGGGGGACAGGGCGGGAGAAGCCCAGCAGGGTAAGAGGTAGAGCTGGAAGTGATAAAGAAAGGTTTCAGTGCCAGAGAGGGTGACGTTCAACTAATCTTTCCCTGCCGGCACTGCGCCGAGCCTGGACCTGACATCTCTGTGGGCAGGTCCTACACGGGCTCCCTGCCCTGGCCACCTCCCCAGCTGCCCCTTCCTCTCACGGCTGCGTGCAGAGCAAGAGGAGGGACAACATTTGCTGTGGTTTATTTTTATGTAATAAAAGAGTGACTTGGATAGAAACCACTCAAGATCTCCTAACCCCCTGCAACCCATCTTCTCTCCCAGAAAAACTCTTTTGCCTTTTTACCTCCTCCACAAAACGAGAAGCAGAGGTCCCCTTGATGCTGGAGAGTCTGGTGTGGATCCCCGTCCCTCACCCCACCACCCCCTGCTACCTCCAGCTCTGGAGGCAATGGGCCACATCTCTACCAGCAAAGCCAGGGAAAGTGCTTTAACCCTGCGGATTTTCCTTGAGTGCCTGGGGAGAGGCTGGGAATCTTGGCAATGGGGAGGAGAAAAGAGGGGATGATGATGATGATGAAGATGATGATGATGATGATGATGATGAAGATGATGATGAAGATGATGATGATGATAATAATAATAATAATAATAATAATAATAATAATAATACCCAAGCACAGAACTCCACATGAATGAACTGCTCCAAGGTCACCTGGTAGATGGTGTGGAGACAGGTGGGACAGACTACCTCCCCGCTCCCTGTCCTCTAATGAAAGATGCACTTTAATGTGCTGATTACATTTGCACCAAGTTCTTTTAAGTGCGAAACAAATGCAGAAACTCCAGAGATTTGCTGCGCCGCTGAAAAAAATCTTTACTAAATAATTAGCATAAAGCATCCATTTCTGTATGTAAGTTTTGCCAGGTTTACAAATTAATAGTAAGAGATCTTGTGTAGTAGGTTCGGGGCATTGGGTTTACACCTCAGCCATAATTTCATCAGAATTGTCCAGCAAAATACGTATTTTTTTATTCTAGTGTGTTGGTGATGACACAAGGAGAAAGAAGAAATAAATCTCCCCGGGACAGTGTGGACAGGAGGGCCTGTTTGTTCTGGATAGAATTGGAAGAAGAAGAAGAAAAGAAATGGATCGCTGCTGTACGTTAATTGTACAAGAAATGCAAAATGGCTGAAAACAGAGGAATGGTATTTATAAAGCTGTCTAGTTTTCAAAAGATCAAAGGCAGAGGTAGAGAAATAATCTATGGACGTGTCTAATTGCAAAGCGTATATTGTAAAAAAGAATAATCTCTGGCTGTTTCACTTGCTTCCTGCCTTCTGCACAGCGTTCGGTCCGCACGGGGCTGTGCAAGCAGTCACTGGGGGAATGGCCACAGTTGATGCTGCAGCGTTGCCGGCACCATGCTGCCCACTGTGTGAACGCGTGTGTCTCGGAGGAAGGACAAACGTGGAGTGTCTTTGGAGGAAAGAGCTCGGAGCAGGTCACCAGGCCACGGGCTGTGACACCCAAGGCTGTCGCTCCGGGGACACGCCAGCTAATTGCCGCTTGGTGCTCGCTCAGAGGAAGAAGCCTCTGGGATGCAAACGCCCAAGCACCTTTTTATGGGTGATGGGGAGAGGCTGGATCCCCTTGGAAGCCTCCTCCTTCCCCCAAATGCTCGATGGCTGGGTGGGCTCTGCAGTTTATCCATCCCAAACTGCGCCCACCCTCCCTCCAAAGCCACCCACTGCTGTCCCCGCTGCCCGGGGGACCAGGGCAGAGGCTGAGAGCTGGAGGGGAACTTTGCAGGCTGGTGAGGGGACAGGAGCAGGCAGGGCAGGGACAGGCAGGGCAGGCAGGGGAGGTGAAGGTAGGGACAGAAAGGGCAAGAGCAGGCAAGGCAGGACAAGGACAGGCACAAACAGGCAGGACAGGGACAGGCAGAGCAAGGACAGGGCAGGGCCACGTGGAACAGGGCAGGGGCAGGCAGGGCGAGAATAGGCAGGGCAGAAGGATGCAGGGCAAAGGCAGCGCAGGGACAAGCAGGGCAGGAATAGGCAGGGCAGGACAGGCAGCGCAGGGACAAGCAGGGCAGGAGCAAGCAGGAATAGGCAGGGAAGGGCAGGCAGTGCAGGGACAAGCAGGGCAGGAATAGGCAGGACTAGGCAGGGCAGGCAGGATAGGGCCCGGCAGGGTGGTTCTCGGGGAGCTGGGGCAGAGCGGGGGTGTCTCTGTCCCCGTATTTTGGGAGACGGGCCACCCTCTCCCCGCAGGCAGCCGCGGAGGGCAGGAGGGATGCCCGCAGCCCCGGGGGGGAGGTGGAGGGCGAGGGGAGCCCCGGGGACGGGAGACCCCCTGTGCCCCCCCCATCGCTCAGCGCTGCCGCTCCCCAGCTGCGAAGGGCCGAGAAAGCGCCTTCCCCCCCCCGGGCCGCTTGGGCCCCCCAAGGACCCCCGGGGGGGGCTGCGCCGGGAGCGGGGTTGGGGGGGGGGGCAGCCAGCGGGTCCCCCCAGAGGGTCCCCCCGGCCCGGGGCTCCTGCGGCCCCCCCCCCTCCCCCGCACCTCGGAGCGGGCGCGGAGCTGGGGCAGGAGGCTCGGAAGAGCAATTCCACAACGGCGTGTTAAAATTAGGCTGGGCGGAATTGCATTTCCCCGTCCCTTTAATCCAGTAAGTCAGAACTTCTTCACTGATTAATTACAAAATTAATGAGTAAAATGGCAGGGTTTCAGTGAGGCGGGATGGTGAGGGGTTTTAATTTTTTTTAGTGTTGCGCTCTTTAAAAAGACTGATGGAAATAAAGTTACCTCAAAGCATCAGGGTGCTTTGATGCCTATAATGGCAATTTAGTTATTACATTAATAGATTTCCTCTTTATTTTTAACCAGGCATTGTTAAATACGCTCTTGTTTTGTCTGAACGAGGAACATTTGCGTCCGCGTTTGTCATTATACGAATTCTCCCCGCGCAGAGAATTCTTTCGCGTTATTCCTCCGCCGTAAATCTCAGCGTTAAAGCGAGCCGGTCCCCGGGCGGAGCAGGACTGCCAGCCCCCCGCAGCCCCCCGCGGCCCCCCGCAGCCCCCCGCGGCCGCCGTGCCCCCCCCCGCCCCCCGACGCGCTCTCCCCCCTGGAAACCACCGCAGCAAACGGGGCACCACCGGCCCCCGGGGTCGGAACCTCCACCCGCAGTCCCAAATAGACGGGGCTGAGGCTTTGAGGTGGCACCAAAGCGTCAGTTCAATGCGTATGTACCCCCCCCAAAAAAAAAAAAAAAAAAAGAGAGAAAACAGCCCCCGCTGGAGAAACTGCGGCTCTGGGGCTGCAGCAGCAAAGATCCGGTAGTTCGCCCCTCTCGTAATGAACTCCGGGGTGCCTTCATTTCAGCGGATTGTCACGCTTGTCACAGAGGACTCAAAGGCAGAGATGTCTGCCAGAGTGGTATTTGCAGGTATTTACACTCGATTTTTCCCGGTGAAAGCCGCAGCGCGGCCGGGGGGGGGGGGGGGGGGGTGCTCGGGGGCGGCCGCGGAGGCTCCGCCGGCGCCCGGTACCGCGCTCTCCCCGCGCTGCTGGAGTTGCTCGGAAAGCTCTCTTTCACCGAGCTCCCGCCTCCCTTAGAGACTATTTTGGGGGCAAATGCTTCAGGAGAGGTGAAACTTGAGGGGGGGGGGGTGGGGGGGGGGGGTGTCTTTTTTCCTTCTCGAGGCACTTCTGGTAAAGAAAGGGAGGGGAAAGGGGGCGGCAGTGACGCCCAGGAGAAGTCCCCCCAGCAGTTGTCTGGCGAGTGGAGCGGGAGCGGGACAGTGCCTCTCCCTCCGCTGGCACCGGCCTTGGAGGGGGGGGCGGTTTTGGGAGTGCGGGTGGAAAACCCACCGGGACAATACTCCCCTCCCCCCCCGCCTTCCCTTCGAGTAAACCAATCTCTCCGGAGCCCCCACGGCCGGGAGCGCACCCCCGGGGGGGGCTCGGGGTACGTGTATTCCCTAAAAGCAGAGAAAAGAAGGTATTCTGGGCGGATTTTCCAGGAAAAAGGGCTCCCCGCAGGTGGCACTGCCTGATGTCAGGCCGCTCCCCCGAGCTCAGAACCGGGCACTGAAGCTCCCTCCTGGACGGGGCGCGCGTTGGGAGGGGGACAGGGGTGCAGCACCCCGGTGGGCTCAGCCCGGCCTCTCCCGGCTCCTGCACCGCGGGCAACGGGAGGAACGACCGTGCTAAGCCGCTGCTCAACTTGCGCGGGGGAAGCCGAAGGGTACGACGCCGAAATTAGGAGCGGAACGGGGAAACGCGGCTGCGGCCGCCTCCGAGGGGACTGCCGAGGAGGAGAGGTGTCCGCGCCTGTACGGACAGACGGACAGCAGCGCAGCCGTACCGGCTCGGTACCCACGGGAGCTGTAGGACTTCAAAGATGTATTCCGCGAAATATCTCCATAAACTAGATACCTATTCCACGCACTGAATAAGCCGCGCAAGTTGTACAAACACAGCTGGAAAGATTTGGAGCACGCAGGGCGTTACAAGCACACACGGTGCATAAACACCCGGGCAGCCCGGCCGTATCAATATATATGCCGCCCCCATTATATATGCATTAGATAGATACATATATAACCCGGTGCATTCGGCGTAGCCACGCAAACGGAGCTACCAAACTGTCCCTGGCAAGCGGGCGGCGTTGCACGCGTGGGAGACGGGCTGCGGCTGTGCCCACCGGCACCGTGGGGCCATTCGCTCCCGTTTTACCCCCCCCCGCCCCGAGGCAGATCCGCGCTCGGCCGCGGGGCTGCCCCGAGCGGGCGGCGGGGAGCAGGGCAGGGGCGCAGGGCCCGGGGGGACGGCGGCTGTGCCGAGCTACGGGGGGAGGTCTCAGCACCCCCCTCCTGCACCCCCCCCGCCCGGGATAAACGTCCACGGATGGGCTGGGGGGGGGGGCGATGCGGGGAAAGCGGAACTGGAGGGATGGGGGGGACGACACACGGAGTTGTGGGGGGCTCTTGTGGGGGGCAGCACAAGCCGGAGGTGTCCCCAGCGAGGGGACAGCCCTTGCACCCTCTGCCCGGCATTCAGGGCCCGTTCACAGCCAGACACCCCTCCCGCGGCCCTCGGTGCAGGCAGAGCCTGCACCCGGTTTTCCAGAGCCGTTTACCAACATTTTGCAGAAATCCCATTAAATAAGTGGTGAGCGGTATTTAAACATAGCGCTGTAATTATTAATTCCCCCCACATCCCCCCCCCCCCCCAAATGCGAGGGTTTAATTGGCTCCAAGATGAGGAAGCTACAAGCAGTGTTATAAAATGAACTGACCCCACAAAATGATGCAACATCTGGAGGCAGGGCAGCCAGGGAGCATCTCTGCGGAGCATCCCTGCGGAGCATCCCTACCTGCGGCCTGACGGGAAGGGCCCTACCGAGCCGCATCCCGGCTCCTGCCTCGGAAATCCCGGGCAGCCCTCGGAAGCCCCCGAGCGTGGTAAGAAAGAGAAGCCCCTTGGTGCTTACCTGCCCGCGGCAAGGCACGTCCCCTCACCACCTGCAGAAGAGGAGCCCTCTCCTTTCAAACGGCCCTAAAAAACTTCCCCGAAGTCCACCCGGGCGATTATTTTTTTGAAGCTAATCAAGGAAATAAAGTTAAAGAGGAGGAGAGTTCCTCTTGTTTGGGGTCTGATTTGGGGGAAGGAGGGGGTGGGGGGAGTTAAAGAGACCAGTTGCTGCCCACTGCTTTGACCAGTGAGGGATTCAACCCTTATTACCATTTTGTTTTTGTCCAGATTTGAAAGTAGGGCCCCCTGCATTCAAATCATCGCCCTCCATCGTTATTGTAAAGGACAGGCCTTAGTGGGCCCCCTTCGGATTGTCCTCCATTAACAATCCCTTCTTTTGTGGAGGTGTTTCTTTTTCTATTCACACACATCGCTGATGGTACTTCAGGCCCAGCTCTTAAAGAAACTGTTTGCAAAATTACACCTTTCCGCACGCTACTCCACAAGGAAGCGGGGAACTGTAGTTAGGAAAACATTATTGAGGCTTGTAATTTAATTAAAAATGCTAAAGCTGGTGAAGGGGCAGGGAGAAAGGGAAGAAGAGCGTCAGAGTGCAAAAGCAGCAACCAGGTTCATTTTATTTTTAACCTCCGCAGCAGCACGTCCCTGAACACCCTGGGGTGGGGTGTGCGGGGAAGCGCTCGCACGCCTGCCCATGCACACACGGCGTGTGCGCCTGCACGGGAGCCCACGCTGCCCACGCCTGTACGTGTGCCTGCGCTCCCGGGCCAAGGCGCAGATGAGGCATCCAGATACCCTTAAGTGAATAATGTTTTAAAAATGTGAATGCAACCTTGGACGTGCGCGGACAGACCCCGAGGGGCACGGCTGGGCGCCTGCAGCTGCCTGGTGCTCAGGGCAAAGCTCTTGCCTGTGTGGGGAGAGTTGCACATGTGCACCCTGTTAGTCTCCTCATAAAAACCTCTTGCTTTAAGAGTTTAGGCTGAAACAGAAGTGGAGAAGCTGCAGCCTGTTCAGCATCCTCACCATCGGAAAGGCTCAGAAGCACGTCTGCAGCGAGGACGCCCTTCCTTTGGTTACTGTTGTTATCCCCGTCGCCAACAGCTCTGTAAATGTTCAAAGAGCAACATGACTTTAAAAAAAAATAATAATAATTCAGCTGGCGAAGCAGGGCAGAGCCTGACCTCCGGCTCCATGGATGAGTGCTTCGCCGGGACCCCCGCTGAGCCAATGTGGACCTTCAACATCAACTCAGAAATTGGTGTGATTTGCCTGGGAAACCAGCAGTCATAGAGCAACTGGCCTTGACAAGATGAAGAGGAAATGTATAGAAGACGTTTAATGGGTCGCAAAAAGAGGAGGGGGGAGAAACCCAGCCTGGGGTGCTGCGGTTTAGATGTTTGGAGGGGCCGTTCTGCAGGAGGGGAAGAAGCAGGGCTGGGGAAGGGAGACTTTCCCAAGTTGGGCTTCATTTCCCAGCCTTCAGAAGCCATCTGGGAACGCTCTGCCCTGCAAAAGGTTATTTCCCTGTCCCCGGCTGGGACTCGGGCCCGGGCTGGGCTTCCAATAAAAACGGTGATTTCTTTAATGTCAGTGCATAGCTGAAGGCAGGCCGGCTGGCGAGGCTTTGTACATAGACGCACTGGGCTTGGATTATGCACGCCTAATCGCCTAATTTTCTTCGAGTGATCTGGATGCCGTACTCTTGGGCTGTGGAACATTTTATAAATAGCTGTGCTTGGAGTTAATATGATTTACTGGAGAGAGACCGGTTAAGCAATTCCCCACCTAAGTAGAGCAGTAATGAACAGGCTCTGGAGAAGATGCCTTCCCCACCGGCCTCAAGAGGGGGTGGGCAGGGAAGCAGGGATGCAGAGGGGTGATGTTTATTTGTGTGCGTGCACGGAGTGTCATTGATTTTTAATTGTATTAAAAGAATTGCAGTAGCCACAGGCTGCCTCTAGGACTGGACTTTTCCCTCAAATACGTACAGCCAAGCCGTGGCCTCCCCCTCCTGCTAACGCTTGCTGCTGCCGTAAAACCCCAGTGCGGGAGCGGGGACAGCAGAGCCTCGACCCCACTGCACAGCCCTTCCCCTTTCCTTTTCCTTTCCTCTTCCCTTTCCCCTTCCCCTTCCAGGAAGCCAAACCAAACCAGGAGGTGCCTGCGCTGCCCCGGTCCCTGTTCCTCCTGGCTGGGGAACCTCCATCCCTGGGGGGTGCCAGCAGAGCCAGGCTGACCCCTGAGGGACAGGAGCATCCCTGGGCCTGTCCCCCTCCACCAGGGAGGGGACAGTGGCTCCAGCCTTGGCCGGGAGAGTTGGCGGTGCCTGGAGACCCAGGGGGAGCCGGGGGTGCTGAGAGCGGGGACCCCCCTGCACCGCTGAAGCCCTTAGCTGAGCCCTTAACCAAAGACAGCGTGACCTCAGTGAGAACAGCGGTGGGGGCTCAAGCGCAGGACCTTCTCTCCTCCCCATCCCCAGACAACCCCCACCCTGGGACAATGTCCTGGGGCTTGGGGGAGCACTGCTGGGGTCAGGGGTGCACCCCGGGGAAGGAGGGGGGGGAACAGAGGGTTAGAGATGATGAAAGCAACCTTTTTCACTTAGGAAACAGAAAGAGGAGAAAGTATATAAGCCTCAAAGCAAAAGGTGGTGGTGGTGTGGGGAAATTGTGAAAAGCCGGCCCAAGGCTGGCCCTGGCTCCGCACAGCAGCCGGCGGAGGCTGGGGTCGGGGATAAGGCGGTTGGGCCCGAGCCCCCCAGCCTGGGCAGGCGGGGAGAGGGCAGCGAGGGGCAGCACTTCGAGGGGGCAGACAGTGGCTCGTTGCTGACATCCCACCCGAGAGGTAGGAGACACCTCGCCCCGTGCAGGGCTGGGGAGAGGGTCCCCCATCCCCGCCGGGAAGCACTCCTCACCCCAGTTGTGTCACCTCGGCCAGGGAGGGGCCGCATACCCCCCCATACACCGAGGTGGGGGTGACCCCCAGGCGCAGGCAAGCTCCCCCCAGGGCAGCCCCCCCTCTGCCCACGCCGGGGGATGTGGGTCCCCGCTCCCAGCCCCGCTCGCACGAGCACAGCATCCCTGCTGCACCGCAGGCACACAATAACCGGGAGCATCCCCCTCACCCAGCAGCTCCCCGGCCGTGCCTTCGCGAGGTGACTGGGAAAAATCAGGCTGGAAACCATCCTCGTGATTGATACAACCAAATAAACATCTGCAGGGAAAGGGGGGAAGGAAAAAAAAGCCTTTCTCCAGCGTGGAGCACTGAGAGGGGAAGCAGGTAATTAGCTATGTGATGGAGCAATCCTCTCCTGCAGAGGAAATTCTTGACACCAGAATTCTGCCGGGTGAAACCATGTGTGACCCAAGCTAGGAAATTTTTTTTTTTTCCCATCCCCTTTTAAAAATTAAGATCATTATATGTTTTTTAAATGCCAAGCCCAAGAACAAGCGGAGGGGATGGGGGCTGGGGAGCTGCAGGCATTCTTCACTTCAGAAGCTTGAATGTTTCAAAGTTGCTGCTGTGCTGTTAGCTGATGGCTATTGTGTGTGCTTAAGGCTGGGGGGGGCGTAAGGAGGGGGATCGGACCCCCCGTTGGCGTGGATTTGCTGTCCAAAGACCGTTAGAAAGAGGCAAGAATGAATGAGATTGAATGGAATTGTAATGCACAAGGCCCTCCTCCTTTCTCAAGGAGCTGGGAGGCCAGGAAAGCGAGTCGTGGGGAGAGCAGGCAGCTTTCCTCCACATAGGAAGAGGCTTTGCAAATCAGCAAATTGTATATTTCTAGGGGAAGAGGGGAGGGAGGGGGTTTATTTATTTTTTTTTATTACAGATCTGGGGGGGGAGGGGGGGGGGAAGCCCTGCAGCAGCCAAGAAGACCAAAAGGAGACAGAGAAAGAAAAAGAGAGAGAGGAGACTTGATAGAAAAATCTGATTCCCAAACCTCTTGTAAGTGTAATTACTTTCTAAGAAAATGAATTGCTTTCTAAGAAAAAGAAAAATACGTAGAAGAATGCCTGAAATTATAGCAGGGACCAAACTCTGTTAATCTCTTTCCTATGCAGCGAGATTTCTGGGACAGAAACCAGAGGCCTAGAGTCTGCAAAACCTTTCTCTGAGATTTGAAAGAGATTTGGGCTTCATTTTAAAGAGATTTTGCTTTCTCCTCCCAGCTGCGGGTCAGCTCGGAGGCGATGCTCGGGATGGCGATGGGGTACCGGCTGCTGAGCGCTGCTCCGGTACCTGGGCCGCATCCTGATGGCAAACAAACAGACAAAGGCTGTTTTGTTATTGACTTATTCAGCAGAAATGAGGAGGGCGATGAAATTTTTCGGGTGTTTTGTGGGCGCTCCTCAGTGTGTGTGTGTGTGTGTGTGTATGTGTGTGTCACACTGCCCGGGACAGGGCTGAGTGTACGTTTTCTACGGTTTGTTGTGCCGCAGTTGATTTCGGGTTCAATCTTGTGTATTTTTCTAATGTGGTCATCTATGCATGGCGGAGTCGGGGTTTGGAAATGGCAGGAAAGTGGAGGCATGTTGCTTGTCTCTGGGATTTCTTTGTTCGGGGAACAGTAGGTGGTAGGTTTAAAAAGGCAGAGAGCGAAAGAGGGGGAGAAGAAGAAAGAAAAGAAAAAGGAAAAAAAAAAAAAATGGCCCTTTGCAAATCATCTGACTATTTTCTTCCGGGATGTAGAAATGCTGCATTAGAGATTAAGGAAGGGCCGTGCTTCAGACAAAATGTCTCACTGGAAGTGTTAATAAAATAGCAACCGAACCAGCCTGCTGTTCAAGCCTGCAGCTCGGGAAGGGGCTGCCGGGCCGCGGGGTGGGGGGGCTGAGCTGGTGGGGGCATTTAACGGCAAACTTTAGAGGGGCCGAGCTGTTGGTGGGGTGTGTTTTAAAGGGGAAATGAAGCCCGGCCGCCGGCCCGCCGAGCAGGAGCGCTCCCCCCGCCGCCCCGCCACCCCGCGCAGTCGCTAGCGCGGGGCTTCGCGCTGACAGGAGGGTCAAAATGCCCCGTCCCCGCTTCGCTGCGGGAGGGGGTACGTGAAATAACACCGGCGGGTTCCCGGGGAGGATTCGGGTCGGGGGGGGGGGGGAAGAGGCAGGTGGAGGAGCGCGCTCTGCCCGCGCGGGTGTCAGACAGACAGACAGACAGACCGACCTCCCCCCGCAGGGCCCTTCTTCTGAGTAAAGACCTCTCTGGAAGGGACATGAAGGAAAACACCTCCTGCTTTACGGGGAGAAACGGCACTCACCCCCCCCCCCCGGATTGAACCATGCGCCCCCGCGCACCGCCGCTGCCGGCTCCGCTCCTTCAATACCATGGACAGCGAAGCCGGCGCCGGGCCGGGGCCGCGGGCGGCCGGGGCAGCGCCCGGGGCCCGGGGGAGGCCGGGGCTGGGCCCGGGGCCGGGGCAGGGCCCCGGGGCAGAGGCCGGGGGGCGGCCGGGGCTGGGCCCGGGGCCCGGGGGAGGCCGTGGCTGGGCCCGGGGCCCGGGGGAGGCCGTGGCTGGGCCCGAGGCCGGAGGAGGGCCGGGGCAGGGCCCGGGGCAGGGGCCGGAGCCGAGGGGAGGCCGCCCCGCCGGCCCGGGCACCCCCGGAGCTTCTCCCCCCCGCCCCGGCTGAGAGCAGGCCTGGTGGGGAGCTCCCTCGGGGCTGGGTGCGGGGGCCGGGCCCGAGCCTCCCCCGGGGGTGGGCCCCGTGCAAACGGTAACTAACCCCTCGGGATATGAAGAGCGGTTTCCTCGGTGTTAATGTGTTTAGGTTGTTTTCTTTTAAATCGATGAAAGATTGAGAGCCTTGGTCTGTCGGAGTAAATAGGTCAATATGGAATAGGCTCTAAATAAGCAGGTTTTATTTTTTTTTTAAGTTTCAGAAGACGAAAAGCTAAGGGAAATTTCCCTTCGCTGCGTAATGTCAAATACCAATTTTTCCCGTTGCGATGCCTATGTCCTGAACTGCAGCGTTATAAAAGAGGAAGAGAAAAACGCACACAAATAGGGATGGGGCTCACAGTGCTGCGGCTGCCTTTTAAATACGGCCCTTGAGCTCGGAAGGTGATATTCCACCTCGCTGCAGAGTATGTCTGTTCGTCCATCGGTAGCCAAACGTGGCCCACCAGCTTTTCACGAGCTGCTGCTGGGAGGCAGTTTCTCCCTCGGAGCCCGGTCTGGTGCCGTCCTCAAAACAATTGTTTTGATATAGAGGGGAAGGGAATAGATCTCTCTTCCAGCGGTTATTACCCAGCTGTCCTGGAAATGCTCATGCCGCTGGGGCAGGGAGAGACTTCCAGAGCTGGAGCAAGACGCCTTCCATCACAATTGTATCCTGCCTCCCCCCGCCTTACCCCCTTCTTAAGAAGAAGGAAAATACCACAGTGCATGGAAATATGCACAGGCAAATAAATCCTTGCCTGAAAGCTCTTCTAGCTAATACGCATAGCACTGCTGGCCATAAAAGTTACTCTAGTCGGGGAATAAGTGTGTGTAGGAACACACAGACCTGCGCCTCCCATCACAAAAATCAGTGTGAGTGTGAGCGTGTGTGTATACACTTTTTTTTTTTGGGGGGGGGAGTGTCTGGAGGGGGAGGGATGGATAATTAAGCAGTGAAGATGCGGCTTGCTTACCAAAAAATTAAACACACGCAAGGCTTCTAAGCAAGACCTCTCCTAGCTGGACATAGCCTGCTTGTTGTTAAGCACATTTTCTCTCCCCAGAGATGAAAATCAGTGACCCTAGCTAAATAAATAAATAGATAAATCCCGGTGCCCATTTCCATCGTAGCAGCCACCCCGTGCTGAGGTCTGTAAGTTTAACTGACAAGAGCTGCAGCAAACCCATGTCTGACTGCTTTCCAGCTCGCAAAATGGATGTGGTGGAAGGATGTAGTGAGACAGCAGCTAAACGGCGAGCGCAGGACGCCCGAGAGGGACGGCGCGGCGGGGAGAGCTGCCTGGGTGCCACGACATAGGTTACAGCAGGTTGAGGGCAGCAAATCTATAGGTGCTTTCGGCCTTTTCCGGGGTGGAAGTCTTAAAAAAAAAAAATATATATATACTCTTGGTTTGTCACTTGGAAGTCAAAGCCATTTCCTTTCAGGTCCTCACTCCTGTGAGTCTGTGCTCATGTAATATTAAGAAAAATCTAGCATTAAACCCCCAAATATAAAATTCGTATTGTATATTTAAAGGGAACCTCTTACTTTATATAACTCAGGACACATTGTCTCTTCTCGGAGAGAACGGGGGTGAAATCCTACACATTTCTTAAAAAAAGAAAAAAAAGAAAAACACGTTTTAAAATTACATCCATGTCAGCTTTAAAGAAAATTATCGCTGATGTCTTTTTGAGCTGGGAAATATAACTGTAGGATGCAGCTTTCCCCTCCCCCTCTGCCCCTCCACCCCCTCCCTTCCCAACCAAAAAAAAAAAAAAAAAAAGAGAGGAAAAAAAAAGGAAAAGCAACAGAATATATAAAGCTCCTCTGATTAACAGTTTAGGTGCAGAACCCTATTTATAGGGCAGGCGCTCTCCTATAACGCCGCGATCCTCCGGCCCGCAGCGGCGCATTATTGATGCAGCTGCAAGTGCTCAAAGCTTAAACAATATTTTTCCGAAAGCCCCAGCAGCCCGCCCGGGAGGAAGGTGGGGACGGGCTGGCGATGGAGTCCTGAATGTTACTCCTCCAGTTTCAAGGACATCTTGCTGATGAGGATTTGGTTAATGGAGGAGAACTTATGTCCTAGCGGTGACGTCATTGGGTCCCAATGTAATCCTCTTGTGCTGAACCCAATCAGCAGATGTGCTGAGAGCCGGGATGCGGAGAAGAAGCTCTAATCCCTTAGACTGGATGAGATCAGCTGAAACAGCCAGGACTAGACCCCAAACCCCTCTGCTAGGAAGATCAAGAGAAAAGGGATAAATTGAGAGAGACGCCTCATAACCCCTTTAAAGAGCTTTGGAGAAGAGAAGAGAAAGATGGGTGGTGCACCAAGTTCATCTTGCTTTTAAAGCCTAGCGGGAGCCTGGTTTTCACTCTGATGAGCTCCTTCTGCATTGTTCCAGGCAGGAGGAGAGGGAGAGGAGAAAAAAAAAGAGAGGAGGAAAAAAAAAAAGAGAGGAAAAAAAGTCTGAAATGCAGAGATAATGAGAGCCTAGGCGCCTTTCTTATTCATCTCCAGCCTGCCTACACAAACCCAAGCGTCCCGAGCCGCGGGAGGGCGTTCGCACCGGATCTGCGCGCGGCGGCGGAGTTTGCGCGGCCGGAGCCCGGGCGCAGCTTCCCCCGGAGCGGGTAAATCTGCTAAGAGCTAGTCTTGCCGAGCTGTAATTGCGGGGTTCGGGCCACAATGGTGGGAGAGCGACCCGGCTCTGCTGCTAACTTGGAAGAGCATCAGGATTTTTTCCTCCCCTTGTGCAAGCGACCTTAATGGGCTTGTGATTTTTTTTCTTTTTTTTTTTTGTCTTTTTTTTTTTTTTTTTGGACAAAAAGGAAGGGGAGGAAGGGGAGGGGGTGAGGATTTTTCAGACGCGGTATCTAGAGAGAGAAATCGTCCTAAATTCATAAGGCGCCTCTAAGTCCGACGGCGATCAACGAAACCGGTTTAATTGCTTTACCCCTTTTCAATCCCTCTCAAAAAAAAAATTTTTTTTGCATTCTTCTTCTTTTTTTTTTTTTTTTTTGAAGTGGAGCAATTATTGTGCCGAACCGCGGCGGAGCGGAGAGCTGGGAAACGCGTGTTTCACCCCCGCGGGTTTCCCCCCGAGAGGAGAGCACTCGGCTCCTCCGCCTTGCGAGCAAAGAGCACCACGCCAGCGGGATTCGCATTTTGCTCCGGGGAGGGAGCTGGGGGGTCCCCCACGTCCCCCCCGCAGCCACCCGCCGGCTGCCCGGGGCTCGGACGGCGGCGGCCCGGCGGGGGGGACCCGCTCCCGCAGCCCCGGGGCCGGGGGGGCCGTGAAGCATCTCCGGGCGCTTTGCCGCGGCTGCTGCCGCCGTGCCGGGACGCGTCGCAGGGCACCGGCAGCCGGAGGTTTGTTGCGAGCTCTCCTCGGCTTTTATTATTATTATTATGATGAATGACTATTATTATTACCGGCCGCATTTTTATCGCTAGGAGCTCGGGATGTGTCCGTCTGTCCGTCCCTCTGCCCCCGGCGCTCGGCATCTGGCCGGCTGGCGGAGCCCGGGGAGGGGGCCCCGGGGGGCGATGCTGACCCCAGCGGGGCGGGGGGGGGTGGCAGCGGCACCCGGCCGCAAGGCCACCCCCCCCCCCCGCCACCCCCCCCCTCCACCGCCCCCGGCCCCGCCGCGCCTCCGCGGCCGCCCCGGCGGAGGGGGCCCGGGCGGCGGGGAGGGAGGACGGCGATCCCGGCGGGGTGGACCCTGCACTGACAGCCTCTCTCTCTCTTTCTCTCTTCCCCCCCCTCTCTCCCGCAAGCCCCGCTCGCCGCCTGCCCTGCTCCGAGCGGGGACAGCCCGAGCCCCTCTCTGCGTGTTCACAGCGGACCTTGATTTAATGTCCATACAATTAAGGCACGCGGTGAATGCCAAGAGAGGAGCCTCACAGCTTCATTTTCATGGAAATTGGGGACATAAACCCTCTAATTACACTTAACAACAGCCACGGAGCGATCTATGGAGCATCCTCGGCCTTTTGACAAATAGCAGTAACAATGCCGGCAGCGGCTGGCGGGGCAGCTGTCTGCTCGCATTAACGGGGGCACGGGGGGAGGCGGGGAGGGAGGCCCCGCTCCGGCCCCGCCGGGGCTTGCGGGGGCTCCCGGGTACAAAGGGCAGGAGGAGCGGCGGGACAATGCGGGCAGAGCCGGGGGGGCGGCGGGCAGAGAGCGCGCCCGGGAGGGGGGCGTGGGCGAGGGGAGGGGGTGACAAGCGGCCCCCCGCTGCAGAGCGAGGGACCCCCTCCCACGCAAAGGGACGCCCCCAGAGCAAGGGACCCCCCCTTCCTCCTGTGGAAGGAGCGCCGGACTCCGCAATGCCGTTCAGAAGCTCCCTGAAAAAACACCCCTTTGGAGGGGTTTTTTTGGGGGGGGTGGCTTTTGCTTTATTTTTTCACTTGCTTTTTTTGGTCTTATTTTTGCCCTTGGCCCCTGCAGCCCCTCGCCCGTGTCCCTGCACCGCTCCTCCCTTGCGCGGGGGCTCGGCCATGCAGCTCCCACTGCGCTGCGGAGCCGCAACACGGGTCCATGCTCCTGTCCTGTCCAACCACCCTCATAGCCCCTTCACAACTCGACTATTCACAGAGCTGAATTAGGAGCCTGCTTTTTACCAAAAGCCGGACAGGTCCGGCAAGGCGGGGGGCTGCAGCACCGCAGCTGCCCCCAGTGCCACCCCCGGCCCTGTCGGGCCCCGTCACCACAGCCTGCAAGGTGGGACGCATCCCCTTTCGCAGTCTCCAGCGAGATTGCAGTAGCCCACGCCGGTTCTTAGGTTAGGCTTTAGACCTCAATAAATCTCTGTTGTAAGACTCGTGTTCTCAGCTTCCTAACGACACGCCGAGCCCCGAGTTTGAGCCTCCTGAGAGCTGTGCTTGGGCAAGGGAAGATTTAATTATTTGGCTGCAAAAAGCCATAGAGCTGGATTCAGCTGCATATGCACAACTCTCTGCACCCCCTCCCCTCTTCATCTCTGCTCCACTTTTATCAGCATTGCGTCTGTCCAAGGAACCGAGTCCATAGACATCTCCATCCTCCTTCCCTGCAGTGTTTGACGTGGGACACACAACCTTGTCTGCAACGGAGATGTCAGTAGCAGAGCACTTGCTTAGGAGAGGGGGAAAAGAAAAACCTTACTGTACTTTGTGGGATCGCTTGATTTCATGCTCGCCTGTGAAAAGCAGGCACTTTCAGGTAGGGCTCCTGGGGGAAGCGGGACAAGGAAAGGGAAGAAGCAGAGGACACGGGCTTCGGAGGACAGCAGCGCGGTGTTGAGGAAGCCCGAGCTGTTCTGCAGCAGAGGCGTCGCACAACCCAGCAGCTGGGAACGGGTCATGCCTCCAACCCTGGCAAGAGGCAGGAGTGAGGAAGCACGCCATGCCCATACGGCTACATCGAGCGGTGCAGCAACCCACTCCTCTACTGCGGACCTGATCCTGAGCATTGCTCCAGCAAGGCCAGGTACCGTGTCACTGCAGAAGCTCACAGGGCAAGAGGCTGCGAGGGGCAGGAGGGCCCAGCTTCATCAGGAGGGCTCTAGAGGCACAGAGATCTTTAAGAGAAGCTGGATTTTTCCCCTCCCTCTTTCCCAGTAGATCAGCGCAAGTACCAAGGTGTCGGAGACCTACTTGCTCCCACGTCCATCAAGCGCTGCAAGGTCACAGGACATATTTTGACCTCGTTTGGCCCCACCGTAAGTCAGGGGCTATGCGGTGACGGGATTCACTGCTGGGGAAAGGGACATCCGTACCACCCTGATGTCTTCCATCCAGCCCTGCGGGGATAGATTTCCAGCCACGAGGCAGTTCTGCTCTTGAACAAGTCCTTGGTTCTTTGCAAAGCGGGTAGTGAGGGCTAAGAAGCCAAGCGCAGGGAGCCAGACCCCAGTAAACCTAAAACTGGCATTACGAGACAGAAGGGAGCAAGTGACTCCAAGGTAATCTGCAGGGCAGCAGGAGAGCTGCTGGCTCCCTCCAGGGGCCACCCAGAGGCCAGGACAGCTCTGAAGGAACGCAGGTAACTGGGGGGCTGTGGGGGGCCCACGGAGCGGACTGGGACTCGTCTCCAGATTGGGGCGTGAAGGGAATTGAGACTCAAGACTGATGGTGCCAAGGCGGCGCAAGCCAGATGCTCATCCTGGACCAGATCCCTCTCCAGGTTTGCAGAGGAGGGAGTCGCACAGACTCCTCAGCAAACAGGACTGCCTCCATTCTCAAATGTTCTCTCTTCCCTTGGGCTTCCAGTGTGCCCCTTCTTCTTAGCCAAGGGGGGATTTAGCAGGTTAGATCACTTAGACGTAACCCTCTTCCCCTACACAAAGTCCCCTCCGGCACAGCCACGCGCATTGCTCCAGCGTGTCCCTGTCCCCAGGCTGCAGCTGGGGCTCTGCCGGAGAACCGCCCCGAACGTGCTCCCCACAGCGCGTGCACGAGCCAACGGCTGCAGCACGGCCAAGGGGGGCTGGTTCACCCCCCCCCCCCCAAGGCACGGTCATGGGCCCCTGGGCTCTGGGGCCGCTGCACAGCAATGAGCCCTTCACGCCAGTCTGAAATCAAGGGAGACAAGAGCACGAGCCAGCAAGAGTCAGATCAGCTACGGCTGGCAGATGGAAAAGCAAGAAAGGCTGGTGATGGAGCCGGCCATGGTTTCACTTTGCATGTTTTCTGCTCGTATACTGACCTCTATTTGTTTAGGTAAGCCAAGGCTCAATCGCCTGGGAGCAGAGGGTCATTGCACAGAGGCCTATCTATATCCACAAAACTGCCCCCACCCTGCCTTCCATCGTGTTTTCTGCTCGCTAGTGGGATCCCATGTTCTCGGGGATACAGTCCCACTTCTGTGTCAAAGCCAGCTCCTTAGCCCCAGTTGCCGGTGATCCCACAGCGATTCCCGGCTGGCTCGGAGGCTCGCTCTGCTCAGGGTTCAGCTGGGGGCATCTCCTTCAGGAGGTCACACAACCTGCAGGCTGGTTAGATGACAAAAGCCCCCAGAGCAACACCATTAGTCACACAGCAAGGACAGCACCGACACCAAGTCACCTCTGGTCCCAGGCACCACCTCCTTTTCATTCAGAAGGAGGATTTATCCAAGATCAGATGTACCCCTGTGCTGGTCGTGGCTTTAGTGGAGACAAGTCCAGTTTCCTGATGGAAAAGCCTTGGGGAATGCAAGCTGGTCTTTACGACAGTGAGCCTGGATCTGGCCATTCCATGATGGAGTCACCGCAGAGGACAAATTAGCACCTTATTGCCCCTGTACAGTTCCCCCACAGCCAGGAGAGCTAAACTGTCCGTCCGTGTCCCCCCCCAGGGAAAAGCACTGCTGGGTTCAAGTTGGGGGTAAGAAGGAAGATGTACCTTCAACCCTGTAAGAGCCCTTTCCTTGTAGATGTACATAAAGCACCAGCCTCCCTCCTAATCTATACGACAACTGGTCAGGGAACGGCTTTAAGTCTGACTGCTTCACCCCATAAAAGTCCTGACCTCAGTCGTTAAGGTCAAGTTAAAAAAATACGTATCTTTGCTCTCAGATCACCACAAGGCCGATGGAGCTGTCTTGTCATCCCACTGTGTGTGCCAGGGAGGGTTTGAGCTACGTTGAGAAATACAGGGACTGCTTGCAAATAGGATCAGGAGAAACAAATCTGGGCAGAGGCCCGATCTCGAGGGAAGGTTGGATGATATGGGTGGGTAAACCTAAGAAAGAAAGAGCCCAGGGGAAAGAGGATAACAGTCAAGCGCATAAAAGGCTGCTGAAGGGGAGGAACCACCTGATTTCCATAGCTGTGTAGGTAGTAACGGGCCCAACCTGCAGCAGGAATGGTTCGGGTATTAGGAAAAGAGCTTTCTGGTGGAAAGCGTAGAGAAGCACTGGAACAACCTGGGAAGGAGGATAAATTCCTGCCCGGGGAAGATAGTGGAGAAGCACCTAGGAGGAGTCCCAAGGCAGCACCCTCCAGCCTTATGCAGGAGGGGCCATAGGCAGAAGGTGGCATCACACATCTGCTTCCCCCCAAAGAAAGAAAAAGCCCCCGACTGTCTTCATGTCTGTCCCTAAGCCCAAAGGGTTCATCTGTGTCACCACAGAGACCCAGAAAGGTACCACTGCTCGAGTGGCAATGGCAGAGCGCAGTGTCTATAAAAGCCCAGGCTTGTTGTCCTCATAGAAGAACAAGGTTGAGGCATCCTTATAGAAGTGATCAAATCTAAGGTGTCATTTTTTTTCCAGAAAGATAGAAATGGGAGGTACCTTCATCAGTCCTATGGAAATAATCCTATTTGGGATTACTTCCTCACCCGGTTTGTCTCAAGCCAGCTCAAAACCAATCGAGAGCATTACCAAGGTATAATACCCCCAGGTGACATCCCTGAGGGACTGCTATTTTCTTTCACCTCCTAATAGCTCCTTTTCAATGAACTGCACACATTCCTGGGTATGTTTGAGGAAACAGAGAAAAACAGCGATAATCTGATGTGTGTAGGATTATATATACGTATTATACAGCTGTATCTGCAGCTTTCTTGTCCCTCTGAAAAGGGACATGCCCAGGGGACTTGCAGAGCCAGACGGGGAAGGGTTCAAAGCACTCAGTCGAGGACCCCGGTCTCTGTCTGCCCTACTCTCCAGGGAGGGAAGAGGAGGTTTTTTAGGCTATCAGGACAACTCACCTCACCTGGAGCCCAGCTGTCCCAGCCTGGGCTGCCAGAGTTTTAACACCAAGAGGCACCTTAGCAAGACAGCCTCCCTCACTGCAGAGCTCGCCCGTGTTTTGGAGTAGCTTTCCCCACGCTGTTTGCAGGGTGGCTGCAGCACTACGAGAGCACGGGGATCCTTTCCACGGGCTGCTCGCCTGACCCTCTAAGCAACCCCATCGCCAGCTGCTGCCCAGCCTACGCAGCCGATACCCGCTTAAATCTCGCCCCCCTTACTACCAAGAGCGAAGCAGGATGCAAGCAGCTCCTGCAGAAGCAGAGAGAACCGCGGCGGGACAAAGCCACGCTCCCCCTGCAGAGGCGCAGGTGGCCGCAGGGTGGCACCACCGCCCCCCGGGGACAGCGCGGCGGCAGCCGGAGCCGGGCCCGGGCCGGGGGCAGCGGGCGGCTGCGGCCGCGCTGCGGGGAAAGCCCCCGCCCGCCGTTCCGGCCTCCCGGGCGGCCCTTCTGCCGCTGAAGAGCCCACCGGGGATTGAGCATCCTGGGTCCAGGCAGGCACCGAGCTACGAATGTGGTTTCGAGGCTGCGGCTTGAATTGAATGTCATTCACAGAATCACAGAATCACAGAATCACAGAATCACAGAATCACTAAGGTTGGAAAAGACCTGTAAGATCAAGTCCAACCATTACAAAAAAAAAAAACCCCAAACCCCAAAAACCCCAACAACCCCCCCAAAAAAAACAACCACAAAACCAAAAAAGAACCATTCCACACAAAAAACCACCCACACCACACAGCACCATGCCCATCAAGCCACGTCCCACAATGCCTCATCCACACGTTCCTTGAACACCTCCAGGGAGGGTGACTCCACCACCTCCCTGGGCAGCCTCTTCCAGTGTGTTACCACTCTCTCAGTAAAGACATTTTTCCTAATATCCAGTCTGAACCTCCCCTGGCGCAACTTGAAGCCATTTCCTCTTGTCCTGTCGCTTGTCACTTGGGAGAAGAGACCAACACCCACCTCACCACAACCCCCTTTCAGGCAGTTGTAGAGAGCGATGAGGTCTCCCCTCAGCCTCCTCTTCTCCAGACTGAACAACCCCAGCTCCCTCAGCCGCTCCTCATCAGACTTGTGCTCCAGACCCCTCACCAGCTCCGTCGCCCTTCTCTGGATGCGCTCCAGCACCTCAATGTCTTTCTTGTAGTGAGGGGCCCAAAACTGAACACAGGATTCTGAACTGAGGAGGCGATTCTGCCTCCTTCCGCCAGCCCAGCCCCGCTTTCTCAGGGGCGAGAGCCACCTCTCTGCTCTGGCACTTACAGAAACAACCTGAAGTGATGTTCCACCAGTGGAACACTGGTAACACACTGGAATAGACTCCCCAGGGAGGTGGTGGAGTCACCTTCCCTGGAGGTATTCAAGGAGCGTGTGGACGTGGCACTGTGGGACGTGACTTGATGGGCATGGGGGTGTGTGGTGTGGATGGTGTGTGGTGGGTTTTTTTGTTTTTTTGTGGGTTTTTGGTTTTTTTTTTTGTAATGGTTGGACTTGATGATCTTACAGGTCTTTTCCAACCTTAGTGATTCTGTGATTCTTCCACCCTCAGCCTCTTAGTCCACTGTCCCTGTCCCCCACTGGCTTTGCCGCTCTCGGCCCTACGGAGGGAAAGCGGCCAGGCACCCCGCAGCCCGCCTGCCACCCGCCACCTCTGCCCCCGGGGCCTTCTGGCCCCTCTGCAGAGAGGAAGAGGCTCGGGCAGCCCTCGCCCAGCTCCCCGTCGGGTGGGAGGCACGGCTGCTGCTGTGCACAAGGTGGCACTAGCTCTCCATCTTAGCAAGGGGCTGCAGGGACCTCTGGCAACGAGCTGCCCGTGCCAGATGCAAAGCAGGCCCTGGATTACTCCTCCGTCTCAGCAGAAACGTGCTCGGGGTCCTTCCCTGCATACCCTGGCCCCTCTCGGGATGCTCAAAACACCAGGCGACCTGCTCATGCCCAGGTCCCGTTATCTTAGGGACGGCAAAACTGGATGGCAGGGCTACCGCGTCCACGGATGCGCTGGATGTTGGCCAAGAGCTCGTGCCTAAAATGACAGGGCTGGAAGTGTGCAAGGAACATAACCTTTCTTGCTGGTCTGCAAATGAGCACTGCGATAAAACAGACCATGCGAAGCCCTTTCTCCCCCTAAGGGTGGAAGGTTACAGTCTTCAACCTAGCTCACCTTTAGCTGAGCAACTAGTTCTTCCTCCTTTCACTCATTTCCACAGGCTTCCCAACTGACGGCCACATGAACTGTTCCTTCCCTGTCCCCAGAGCGCCGGAGGCAGCCCAAGCCTCCCCTTTCCCAGCCTTACCCCTCCTCTGTTGACCGTGGTACCTAGCGTCCAGGGAGACTGGATGCTCTTTAACACTCCACTGCACAGCAGTAACCTCCAATTTGCCCCCACCACCTCATTCCGGGAATGTTTGTATCCCTTCCCATGCCATCTGATATAGGGATGTTCATGTTTTGTGCAAAGCAGCGATCAAAGGCTTGCTTGTAACTGCTAAGCTTGATTTTAGCTACTGCACGACACAGGAAGCTTGCTCCGAGGTCATCTTTTCCCAACAGCATCTCTAAATGAGTGAGATTTAAATGAGATCTCTAGATATCACCTAATGTGATATGTCACATCTCTTGTATTCAGACAGAAAAAAACCCAAGAGGAAGTAGAAGCAGGGGAAAGGAGAGGGTATGGGCACATGAGGTCATTTGTCAAAAGCTTGTACATCAGCTCATGGGAGAGAGGATCTGTTTCGCATGCTTGTAAATGGGCAACGTCCCTTTTAGAGGGGTTACTTTTAGCTTGATACCCTCGTAAAAGATGTCCCGTGGGGTCCTGCAGCAAGACAGATTGTGCAGCGTTGATGCCAAGGCACAAGGCTGCCAAATCTGGGGGCAACCAAGTTGCAGGCTTGGAGAGTAAGACATGAGAAGTTGACACCTAAGTGGCTGGAAATAAAATAAGGGGAGGGGGAGAACGGGGATGGGGCAAAGAAGCAGTGGGAACTGGCCAGTGGAAGCAGGAGGACGGGGGGGCTGTTTCACTGCGCTGCCTGGCAGTCTTCTACCATTGACTCTGTCCGCTGGCAGCAGTGGGGTTTGTACCTTGCTGCATGCTTTGCTGGGGAGCTCTTGCAGTTCCCGGGGTCACAAACCCTTCACACCGAAGGCTCCCTGCTTTCCCAGTGCAGCTAGCAAGCAATGGCCAGACAAAGTCAGAGATATACACTGCCAAAATCCTGATGCAAAACTTCACCTCCTGAAAGCCCATCATTTCGCAGCTAAATTCAGGTGCAGGCCCCAGAGATAGGAAAGCTTTTGGCATCGTTACAGGAAAAGATCTAGAAGTGCTGTAGGAAGTTACATTCCAATCAGCTTCACGTCAACGGTGGGGTAAGCATTACAAAGCATTTAAAAGATCAAATGCAAAAGCACAGCTTGAATAATAGGGACCAAGGTGGTTTCAGCTAGGAACAGTTGTGGTTAATCTGATGGAGCTCTTTGAAGCTGTAACTGCTACAGCAGTCAAAGTGGAGGAAACAGGCAGAGCACAATTAGGTTTGCAGCGTGCAGTGGACAAGGCTTTGCAAAAGAAGCTAATGACTGAGATGGGGAGTCCCAGAATAAGTGGATGTGCTGTGGCTTAATGCTCTGGAAATTGCTCAGAAACAAAGATGCAAGCAGGAAGGTATTAATGGAAACCTTCTATGTCAGAAGGAAATGATTCCTGGGATGGAGCAATACAGCCAGCTTGTCTGGAGCGGAACAAAAGGCAGTAAGGTAAGACAGAGAGCTCCCTAGGGCAGGGAGCTCTATTTTGGTTCTGAACATCATGTTCCACAACCCCTCATGCCCCAAACAAACAATTCTCTCCTTTTTTTCAAACAGAGCTGCTGGAGTTCTCCTTTTTGTATTCTGTCCCTCATTTTTCTGCTCTAATGGTGTTGGGTTTCTTTTTGGTTTTGGTTGTTTGTGTTTTTTTCCCAACAAAACCAGAAACTCCATCCAGACCAAACAGTGCTAGCAGCACGCACAGGCCCCATCTACGTGGGGATGGAACACTTGCATGGCTGTGATCACATCACGGGAAGCCCAAGCATGAGCTATAGCAGATGGTGCTAACTGGGAGTTACACTCCCCATATCCTTCCCTCCATGCATTCTGCAAACCCACAGAAGAATGGGAACGGCTGGTGAGGGACAGAAAGACCTCATTTTGTACCTGTTACCTGTGGTAAGAGTTTTGCAACCAATACATACGGGAACAAATTCTGGGCAAATGCCACCTAAAAACCATCTAACTTTGCAGGGCTTTGTAACCTGAGAGCAGGGACGTAAGAGAAAACTCCAGTCTTAGTCATGTTGGAGTAAAGATGAGTTTTTTAGCTGTAGTCCTTGAATTCACTGCTTGGTTGTTGTATCGATGAGACAGACTGATTCTCAGCTCTAGGTACATCAATTCAAAGACCCCAGCCAGAGGGGTCTTCTGGAAGTCATCTCACTGTGGCAGCCAAGTTCATAAATCCATGAGCTGCTATTACCAAGCACGGCATAGGGTCAACTAAAAAAAAAACAAAATAGAAAATTAAAATATGCTTGACTCCTGGAGCGGTCAGCACAAGGGAAAAAGAAACCCATCCTGACCCCAGAGCAGCAGAGGCCACACAAGTTGATGAATCTATTTGCCGGAGAAGGATGCAAGGCACGGCGGGAGGTCACCAAAAGACTCTGTGATGCACTCGTACAATTTACTGCAAACCAGCTTATTTCACATGAATTTACTTCTCAGTTCAACAGGCGTTAAGAACTCTTGGAACAATTTACCAGTTACATCACGTCGCCTCAGAGCCATCCGTATGTGTCCGTAAGTTGAAATTAATGCAAAGGCCTTGCCCTGTCACAAATATCTCTACAAAGGCATCCTAAATATGCGGTTGGACTCAGGGAAAGAGGCAAAGCACTGACGAGCTCCCTTTGGCTCATCTAACTGAGCTCTGCTGATCGCCACTGCAATGGCAACGCTGTTAACTATCTCAGCGACGACCAAATTAACACCACTGAGACAATCAGGATCTCTGCAGCAGGGTTCTTGGCACGCAGCTTGCTATTACATTTTCTCCAGCTTTGCTAATTCTGATCCTTTACCCTGCGCTAGCTGTGCTAAATGTGCAGCCTAGGGTGTAAATCCAATCACTGAAATAAGGTATTTTGTCTTTTACAGTTAGGGTTCAATTAAAAAAAAAGTATGGGCAGGACTGCCATGGGAAGGGGAGCAGCCCTCAGTGACAGGTAGCTGAAGTGTCTTAAGCCAGCTTTACTGCTAGAGAAAAGATAATACTGAATAAAATCCTTATCTTACCAGTGCTTTTACATTGTAAAAGAATTACAGAGCTTTGCAAACCCATTGCTTTTTTTATTTATCTGCAAGTTCTTGCAGGAAAGAAAACCCATCCTTGCAGAACCCCCTTCTCACGGGTGGGCTGTAATCACCCGCCGTGGGATGTGCTTTTACAGCACGGGCAACCGGGCATCCCACCAGACCGCTTCGCTGACGAAGGTTTTCTAAAAATGTGAAAAAGGGGTCGGTTTCTCTGCTCTGTATCTCTGATAACAGTCTCTGATGTACACTGCCCTCCTCCAGACCTCCTCCCTCCTCTGCTATTTTACTTCCTTTTTAATCATTCCACATTTCTCTGTGTTATCATCATTAATACTTTTAATGCATTTCTTATAAGAAACAGGGTGAGATTGCCAGCTAGTGGAAATCAGCAGTGTCTGGGGCCGTGCCAATTCACTTCAGCTCAGACACACACAGTTACCACCTTTTCGTTTGCATGAAGAAAAAGCCAGCACTATTTCTTACTGTACCTCTCTTTGAAGCATACAAATACGTGTATGTGCAGATGCATCTATACATAATATACACACTCATATACATAAAAGCTACTATCTAGTGGAGAAATCCCAGTCTTGATTCCAGAGTGTGATTTCTTTGAAAAACTAATGGTTTATTATGTGCAGAACGTTCTTTTTCTACTGAGGAAGAAGAGTGCCTTGTAGAATGAAGTCTGAGAAAGCTGCAAAACTAACTGCGTTGGAAATGATGACATTAGATCATGAAGAAAATCCATTTTAACTATCCAGGACTGTGCGGCTCCTGTTTGTACAACAGTTCCTGTGGGCAGAGGTGTCAGAGAGGCACTGCCTATAAATCCCCCTTTCTCTGCGATGTGGTGGCTCTTGTAACTAATCTTTCAAACGGGCTGAACATTCACTGCGGTCACCAGGCTAGAGATGCTTTCTGCCTCTGGACAAAACTTTACCAGACTGACTAATGGCCCAGCTGGGTTCCTGGGAATAATTCAAAGGGCTTCTTTATTGCTGTATGAGCAACAACTGAGGCATGCTTTAATAGCCACGAGCTTTTCCGGAAAGCCCATGTGGGCTTCTCACCGGAGGTGTGTTGGTGAAGCCGGTGACCATACATACTGTGCATCACCTATTTTCCCTCCCCTCCTCCTATCTTTCTGTTTATCTCTAACATAACCACACCCTCACACTTTAAAAAAACAAGTAAGACCAACAACCACAGAATTACTTTCACATTTGCCACCTTTCCCCCCACTGTGCTGCGGTTTAGCTTCCCTGGCCCCCAGCGTGCCCTTCTGTTCACACTGCAGGACTGGCGGAGAGGGTCTCGTACACTCCACTCGCAGAGCAAGCTTCTCTACGGGCTTTTGACTACTGAGGACCTCAATGCCTGGAGTATTTCTGAACGAAAAACCGCGTGCGTTCAATGACTGAAGAGCACAAAAGTGCTGCTTCGTAAATGCCTGGTATCCTTTTACTTACCCTCTTCATTACCTCTACGGGCCACTTACCTTCTAGAGCATCAGTCCGGCAGGAGAAGGTGCTGAGAAGGAAACGGGCTGCGTGCTCTCTCAAGTTGTAACACAGGCCATATTGACCAGGGCAGATGATCATTTTGTGTATGTTTCTGAGGATGGTTATGCCTCACAACCCACTCTCATTTCACCAGGAGGCTTTTGGAATTTAACAGGAGGAAGCTCTGTGCAATTTGTGATCTACAGGTTCACATCCTTGGTTGTATTCGTCATTTAAAATAAACCCTAATGGATTAATAATAACTAAAATACCTGTCTAAAGATCACCCTGTCAGCCACTCCTTTATGAATACTCTCCTTCTAGGATTTATCTTCCACCATAACATGCTTTGAAATAACTGAATTAGCGACGTGCAGTGTTTTCCCATCCTCAGCAAGGTCACTAAGTTAAGGAAAAAATCTGAAGTGATACCTGGCTCATAAAATCACTCTTCTTCCCCATCTAGTATTCTACTCACTATGGGCAGATTACATTTCCCATAGGAGCTCATTCTTTGCTCAGCACGAGGAAATCTTTGGAGTTGTCTCTACTCCCGGTTGGTAAAAATTGCTTCGTGTTTCTTCTCCTGACTTACTGCCCACCACCCCCCAGTTCTGAAGTGGCATTTTTAGAAAGACAGAGCTGCTGGACCAAAAAACCCCACCGTGTTTCTAACCTTGATGATGACAAACAAATGAACTGTCAAGTTACATCAACCAAGTATACAGCCAAGGAACAGTGAAAAGATACCCTTACCAGACCAAGAGGTTAAAACTAGGAACTCTTGCTCTTTGTCAGAGCAAACAAGGAGTTATTACAGTTCTAATGTTTTAGTTGTAATTTCTGTTTTACAGAGGTCAAATATATAAAACTAGAGGACACAAAGCAGTCTCCCTCGCCTTCACTTTTAAAATGCTACATACCTACTGGAGTGATGCTGATACACCTCCTGAATCGTTTCTTTTGTTCCAAATTTCTGTTGGCCGATCCAGCATTAATGAAAAAAGCATAAATCACTACCACACCCTGGCTCCAAAGACTGAATACTGTGAAATAAGCTAGCTTAGTTAAGCAGGTACTACATATAAAACAAGGTATAATGAAAAAGCACTGAATTTGGTGCGATTAAGTGTATGACCGTCCAACCGCTGCGCAGAGTTTAATTTCAGTAGATGACAATTTAGTGTTTTGATTTAAAGGGAGATCTCAACAAAGTTAGACAGCCACTTGCATGGGGACTGAAAAAGGTAAAATATGAAAAAAATCCCCATAACTTGCCAGTGGCTTAAGCCAGAAAACCTGCTTTGGTATCTCAGAATCTAATAGTGTCCCAGAACAGGCGTCCTTACTGGTAACTGCTTCCTTCGTAGCACCTCCCCGACAGCTAGCAGCCTCCATCCTCAGCCACCGCCAACGGCCTCTTCAGGCTGTCACCCCTAGTCACTGCTCTATCCCAAAGCACCTACAGGAAAGTACAAAATATCTCCTTTAAGGACTACATCATGCAATCTTTAAGCAGAACAGTTCAAAAGACCTACGCAAGGGCACGGTTTTGTTATCTGTCCTCATCTACACCTGCCTTCAGGCTTCGTCCTATCTCAAACCCCAGCAGCAGAAATGGGAAGGATCACAGCTTTTTTCTATTCCAAAGCACTAGAAACATTTTGCACGAGTAAAACATCAGAGCAGAGGTCTAGAAAGTTTACCAGAGAGTTGCACTTAATGCATTTCTAGTTTTTCCTGCCAGCTAGCGATAAATGCCACTGACGTATTTATGAAATAAGGTTATTACAGGCCCAAACATCAAAAAACCTTGCCCTTTCACAGACGTGTTTTCGAGGGCTCCTGATAATCAGCTTATTTAAAAGTGGTCAAAAGTCTCTGCTGACAGTCTTTGAGGTTACAAAAGCACTGGTTTGTTACAGACCTCTGAAGAGTTCTTCCCCCTAAAAATCAGACTATCTGCACTCACATAATTGTATTCTGTCAATATTTTACAAACTTACTGAAACAGATTTGTATTAAAAAAGGATTTCCACGCACACCAATGGGGTAGGAAAGCCAAACAGTTTCCATAAATCCCCAGACCTTCCAAAATTCATTCTTTTTGCTGAATGTGCTGATTATCAGGAAGTTTCACCCCAAAGGGGGTGAAAAGCAAGCCACTCTGCCAGCAAGTCTAACTTCAAACTTGGACTCGCTACACAGCAACTGCACAGTCTTTCATTGGAAAATAAATCTCCAGCCAGGTGTAGACATTGATTGCTTTGCTTCATCGTTAGCCTAATGAGAGTCACCCCCTGCAACGTTCCATCAGAAGCCGGCTAAGAACCGTTTCAGCAAAGTGCATTCCGTTGCAAGGATCACTATGTTCCATTTCTCTGCCACCAGCGTCTTCGGCTAACTAAAATGTGTTGCTACAGGAGAGCCAACGGCAGCAAGAACACTTCCTACGTCAGTGGTTTCTAACTTCCTAAGAGGGTTTTTGGACCGCCAACTTGCAGGGAGATGCAGAGCTCTCTTAGGGTGTTAGATGTTATCAATAATCAACTTGCTGAAGTTAGAATTTGTAGATCTGCAAGAGCAGAGCACAGAAATCAAAACTGCGCTGCGGTTTACAATAATGCTGTAAACGGGCACATAGCAGGGTAGCAATACTTCAATAAAGGGACTGCACAGAAGATATGAATGATGAAAAAAAGCTCCCTAAGAATATACATTTAGATTGATATATAATTTACTGATAAAATTTACTTTCTTCCTATTCTCATCCCACAGAATGGGGGGCGGGGGGGGGGGAAATCAAGGTTGTTTGCGCTATGTATTACTGCCCAATGCATTGCATTAATAATCTAAAAATACCTGGAGAATGCAGATTTGGCAAACCAAGTATTTACACCTCTTTCACACTGTCTTCATTATTGAAACCACAGCAAAACACCAGATCCTACTGATTTAGCAGCAGTTGGACAACATTAGAAAAGCATTTGGTGAAGACTCTACCAACCGTCTGTTGTCATAGTAACATCCCAGGTAAAAATAATTCCTTGAATAACTTATAAACAGACAGATGGCACAAAACCTCCTACGCTCTCCAAATTAAAGGAGATTCAGTAAAAGACAGTGTAGATGCCAGTTCTATGAAGTCCTGCATGTTGAAGAAAGCACGTCTCCAAGGTCTTCCTTGTGCCGTCAGTAACTCACCTCAGGAATGTGAACAGAAGGGAGATCGGGGATGTTACAGGAAGCAAAAAGATGATACAGAAGTCAAGCCAGCACTCTTTTTATGTAGGACTTCCCAAGGGATTACAAAGGTGCCCTGAAATGATGATCCCACATAAAATAAGGAAATTAATCCAGTACCATACCAGGGAACAAAAGCTGTTCTTGTAATTCCTAAAGCCCTGCCCTGCTTATACTCTTGCTAGGAAACAAAAAATATTACAGGCTGTCATCACATCACATACGCAATGCATCATTGCGTATGCAATATGCAAGCCAATTTTAAAGGATTTTTTTCAACAGAAGTTTTCCGAAGACAGGAAAGCTGTGAAATCAGCAACATTCACACACAAGACAACCCCATTCACCCCGACGCGAGGTCAACGTGCCAATATACGTGAACTGGAAGCAGTACCGTGAGAACGACGTCAGCTATGAAACAGTCCATCCGACTGAACCACATCACTCATGAAATCCAAAGTCTCCCTCTGCCAAGTCACACCCCAAGTAAGTCATTTCAACATTTTGACTCAACTCCCTTACTTCTAAAAATCGGCTGAACAAGAGCTGTTCTTTCCCAAAGGCACTGTGGACAAGGCAGGCTGCAGCCGCGGTGGGCATCACAGAAAAAGCCACAGCCGCACTCACACTGTTCTTGGGCAGCATCACAAATTCCAATTAAAAACCCGCACTTTCCCCAAAACACCAAACAGCTTTCTCCTAAAATGAGCAGATGCTGAGCACTGTTGTCAGAAAAAGCCAGAGCTTTTTCCAAGTGAAACAGATTGTTCAACATAAAGAATTCAAAGTAACTGAGAGACCAGGTGAAGGAGCATTAGATCAAAACACACTTTCCCCCCCATTAGATATTATTTGTGCTTCAGTTTTGCTTTTATCAGCTACTTTAACTAAGCTTCCCTCGCTCCCCTCAACTACTTTTCTCAACAGGCGTACAAGAAAAGGGCAGTAACATTACAACAGTTATTTTGCTTTTGATAGTTTTGTAGTATCTTTGCCTACAAGTTTTTCAATGCCCACATTTACTGGAATTCCCATCTTCTCTGGCCAAATAAAATCACTCATTAAAGAGGGAAAGGAAAGACACGTTCTGTCACAACTTGTCCATGCTCTCTAGTGCATTGTGGTCAGTCTAATGCCAAGAAGTAAGTACTACTCTTTTTCTCACTTAGATCTCACTAATATCTTTGAGTAAGCTCCCCAAACAAAAATCAAGTACTTTGTGAAGAAACACATCTTTTAATATCGAGTCCTTTAAAGGGTGAAAGGAAAGAAAAAAACTAGGATTTTAAATTTTACATCCCCTATTTCCATCTCCCAAGAATGAGTAAGGTAAAAACCAAAGTCTGACCTTAATTTACGAGCACGTTATGGTACGGCAGAGCGGTAATCTTGAACATGAATTTATTTTTGTCTGCCTGTTTCTGCCCTTACATCTCAGTATAGATTTAGCTTGATCATCTTCTCTACAAGCTCGTCACTTAAAACAATCTTTCACAGCAACAAATATAATCTCCATGAAGATTAAGTATTCACTACAATTACTTTTGGTGTGACTACCTGCAAATGAATGCATTTTTTCCCCCCTAATGATGTAACGTTCACAGCTTCAAAGCAGTACGATGTGCTGCCATCAGCGACCAGTAATCGAACCAGAGAAATCGTTTAACTCTGTAATCAGTATTTGGTGCTACCAGCCACATTTGGCTTCAAAGTAGAAGGCAGCAGGGATACTGTCAAAGAAACACAAATTCTACAACCACCAAACAAAAGCAACTCGTTTAAGGAGTAAATTTAAGCACAAATACCAAAAGCACACAGGCAAGTTCTTCCAGAACTTACTTGGATAAAAAAAAAGAATAGGTAAGACCTATGACATTAAGTTATTCCACAACAGACACTGGAAGACTGCCTCCCCCCCCCCCCCCGCCCCAGTGTGATTTGAACACTGTGAAACGTAAAAGTCAGGCATCTCTTTAAATTGAAGTGACAGCTGATTGAAAATTAGAACCACCAGACTGCATTCCCATTACCTGAACACTGAATATGGTCATAACAAAAGTGATTCTTTTACCCACTGTTAAATTTTCTCCCCACTTTAACTCAGATACTGCTCAACCCAGCCACAGCGCTGCAGTATCCGTAAGAAATCTCTGCATGCTGAAGCTGTTAGGAATTTTTTCTGCTACCCACAAAGCCAGACAGCAGGTTGAAACACATTTTAACTTTTCTCAACAACACAGCCAAACCGGTTTCAGCTAAAGCCTCTCAATTTGATGGGCTTTTTTAAATAGAAAATATTTACCTGAGGTCTATAGGTATGTCACAGCAAAGATACTTATGTTTTTTTTTTTTTTTTTTTTTCCAAATCTAAAGAAATAAAAGTTGTGTAACTAACTTCTCTCTTCAGGGTCCAGATGGAGTTGAATTCATTTTGGCTCTGGAATCACCAGTTTCAAGTGTCCTGACTTAACAACTGAAATTAACAGCAGGTGCTTTTATTAGATGATAACATGTTTATAAAATGCAGTACTGCTTCAAAAAGAAAAAAAGATATCAAGTCAAATTACTGAAGTTAGAGTTGGGAAATGCAGCCAACTGCTGTAAAAGAAACCATTCAGTGCTTTATTTCTGTTGGGAAAGTTCTCACCCCAGTGCCCCACGTCTGCAATACTGCTGCCTGAAGGCTACAGGACAACTTCCAATTCTTTCTTCAGCTTCTCTGCCACACAAGGAGAAAGGGAAGTACAAGTGACAGCCACTGTACGTGCATGTATTTCCTTTGAGGAACGGTAACATTCAAAGTAGCCTAAGTGTCCTCTGCAAAGTCCTGTGAAACCCTTCTGCAATCGTCAAGTGTGCTGACAGCAAACATCCAAGTTATTCAATCAAAACACTTCTCAAATTAGACTTAATCTGTGAGTCGGCATAAAGGGTGATTATAACACAGGAAGACAACTGAAAGTAGGGAAAAAATGAAAATGACATCAAACTTGCTAAATATGTATTGTTTATTAAGGCTTGTATTCTCCTAGAGGAAAAAGTTAATCAGATGCTGTCCATTACCCCTTACAGGCAGTAACAGTCCAGAGACAGAGTTATACGTTCTAAATACAAGTCTAAATGATACAGATTAAACTTTATTTAAATTGGAGGTCCTTTTGGAGTAAATAGTATTCAGAAGATACTTGCTTTCTAATATAGTAAAAGATCCTCTACAATAAACACGTGCAGATTCAGTGTGCTAGAGCAGCGGACATGAGCACCATTTCCATGCTTAATTGGAACTCCAGTTGGTGACAGGTTCTCCGACGGTCCCCTCACTCCACAAAAACATGACAGCAAATTCAGTTTCTTAAAACAGGTTTTTTTACTCATCCAACAGAAAAAAAATTAGACATACACACTGTCAATTTTAAACATCTGAGGCATAATCCATCATATTATCCGTACTATTAGTTCCTACGTTAAAGCTCAGCATTATTGGTATAAAAACTTTAAATGGCATTAGGATTTGGGGGGTGGGAGGGAGCAATGAAGGGAAGGATTAAAAATGATCTGCAATTAACTAATAACACCTGAAAGCTGAAACAGGTTTAAACACATTGTCCAAAACCCCTGCAATGTTGATAGCATCACATTATTATTTAATTAAGCTACAAAAACCGTAAAGCAGAATTATGGCTGAGAGAAAGCATCTCACTCACTCTCGGCAGGATATGGTATAACAAATGCACACTGAAGCACTGGGTAACAGAATGTGAAAGGGAAATATTTTCCAGAGAAACAATTTCACTGACAATTTGATTTTCTACTAGACAGAAAAACCCAACATGGCGCATTAGCAATTTTAAAAGTGTAATTGTACAGATAAATAAAGAGGCATAGCAGCTGCACAAAGTGATCAGAAATTTAGTTTTTTCATTTCAAAATTCTGAAGTGCAGTATCTTAAAAGTTTTTTAAATGACAAAAATCAATGCATGGTTTTGTACTTCCGCCATGAAGAAAGAGGGCTTGGGAGGAGGATAAAGGAAGATTTGTGATGTATTCTCCATAATCTCTATATCTGGCTAGGAACATAATTTGTGCCAAAATAAAGTCTTTGGGAAGCACTGACACTTTAGTATGCTCATGTATAGGTCCACATTAGGTTAATATAACTGTTTAACAACTTAAAAAAATAAAAACAGACACACCTTTATTAATGATTTCTACAGAATTTTACATAGAAAAAAGATACAAATTAATGCAGATCCACTTGGGCAAAAATAAACTACAATGTACTTAAAGATGCGACAACTTAATTTCCCCTGCACGAGAAGATATATCAGAGCTGAAAGCTTTAGTTTGTCCTGATGCCAGGATACAGCACCAGTATACTTAAGTTTTGTTTCTTATAGTCGAATTTAATATCAGTTCTAGTATATATATCAAACTGTATATGGTTATTCTTATTGTTTGTTTCGATTCTGACGTTCCTGCAAAGAGAAAAGAGTTAAAAGTTAAGAAAGATTTTAGTCAAACGAACAAGCAAAAAGTTTTTAGTAATGTAACAGCACTAACCTGACTTCAATTATACACTTTGTTAAAACCCTGCTGCTACATTTTATAAATGTATTGTATATACCCAACAAGCCCAAGGACTTGATAACTTAATATTAAGTGCAGCTTCAAGCGGAACAGCTGAATGAATACCTGCGCAGTCCCCTCAAACTGACAGGAGATGAAGGTCGTAATCAGAAAGGTATGGAATACCAACATTCCCAAGCAGAAACAGGACCTGCAATATTCTACTTTCTGGATTATTTTAGCTACTGCAGTAGTAGCACAACCAATACAAGAGCAGAAAGGAGATGGGAGATTAGTGAACTCCACAGAACCCGTGTAATTTTGAAGCACTCAAATGACTTCGGAGTTAAGTCACATTCAATAAAAGTAGGATTTGAGCCCTCTAGAAATTCTGTTCCAAATTTTTTCTTCCTATCTGTTCAGCTATTCCGGGAGGCACTGTGAAATATGTGACAAGTCTGGGGGAAAAAACAACCCATCATCAGGTGGAAGAAAAGTTATGTGCTTTTGCAGGGTCTGATAAAAACCAGCACGGTTAGACTGCACAACCCAAGAATTTCTAAAAGTGTTCTACTGCAGAAGCCAGGAGGCTTTTTGAAGTCCCTCTCAAAAGTTTCTGCTGACCACAAATACTGAAAACAGATAGAGGTAATCTAAGGGATACAGCAACTGAGGGATGCCGGCAGGTAAGTCTTCATCTAACTTGTGGTCTCCCAGCAGTAAATAGTCATGCCTCTGCCCCGATTTAGAGCAGAAGCTCTGCACAGGCCTTACGCAGACCAGCTGAGCAATGCAGTAACAAAAACGGCGGACTTTTTCAGTTAACTGTTTCAGGTGCTCCATAAATTGCAGAACATGCAGAAGACAGCAAGACAAGTTGAACAAAATATGCCGCTGTATCTTTAGCCCAGTGCATTTTTCCAGCTAAGACACCACGCAGATTGAATAGAAAGGGTTCAGCCTTACTGTTTTCCATTTCATCCTAATGGTGTGTAAACCAGACTGTATACTGCGTGTACTCTGCTTGAATGAATCAATATGGCACCAAATCCCATTTGAAGCAAGAAAATTGTGAAATAGCCTAAGCATAAACAACAGCCAACTCCTAAACTAACGCCTCCAGATTTTACTTGTTTTGTGGAATCTTTCTGTGCAAAATTCATCTCTGAATTGTTTCTGCTACGATGTAAAGCTTATTTGCAAATATACCAAACAATATAAATGTAACAGACTGTATTTGCTACTTGAGCTGGTCACAGCATAAAATTATAAGTTTTTTTAAAATGGAACATAGATTTCTGCCTCCAGGCAGAATGGTATTAATATTTCAATTTTCATAATAAAATTACGTCAATGAAGTCCAGTATAAATTCTTAATCTATGATTTAAGACAGAAGTAAAAGATAGCAAAATTGTTTTACCAAATCAACAAAACAGACCATATAAAATGGTATAATTATTTTTTTTTTTAAATCTATATTAAGGGCTGACTAGTGAGGAACTGTCAATGAAAGTAATTTCTTAGCGGCAGCCTATCAGAACATATTAGGTGTTGTATGTTCTTAATGAAAAAGAACTTATGGCTGCCTGACATTTCAAACAAAAGGTGGTTAGAAAGAATCTAAAACTGAATCGTATCAACCCCGTTTTAGGCTTCCAAAAATTAACTGTTCCGTCCTACTTCCATTCCTAAGGTGGCAAACCCCTTTCACTCTGCTCCACTGCCCCACCGTGCTCATCAGCCCACTCTTTCCCCCGTCACCTTACACAACTTATTTTTAGTTTTCTATGTAGTCATCTACTCACCCTCTCACAATCCCACTTTCTTTAACAGTCGAAGCCTTCCATTCTCATGGACCAGTCTCACATAAATAGAAGACAGGCTAGCACCTGAGACTTCTACCTGGTACCTAGAAAGTATGCTCATGGCATTCAGAGACTCAGCTCAGGCTTTATAATTCAGTAAAAAGTGCTATTTATTGAGCAAGTTATTAAGCAGTTCCTCCTACCTTGCAGCTTGCTTTCTCTCTCAGGGGCTAATCCGAGTATTCCTTTTAAAAAGTGCCTGAAACCATATAAACTGACCGGGAGGAAACTGATGCAACAATTCTTTTTGTTCTTGAGCATGGCTGCTTTTTAGAAGCTCTAACTCTCGAATTCTCTTCCTTACTGCTATTTAGCACTACTGCAAGCAAGAACAAGCAGTTTTGTAAACAACTAACAAAGCTTTGTTCATTTTGCTTCTGAAGATCCATCTGGAGCCTTCATAGTTTCTCTTCTCCAGGGGAATTCTCTGATACCTCCCAGGGGAGCTCCTGTTGCATGCTTCTCCTTCATGACAATAGTATGTACAGCCTTCAGACACAGGAGAAACGGGTTCTCACAAAACCTGCAGAAGCTTCTGTTTCGGAGACACTCATCGCTGTCAAACGTCTGTTCCCTTCACCTCAGTCTGAAGTAGCTGTAAACCTTCCTACTAAATTTTAAGATCAGTGGTATGAAAGCATTCATCTTCTGACACAAAAATAGAAATGTTTTCTTTACATCAGGAAATACAATTAGTATTAATCTTAAAATAGAAGTTTTTAACTACAGTTTTGGAGGAAGGACAATATTCCATCCTTAAAAGTTCTGCGTCACTGAATGTGTTCACAGAAAGCATACTGAAAGGAAATACTCATTTTCTTCTAGCACTGTGTATTGCTAAGTGCCAACATGCACTAGCTAACACTTTACAGTATTTAATCACCCAAAGGGAGAACTGGGAAGCTTGGTGAATCAAGAGCTTTCTGAGATAAGACTACTCAGCTCTTCCAACACAACACCAAGGTGCAGACCTTGGAGTAGCTGAGTGCCTTGACACGGATCAGAGGTGACAGCACAGCAGTCCAGTACAGCAACTGTGACCATCTAGTTAAATACAGATCTATGAAGACGAGCTGCTGACCATAGATTAGCCCATCTGTCCTACCACATGAAATGCAAATAAAAATACCAAAATCTGCAATAGGTTTATTTTCTTTAGAAGCTTTTTAACTTCAGAAGACAATTTTGTTAAGACTATGTAAGCATGTTTCTAGGGAATGTTAGTAATTAATGTCACATTATACTGTACTTTCTTTTTAAATTTTTCTCTCTCACACATGTTGCAACTTTTTTACATTTTAATAGCATGAGCTTTGTTCAGAGAAGTTCATCTTTGTGGACACTGTCGTGGCCCTGCAAGCTGCCTGAGAAACGCTAGGAGGGTCAGGAGACATTTCATGCCACTCACTTCCTTGCTATTTCATTCCAGACACCAATATCCCCCTGTTACCCCTTTCCCAGGTTCTGGGTCACCAGATTGGGCCTAAATAGTTTATTACTACAGCAAATTAAAAGCTGGACTTAGATCCCAGTATGAACAAATCTTCCCTCAATTCTAGATGATGATACAGTCCTTAAGCAATGCTGGTAACACTGACAAATCTTTGGCACTGCAGTGAGTTTCATCCAGCATTATACCTGCCCAATGCACATTCGATGATGTGGTGTTAACACAGAGGTTCCTACATCAGTTAAACTCAGATAACACACACTGGAGCTTCCTCTGCACACATTAGTTAAGGAAACACTGGCTAGCAACAAACTGTAACCATCTAAAGAAAAGAACCGAAATGCTAGTGGCTTGCATTGTACAGATTACAAAAAGTTATTCTTCCCTACTAAATAGTTGTGTATAAATGGAATTAAGGCATTCAAGCCCTCCATGTGTAGATTTTTAAGAATCCTAGCCTGTTGTAATCACAACAGTGGTGAAATGGAAGCACAAAATTTCAACAAGTAATTTTACTGCTAAGCAGAGTATGACAACTCAAAAATACAGCAACTCGAAAACCAATTAAGATGGCACATATACAACCAACCATCTGAAAATGTCAATTAGGTCATAAGATACCTTATCTGGCAATAAGACTCTTCAAAAATTATTGTCATAGGAAGGTTAACTTTGCATAACAGTAAGGCTTCAACTTCAATAGCACAAACTTCTCAATAATAAGAAGTCTAAATGTGTACACATTCTGCGAAGAAAGTCTTCTAGTAATCAGGTGGACTTCAAAAATTCATTTAGTCAATGAAGGGGGAAATATTAACTTTTCAGACAATAGTTTTATAGAGTGCATCCCAACAAGCAGTATCTTATTTTTCATTCCCTCACTGTTGATCTGCTTTACCTCTCCAGCACTATTATCTTCCTCATCATACTTCAATTGTCTGTACATTGTCCTATTTTCTAAGCTATTGGGAGTAATCCAAGAAATGTTAAATTAGACATCAGAGTTTACTTTCTGAATGCGTCATATAAGCTAGAGCCTCAGTTTTAAATGAGGCAGAATAAACACATTATTTTGAAAAAGTGATCCTGTTATAAAGCAGTGACCTGGGCAAGAATATTGTATCAGCACTTGACCTGAAAGTGGGAAATAGTTGTGTATATGAAAACAACCCAAAGCAGGATCAGCCCAATAGCTGAACATCAGTCCCCTGAGCTACTACAAAGCAAAGGAAGTTCGGCATTCAGTACACAGCCATCTGGATCTTCCTCAGGCCAGTAAGTTAACCATTCAAGACTAGCTCTCCTGTCACTTTCCCAGTAGTCTCACTCCTCAAACACACGTTATTCTCCCCTCCAGACCTGGCAGCAAATCACAGGGAGACTCAGCATTAAAAACCCAGAACAATCACGCCCCCACACACTGTAAACCCTGGACAAAGGAAGCCAGGCCTTTTGACTTACTCAAGATTCTCTCCTACATAAGGGAACACCTCTCCAAGATACAGCTTGCATTAAATATTGAATTGCTAATTGTCTACTGAAGGAATGAAGTGTTGAAGTAAAGGCTTTTAGGTTTTGGCGTGGGGAACCCCACAGGGAGTACACAAGAAAAACTTCAAATCTTAAGCTTTCCTTCCCTGTTGTGTTGAGGCACATCACATCTGATGGCCAGGAAAAGCTGAGCTAAAAAGTTAAGACACTGATCCCCTTTTCTCTCATAATTTATGGGTACATTCTATGAAGACAGTTTAAAGACATTTTATCTTGCACTTTTAAATGGCAATAAAACCTTTAAAATGGCAACTTCAAATTAAGCTCCAGGAACATGCATTAAGTCTTTGCTTCAAAAACATTTTGGAGCAAGTGTGAGCTGCACTAAACTAGCCTGTCAAATAAATGCTTTATTTGAAATGCTATACAAAAAAAAATTATCTATGAAACACTATCAGTATCGAGCAACTTTAAGTGTTACTTAGCTAGTAACTACACATCCCAACACCTAATATTTTGTCAGTCCGTTACTTCTAGACTGCCTAATTAGAGAAAGGCATTCTTGAAACTGAGGTCATGGGGACCTCAGATAGGGACAGATGTCTCTTGCAGTAGTCTTGGAGCCATGAAAGCATATATAAGTTTCCCAGTTTCGCAGCATATATACACTTTCCCAGTTACTGCCCAAATTTCTCTTACTACATCTTCACTCAAAACTTCCCTTTCCAAGAATTACTAGACAGATTAGACCTGGGAATTGAAAACCTTTATTCACCCAAATAATAATACATGTGACTTCAGCAGCAGAAATGCATATTTCTAGCACTACTCCAGCAATTTTATGCAACTCTTTCTTTTCTAGAGAGATCAACTGAACAAACAAGATCAGGCTCCTTGCTCTTATAAATGCCACACAGGTACCAATTTTGATAGCCCAGTTCCAGTCAAACAGTGTTAAAACACCCCATGTTTATAAGGCAGGAAACTTAACTGGCAATCATTGGCAGAATCCAATTCTGAAACAGAAACTATTTTCTAGTTTATTAACAATTTTAAGAGAAAAAATAAATCAAACTCCAAAAAACTGAACATAATGTCCTTTACCTGCATTACTGCTTTGCTTTCTGCTTTGAAACCCATTAGCTATGACATTGTTACAGACAAATAAGCATGTTTGTTTTTTGTGTTGTTAAACACATAAAACCATCAAGTTGAGATATATTATAAACATTTTGAATTCCTACTTACATTTTTTCCACCATAGCAGCCTTCACATTTCATTTTCCCCATATCTGTGTATAAAATAAATTTTTTAATAAGTTTACCTTCCGCACCACCTCCTCCTCTTCCTGGCGCTTTTCATAATGAGAAAAGTCATCAAAGATGGAGGTCGTGTGCTTGTAAGTAGCAATAATTTTAAGCACTTGTTTTGCTTTTTCTAAGGGCACCTCCTGTGTATCACGGGAGTTTGTAACGGGTTTGTTGTCATTGTTCTCCAGCCTGATGTGTCGGAGCTGGTTATTGGGCACATCCTTCACAAAGATCCACTTGACATCAAATTTCCCCTTCCACTTGTCCTGAGACCAGACACCCGCACTGGTGCCATAGTCCACAGGCGATTTCATCTCTGCTACTCCACAGAAGTGTCCACTGCCATTGACGCTGAAGAGCAAGTAGACTGGACCTTTGCTATTCATGGACCGAAAAGCACTGTCCAGGCGTTTGTTGCCATGTTCCGTACTACACCAAATAGAATACTTAATGGAACGATGAATATCATCCTCAGAATAGCTCTTTATTATGAACACACGTCCATTTTTAAGGTTCCATTCAAAATCTTTAGGGTTATAGCTGTGAGCAGCTTTCAGTTTTTCAAGAACAGGATGGGACTCGCCACTTGGAACAGGGTTAGGCTGGGTACTGCCAGCTGAGTTGCTGTCGTTACCAGTTCCTCCACTTTGGCCAAAAGCTGCATTTCTGTTGCGAGGAGCTACCCAGCGATTTTGGGGTGGCTGCTGAGGGGTCTGATACTGCGGCTGAGTCAATGGAGGAGGTTGAGTTGGAACAGGCTGAACAATTTGTTGCTGTGGCTGTGGGACAGACTGAGGAGAAGGTATCTGTTGGGGGGCAGGAACTTTTGCCACAGGACCCTTATTGTCCCAAGTACCTATGTCCATATTATGCTTTATAGGTGGAGGAGGCAATGCTCCTCCAATTACAGGTCCAGTTTTTGTTTTCATTTTAGGCTGTGGTTTTGCAGGCTTGCTAGCTATAGCAGCCCAAGAAGTTGGTTTAGATACTGGCAAGTTTACATTAGATCCCCCATTACCAGAGAGGGCACCTGTCATCCCGGCACTGTTGACAACAGAACCTACTGTTTTCACCGCAGAAGTTGTAACATCTCCACCAATCTTAAGTCCAACCATTCCCTGTTCAATACTGTTCATTCCAGGAGCTTTATTTAATGTATCATTATGAAATCCTGTTTGTCCATCCACAATGGTACCGCCCAGTGAACTAGGTGGGTAGCTGTAACTGCTCCCATATGCTGAACTTTGAGTCTGCTGTCCTTGGGATCCACTTGTGCCCCAAGCTGAGAAGGCAGGATTTTCAGGGAAAAAGTTAAACCGATGTTGATAGATGTTATTTCCCAGACCCCCAGGCTGTCCAAAAACAGCATCGTGCATAAAATGATGATCTCCATTACTGAGCTGTCCATAGGTGGTGAGATACGGGATAGGAGGATCTCCTCCTGTAGACCATGGTGCTTCACTGAGAGAATAGGGGAACCCAATAGATGGTGGATAATAACTGGACAGATAAGGATCAGTCATTGATGGATAGCTACTGTTCTGTTAAAGAGAAAAAAAAGGTAACTTCAGATATAAAACTCCTCTTCACTTATAAACAGCCACAACACTGCTCATCACCAAATAGAAAAGAACAACAGAGACAAGGTAATTTAATTTACAATTACAAATCTTAGTTCATACTCCAAGAAAGATTCAGGGCTAAAATGCAGTATCTGGGTATTTATAATACACCCGAGGACTAGTGGCTCACAATGAGGTTAGTACTTGAGATTTTGAAACCATGTAAGCTTATTTACATTACTAAGGGTATTTACCAGCAGCTTCTAGAATTATTTAATCTACCAATACCCCAAAATATTTCAAGAAACTTATATAACAAAGTATTTTGTGTCTCACAGAACCAAGGATATTTAGTATTTCTGGATCACTACATGGGAGAAGTTTTAGATGAAATTACTTTAACATGACAACATATATAACAGAAATATGGTTACAGTCCTCGTTATGGAATTGTTTTGAGGGGCCAACAGTCCCCAACAAGCAAAACATACCTGAAGTGGTAAAACATGCAAAGGCTACTTCTGACATAGACAGGACACGCTAAGAAGCAAGTTTACGTATGTAAGTAGACCTAAGAACTACAAATGGAAATTAAGGGGACTGGTATACTAGAGACAAATATATGCAAATATGACATGCGATATATGCCATCCAAACTGTTGGAGAAAGACCCTATTCAGCCTTCTGCAAAAGCCTCTTCCTCCCTCAGTAGTAAAGTTACAAATGTGCAAGACTGTTTCTGAGTGTCTCTCCAAAGGGGCCATCTTTTCCACTCCATGAAATAAGAGACTGACTGGGTATAAACCAGCAGACCCACTCTGAAATTCTAGCTTTTCCTCCCTCTCAACTGCTTCTTAGACCAAGCTGAGAAGCCCTTCTTTCCACTCTAAATCTTCTGCTGACACCTGATTTTGAAGCATTCTGTATGTTTCCCATATTCAACAATGCAAAAGAACAAATACAGAATATTCTAAAACAGGTTTTATTCCTCTTTAAATAAACTCGAAGCACGTATATTGGAGACCTTCCAAACTGACACTCTAACTGTAACTACCAGTAAGGGGGAGGGAAGGTCAACATCTCCTGTTAATGAGTCAAACAGTAGCTAGCCTTTTCTTACTCATGGAGAAAGTTTATTTTAAGAAGAAGAACTAAGATTTCTTTCAAACTGCAAGATTTCAAACTTGGAAAAAAAAAAATGTACCTGCAAAATTGCACTGGAACTTCAGTCATTTTTCCAAAAATCAGATTATTTCTCAGCTCATTCAAGAAATGAAGTAAAAAAACCTCCTTGCTGAAGATAAGCATAATACCCAACTGATATACAGAGTCATCTGTACTGCTCATTTTTCAATGACTCCCTTCTACAACACCCCAAAGCCAGAGTACTTCAATAGCCTTACTTTCCACATACAGAATGATACTATAAAATGCCTCCAAGACTTACATACATACTGCAACCACTTCTGAGATTTAAACAGCCTAAATCCAGTGTTACTGAGTCAAAAGAAATAATCCCTGCCACTATTCATGCTGCCTTTATTTATGTGCAAACTCGATCATTAAAAAGAGGTACACAATTCCTATGAGAATATCCTCTAAAATGCATTAAATTTTCAGAGACTCCCAAGCTAAAATAATCAATATTTAACATATGAAAATATAATTTTTCTTAAAGACTTTACTTTGAGATTGCCAGGTGTTATACCTCAAAGTGTTAATATTAAAGAAAAATGTAAACACAAATGCAGATGAAAGGGAGGAGACATAAATAGTTTTTTGGAGATATTTATGTTCATATATTCTACAGATCTAGAAATTATCAGGACCAAAAAAAGTAAGCCTAGAGAAAGCAGGTGTTTTGTCCTAAAGTATTTCTACTAAAGGATTCTTGACAAATCTCGAGAGTGTCACCTCCTGTCACACAGCCTGTAAAGTTTCCACAAGGATTCTAACAAGATTAAAGGAAAGTTTCAGCAGACATCCTTACAAAACATTCAATCTATTTTGACTGGCTTTATGCCAGAGCTTGTAAAAGAAACCCAGACAGAAGTCCTTCACTGCAACAGCAGAACATTTATTTCAACAAACTTACCCTTGACCTTTCTGCACCCTTCTGTCTTTTTTTTTTTTAATTAAAAACACCAAACAACAAACCAACCCAACCATTCTGTTAATTAGGAAGGGAATCCTCCTTTCTCCCAAAGTACGCTGCTTGCGAGTAATTCCCTGTTACTCATGAATAATCTTTTGGTTCTGGATGACATTACATGGGGGATGCCTTTCTTGCTTGGAGTATAACTTTGTACATGAATATTCTACTTCATTCAGTTCCCTTTAAAAGCACTGTTAGTGTGCTTAATAACAATAAGCTGTCACATCTCAAATTTGATCTGTATTGACTACTGCTACTTGGATACTAGAACCTTTATGGAAAAAAGGCACCACTACTTAGGAGCAGTTTTCAACAAAAATATGGAAGACATTTGTATTTTATTTGACGATATAACATACTCAATACTCATTTTAAAGACTAGTTTGTATTTTTAAAATATGAAATTAACACAAAATTACCAACCTACATTTGATCTTTGATGTCAAGTATATTGTTATCAGCTGGGGTTTTAATTTCTTAAAGTATTTTAAAATATCCAGTTGGTTTCAAATCTTTTTTTGTAAGTCATTTATATTTTACAGTAATTTTAAAGGGCTGAATAAATCTGACTGAATAACTAGATAAGGCTTTGTTCAGAAACACTGTTGTCTTCAGTACAAAATCTCACAGTCCTAATTAATGCTACTGTCACTTTCCACTTAAAATTGTAAGACAACCTACACAATTGTTTCTTGTAGCATGCCAATTTCTTACTGCAGCATAAATAAATGGGTCAATGGAGCTACACTTTCATGTAAGTAAAATTCATCAGAATTATGGAAATTCTACAGTCATAGCAATTTTTCCATTTAAACCTAATAATTGGGCTTGTTGACAGCTAAGACAAATTTCCTAGAATTAAACTGTAATAGGAAAAAAAAAAGTGGAACCATCTATATGAAGTTTAATGTTCAGTATATTTCACATTAGAAAAACATATCTTAGTTTTAAGTAAAAATTACATACAAATGTGATGAAGAAGAATTTTTAAAAATTAGAGAAAGGTGAAAACCTCAATTTCTTTCAAAACGAATTTTGCATTGAAAAAGAAAATTTTACTTCCTTTTTTCCCCCCCAGATTTCCTGCTTTTATCCCTGCTACAATACATGAATTCCAGAGAAGAGGGTACGCTTCCCATTAAATCATTTTAACTTTGTGTAAGACTGGAGAACATGCCTATGCTGTGGAGGACTACGAAGCTTAGCTTGGGAGCAGGAACCGACACAGTGCAGAGCTCAGAATTCACATTGTCATATACACGCTTGTTCTGACTTCCACAGCGGATGGAAATGAGCTCAAGTATATCTATACTGTGCTAAAGTTTGCACCCTTCCCGAAAGCTGCTGTGAGCCAAATCAAACTCGTAACACAGTTCCATCTATCTGACTGCCCCAACAAAAACGTTTAATACACCTGGAGGGTAATCAATACACAGTACATGAATTGATACTGTTTGCTCTAGTGTTCAAGATTAAATCATAATTTCCACAAATGAAACAGAACAGCACATTATATGCCTTTTTTTAAGCATGTAGTATAATTTTCTTTTGCAAGCAAGTTCAGTGATGTCACCAATATTAACAGTGGCATCTATCAGCTTCAGGCTGAATTATAAGTTTCCCTTTTAAAACATTAACACTTAGCCTTTCTGCCAAGAAGTAATAATGTACCTTGGTTGGTCTCTCTCTGAAATGGTATTTTATATTTATGAAAGAAAACTTTTTGCATCTCCAGTTTCTACACATTTTGTTCACTTTAAAGATCTGAATATTAAGTCAAAAATTACTTCAGTTAAAAGGCATTTTCAATTATAATGGTATTTAAGTCATGGATGTTGATTTAACATACATTATAATGAACTGGATTATGTTGAGAGTTTACATTACAGTCAGTGCCTTACTCTTAAAACAACACATTTTTAATTCTTAAGATGTTTCAAAGGACACAAAAGAACAATATTTGCTTAAGTGTAAAAAGCAAGTGGGACAGCCCTACAAGCTATCTAGGAAGCATCAAAACCAAATTTCAACTACACCAATTTCTAGGTTTATACAAATCAGGAGAGCCCAAAAGCAGAACCCTCAGACTCCCACATGTAACTCATCTATGAAAGAACTGTAAGATGAAATAGTCTGTCACAGTCCAACCATATCAATAACCTGCAATTTGAGGAGCAATCAGCAGACACTAGTTGGAGCATTAACTTCATTTTCACTTGTGGCCATCTGGATATGCAGAGTAATATTAGCTTTGAGAGCACAAATGCTAGTTGTATTACCAAGTAACACAATATGCTAGTCATTTCTTTTTCCATTTCTATTTAAGGAATTTGTTCCCTCAACACAATCCTATGAATTGAGTGCCAACAGCATGCCTAAGAAAAAAATCTAAGTTAAAAATACACTAACCTGATTTGACTGCCCAGAAAGGTAAGGTTCAAAATCGTTGTCATGAACTGTATCCTTCTGATGTAACGAACCATTTTGTACTAGAAGAAAAAGGTTACAACATATTATAATACTGCTTAGTAGCATTTCTGTAAAGAGTTCCACCCTATGTTATTATATAAAAAGCCATATTTCTTCTTCACAGCATGAAGACTTATAAAAAGACCAAGGGATGATAATTTTCCCCAAAGCAGCTTCTCTTTATACTACTGCTTATAAAACTAAATTTAAGTAAATTTAAAAATTAAAAAATAAATAAACTCCACAGTCAAGAGTGAATAGACAACTCATGGGAATTACCTCTGAACAAAAAATCAAATAATTATTGACAAGAATTTTGTGAAAAATATTGTGAAACAACATCCATTGTTCCGGTCCGTAATTAGAAATCTCAGAAACTAATTCACAGTTCTCCCACCATGTGTTATTCACTGCTTGCTTAAGTAAAGTTGGCTAAAATAAGGTGAGGTGAGGTTACATCTAGTTACGAAAAAATGACTGCTAAGTGCGTTGATATCCTGACATTTTCAGGAGAATTTAAGTCTCAGCTTTCTCATGTGTAAAAGAGAGGTATCTGCCATAATCAAAGGCCAACTTGAGCATGTTAACATGTGAAAAGCATTCAAACCCCATTACTAAGAGATATACAAACCCAAAACTCTTATAACTTCAAATAACTTAATTTTTTGCTTTAAATTGAAGAAAACAAGGTCAAACACATACGTGATAGTTGCTTTATTTACCTACTGCACAGAACAGCTAAACTAAAAGTAACACTACACCAAATAGGATGTTTAGCAAACAAGTTTGGGAATTTACCAGCCTATTTCTGCAAAGTTTGTCAGAGAGAGTAGAGATCAAAGAGTATTTACAAATATATAGTGTCAAAATTTCTGTAACTAGAAGTAGCTGGATTTTTAAGGCAGGTTAGGTATATTAAAAAGCAGTTATGAGTTGAATATTGCTAGTTTCTAAGCCTAAACAGTTACACACTTAATCAGCAAACACAGTAATAATCAAAATATTCTCTTAGATGACTTGTTATTAAATTTAATTTCAAATGAAGCACGGGAGTTATCATAAAAAGCTTATTATCGCATCAGAAGTTAACTATTTTTTATTTAAGTTCCTTAAATGAATAGGTTTTTAGGCTTATATATGACAGCTAGTACGTATATGAATCAACAGCAGACCAGTAACACAATTGTATTCATATGGCAGGAAAAGACTATGCAAAAGTATGTAAAAATACATACTGAATAAGCACATCCTTGTGACTTTATGTAGAAATCTGCTTTATTTTAAGGACATGGAGAGTATTATTATGTTTAGTACTAACAGATACTCCTTCCCACTGTAAACTCAGTAGCATTAAGTGGGATGCAAGCAAGCTTATGCTAATAACAGTTTATGTTATTTTTGAAACAATGCACACCTTCTTTTGTTCCAGATGTCATCCAGAGGGACTAAAAGCAATACCTTTCTGCTCACCTACAGGCACCTGAATAATTCATCTGTTACAGTAACAATTTAAACAACGAGATCTGAGCATGATCCTCACCTTTATTATCCTGTCCTTTCGGTCTCTGGGAAGCCGTGCCACATGATGGGGTAAAGGGGAAAAAAAAAAAAAAAAGAGAGAGGGGAAATAAAGTTCATTTTAGAAAAACGCTTATATTGTACTGCAAAACACACAGCTTTTGAGGATGGATAAGAGGTTGATAAAAATGGCTAACAAATTATCAGGGCTTGTTTAAACCGGGGTTGAGGACTATGTTTCACGTATCATTCAGCACTGGCCTTCCTTAGAAATGGCCACGGCTCTCGAAAGGCAGCGGGAACGTGCTGTGCCCACAGGGGAAGCTAACGAGGAAGATTAAGCTCCAAAGAAGCCGGGAGGGAGAGGAAAAGCCGCTCCCGGGCCAGACGCAGGCACCGGCCTGCAAGGGAAACCCCCCGCCCCCGGCTGGGGAGGAGGCAGGCCCCGCGCTTCGCTTCGCCACTTACCTGAGGGTCAACGCTTGTGGCAGACATAATTCATGTACAGGGCCGCCGTGGTTCAGCAGAGAGGGCCGGGGGAGAAGGCAGGGCCGCTCGGCGCGGAGCTCCGGGGCCCGGCGCAGGGGCGGCGGCGGCGCCTCTCCCCTCAGGCGGCGGCCGGGGAGGGGAAGGGGCCGGGGCCGAGGGGGAGGGAAAGGAGCCGCTGGCGCGCGCGCCGCCGCTCGACGTCTCCTCAGGGGTCCCAGCGGACGGTAGGCCGGTACCGGTCCCGCGCCTCGCCTCACCCTGCCGACCCCGTCTCTTCACATGCCCCCGGGCCGCGCCGCCCGGGCCTGCCCGCCGCCGTCGGGCCGCAGCGAGGGATGGAACCAGAGCCTCCAACTCCAATGGCGGCGGGCGCCGGGCTGCGGTGACGTCAACGCCGAGAGCGCGCGGGGCACGCCGGGAAAGCACGGCCGGGCGCAGGCGGGGAGGGGGAGGAAGGCGCGCGGAGCGCGGCGGCACCTGCCGCGCATGCGCGGGCGGGCGGCGCGGGGCGGCGGGCAGCGCCTTCTCTCTTCGCCGACCCCTTCCCTTTTTCTCGCTGGGCCCGTGCAGGACTGTACGGGCAAGGAGGCCCCGTGCCCGTAGGCTCCGCCACGGCTCAGTCATGGCCCGAGGCGCTGAGGGAGGCCGGTCTCCCCTCACACCAGCCCACAGGCGGTGCGGTCCGGCCCTTGGGCCTGTGGTAGCGGCGGCTGGGATCCTCTGCCAGAGGGTCACGAGCACCCTAACTGCTGGCTGCAGCTGCTCCCATCGTGGTTTTTTATCAGGTTAATTCATTTTATTTTCCTTCCAGCTGCTGTTTTGCAGAACTTGGGTGAAATCTTGGGCCCCTTCACGTAGTGTACGTTGAGTTCAGCAGGGCCAAGGAGTAGACAGTGGTTTTCAGGGAGACTTGGCATTTACCTATGCACCTTTTCAAGGGAAGGTCAGGAAATGAAGCAGTATTGAATAAGTCACCTGAGTTGTAATCATTCAGTGCTGCTTTATGCCAAAGTTGAATCTCTAATTCTGAGGTAGGGCTGGCTTAAGGAGAAAGCAGATTAAATGAAAGCAATGCCCTTTTATTTCTAGTATTTGAGTTCTACCTCATTAATGATTGTATTTCTGCTTCTTGTACATAGTGGGTTGGGGTGGGTTGGTTTGTTTTTCCTAAATTGGTAGAATATCTAATGACCAGAACTGTTGCTACTTAATAGTTTTTAGGTTCTGCTTAGGATCCTTTGGTCAAGATACAGTTTGTAGGTGCTGCACAGAATAAAAAGACAGTTCCTCCCCTCCCCAAGGTCCTGCAGTTTATTGTATATACTGATTATAATACAGAAACTTGCGTGACAATCTGCCTCAAATCTATTTGAGTTCTCCTGACCAAATCATAAATGTTTTGTGATGAAACAGAAATCAACATGGTTTTGCTTTCTCATTACTTGTATTATGGTAGCGCCCAGGGCCTTACTGTCCTGCTGACTTACAAGCATAGTAAATGATAGTTCACTCAGTGCCTGGTTAGTGTGGTGGACTGGGAGCTTCTTATGCCACAACAAATGAAAAAATCATTGCAGTGCTTCTAAACAATGCTGGTACCAGATAACAGCAACTAAATGAGATTTGTAGAATATTAATTTCTTTTGACTTCTTTGGAAACTGGTGAAGTAAAATGATTTGTAACAAAGATTTTTCATTGATTAACAATATGTCACTGAGATTAGCTTTTAACATGTTACATAGGTGTCTGACATCTTTTGGAAAATGGAAATAATTGTCCTTAAATTGGCCAGAAACCTGAATTTTTCTTGGAGGTATCAAAATACCTGCAGAGATTTGGTTTGGTAAGTCTCTTTTGGCTTTGAACATACCTCTTGTGTAGGTTCCTTGACACAAACATGTACCATTTACAGTTTCTAGCTATGAGCAATATAAGAGCACATTTGAGAGAAGGACGAATCAAAATCAGGTTTTCAACGTGTATAATATATTGTATTATTGCCTGAGGTAATAACTTGAGGCTCAAAGTGGGCCTAGTACCGACTTCTGTGGTGCTTGTCTCATTACTGCATTCACAAGTAGCTAGAGCTCTGACCAAAGTAGTTAAGACTCTGCCATACCAGACAGCAGTTCCAGAATTTAAAAAGTCTTACTCGTTAAAACATCTCCATGCATAATTTTGGGGGTCAAAGTGGCAAATTCTAGTCCTCATGAAAGATCCTAAACAATGCAATCATCCTTTCTTTTAGATACAGTTAAAACCAGAGTCTTCTCTGTCTTCACGTGCTTGGAAACTGTTAGTTTGCATTTGTATTTATTATTCTAATAAAAAACCTGACATGAATAGACCACTTTTGTCCTTTTTCTGATCAGTCATCCAGAGGTAAAGAAGAAAGTAGTGCATTAATCCTCAGCACCTGGATATGCCTCAGGTTCTTTGTTTGACTTAGGTAGCAAGTAAAAATTGACATGTTTTATTTTAATTCTGTTTGCCATAAGGTATAGCTATGGACAAAGTCAGTAAGTCTGTGCTCTTGAGAGTCCCTGGATGAGCTGGAAAGGCTATCTAAAGAGCAGTGCTTCAAAGACAAACGTGAGAAAAAGTGAGCAGCAGGGCTGGAGAGTGGAAGATCTGTCTGGAAGGAAGAGGGAAAGGCTTGTCCTGGATACTTGGGTGATGGGTACTGCTCTGAAGTCCATGTGATTGTGTATGTTCACTAGTCTTGATATAGAAGCTATGTGACTATGAATCATCCTAGCCATGACTGTATGTGGGCAGGATGTTAGAACTGTATTTGCTTCAGCATCCTAAGGTACAGGGGACTAAAGCTATTAGGCTATACCTGTTATTTTACAAAGACGGAGCATATCAGACATATATAGATACATGTATGTGCCTAAGTCCCTGTTGTGTGAACATTTCTTTTTTCTTTTGCATTAGGAAAATGTGAGTTATTGCTTCTTCCTCCTAACTTTAAGAATGATCTTGTCTATCCATTGAGAAGTACACAATCTTTTAGAAACAAACCCAGTAAGATGAGAAGTCTCGGTTGAAGCATATAGATAAAAGGCAATATTCAGAATTATATCAACTCAGGTTACTCTTGGAGTGTAATGCTGTAACCTAGGGGGTGATACAGGGTTTTTTTTGTTTTTGGCTTTGTTGAGAGAAAGATGGTGGTATGTTCTTCCAGCATAAGAAAAAGTTACGGATATCTTTTTCTTCCTTTGCTAACACTCTCTGAAATCTCAGAAGAGTTCATGTGTAAATTACAGAATAATTCCCCCCCCCCCAATTTACATTTTACAGGGATTTTCTGTAGCCCTGTCTGCTATGAGCAGGGGAGTAAAATCAAACACTGCCATGCTGAAATCATCTCCCTTCTGCAGCCCACACCCCTATGGAATGTAACCAAAGCAAGGATCCAATTTTAATTTCCATCATTTTAGGGTGAAAAATAAAAGCAGACACACAGAGAAATAGTATCTGTTCTTCTCTCCGGCTTTTCATGTCACTGACACATTGTTTGTGAAAACATGAGAAGGGAAATCATATGCAAAGCGTGTGGCCTGTGAACAGATATCATCTGACATCATCATTGCACATGCTGTTCTTTGCAAGACGACTTCATTGAAAAGCTGTGGCACGGAGCTCATCTGAGCAACGACTGATCACAAGGACTCTTCCATGTCTCCCTCTTGATCTTCATCACTGGCAACTCTTTCTTCCTGCCATAGTGTAGTTTCCATTAAATTGTAAGGTCAGTCTGTCTTTGCTTGCTTATTAGAATACAGTCACCCATTTTTCACTTCAGCTTTTTGCGGTGTCCTTCAGGTTGGTCTGTTGTCTTTCTTCCTCATCTTTCTATCTTGCTATTGATTATTGATACAGGGACAAAATAAACCTAATCTGAGCCAATTTGCATGGAGAAAAACAGATGATTGCTAGAGTGAACATCTCAAGAATAGATCTTTCTGCCTGTTGTCCAAGCGGTGTTCAGGCAGCTAGGCACATCTCTCTGCAATAAAAACACATTCCAAAGTATAGCAGAATTTAATTGGAAAATCAGATGTTCCATGTTTCTTGATGGCTGATTTTCCACTAATTAAAAAGTAGGATGAGCTCCATTAGAGTCATAACAATGCCTGACAAATCCCTCTTTAAAGGTAATTAATGCTGAATGGTGGAACGTACATTAGTCACAAGCTGAGAGCAATATCTTCTGAAGAGTTGTTACTTTTATTTCTGAACAATTTGGGGTAGCAATGCCACCCAGTTTACATGAGGCTACATGTCTTCTTTTGACATGTAGACAATGTAGACACTGAGGTGCTGGAGCGTGTCCAGAGAAGGGCAACGGAGCTGGTGAGGGGTCTGGAGCACAAGTCTGATGAGGAGTGGCTGAGGGAGCTGGGGTTGTTCAGTCTGGAGAAGAGGAGGCTGAGGGGAGACCTCATCGCTCTCTACAACTGCCTGAAAGGGGGTTGTGCTGGGCAGGGTGCTGGTCTCTTCTCCCAAGTGACAAGTGATAGGACAAGAGGAAATGGCCTCAAGTTGTGCCAGGGGAGGTTTAGATTGGATATTAGAAAAAAACTTCTTTACTGAAAGGGTTGTCAGACATTGGAACAGGCTGCCCAGGGAGGTGGTTGAGTCACCATACCAGGAGGTATTTAAAAGCCGTATGGATGAGGTGCTTAGGGACATGGTTTAGTGGTGGACCTAGCAGGGTTAGGTTTACGGTTGGATCTGGTGATCTTAAAGGTCTTTTCCAACTTAAATAATTCAACGATTCTATGATTCTATGTTGCTGTACCTCCTGCCAGGCTTTGAGTAGGTAGAGGGAATAGAGCACAAGGGTGTGGCTCCTCCATGTCAGAATTTGAAGGAATCAGGAAATGATCGGAGTCAGTGAGAGGGAGAGGCGGGAATAGAGAGGAAGGAGAAGCAGAACTGATCTTTGGGGAAACCAGCCAGATACTCCTCAGAAAGGAAGGAAGAACGTGAATATCATTCACGTTTTCCATGCTCACTGGGGGAATTGTACTTAGCCATCCAGTTCTCTGTTGAAACTAATCCGTTTTCCTAATCACTGTGCTGCTGCTCAGTACTCTAAGCACTCTGCTCGCTCTTTGGATATCACATTGATCTGCTGAAAACTGAACATAGTTCATTCAATTTGGGGCAGCATTGCATTTTTACAGATTTTTTTTTTAAGTATTCAGAATGTTGTAGGAAACAAAAAACCGAATAATGGGTGGGGTATGGCTTTGGTTTTTTTTCTCCCCCCATGATTTTTTCTGTTCACTGGCAAAAGCAAGAAGGGGTAGAAACCAAATAAAGAGAAAAATCAACCCTTGAAAAAATAACTCTAAAATTTTTCAGCTCCAAAAGCCGTTTAGAAAAGTAAAAAAGAAACTGTTTTCCACAAACGGTTACCTTTTGAAAAAGCATTGAACAGTTTTCCACCTACTCTATCTTCTATAGCAGAAATATTTTTTAGAATAGGCTGGACAGTGAAATCATGAAGTTATGAAACAATATAAAACATAGTAATGGCTTGTGGCAGAAACACTTTAATTTTCCTTGTTCCAAGGAACTGGAACGTTAGTTTACTTTTCTTTCAAATCACAGTACGATTTTAAGGTCAGTTCCTCTATTGATTTTTTGAGTATCTGCTGTGCTTTGCAGATTTTTCTTTTGATATGGACTGTGTTCTGTTCCTGTGGGCTGGTATATTAATAGTATTTGATTCTAAGCACTTTCACGAATCATGTTGCAAGCTACATTTAGCTACTCCTAACTGTTACAATACATGAAGTTTTGAGGCAATCAAATGCTATGGTGGTGGAGGCCAGAAGAAAGAATTAGGGGAGGAGATTGAAAGGTTTGAATCCTTAGGAAATCACTTCACAAAACACATGTCTGTTACTCACCTGTGCATTAGTTCTGGCAGTATATATTTATAGTATCTGTATTTACTTTATAGCAACATTTTTCAGGATTCCTGAATTAATGATTGTTAATGTTTGGAGCAATAAATCATGTATTATTATTAATGTGTTAAATTTGTTCTTCGTTATTATTGAAAAATCCACTGAGGAAAGGGCAGTGAGGGAAACGTGGGTAGGCAGAAAAGGCCCCTTTAGCTGTATAGCAGTATGCATGTTAAAAGAAAGAACCTTGAGCTGTATGAAAAAGCAAAGTGAGACTTCTGAGCTTTGCCCTAAGGGACAACACTTTGTGTTTGTCTCTGGTGTGACCAGTCACTTTTCAGTGGGTCTTGTCATTATTCACCGGCTTGGATCATGCTGCCTGTCCACAGTGGATTTGATTATGGATGCCTTGGAGTTTTGTGTCACCAGGCACCGATGTGCTTTGATCCCTCAGTGCTGCACTGGAAGGCAGCTGAACAGACAGGCACCCTCACGGATTTTACTGTTGCAGGAAACATAGTGCCAGCAACTCTTAGGAGAGCAGCAGAGTGCAGATGGTTTGCTGCAGGATGGTACCAGCTGGCCACTCAGTGTGAAGGAGGATGAAGGACAACAGGCGAGGAAGAGGCAGCCAGAAGAGGAAAAGCAAGGCCCTAAATGGAGAAACAGAAGCAGTCACCTACTTCTATGGCTACAAATTTAATGATTGTGTCTACCCTGCTTCAGGCTGGAAAGCAGTTATATCACAAGGTCTGAATGTTTTATTCTGAAAAATAGATCCTTGTCTTCACAGAGTGGTTAACAGTGGTTCTGAGCAAGTGGGAACAGGAATTATGCCATAGATTTCCTTGATATCCAGCCCCCTTACACATCAGTTGCAGTGGCAAGCTATGGCATCTCTATTTGCGTTCCCAGCCTCTTTGCTTATTCAGTAATGCGAACTGATACCTTTGTTTTCCCCTGTTATAAAAACCTCTTTCCCAGGAATTTTTTATTAACTCTTAATTTATTGATGAAAGCACAATAGTCTTCCTTGAGCTAAACCACATGGAACAGCTTCATCCCCTTACAGCTGTGTAGAACCTTGAGGTTAGAGATGCTGAACTCCGCTGGAGTTTTTTCAGGGGCTCCAGTCACGTCAGCCCTTTTGAGCTCTTTATCATGTCTCCGGCTATACTCTGGCCCTTGTATTTCTTGATTGCTTTCCTTCCAAATCAGGCTGACATTAGCAAACATATTTTTGATTAATTATGTTTACATACATTTCTTCTTAGAGTGTTTCCAATCACTGTCTAGTATTGGTTTCCAGTTACGCTTGGAGTGAGCTCAGCAATATAGAAGTTACTGTATTTCTCATACAGGGGCACGGTGATGGTGCTGTTGATCGTTATCACTGATCTGTCTTGGACTCCTGGTTGATGCTTACTGATTCCCACACTTTGTCGTTAGCTCATCATACTTTTCATTTTAAGAAGCGTTCAGAAGTTCAGTAGGACATGTTAATTCTCTGAAAGGGAACTAAAGATGTATAGGAATTGCTAAAAGTGATCAATATTAGTTGCATATAACACATTTCTGAATACATTATTTGCTTTCAAAATGTTGGTGTGCTAAAATAAAACCCCATCATTTGTCCATGGTGGCTTATTTTTAATTGCTCTCAGCACCAGACTTGGTGTCACTTCATCTTCTCTGCTACAGTGATCTCACTAGTCCTTCTGAGCTCTCCTTTGGTGGTGAAATGTTCCCCCCAAAATCACATGAGTATATCCCCACAGAAAACCAGCCTTAAATGTGTCTTGAAGCTTGCATGATGAAAGAGTGTTATGTAAACACCCCCCCCAAATAGTCACTGCCACAATCAGACAAATTTTGTAAATTAACTTAGAAGCTACCTTTCAGCTCCTCTGTGCTTTTATACAGCTTTTCCCTCTTTAACGGTCACCATGAGGCCCTAGAACAAGTGGAATCATATAGGCTTGGCAGTTCAGTACACCTTTAGCCCAACGCTCTAGGGCATTAGTGCCACCCTGTGCCATCAGCAGACTTTTTAAGCATTGTGTGAAAGCGTCCCTGAGAGCTGCCTGCAGACTGCTGTGAGGCTGAGGCATGGCTGCGAGGAGGCGGATCAAGGAGCCTACCGTGTTCCCAACACCTCCCGAGATCACATTTGAGAAGCAAGGTGGTTATAAGCAGTACAAAATGAGGTCATTGCTTGTAAAGTGCTTCATAAGATCAGATCTATCGATCATTCTTATCTATTAACAGGTGATTCGCTACAAGCCCTCAGAAGAGTCCCCAAACAGCCTCTGTAAGAGGGATTTGGTTAACTCTGTATCTTATATTTTTAGGATACATTCTTCAAAAATCAATATAGACTTATAAAAAGCAGGATCTGTGGAGCAGAAGGTAATGTGCAATTACATATAAATTCATTACGGACACAAAAAAAAGCCTCATTCACTAGTTACAATATTCTGTAAATTTTGTATATAAGCACTGCCCTCTGCTGCTCAGGGGTTTTCATTAGCACACATTTAATTAAAAAAAAAAAAAGGTTTCAACACTGTTCTCTTTAATTAAAATGTTTGTATAGGCTTGCCTGTAAGAAAAGGGCTCTGGGTGTTTTTTCTTAAAATAAAAATCCTAATTTATTGTTTTTTACAAACATAAACCACCTGTGTTCTTATGTAAACATGGAGAACTTCTGTTCTGTCAAGGACATAGTTTAGAATAAGCTGCAGGTGCAAAAGTGGTAGAGGAAAACACATTTTCAAGTGATTGCACCTTTCAAAACTAGCCTTAAAATCCTTCATTCTGAATTCTCACCAGAGGAAGGCAAAGGAATAGAAAGATTTCAAATTGTGAAGATGCAATGATACCAAAAGAGTGTTTATTCCTCAAGTGAAGGTGATGCAATCTATTCAAGCTGTCTTGCATAAATTCTTGTTGCTATTTAGCTGTTAATTTTATAGTACACTGTCTTGAAAATTGTAAGGTGCAAAACATACATGTGTGAGAGCAAGCTGAAAAAGATGCAGTAATACTGTTAATACGGAGTCAGAGCACGAGTGCAAGGGCTGAGCGAGCCATCACCCTCTTGATGGGGAACTGCTGTTGTGCCCCTGTGTGACAGACTCCACCGTATTTAACATATGTCCTAACTTACATCTGGACAGTTTTCTTTTAGAATATGATTATGTTAATTTCTGTTATTATAGCAACAGAATTTAAAGAAAAAAATCATGGCTGCAGTAGCAAAGGTACTATAGCAAAATAGGAGGATTGCAATCTTTGTGTCATAGGAGTCAAGATGTCATGACTGGTACTATGCTAGCTTTTAACAAGATCACAAGCCTTGATTAATATTGCTTTTTTTTTTTTAGGGGCCCAAGCAGTTATTTTCAGGAGGAAGTTTGAGCGTAACTTTCTATCTTCCCCTGGTGACTCTCACTTACAAAGATGAAATTTGGACTGTGTAGCTGACAGTGGATTTCAGCACAAACCCAACCAATCGGGGGGAACGAAGCCTTAGAAATGGCCCCAGCCTCAGGTGGGGCCACTTCCACCTTGGAAGGGTTTCTGCTGCTTTGAGAAAGACCTCTGCATTGCCTGGAAGAGAAGAGGGAAACTTGTAGGGCTGAAAGAATTTTAGTTTTTGGAAGTGTTTCTTTTAGCGTCTTGCAGGTAAATTTCTTTTTTTTTTATTTTTATTGGGTTAATTGTAGGGAATTGTTGGTATTAGCTGTAATGTTGCTTTGGAAGTGTATTACTATGTAGGTGTAAGTAGTGGATGGTGGGAGAGTAGTGGCGTTGTAACTACTTAAAATATCAATTTGGTTCGGAGAGCTGTGTTATCAAAGTTAATAGATATTCTGCAATGCATATAAACATCTTTAATGCAGGTAAACCATAATGGGGTTTTTCATAAATGAAAGATAAATATATTTGCTCTCCTGTGTTGTATCCCTTATTTAAAAAAGGCTTGATTCAGCTGTTAAGCTTTTGGGTGGAAAACCTAATTTTCTTTCTTTGTGTTTTGCTATGAAGCTTGCTCTGGTGTTTACTTCCTAAGTGGAAGTAGGCTAAGATAACTTGGTCACATTTTAGGTGGAAAGCAGCATTTGTCACAGTTTAAGAATAATAGCTTTTGTTTTGTTAGGGCCCAAGATGAGAGCAACACTGATACTGTGGAGCTGTGCTTGATGAACAAGTCTCTCTGTTGCTTCTCTGTGTTCTGAGAGCAAAATCTGCTGTGCAGGCTGAAAAACTGCATGCTCAGAAGTTTTCTTAGCTTGCCAATTCTGCTGTGTAGCAGTCACTAATAGGGGTTGTTTTCTTTCTGTATGGGTTTTTTCTTTATACCAGCGACACAGTTCTTGAGTAACTGCTTTATTGTATTAAGTAAAGCCCAGTTTCTAAAATGAACTTTTAGAGCCGCCTTTTCCTACAACTCTGGTTTCTGTGATTATGATTTACAGAAGAGAATTCTAGTTGCTAATGAGCTTTCTCTTCCTTGCTACCTTTCACTGTGAAAGGCATGTGGTTGAGCCAGCTTGCTTTTGCTTTTAAAATCTCACTAAATGTGTAATACCTATGAAGGATGGAATTGTTAACTCTGGCTGTAGGTCTTGCAACTAAAATGCCTTGTAAGGTTTTTCTTTTCCCCCTAAATGTACTGCAGTGCTGAACTAAGAGGAATAGTACTTCAGAGATGCTAGTGGCCTGAGTGCCTCTTAAAGGTCTCTGTGACTGTGTTTACTGCGGAGTAGCTACTATATGGGTGGTCTCCACTTGATTGTTTTTTACAGTGTGCCTACTCAAGAGTGCACTGCAGTGGTTATCTGTTATCTTAATGATATGGTGTACTTTGAAACACCATATCTTTTTAGGGGGTGTGTGTATATATAGAATGTTTTATTATTGTTTAGTATTTGCCTGTGTGATGTTTTGGGTCTGTGTGCTTATAATGCTTAGCTCTGATAACCAGTAGATAGTTAGCACTTCCTTGGAATGAATTGACCTACTGAGTTCAGTGGTGAAGGGATTTTCAGGGCACTTAATTTAAAAAATTTATTTGATTGCATCTACCCCTTAATCACATGTGTAGTGACTTTGCTCTAAAGGAATTCCTTTGGAGTGATTCGTTAAATTGATCCTGATTCTCAGTTGTGTAATTGTATGACCTTTTAGAAAGTGTGTTTGCCAGCCTTATAGAGAGTATTAAAGCAATAGTCAAGTTGCAATTTAGCTTACTTGCGCAGGGAAGGGCTACCTTAAGTAGGATAAGGGCTTGGATAACTGGGCACTTGTGACTTCTTTGATTTCACTTTTCCTCTTGCACAGAACTAGCACAGGCAGAAAATGTCTTATCCTTGATTTAAGGACACCTCCCTATAGAAACCAGACCTAATTATTTTAGATTGTGTCCTGGAGAATTTTTTTTATAGACATATTTCTATATATTCACTGTTTAGTTAGCATAACAAGGTTACAACAAATCTACTGATACTCTTTGTAGTGTCTGGCTGTAAGCTGAACATTGAGACACTGTTTGGGTGTGGCTGTTCTCTGCTTTGTTATGGCATGCCTTCTTAAATATGTTTTTTTTGGGGGGGGGCGGGTGGGGAAGGTGAATTTTTAATGTTAATTTAAAGGCTGAGCAAAATGGCTGGGGATTTATCACACAGATCAGATGCCAAAAGCTGGATTGGTTCAGCTAGGGATGCAGCATAGGCTTTGCCCTCCCCCTCCACTGTCTGTTCCCGCAAGCATCTCTCCTGTAAATTGGCAGAGGGGTTCAGAAAGTGCTCGTCTCTTCCCTTCAGACACTACTGAGGACTCAGCAAAAGTTCAACAGCAAGGTATAGAAGCACCAGATCTCTGATTGGGCTGCAATTCCGAAACAAGCTCAGCTTTGTCAAGAGCAGGAGCTTTCCGGAATGTGCATGGGGATGAGGAACAAATAATGCAGGGTGAGTGCTGCCTGACACCGGGAATCCATCTGACAGCTCTGGGTTATCTCACCCTCTCTTTCAGAAGGAGAACATGGGGGACGTGACACCAGAAGAGGAGATTGAGCTCAGGGCCGCTCGCTGTGAGCTGTTTGAGTCCAGCATGAGGAATGAAGCAAGAAGACTGAGGACTTTTCAGCAATGGCCAGGCACCTCACCTGTGTCTGCCCGAGATTTGGTCAAGGCTGGCTTTTTCTTTGTGGGTCCAAGAGATGAAGTACAGTGTTTCTGCTGCGGTGGTGTCCTGAAGGACTGGGGACCTGGTGATTGCCCGATAGCAGAGCACCTGAAGTTCTTCCCTTCCTGTAAATTCATTTGTGGTGAGGATGTTGGGAACCAAGAGATGCTTCCTCTTCAGGAAATCTTTGACACTGTGGATGGGCAGTTCCTCAGTCTTTTGCAGGGGATAGACAGTGAAGAGACAGCCCTGCCCAACGAACCAGAATACCCAGAGATGGTAACAGAGGAGATGAGACTATCAACCTTCCAGAACTGGCCGCCATACACTGACGTGCATCCTGAGCGATTGGCTAGAGCAGGATTCTTTTACACAGGTAGGTACTCCGGGGAAATGTTTTTAACTCTTACTGAAGTTAATTTTTGAAGGTGTCACTATGTTTTGTTGCTTGCACAAAGACTTGCAAGTATGTGTAGTGTAGTTAGAAACCACATCCTTCCTTCAGCCTGTGCTGTTTCACTTGCTGCTTGTGCAGAATTCACTTCTATGTTAACTTCTGTTTGGGTACTGAAGGATCCACGAGTAAGTCAATTCCCTTACCAGCAGGAGTGGAAAAAGTGACATGTTTTAAACAGATGTTTTGCTGGCAGAAAAGTGGGTGCTTTAAGATCCATTGAGCTTATCTATTAGTTGCACTTCTAAAAGGACTTGTGGCCCTTACTTGGCATGTTGTGTTTTGTATAAGCTCTGTCTTGCACTGAAGCCTTCTCTTCTGAAAAAACAAATCTGAGTGTGAAACCTGTAGGTGGTCAGCCCATTTGGCTGTCACTGTGGCTTTTTGCCATAAGAACCCTGGACTTGTAATACAGAAACAAAAAAATATACTTTTTTGAGGAAAATATACAGTATTTCTTGTTAACATATCCATGTGAATATCAATATAACCTCATTGTTTCCCCTTGAAGGCTTTGTTGGTTAGATAATAGGTTTGAAGTACTTCTTCCCAGATTGACCAGTCAGGGGAAATATTTACAGTATGTTAATGCTGGACTGTAATTAAATATTGGGGGGATCCTTCCGGTTTTTGAAAGCTAATAATGTAGTGATATTTCTGTGTGTTACAAGTGTGACTTCTTCCATATGAAGGAATCTATTTGTTTTGTGTTTGCACATTAAACTGGGGCATGGAAGGAAGTGACAGGCAGGGTCCATAAACTAAAGGTCTCTTGGAAGAAACAAACCCGTGCATCCTGAATGCCTCATTCTCTCACTGTTGAAGTAAAATTAAATTGCCCCTTTCTCCACTTAATTAAGTACTATTTGTTGGTAAATATGGGAATGGGGAAAAAAACAGCCTTAAATGTTGTGATAGCTGGAAAAAATCTGAGATGCAACATAGTGAATGACATGCATGTAGTAAAGTCTGTCTAAATAACTGATGTTCTGTTCTTTTAGCTTGAGTTAGAGGAACTGACTGCTTAGTTTGCTAGTATGCCTCTACTTCTGCAAGACTTTCACTCAAACAGCATAACCTGGATCTTGCTATAAATCCAGTTAACACTAAGAATCTGTACCTGTCTACTTGGAGCACGTAGCAGGGGCTAAACAGCATGTATGCCTAAATGGAAGAGCATTATAGGTGTGTTTGCTCATCTGCTGCTTTTGTGTTTTTATTAATTTAAGGCACACAAGACCAGCCTGGCCAGGAAAACAGAATAAACTCTAAAGCAGTGTCTGCAGCTGAAAACCATGTGTTTTGTGTTGGACTTGATTTTTTTTTTTCACTTGCAGAGCAGCTGTTTCAGAACCCAGCACAGAGACTTCCTTTGGGGACTCATTAGGCAGCAGCAGTCTGACATGGCACTCCCCTGCAGTTGCTTGAGCAGGAGAACTCTGGAACTGAGCACTCAAGTTAAACCAAACAGTGCTCTAACACAAGAGTGTTTGGAAGATCATGTCTCCGACCCAAATTCACTGGCAGCCTTTACTGATGTTGTTTCATTGCCCTTAGGGCAGGCCATTTGTAGGCAGTTCTTCTTAAGTGTGTTTGGCTTTGATTTATTCCCCCCCCATGATTTCTGTGAAGAGAAGCACAGAAGGACGTGTAGCCTGGGACTATGTTGTGGCAAATTCTTATGCCTATGAGATGGAAGCTGTGCTCATTGTCTGACTGTGCCTGCTGCTGGTTATGGCAGATTGTGGTTAGGAAACAAAGTATGTTTTTTAGGTATAATTATTACAGCTCGATTCTGAATGCAGGCAAGAGGGGATTGGATAGGTATGTGCATACATGGGAGCTATGGTGCTCACGTACATGCTGCGTGTTAGCTTGTGACCCATTTCTGGAATCATCTCAACCAGCCACAGCTCTGGGAGTTCAAACTCTCGTCAGATTTCATGCCCCTATACAACTTGCACAGTGTTGGTAAATTGTCATGTGCTCATCTGTTCTGTCTGGTGACATGTGTTTTGTGCTGAATCTCTCCCCAGGTTCTCATCTGGGGCTAGTAGAGCATACAGTGTCTCAGATGTCAGATAATCTCTTGATGTCTTTTTCAGGACAAGGTGATGTAGTGAGGTGTTTTTACTGTGATGGAGGTGTGAGGAACTGGTCGTTTGGAGATGATCCTTGGAGGGAACATGCCAAATGGTATCCGGGGTAAGTGAGTCTTGGTTGACAAATGTCCCTCGTACCAAGACCAAAAGATATGCTGTGCATTCCACACTGACTTCTTCTTTCATAAGATAGAAGTACCCCCAGTTGAGAGACAAATGAGTTGCAGGTGTACTGGTAATAAGCGCTGCTTCTAGGCTCTGTTATTAGCTTAGTTCTAGATTTTTTTCTACCTAGCTAGAGCAGGCAAAAATCTAGTCAGGTATGTTCAATCATGTTTAACTGCATAAACTGTTGTAATAGTCTGTGACCTTCTGGAAATCCCTGAAATTTCAAGAGAGAGGTTCTGAATCCTCAAGGTCAAAGTTGCACAGCAAGGGACCGACTTCAAATCCTAGTAGTGGGTCAAGAGAGAAAACCTGTTTCTAGGTCGGCCACTTGGTCTGTACTGTCTTCCAAAAGTGCCTTCTTCCTACTCCCCCCTCACATGAGGAAGAACCAAAGATTGCCCTGAACACCTAATTGTCATATCTTCAACTGCCTCTCCTCTCCTGTTTCTCCCTTTCCACCCTCCCCAAAAAGGAGATGATGTGTGTCTGGTGTCTTTCTGCATATGTTATGTTCTACAATAGTTTGCTGACTCCAGGACAGTCAGCTTCAGTCCCTTTAGGCTTCTTCTCAGGCATTGTCACATCTTCTATTCCAAAGGCAGATTTATCACTGGACTGCTCTGTGTTAATGATGAAACCTACTGGATGATGGTTGTCTAAGCTGTAACTAGTTTTTAAAAAAGAACTGTAAAATTGAAGTGACAAAGCCTAAGTATTTAGACCCTCTCACTTGAAAAGCAAAATCAAATGTTCAAGCTCTGGTAGAATGGCACAGTTCAGAGCTGAGATTTTCTAATTTGACTTAATTGAACTTTTAGATGGTGAACTTCAAAATCACTTTCTTTGACATCAAAGAACAGCTTTGGTTTCTACTACTCTGAAGCACAAAAAGGGAGATACTGTAAACCTTGTTTTTTCTGCAGCAGTTCTTGTGTTTTTCTGTGAACTGGTCTATTATCACACTTCCTGTGATCTGTTCCAAAGGACGTTTCAACTGAGCTCATCTTGGGCCAAATGCAAAGACTGAATTAAGGGAGGGGATCATGAGCATCTTGTTGTTGCTCTTCATGCTGGGAGGAGGGGGAAAAAGACCATGTTACTCCCTCTTTAATGAATACAGCGGTTTGCTCATAACTGGATAGCACCCTTTGCTTCTAAAGTTCAAACTACTGCTGCTTTCACTTGAGAGATCCTGTACTAATGTATTTAAATCTTTTTGCTTATAGGTGTGAATTTTTATTGCGGTCAAGGGGGAGAGAATTTGTTAGCGGTGTTCAGGAGTCCTTTTCTAGCACTCTGCTATCTCCAGTGAGTCACAAATATTTTGTGTATAGCAGATGGGGGGTTTGGTAGATAGGGGGAGTTTTGAACACGTTTCTCTTTTGTGACTCTCTTGTGATGTTTTCAGAGAGATTCCTGGGATCATACCGAACAAGATTTCTCTGCTTCCCAAGGTCAGTGCTATAATTACATGGTGTTTTGTCTTCTGTTGAGAGTGGTGTAGTCTTGCTTCTACCCCCACCCCAGCTCCCGTGCACTCTGTACACACGGTGTTTGAGAGATGAATTGATATTCTAGAAGCTGTTTCACTTTATTTTTAGGAAATGGTCTCTAGCACAAGAAGCAAAATTGCTTGCTCTTTTGTGACCTTAGTCTAGACCAGAGACATTTAGCTAGTCTGACTAATCATGTGGCTTTTGGGCGCTTGCCTAACCTTCCTTTGACTTGTCCATGCTCTTGATGTTGTCTGTCTGAAGAGTCTTTCAGCCTACAGCATTTTAAACGTACTTGATAGGAGACCAGAGAACAGCTGTAGGTCTAGTTGTTCATTAAAGTGTGGATCCTGGGGATCTCTTCCCATTTGTCAGTTGCTCCTGGAAATTTAAGTAGGTGAAATTTGGCTCCCATAATTGTGGAAGACTGATTTTTTTTTTTTTCATGTTCTCTTGAAGACCCTATCCGATAGGATGAGCTTAAGAAAGACTTAAGCTTTTGAACGGGCTGCCAGCTGAATTTCCTGCTTCTGTCTTTACTGATGAATGGTTGAGCTAGATTATGAAGTAGGAGAGACTTGGAGAGACTTCAGTTGGATGTTCCATTTGATCTTCATGAAAGCAGTTTTGATACTTCTGTTCTGGGATGTGAAAACAAAGATAAGGATTCTGGACTGGGGCCAAACACGGAGTCTTGGTTCACTGATAGAGTAGAATAAACCATCCAAAATTAGTGTCTTGGCTTCTATGAAATTGCTTTTGATGACTTACTTCCAATCATAATTCACAAGAACTGTGAATCTGGATGTTGATATAGCTATATAGGTAGCTTGAGGAATGTTCTAGAATATATTAATGCCATTTTATATGTAACAGCTTCAGGGAGTGGTGTACTTTTTGCCCAGAGTTCTGCCTTTTTGGTAAAGTATCTGCTCACTGCTTTACAGATCCTCTGAGGAACTGGGAATTGCAGGCTCTTCCTTCTCTGGATCAGTTTACCATAGTGCAGAATGTCCTGCAGATGGGCTTTGACCCCACCTGGGTGGCTTACCTGGTAGAGAATAAATACATACTGACTGGGACTTTCTACCTTTCTGAGTCTGAACTGATTTCTGATCTACTTCAGCCAGACTGGGAAGAGAGCAGCAGTGCAGAGGAGAGCAGAGGTATGCCTGACTCGCACACCCACGTTCTTGGTGGATGTTTAACCTCTTATTCACTTCATCTTGAGCACTGTTGCGAGTGTCTTGCGGGTCTGCCTTCTCTCTTCCTAGGCTGGAATTAAGAGTAGTAATGTACCCAAGCCTGCCTGTGTTTGGGAGGCTGAAGAATAAGGTTTTGGTTTAAAGAAACCTGAAGGAGCTGTGATTACTGGGGTATCAGTAACTATATCTGCCTCCAGTTGGCTATGGTGTAGATATCATCAATATTTTCTGCTGCCCATAGACCTGCAGTAGCAGACAGCTGCACAATGCGGAGGCTTGTGCACAAATTTGCATCTGATGCAGACAGAGGCAGTTGTCTGAAGCAAGGCTTTTAGGATGGATGAGTGCTCCAAGCCTATTTAAAATTGAATCAATGACTTGATCAGAAATAGCCATACTTCTTGTTTGTTTGGATAATATATATTCTCCTTAACTTATCTATGTCTGTCTTGTGTTATCTGTTTTGTGGAGTCTGTTTGCCAAGTGAAGTTTGTTTGAAGATGCAGTTCTGCACAGGCTTTCTCTGGTAGCAAGCCTGCTTTCCAAAGCTCCTGTCTCTGTATCATGATCTGCCGTTTCTTTAGCCAAGGCAAAAAAAAAAATTCCACAAAACCAAAAGTGTGATTAAACAGTAGCACAGGAGCAGGAATGAGCAGCTGATGGCTCCTGTCTGATAGATAAACCAACTTTGCTGAGGAGAGAATGTGATGTGGACATGTCTTGGTAGGGAGGTTAACATACATAGTGACTAAAGCACCACAGAGAACATCAGCTTCGCTAGGCTGACTGTGTGAAGTTAACAGCAGAATAAAGAGGTGTTTGACCTAAGGCTACTGAAATCCAGGATATCTCATATTTTTAAACAGCACTGTCTGAAGAGGGAGGAAAAGGGTAGCATTTAACGCTATCTTCTTTCCTGGTTATACAGATGCTGTTCAGAGAGAGACTGAAACATCAAGTTCAAGAGAAGAAATGCGATCTGTGCAACAAAAGGAATCAGGTGCACTGGGCTGACAGTGGTGGTGAAATTGAGCCTAGGCATATTTGGGATGGTTTTTATAGTAATGGTATCAGTGGTCATTGTATTCATTCTTTTTTTAATCCTGAAGGGGAATGTGTGCTAGATTGAATAGTAACAGAACATAGAGACCCTTATTCAGGAATTGGAGTTCCACTGTGAAGCAGACTGTTACCCAAAAAATTTGGTTTATCAGGGATAAATTGCATATTACTGTAAAGAGATGTTGATCTCTGTACCTGCTCAGTCCAGCATGTGTAGATATGCTGAACCTTGTGTAGATAAGCCAGAGTCTATAATAGCTGTAGTTTTTCAGCTTAAATGAAATTTGCTGGAGAGGTACTTTTGCCATCTTCACAGTCAGTCTCTGAATAAAATTATGAGCAAGTTGCAGTGTGACTTCCTAAAATGACAGGACTGGCACTCTGGAGCTATTAGTATTATAACAGTTTGGGCTTTTTTTCTTTCTTTTTTTGGTAAAGATGAGTCTCGGATGAGCACAGAAGAACAGCTCCGACGCCTGCAAGAGGAGAGGATGTGCAAAGTGTGCATGGACAGAGATGTGTCTGTTGTGTTTGTTCCTTGTGGCCACCTGGTAGCTTGTGGAGAATGTGCCTCCAATTTGAGATTGTGTCCTATCTGCAGAGCAGTCATCCGGGGAAGTGTGAGGACTTTCATGTCCTGAACCATGATGAGCCTAAGGGGAAAGATAAATCTATACAACTCATTCGTAACACAGCAGAGGAAGAAAATAAGTAAATAGTTCAACTGATGCTGGAGCAATCTTATTTGCTGGGTAGCTTGGCATAAGTGTAAAAACTCACTAAATGTGCCTCCTATGCACAGTGTTTCTAGTAAGAGTTGCTGGTTTGCTGTACTCTTGCTGATCTTGCTGTAGGACTGCTCCAGAAAAAATCTGCAAGTTTCTTTTTGTCCTCCAAAAAGAGGCTTTTGTTGACAGACATTCTCCTTCTCCAAATTCTTGCATTCTCAAATGAATCCCTGCTCTGTGTTGAAATCAAGAGCTGTTTTTAGTAGACTGTCTCTGGTTCTTTTTCTCTCATTTAGCACTTGTTTAGAGATTATTCTGCTAGGGCTGATGACTTCAGTGAGTCTGAGTCAAAATGGGAGTATTTTTTAATACAAAAAGCATTCCGTTGAGACTAGAATACTCGGCATCAATGTATTGTGGGGGAGGGAGAATCTAGCTTTTTCTTCTGAGATCTTTGCTGTCTCCCCCCACCCCACCCTTGTTGAATTGTCAACAATTGATGGAATGTTTCAGTAATACTCAAATCCACATAACTAAGTGAAAAGCCTGGCCTGTTGTAGGCTCTCCAACCTCTTTACTCTCAGCTGACCTCCCTAGGCAGAAGGTGAAAGGCTCTTTGATGGTCAGGGTCACTAGATTATCTGATGGAAGCTTCTTACAGAGCCTCTTCCCTGGCTATTGGGTACTATCCTACTAGAAGATAACTATGGAGACTTACCTTTTTTAGGACTTCTGTTTGCTGGCTAAATTGATGATTCTTGTTTTAAATGGAACATTCTATCATGTAGCCAAAAAGAGAAAGTTTTGTCAATCCTATAGCTCATTAACTGCAGGGGAAAGGAAATAATGTTTTTTAAAATCAACTGTTCTTTTTCACAGAATAAAATTTTTCTTTTGTTTATCTTACAGAGGTCTGAGTATCTGATTCTAGTATAATGCCCTACTGGGGGAGGGAGTGTGGTGGTATCCTAAGATGTTAGATGTTGTAGATCGCTTTAACTTCTGTCCTTCAGTACTACATGGGCATGAGTGAGAGAAGCAACTGTTCTTACCATCCATGAGCTTCCTTTGGAATTCACGGGACAGCATGTGGTCCTCCAGACTCTCTTAACTGCAAAAGAAGGGGTAAGGATGCAGGAGGATAAGGACTCGATACATGAAGCTGTGTAAGTGGGGAATAATTTTGCATCTGAACTCAATGCAGTTTTGGTACATGGTAAACACATCTGCGGAGACTGGAGCACTGGCTCTGGAGTTCCTTCTGTTTGGTTCCAGGCCTGGATACTGAAAAGGGTTATAGGCTGGTCTCTGAGTAACTTTAAGGTGTCAGTTATCCCTGGGCCATGTGGGAGGGCAGATCTCTTCATCCTTGCCTTCAGAAGAAGGTAATATTAATGCAGCTATTGGCAAAGATGAGAGAAATTACTAGTTGAGCAGTTTAAACTCTCCAGCTCTTGGAGGAATTGGTGGGTCTTTGCCAGACAGCAGCTTTCATAGGGAACAAAATTGCACCACCATGCCAAATTAGGTGTGTTATCTGGGTTCAAGCTATCATTGGCTTTATTTTGCCTCTGTAAATAACAGCAAAAACTTATGGTTTAAGTAGATATGCTAATCTGAGAAATGGAAAACAAAACCCAGGTCAGTGTTGGAATAGTGTTATTTCCTCCTAAAGCTGATGCTCAGGCAAGGTTCCAGCCACACTGAGCTAAACAGGACTACAAGGCTGTAAATATACCACCTATTTCTGGGGTTTCTTTTATTTAACACTTTGAAAATTGTAGCTTTTCCACATCTGGAAGGGTGGAGCCTTTTCTTCCATGGGAAGATGTCCCTTCCGAAACAGGTATGTGTGTTTTTTGACTAGCAGTATCTCAAGTGATGGCTGTACCCAATAGAGGGCACTCCTAACCTGGAGATAGGGGAACCCACTGGAGCAAAACCTTCAGCTGCTCCTTACTTTACAGCACGCTGGAGATAGAAACGACTGGGAGTCCCTACCCTAACAGAAGAGGGTCATTGCATGACCTTGCAGTACTTAGAGTAGGTCTAGCCCAAGCAGGCCAGGAGGAAGGGTTGTTGGAGCATGAAGCATGAATGGCTCTGCCAATGAAAACTAGAGGAGGTAGTTAAGTGTGGAATATGATCCTTGGTAGCTTGTCTTATTGTCTGTCTTCTCAGGCAGATTTTTTTTAATGATTTATGGCAGTCATTGATACTAAATATTATAGGCTTACCTGAACCTTTATTTTACTTCTATTGAAAGTTACTTAATTACCTGTGTTCATCATAACATAGGGTGGTAGTTATGAAGCTACTTGGTCATCACACTTGTATGTATTCAATTGATCTTTACCAGTGTGTACTGAAGTCAGGAGGCATGCTGTTAAGTGCATAGTTTGATGCTGAGTCTCTTTAGAGTACTTAGCAAGTGGTTTTGTTCAGTTTTGTTAGTAAATGTGGTGTCAGGGCTTGGTCAGTTTGAGAGGTATAGTGTGAAAAACATGCTGACCTCTGACTTTGTACTGGCATCTAGAAGAATTCCTTCCTGAAACTACTAGTGAAATGTTTCAACTGTTCCAAGCTGAAACTGTGCTTTCTCCACCATCTGTGCTGAATTTTGGTTGCTCTCAAACAAGGCCAACAAAGAATGCTGGTATCTGATGGACAGCGTTGCTCTCTGAGGAAAAATTGTATTAAACCTAAAAAGTATAAAGTTGGTGTTTTCTGATGAGGAAAGGGAAGATTAATTTCAAAAGTCCCAAATAAATGAAGTCTTTCATGGAACAGTCTCATTGACTAGGGGACATGTATTCTTCCATTCCTTTTTCTGGCCCTCCAGGGAACATCAGGTGGGCAAGTAGGAATGAGTGTAATTCAGAAGTGAACTGAATCAAAGAGGAGGTTGTATATGCACACTGCTATGCATGCTGTCTAAATGGCGTAGTAGCCTGTGCTCTGCTATGGTATTTTTTAACTTGGCAGTGGCACAGTATTGATCAATATGGGAGGTAGTTATGTTTTGCCAGGTGGGGCTGTTTTAAAGAGGGTTGAGCTTTTTCTTCCTGAAATGATGAAACTAGTATTACACCAGCAACTGTCAGTTGTCTGTTCTGCTCAGTCAGAAGTCGTGGCTTGTACTGGCTAAAAGAAGGAAAAATAGCTATAGAAGACAACACTTTTCCTTGCAGCTGCACCTGATCGGAACTCAGGATGTTGGGTTGCAGTGGGTATCTGGAATGGAAGTTGTACAGAAACAAAAAAAAATGTTCTCTTAATGCTTATATTCTTGGGCTTAAAGAAGAGGATTTTGCTTCCTGGGGTCTTTGGAATGGGACAAAGAAAGGTGCATGAATAATGCCTTGACTTAGCACTTAATGTTTTTATTTCTTCCCTCATGCTTCTCCTCCCTAGTATGGCTTCTAGCTTGACTCTTCTGAAAAGCATTACTCAAAAATGCCAAGTAATGTCAAACAGATTAGCCAAGACAATGAAGAATTACAACAGCACTTGGAATGTACCAGCCAAAGGATGCCACGGATGGCTGACAAGTGCTCTTTCTCTGCTTGACATGTAACATGCTGGGAGACATAGCTAACAAAACTGACATTGTTTTTTGTTTTTTTAATTAATTGCTGCAGCGCATTAATGCAACTTAATTACACTTATATTCCCCCTTTCCTTCAGCCCATTCCCTCCCCTCAAAATTATCCTGTCACAAAAAACCCCTTCCATCAGGCTGTTGCCAGGTTTGTGCCTGGAATAAGCGCGGCTGCTTGGTGAAGAAGGCAGGTACAAAACCATCTGTGATCCATGAAGAACTAGGCATTTTTCAGTGTCCTGCAGCAGGTTTCAGCTGTGCATGTGGCTATGCCAGTGTTAATTTAATGTAGATGGGCAAACCCAGAGTAAGCTACAGCTGTTCTGAGAATGGCTTGGCATGTTGAAATGGGGCTAAGCTCCATGCTGAGTAAAGATTTGGTGCTTGTACTAGTTTGCAGCTGTTCAGCATCATAGGAGTTAGGTCACAGAACACCGAAATCCAGGACAAATGCCTACTGCTAAGGCGCTGACCATGTCTAAAGAATAGAGAATGAGGAAGGGAGTTCTAGATGGATGGTGGGGGAGGAAGGGGAGAGTCCTCATCTATAACTTAAAAAAAAAAAAAAAGCCTAAATAACTCAAATGTAAATAGCCCCCACCTAGTTCTATACAGGCAGGGAGGAGATATAGTTTTGTTAGGGGATTTAGGCTCTTTTCAGAACAAGGGAAAGGAGAAGGGGAAGGAGCTAACTACAGAACATATGAGATGTCCCAGGGTGTTATGCAGTGCTTCCTTCTTTATGGATCCATGGCACAAGGAAGCAGCTCCGACTTCAACTGTATCTCTTGAGAGAGGCTCTCAGTGAACTTGTTCTGCCTGAGGTCTTCAGGCCTGTGCCATTTATTGGCTAGTACCACCAGACTATGGTAGGAATGGTTCGTCAGGGCACTTGGAGAATTAAAAACCAACCGCATGGCCATTCTTCAATGTACATTCATTGCATTTGAAAAGAAGACAAGGAACAAAAAATGGAATGGAGTTCACCATCCTGCATTTCCTCTGCCAAAGATCCAGGCCACAGGGGATTGTTTCCTGCAGCACCTTTGATGGTGGAGTGCAAGGTTTATCCATCCTCTGGCTCCTCTTTATTTACGCAGGCCTGTGAGGGGAGGGAAAATTGAAGGCAGAGCATCAATATGGAGCGAGTATTAAGTTGCTTACTTAAGATAACAGAAATGGTGTGGAAATAATGAGGACAAATTTGATATTTTTTTTTTGTGTTCTGGGTTTTTAAATATAACTGACTACAAATGAGGAATAGGATTGAGAGCTCAGAGGCAATGTGGTTAAGTAGTCTTCAAGTCTGGAAAGAATGTTATGCATATACCAGACCTGAACGTACTGCAGTTAGACTAAGGAATAGATATGAACCAAAGTGTTAGATCTATGTATTATCAGCATTTGAAGCTGCATAAAATCTGGTTAGGAATTTTAAAAGCCAGGGGTCATCTCTAGAATAAAGTAGCTTCTTGAAATTGCAGTGATGTGCTTTTTGTGTAGATGCAGCAGTATAAGCAGATCTACTTTTGTAGCCAGCAGTAAAGGTGAGTGAATGTTTTCAGCTGAAACATCACCTCTTAAACATGCAGTTTCAGGTTGATCAAAACAGTTTGCAAATTCCTGTTGATATTCAGCAAATTGTTTGTTTGGGAAAAAGTCTACCTAGAAAGAAAAGCAGAAGCATTTTGTTTTGTGTTTCTTCTCTCCTCAAAACAAAGAAGGATTTGTTTTTTCCTGCTTAAGTAAAAGTTTCCTTTGTAAAGTATTCTGGTCATCAAACAAAGTTTGGATGGTGTGGGGGAAAACAATCCTAAAGGAGTTTAGTTTCTTCCCTCCTCCCTTTTCCCCCAGTGTTTCAGTCTGGATTTTGATTGTTTTGAATTGAAGAATGTTATTTCTGTGCTTGTACCTGTTAGTTGATCTACTGAAGGAACCTACTTTCAACCTAAAGTGGATGACTGTTACATGGGGTCTGTCCTTTAATGCTGCATGCTCACAGCTGCCTCATGCCTATATGGCTAGCAGACAGACTGCACCACGAAATAATTGGTTAGGGAGTATTAAAGTGAAAAATTGCCAACTGGAGCCTTAGATCATTCAATTAACCAATACCTCCTGTTGCTGCCCTGTCAATACTGAAGTCTGCATCTGACAAAAGTCACACCCTGTGTTACCCTATGGTCCTTTCCACTTGCAGATCTGAGGAAAGCAGTCAGTGAAATCTGGCTATGCAACTAAAATAAAATTAAAGCTCTGAAGCCATAAATGTAATGTAGTACTTGGGGTGCCAGATCACAGTGAGTGTTATGGACAGGAGTCTCACAACTGTGCAATTTGCTGCTTGGCCTTATAAATACAGTCTTAAAAGGCAGGGAGATCTATTGCCTGTCTCTCTACCTTTTAAATAAATAGAGGCTACCTCCTGTCATCCGGCAGGTTCTTGATTTAGTGCTAAATTATGTACAAAATCATGCTTTGGGACTGTTCTGTTTTTATAATTGAGATTGCACAGTGCTGCTTTCTGAAACAAATTCAGAGGATGATGCCAAAAGACTGAATGGATGCAGTGGGCAGGAAGCGCTGACAAATGATCAGGACGATCTGGACCTCCTACTGTCTTGGCAGGTATTGCAGGGTACTTGCAGATAACAGCTTCAGTCAAAACTTCAAAGCTGTCTTGGTTAACCCTTCCACAGTTACTGGTGTGAGAATGCTTCCTTGCCTCAAATGATGAGAATTCTATTACTACAAGTGAACAAGAAAAAAAGCAACCCGGAGCTGATAGGCTGCACAGGACAAGAGGAGACGTGGTGTGAGCAGGCATGGCCTGAATTTGAGCTTTAGTTAAGGAGGGGTAAGAGCTCAGCCTTTCCTACCTGAAAACTCATTGGAAATGTTCCCTTTTGGTGTCAGGAGAATAACTTTGGTTTTCAATGAGTGATTTATTATCCTTTGGCTAAGTACTTTGACCCAGAAATTCATGCACTGAAGACTTTAGCATATCTTCTATCAAGAGTCCTAATAAATTATTATTAAATAATTAGTGCAGTGCCTTGATTGATAAGCAGCAGTGAGATTAAGGGTAATTCTATTACACAGTAAAACTTCCAGTACAATTTTTTTCATGATAATTTGAGTCTCTCTTACTTAAGCTTGTGACTTGAAATAGGAACTATCACAACCAAACCCCCCTGGAGTCAGTGAAAATGTAGAACAGAAGTAGTTGTGGAACCTGAAATAGAAATAACTGTATTTATAGAATTTCATTGTTGCTGTGTGAGTGTTGGAGGCGCTAATTAAGATAAGAGCACTTAAATCATGCCTTTGTAAGCAACAGTACAAAACTGTTGGTTGGCTTTTTTGTTGTTGTTGGCTTTTCTTAAAAAGAAAAAATAACACCTGGCTGTTGATAATTTGTGAGGTTTTCCACTAACTGGAGACTTGCAACTGAAGTCAAGGAGGTCAGTAAATTACCATGATAAAGCTGGGAGATAATAAGTACTTCCAGACCACAATCCAGTTATCAGTAATAGTTTGGGGAGATGTTTTTTCCTCCTAGTAGGAGGCAAAGGTATTTAAGAACTTTTTTTCAGTGCAGTGGATGGAAGCTGAAGGCCAGAAATGGGGTGTACATTTTGAATACTGAATTTGTCAGCTGATAACCACTGAAGTAGGCTGCTAAGGAACATGGTAGTCTCCCTTTAATATCTTTGAACTGGACAACATATTTGAGTTATCTAACTCATAGGCTGCCTGCTTGATACAGAGGTCAGGGGGGTTGGTCTTGGACTTAAGCTATGCATCAGTCTAGGTCAATGTCATTGTTCTGTGGGGCCTTCAGATCTATGAAAACTCATAAATTTGCAGAGATGAAGAAGAGAGATGAGGGAAAAATGCAAGCCAGGACAAGGGGAAGGCCATAGTGGGAGGAAAGGAAAGAGTGTGGTCTCATCAGAAAAGGATAGATAAAACTGGAGTGAAGAGGATAATTCCATTAGGGAATGAAGGAAAGTGATCCTGTTAGAGAGTTGTGGCAACAGGGCAAAAGTGCATTATCAGGAGAGCAGCTGACTCTTAACAATGGGGTGATGCCATCCTAAAATGAAAGTTCATGGTGGCAGTTAGCTCCAAGTCAGTAGTTGTAAAATAGATTTGGTTTCATTCAGCATTTCCTTGTTCCTGACCCCTAGCTGTTCTATAAATTTAAACTTGAAAGAAGTTGGATCTAGTTGTTGTTTTTCCATCTTCTTGAATGGGATATAAAAAAAGAAAATGCCTTCAGTCATCATGAAATGATTTTCACAGCAGGACAAGGGTGTCTGGTACTTAGTGCCCCAGACTGCAAAACTCTGTGTCGTCATTAGTTGAGAAACAAGAGTCCATTCCTCCTCTCACTCTTCTTCCTAGGTGTGGAAGAAAGGCAATAGCTAAGCTGAAATAAACAAAAAATGCTATTTGGTGGCTGCTGTGGAATTTATATAGGGTCACCTTATCTCACCAGCTGTTTTCATCTCCAGTTAGCCAAAAATAAATATTATATTGTGCTAGCAGAAGCTATCAATAAGTAAGTGATGGTCTGAAGAATGGGACTGAAGAACAACAAAAGTATCTGTGTACTTCATTAGTAGCTTACCATCTTACTGAGACCCTGGTAAGGAAGTTTTGCGTTGCTAGCTTCTGTTCATATTACAGTCTCTCCATATAGAAAACTTCATTTCTAAGTACTAGCTTCTTTCACAAGCAGAATTTTTCATTTTAAGAAAAAAACAGCCCAAGCACTGTACTGTAAAGTATGATGTTTCTATAGCACACTGCTATATCAAGCTAGTAAATCAGAGAGCTGCTTAAAGCTCCACAGCTTCTGCAGACTATGGAAAGTTCCATCCTGCTGTGACAAAATGAGAGGGAAATCAATATTTAATCTCCTGTAGCATCCCTTCTAATAATGCTGTTGCACCCCCAAAGTTACAGGGAATTAAACTGCTTTGTAGAAATGACTTGTTCTAGTCTTGTGCTGCAGTGACAGAGTGGGTAGTAAGTCCATGCTATGTTAAAGGGGCACATCTACAAATCTATTTGAGGGCAGTTTTTCTTTCTTCAGCTGCACTTTTCTCCCCCATTCACATGTCCTCCTTCTTGGCAGGACTCTCTGGTAACATTATTCCCAAAAAACAACCTCCTTTAGCAGCTGCTTAAAAAAATTTCTGGATGTTGAACTGCCTTCTTGCAGCTTGATTTAAGCAGTATCAAAAATTCAGGTCTTATTGCTGCTTTGAACAGATAACACTGGCCTTTATGTTTGAGACTTTCATTAAGAACCAGCTTTTAAGTGGACTGTGTGAAAGGGTGATCTTGTGCCTTCAGCAGTGGGAAGGGATTATCAGAGGGCAGAAGCTGGAATTCAACAATGGATCTCTATTAGTGGTATGAGAGGGGCTGCTGTGGACAACTCCCCTTTCTCTTCCCTGCTCTCAGCTGAAGTCTTAGAATGCCCCATGCATAGAAGCCTCTGTTCCTGTAGGCAACAAATTTAAAAAAGAAATGAAACCTTAAGAGCAAACCTGTGCCATCCTGCATGCGAACCATCTAATGCTTGGTTTAATTGAATTCACTGGTGTGTTAGCTTTGTACCCTACAGGTTCCCTAGAAGTACAAGCAGATACAGCGAGACCCTGTACCCAAGACAGTCAAATTTTGTGGTGTTACCATGGGAAGATTATTGGAGGATGACAAAGATGTGGCCAGTGGTCAAAATTGCATGGATGTATAGGTCAGAGTTCAGTTATGACTGCCTGTCCACAGAGTTACAATACAGCTTAAATAACTAGATGTTGCATAAATTTTACCCCAGTAAAGATCTTTCATTGAGACTCTGCCAGACAAACCATGATTTAACCCTGAGAGCAAGAATAATATTTTGCTATTGCTAATGGCTTACTCTCAGCATCCACTGAGGCTGACTCTTCTTTCCTCACAGCTCCTACCTTTACCTGCTTGGTCACCATTCACTGCTGAAAAGCCTCTCTTTGCTTTCTTCAAGGAAAAGATATCTAGTAGTTTGTTTACAATAACATCCTACAGCTGGCCCCACTGCTTGCTATCAAACAGCACTGCCATAAGCCAAGTATGGCAAGACCGGTTTCCCCCTGGCAGCCTGGGGCTAAGTGGAGGCAGTTTCAGCCCTTCTGGTGTCCACTCGTTCATTCATTCCATGCCTGAAAAGCCTGCTGGAGAAATCAACCTGCAAGGAGGAAAAAACCCAAACCTGTGGCACCCTTGAGCCATCAAACTAAGAGGCATGCATAGCCTCTTAGCACAGGCAATGATACTTACAGGTATGTCTGCTTGAACAAAAGGTTGGTGGGTTTTTCATTGACATGGTAGAGAGGAAATGGATCAAATCCACCAATGAAATCAACTGAAAAAAAATCAAAACTCAAATAAATTAACAAACATGGCCAGAAAGTTGAAAGGAAATGAAAGAGAAAGTTGGTGCATGTCATGGCATAACACAAAAATTAGTAAGAGAACAGAAAAATGATTTTTCAGGTATGGATTGCCTGGTGGAAATCTCTGCCTGTACAGACCTCTTTTCCAGGGTCTCCTGCGGGAGGCAAGTGTGCCAAGGAGGGGATTCAGCTAGCACAAGACTTAAAGCAGAGAGCTAACAAAAGACTCCAGAAAAACAAGAGGGCCTCCCTCAGCCTCCTTGGATATTGCCACCATGCTGCAACTTCACATGAGAACTGAGCTGACAAAGCCTCAGCCATTCAGCGATGCGCTGAAAGAAGGAAGCTGGGGAACGGCTCGTGAGTGAATGCCAGTGGACAAGTTGGCAGCACAGCAATCCCCATGAAGGTTATAAAGTGAAGTGGGAGTTTTCTTGCGCCCCACTTGTCTTTCCTGCAAGCCAGACAACAGCAGCTTTGGAAAACTGCAAATACCTCATTATCGTCAGCTCCGATATTTTTCACGTCCCCTCTGCCAACTCAGTTTCTTTTAATTGTATACAAAAAGGAACAATACTTCCCTTCTCCAGTATTCACATAAGGGCAATGTAACTAAACAAGGGAAGTTTTAAATGACAATTCCCATAGTAACCATAGAAGAATTTTCCAAGTCTCTCCTAGTTCCCCTGAAATTAGGCCAAGTCTATATTACTGAGCTGGCCAACATAGCCAGGGCAGTGGGGGTACGATGTGGTGTGATTTGTGGCTGACCTAGTAGGCCTTGCAAAAACCTTTACAATAGATCCAGCTTAGAGCACTTTTTGCTGCCAAGTTAGCTTTCACACTTCCAAACAAAATGCACTATCTGGTCCAAATGCCATTTAAAAATAACTGGAGAGTCTTATTAACTATATAAATGCCTGTTTATTTTTCTTTCCTGAAGGTGGCACTATTATTTTAAATTTTAGCTAAAAAGTTTTGGTATTTTTTAGTGAACAAACAATAGAAAAAATATTTACTAAATATATTGGTAGTGAAAAAAAAACCCCCTCTCAAAATATATTTAGAAACCCAAGGACAACGTATTCTCACAAATTCCATCTTGATGGATAGCTTCATGCTGATACTGTGATTTTGGAACAACTCAGTTAATGGGCGAAATCTGTAGAGGTTCTAAGTTAATTGGGGGTAGTTCCAGTAGTTCCAGTGAGACAACCTTTTCTCAGCCACTTTTGAAAATGTTTGCGTATTTTAAAATCAAGACAGCCTGCAGTTTTAAAAAACGGATACTAACTATATTACCTCAGTTGTGAAATATCTAAATTAGGAAACTTTAAAGAACTGCAATTTTCAGTAACTGTCTAGTACCTTGAACAAAGTCCTATCATCCGAGCACCCAAGCATGGAAGCACTCAAAATCCAAGTCACTTACTTACTTAAAAAAAAATCTTAACTGTGGTTCATTGTTGCAATATATTACAGTGCATTAGCACATCTAAAATATTCTTGCCCACAATTCAGCATTAGTAGATCCCTACTGCTGTGTTTTCTCATGAAAATCACGTTAGCATGAGCTTCCTGATTAATGTGCCTCAGCACTTATAATTACTTCATGCTGCATATCAAAGCAACATTTAAAGGAAACCACAAATGGAAGAGAAAATTAAAACGCAGCTCAAATTTGTTCGGGTCACTGGAAGGATCTACCACTGTGAGTGTGAAATATTGATGGTTTGTCATTGTTAATTATTCAAGCTGGCATTTTAACTCCAAGCTGGGAAACTGGGAGGGAAAAGGAATTTGTTAGCGGAAGAAAAAAAAAGTATCCTTAAATTAACAGCTCTGCGTTTCTAGATAATCCTCCCTTCCATGTGGTTGCCTCTCCTAACAGATCCCTACTATAAAAATGAGCTCTGTCAAGTTATTACTTTACAATATTCAAAAGGAGCTCAGAACTCAAGCTATTTAGCTAGCAGAAGAGCTATAGGGTTAATTTTAAAAATATTACTTATGATGTAGCACCTTCGCTAAGTGCACTGCCAAGCTCTAAACTAATGATAAATAAAGCCAGTAGAATGAGTTCAGCCACACGGGAAGGAACAGAAGAACATGTGGACAAGTCAGATGATAAGCAAATGCATCTCATCTCACTCCTATGAAATCAACATTCTTCACATACTTTCAAATATTCAGTTCAAAGCTGTTGTTTTTCACCTAACATCCATGCCAGCTGCTCTTTAAAACAACAAAGCTACTTGCACAAACCTAATGAATGTCTTAAAGAAGTGATATTTGGATATAAAGCCTTTGGATCAGATCCTTACCTGGAGTAAACTGGCCTACACCCAAAACACTGCCAAAGAAAAGACTTCACATTGATTTGAACCCTATGCATCCTTCTTTTGTTTGTGAAATTATTGGTCTCAAAGGGAGTTTTAGAAGGGCAAAGCAATCCAGGACCAGGTTACGAATATCTGCATAGATCCCACAGACCCAAGTGATTCCTCTGAGTCTTTGCTCTTCTCTGACACGTCATAGTGAATGCATGACACTTGAGGGATTTGTATACCAAACACGAGGCAGTCAGCTCCTTCCTCCTCCTTGTAATTCAGATACAGTACTTCCTCTGCTTTTACGTTAAGTGGTCAGGTTGGTCCTTGGCAAGACATCTCATGTCCTGCTTCATCCTCAGCCTGTGGCATATGATACTGGGCAGGTGGCCTACTCGAGTACTGGGCTGTGTTCTTTGTTGTAGGTACTCTTTATTACAACGGTAATATTTCAGTAGCAATTATTCTTAAGCTATATAAGCTTGATAACATAAGAAGCTACCCAGTTTCTCTAAAGCTTAGTCGGAGTGAGAAGCCCAAAACCAAGCTTTTTTGTGCTGAAAGCAGAGCAGAATGACAGCATCTAACGCACAGTGACATGGGGGAAAAAACCTCACATTAAAATAGCTGATCCTTGAAAAGTAGGTAGTGCCATATCACATTGATGGAGAGATGGAAAGAAGTCTGATGGCAGCTCAGTCCTGATAGACAAACATCTGAGAGAGAAATAAAATTTAATAAAACCTTTGTCAAGGGATCTGTTGCTAAATACTTACAGCTGTCTTCTTCTTCTGTAAAAACACTAACAACGTAACAGGCGTAGACAAAGCCCACCAGCTGGAAAATAAAGAGAATAAACCATTTTAGCATCAATCTTGTGAGACTGGTCAAAACCTGCTTGGCGTGACTTCAACAGCCAACATTTACTGTCAACTTGGCAGCATTACTGTAACGGTGAGGCCAAGTCATATTTGCCATAAGGTGGGGAGCGCAGGTGTAGGGTTAGGGGAAGATGCTGCTGGGAGCACACACAAAGGTCCAAACTAAAAACCTGCAAGACCCATCCTCACCTTCAGAGTAGCAGCCTGCTGTTGCTAGCATGACTGGCAAGAACATGGGCTGGCTTTGTTGACACTGAAACTACCGTGCTAAGTTTACTCTCTGTAAGAAGCAACGAGGATGCAGGAGAGTGCCTTATGTAACATTTGAGATGACTATATACAGCACAGACACACAGGGGCAGGTTTTATTAACAGAGGTCCAGGGACAAGAACTCATCAGCTCTGTGTTCCTGTCGTAAGGGGTATGCAAGGGAAGACAAATTACTTTGGTGCAGGAGCAACCAACAAGATGTGAGCAGTTTTTATGCAGATGAGATAGAAACTTAGTTAACCATAAAAATGGTGATGTACTGGCAGCAACGTTCAGAGACACTGAAATCTTTAGTAACTTAAACTCAGAGATCAAAAATTCATTGGAAAGAAATCCCACTTGTACTTTAGCTCTACAATTTCTAAGGTTCTTTCTATCTTTGGAGAATAAACACTTCTGCATGGACTAATCAAGCATTGGGCCTGCAAAGTAAATGGGCCAGAGCACAGTGAGAAACAGACAAGATGAAAGCAATGGTCTTAATTCACAAATTGCCTAGGTTAACAGTAAATTGCCACCTCCTGGGAACCAGAGGGAGGCAGGGAAGGAGCAGTAAAACAATAGGGTGCCTCTCAAATAACAGCCATCCTGGCATGGTGTGGCCCCCGTGTCAACCCATTGCTCAGAGCAGTCTTTAGAGCAGAAAACTAGAGTGAGCATTAAAAAAGCAATTTAAAGTAGCCTGGTGGGTCTGTCCTTAGTTGGTGGTTTGTAGACACTCTAAAGCATCAGAACTGCCTCATTCCATTTCAGTAGCAAGTTGTTACTCAGCCTGAATAGAGAAAAAAAAACTTCTGGTACTACGGGAGTTAAGGATTCTAGATCCAGCAGGGTTTTATTTGCTTTGCCTTCTTCCTGTTAATCAAATATCCTCTCCATCCTTCATTTTACATCTTTACACAACACCCCACTTAGCGAGATCTTGGTTGACAGTAACTGCATTAGTAAAGTTATTGTGAGACATAATTGTTTTCCACTGTGAACTCAATTCTTTTGAACAAGAGTTAAAATGTAACATACAGTGACTCACTCTAAGGGAAGACAGAATGATGCATGGTAGGGCTTGAAAAGTAGAGTCCATTCATTTTTAATATGACAGAAAAATACATCACACCAGAAGACGAAAGGCAAGATAATGAGATTTCTACTGGGGAGTTATACGGCATTCGTGGTTTCTCCAGCTCTCCCTGACAAAACACACCTTGTTGGAAGGAAATGGAATGTTTTTGTAGCATCACTAAACCTTGTATTTCCTTTACAATTTTCTATAACCGTCTGAAAGACAAGCCAGCTCTCTCCTTTCCTCTTGGGTGGGCCCTATCCATAGGGCATGTCCCAGTACCTCAGTGGAAGAGAGGTAGCTCTATGGACTCACCCATTCTCCTGCTGTGCATTTTTGAATGCAGGGCTGCTTCACACTAAGTTTCTATGAGCTACAGCAGACTTCATGCAGGAAAACAAATAAAAATCCTTCTGGGTGCAATGGTAACAGCAAGGCCACATGCAATAGCCAATCTAATTTCACTTGCTGACTTTTAAAATTGCCACTGAGTAGAACCATTGCTTTGTAAAGGCAGACAAAACCCCAAACCAAACCAAACAAACACGAAGAGAATAATCAGAGATTTTTCTTTTCTTCTATTGCTTGTACTGTGCTAACAGAAAACCCGGGGAAAGGTTTTTTTCCTGACGTTTGGGGCAGCTTTGGGGCAGGTTTGGTGGCCGGACGGGAGGGCTGCGGCCCGGCCCCGGAACTGGCCATGGTGCTGACGCCGCCCCCGAGGCTGCTCCGCGTTGTATTGCGTCATGAGTAGGCTTGGCTGCGAAATCAGCAATTAGCCCTCATCAGCTGGGCTGTGGTAGCTAATGACGTCAACACATAGATGCTCTTGGAAAAACGGAGTGCTTCAGCTTAAAGCCGTCCCAGCGTTCAATGAGATGTCTAACCACCCATCTGTACGCCCTGGTCTCCAACGTAAGCGCGTTTGCGCTCACCCTAGGATCAAATTTGGAGTGTGGTCACACACATTCTTCATACTTGCTCTAGCACTTTTATAATTTGAAGATCCAGCCTTTTACAGGATATAAGGTCAAATCATGCAATTTACATACACACAAATATCCAACCAGGAAAGATGCATCTTGAATGTGTGGCCTGATTCCAAGGGAACTCTAGGAAGGTTTTCTCTTTCCTCAGATTTTCCATCATGCCTCAGAGCAGGAACTTTGAGTTAATAGCCGTGCAAAGTGGCAACCCTGAATCCATTCACTATGATTATACTCTGTAACATGTACACACACAAACCCTATGTTATAGCTGTGTCAGGGAACTTCTGATGGCATTAACAATGAAAGTTACTTACCTGCCCAGTTTATGGGCAGAGTGCATGAACAATTATCAGCTATACTCTCACAGGGAACCTGTTAAACCTCTGAAAACTGTTCATGGTTCAGAGAAGCACCAAGCAAGCAGTAAGACTGACTTAGGAAGTTTGTTTGGCACAGAAATTAATGCCTCATAACCCTCAATCATCCTTCCTCTCACCCCATGTGTTTTTCCTTTTATGACTAAGGTGACCTTTTGCATTCAGAAAAACAAAAAAACCCAACCAAAAACTAGTGAATTAAGTGAACTTCCCTAAACCTTCAATTCCAGCTCCCTTGGAGGGGAGGGTTTTCTTTTTATTTCTTCTGTCTCCTGGCTTTGTTTCAAAATTACCTGCTCGGTGTTTAAAAATTACTTTTCATTGACTTTATAATCCATTCCTTTGTTACATGAGCTTCCTCAATAAAAATTTGCTTATCTAATGGCACATTTTATTTAAAGAAGTTTTGCTCATGACCTGGCCCAAACAGGAAAGTGGCAAGTAGGGAAGAAACATACAATATAAACATGAATTGCATTTTTATATGGGCTGACCTAAACTATAATTAAACGTATCACCTCAGGGATGAAATGAACTCCTGGGACTCCCCATGTCTCACCTTCTGCATGAATTATGAATGAAATATAGCTACAGAGGAGAAATGCCGCTCCTATTGTCCAGTCCTTTTCAGCGGAAGAGCCTGCTAGAAAGTGGGATGAGCAGACTCCAAGAGACACCAATGGTTCCCTTCTAACTGCATCCTTGATGAAGATGTATCAAGCCCTCAGACATCACCAAGTTTAGCAGCAATTTACATAGAACAGAAAGCTTCACAGAGGCCAAGAATTTAGAAGTAATTTCACTCTTGCTCAAACTGCCATCTTGGTTGCTGATTTCAATACAAAAGAGGGGTTTAAGCTCTACTATCCCAGGGAAATAGCAATAATGCTTAGATATTTGCAAATCACGTAGGGGAGGTGATAGAGGAGGAAAAATGTCAGTGATGTAAAATGACACTAAGCTATTGCTCTAATTCCCTAAAGAATGTTCTTGCACTTTAGCCTCTGCTGTTGTTTCTCTACTTGTTCTGCGTGTTCAGTACCAGCTTCCTCCAGGCTGCAGAAGTATCCGATTAAGGTTTTTATTAGGAACACATGTGGTAGGCAGGTGTGTTCAGTCAGCCTGTCAGACAGCCTGGGAACACACATGCTGCCGAACAAAAGAGGATGGAGCTGGGATGTCCCAAGCATTCTGCAGGCAAATGAACAGAGCAGGAAAGACAGGAAGAGACAAGTGTGCCCAAAGGGAATGAGGAAAACCTACGTCTGTACATCTTTCTGCCCCTCAGTCATCTGAAGCTAACTTTTTAATAGCTAGTTGAAAAGTGTTCATAAACCAGCAGCACTGAACTAAAGTACTGGAGCCAGAAAAGATTGCATTACAGCAAAATCTACAGAAAGGGACCAGCTAGCTGCAAGCGTGCAAAATACGTGAAGGACAGGAGGGCAAATTTTAGGAGGTGTTACTGTTGCTTGTGTAAAATCTGAGCTTTAGTCTACTTCTGTCCTAGTGAATATTCTGGACTCCAACTCTTCCCTCAATAGAAAAACTTGCCATTGGTTTTTCCACCACAGAGAATATGCGCAGAGTCTCCTTCAGGGCAGATGTATTCTAGGTTTCACTTCTAATCAGAGCTAATGAAGTGTGTATGCTCTCGTCAGTGCGAGAGGGGAAAATGAAGAGATGTCTGCTACAAGAAAGCAAAAAGCCAGCTTATGAAAGAGCTATTGTGACCAGATAGCCAAAAAGAGGCAATCAAAATCCTTTGATTCCTTGACCGTCTTTACTCTTTGGATGCAATTACAACCACTGAAAATCTAGCTTCTGCCAACAGCAAAGCATCTCCTGCGCGTTGCTTCTCACATAACATCTGCTGTGAAGGCTTGCATTGCCGCCTTCCTGGGAACCTTCCAACCTGTCAGTCTGAGTGAAAGCAGCAGACAGGCAGGCAATGAGTTCTCTTGGTTGGGAAGACATTTCCTATTTCCATCCCATTCAATGGAGCCTCAGGAAAAGCCTAATGCTCCCCACTCCCAGAACTACCATATGGACAGCCCAGAGCTATGCCAGGTATTTCACAACTAGAAATCATGCCTCTCCCTGCTGGCTGGCAAGCTGGGGAGATGCAAGATGAATCCTTGCTAAGAAAAAAACAAAGCAGATTTCTTTTCTTGACAAACTAGTTGCTGTTGCATTTCCTAATTGGTTTGGTAGGATTAGTTTTACAGTGACATTTCTATAACAGTACGGACTTTAAGATGTTATTACAGTAAGCTTTTTCCTCCAGCATTTTCTGTGCTAAAGCATTGAGAAAGATTTTCATACTGGGCCCTACAGCTACTTGTATCATGCATGGTGACTGATATGCCCAAGTTTGATCGCATTCCAGATTAAAGGAGTTGCTTTTGCCTTCAAGGAGTACAGACAAGCTCTGAGCAAAAGCAGACTGAGACCTTATGTATCTTCAAATGTATGCCCAGGAGCAGGATAATATAGTCAGCAGGAGTCAAGATGACAGCCAACACTGTGCTCACCAGATGGGTTCAGCTTTGCTTTCCCTCTCCTTTGGCATGCAAGATTGAATTCAGCAAGCCTTACCCCAAGTACACAATATGGTGCAGTACAGTTCCTCAGTCTCAAGAAATTGGTATTTCCAGAAAACAACTGAAATATCCACAGCTGGGTACCGCATAGTTAAAGAACATAGATTTCACACTACCATATCTGGAATAAAGAAACCAAACAAAAAACCCAGAAACCACCACCACCACCCCCCCCCCCCCAACTTCTAAAAACCATTAGGCAAAGCAAAAAATTACAGAAAGCACAATTTTGCCTGTCCCTTGCTTTTCTTAACAGGGAACTGACTATTCCAGTCTCAAATGTGTGGCAGACAAGGAGGGAACTAGGTCATGTCCCTTGCTGCATCCCCTGAGCCTTCAAGTTCCTAGTCATGTTTTTTGTACTATTGATCTGCTCTCCCTGCCTGTCTGCAGCACAGTACCTGCCAGGCGCTCTGGGAAGGACAGCAGCCTGTAATAAAATCTGCCTTAAAATGAGATAAAGAGAACTGAAAAAGACACTGGCAGGGATCAAAGAGTTTGACCCTCAGAGACTAAAGAGGGAGAAAACTGGCTGACTGTTTTCTCTGAGAAAGTGAAAAGGCTTGCTTTCTGCCTTACCTCAGCAAAGCAGCGAGGAAAAGCTCTATTTCTCCCACTACATGACAAAACTATATGAGCATTTCAGAGCTGGCAGGAGTTACAGGTCTGGGGCTTCCATAATCTACCATTACTACAGGACAAGTAGAAATTTATTTCACTCTGCATAGCTCAGCCCAGAGGGCTTTCTTGCATGCCAGTATTTTAGCCTGATTTCTAGGGTTTAGGATTCAAAAATCGACCGCAACTTAAATCTCAGGGAGAAGGAGAGAGAAAATATTTACCTAAATCCTATTTTATCTCATAGTTCCCTCCTCTGTCTCCCCATCTGGGTCTTGGTGGTGTTTTGCAGCTGCACAGAGAATATTGTCACGTGCCTTTGGGAAGAAGCAAAGGAGAAAACACTCCCAGAGACAGAGACTCCTACATATCAGTGTGATCACTTAGCTCAGGGCCACGTGCCTAAGTTAATAAGCTGCCAAAAACCAAAAGTCTATTCCAAACAAACTCGGGACCATTTGTTGGCTGAACCTCTAGCCTGGGGCACAGGGGCTCATGCCAGCTCAGGCCTTTAGGAAGGGTGCTAACAGCGACATGCTTCTGCACTTCAAAAGTCTGGGATGTTCTGACTTCAAAGTCTGCCAATTGTTTCACCAAACTCAGGAACAGCACCGGCTCAGCAGCATCAATCCGGCTGCAGCTAATGGCCCTTTATAAAAGACAACGGGCTCTATTCTTCTGGATACGTAGGTTTGCCTTTCTCATACATATGCGTCAAAGCAACTCTCAGACAGTTTAATGCAGATCATTTTCCCTGAAGGAAAACTAACCAAATATTAACAGCCAGCACACATGCCAGGGAGTCCATCCAACTCAGGAAACAGGAGCTTCTCTGTCTGCCTCTTTTGTGACATGGCAAGAAAGGAGTCTGAGTCTTCCCCCCTCCCGGCAGTTCACTGGGTCACACAGATCATCCCAGCTAATAGGAAATGCAGGATCAAGACAGTGAAAAGTTTTACGGAAAACGTGCAGAGAAGTACTTGGCACTCCAGAAGCTTGGAATTTCTCTATTTGTTATCCTTTAACATTTAACCAGGGCAAGTTGCCCTTCTTTTTAAAGCCAAAACTGAAAGCTGAAATGTGAATGTTTCACCAGCCCACGTCCGTTTGTACTTAAAGCCATTAACCACAAAGTAACAAACCAAGGCAGATTAGAAAGATGCGAGCTGCTAACTCTAATGGAGCTACAAAATGCAGGAGTACCAGCAAAGTAAGGGGCACAACGGACATTTTGTTTCAGATAATTTCACAGACAAGTGAGAAACAATTAATTAACAGTGAACATTAAGGACACTGAATTACTGCAGAGTACTTTAAAAAGCCTGTGGAAGTTTCCAGTGAGGAAAGAGTTGATGAAAACATTTAGTGCATGTATCTTAGGTGTCAGCAGAAAGAAAATATGCTGCTTTCTGCTGCCTTAAAGTTTCTTTCATTTTCTGGAGATAAGGATCTCCCTTTTATTTCTTCACAACAAATGTGCACATATGTGCTCTGCCTCCCGTCACTAAGTCAAGTGGAATAAGAGAAATCCTTCTTCAGAAGGGTCTCTGTCCTTGTCAAAACGTGAATTTCCACACCCCAACAGGGATACAGAATGATTTGTTATTGTATGGTCGCATGTGATGCATTACTGCAGGTGTTACATTGCTGGTATCCATTTCCAATTCTTTCAAGCAATATTGTTCATAAGAGAGAACAGGAGAACGAACAAAAAAACATTCACAGAGGCTTTTGCAATCAGATGATGCAAAATGGGGTGGAAAATATGGGCCAGCCTCTATGCCTGGAAATAAAATAAAACCAAACAGCATCTCCTCAGCAATTGCAACCCCGCAGCGCTGCAGCAATGTACTCACCGCGATCAGGATCTGGAAGGAGCTGTGCATGACCTCAATGTACCGATACTCCAGGGCACAGCCTATCACAGAGATGTAGGAATGGCTCTCCAGCCCTTTGATGCCAGACATTGAAGCCTCCTTCCTTACACAGCCAGGACCATTTTCACTCCACCATGACTGGTGCCGGGAGATGTTGAATGTCAAGAGCTCACTGTCCTAAAGAGAAAAGTGGCCAAGAGATCCCCGTTTACTATAAGAGCGTCTGATATGCTGTCAGATGGAGGTCATATTAAAATCAACGGAAAACCTAAAGTTTTAAGGTTCCACCCTCAAGAAATGATAGCACAGATGAAAATACATTGGCTTTATGTTCCTTGTAAGTATTCCACAGGCAGGCTTCTGTGGTGGGAACCATTTCTGAGGCAGTCCTGCAGCACTCCAACAAAGCTATTTCAGCATCACGTAGCACACTTCAGAAGCAGGCCTGAGCAGCTTCTAACTCAGAAAGACAGTTTCTAGGCTGCAGACCCAAGAACACTTTGTTAGTGGTTCCTGCACCCAGAAAAGTACCCTCAAGTTTTGGGTTTGGGAGATTAACCTTGCAAATCTAGAAGAAAAAAGTAAACAAGGCAGCACTAAGCACCCTGTCAGAATCATGTGTTATGGGTACACTCTTCCCACTATGGGAATCACAGATACCTGAGAAATATGAACTTCATAACCTTAAAGTGAGTTTCAAAACCCAACAGATCTTCCTCTGTTCCAAGCTTTTAACACATCTAACAAGTTCCCTTACCATTTCTGTCTGATTTCCTTCCACACTCTTCACATATGACACTTCTGTGTCTTCTGTTGACCTGACACACTGCCAGTCTCAGGTCACATTTCCCACCCGAGCTGACCTCACAGTGATGATTGCAGCTTCTTGCAAACACTTCCCCAGCAATTCCTTATCATCTCTACCCTGAGAGAGGCTTTTTGTTTTGCTCATCTCATCTTTGCTAGTTCAGTAATTTAAACCGTGCCATTGTGGGGGTTACACTGAAATGCCACACAAGTAGTACAGGAGTTCAGTATGCAACCAGGTGCTCATTTAAAAATGACAACACTTTCCTCACACTTGAGAAAAGAGTGGTACCCGCTGGAGTACCCGGGAGAGCTTTGGGCTTCTAAGCTTACAGGACATGGCAAAGCCCTCCCTGCAGACGCTAGAAGACAAACTCAGAACTGGCTGAATAGATCAGCTGCATCACTTCACATGTGAGTGCTAAGTGCTGGGTGCCCCAGCAGCCCTCTCAGGTCACTTTGACATGGAATCAACAACCCCTTTTGACCACAAAACAAGGCAAGGGGTTGGAAGTTTTATTCTGAAGGATAAATTACAAAATTCTCAGACAGAGAACCTCTGTGTCTCTACAGAGTAGAAACAGGTACTGGATATACACACCCCACCTAACCATTACTAAAAGGTTTAGCACCTATCCATATACTACTTCCCACTGCTTGTGCCAGGGTCCTACACAGTCCCTGAAGGAAAGAAGTGGCTCCCAGAACAGTGGCAGCCAGAGCTTGGGGCATTCACACTTCCTAACATGGGAAACCTCGCGTCGCAGCTCCTTTGCCTCAGCTCCCTGTAGAGTCAAGAGGGAAAAAACAGATTCAGAGCAGCTAATCCAGGCTCCTGCTCTAAATGACCCTCTGGAGAAAGGACTTGTCTCCACTGCCAGTACAGAGAGCCTAGCCAGGTAGTCCTGCAGATACACTTTCCTGTGTCCGTGTTTGTATCCCAGGGCAAACTTGAGTCACAAGAGCAGAAAATTTGAATGCCAGCCAGAAAACCTGTGAAGAGAAACCAAGTGCCCCACTAGACACATTGTGTAGGTACCCTCCACTCCACCACGGATACTCAAAAATGGTTTGCAGACCTGTTATTAAAATATGCTGCAGGAAGCACATGTTAAGAAATGGGGACAATTAAGTGAGAAGACAGCTGCCAAACTCCTGACATAATCACCACAACAGATGGGATGTGTTTTACAGTAGATGGAGGAGGGCACAGGAGATGAAGTATGGCACCAATGCAAAAGCAGCCTGAACAGCAAAGACAATAGAGAAAACTCTATTAATGGTTGGGAGTTTAAGGGAGCTGACTGCATTTTAAAGGCTGTGGGGAATAATTATTAGATTGGCAGCTACAGGATAATGCACACTGTGCAAGGTGCTGTGCTATCTGCATTTCTAGAGACAGTTTTCTCTTCCAGCTTCTCACAATTTTGGCAGAAGGGTCTTTGGCTTGTTCCCTCTGCCAGGCACGGCTCTTCAGCAGCCCCCAGATACCTCACATATCTACCAAATTGCATCTTTTCTGCGAAGCTTGTTCTTTCTCTCCCAAGTTTACACATTCTGAAACGCATGCATCTTCCCCAGCAAAAGCTTTTCCTCCTGGAGACAGGCAGCCCTCCTGTGCTCTTCTCCCTCTCACAAGCCACTCACCACTTTGGTTAGGGAAGTAAAGAATCATCTTTCTCAAAAAAGGGACTCAGTTCCAGCTGCTTTGCCTGGGGCTTCCCCCAGTTAGCACAGAAACAAAGCTGTTCCGCAGGGCACCGCAGGATCTACTCTTAACCTCGGTCCCCAGGGCTTCCCTCTCCCAGCTCACAGATGGTGCCTTCCCAAACCTTCTGCCTCACCGACGCAAAAAGCCCCTTCAGTGCCTTCTCTGCTCCTTACAGAGGCATCTACGTGTATTTGGCAAAGTAGGGAACAGGCTGCTTTCCTTCTTGAATCTCCCTTTTGTCAGTCCTTATAGAACTGGCTGTGGCTTAACTTTGCTGCAGAAGCTGAACTTGCTTGTGAATTAAGCCTGAAAAAGCAGAACCGGTGCTGGGAGGGAGGTAGGCAGGTGGAGGAACAGTAGGTCCTAACCAGCACTCGCTGCTTTTTGCCTACAATCGCGCCCCAGCTCTGTGCAAAAACAAATACTTCAGTTAACAACAGATTGGAAAAACTGAGCACATTTGGATTCTAAAAGCACCACGACTCGCACACATGAGCCATCCATCTCACAGATGTAAAGTGAATACTGATTGCACGCTGGGATTGTGGATGCCCTCACAGTCACAGAGACACTTCTCTGAACAAGTATCTGCCGGGAGCACTGCAGGGCGCGAGGGCAGCGTGAATGGAAGGGTCTCAACATCCAAAGCAATGCTGTTCCTTTGCTTCTGTCCCTGGCGGGATGCCCTCGGAGGATACCTGCACTAATAGGGCACAGTAAAAGAGCATTCAAGAAAAATCACTTAAATGACCTCCAGTTGCTCAGGGCTTGCTGGGACACTGGGAAGAAAAATCCCAGGATGTCTTCCGTGGTTTTCCAGCTTCATTTGCTAGAAGAGGGTTGAAGAGAAGTGAAACTACAAAATAGGAACAGCACACTAAAAATCAGGAGAAAAGAACCAGTTGCGAGAAAGTTTAGGAAACAGCTGTTTCCCAAAACCTTTCTGCAATGCATTTGAAGTCTGAACACACTGAAATACTCCTAAGAGCGGTATGCAGGTTGGAAGATGTTAATCAGTCCCAGAAGTGAGCAAGCCCTGCTGTAGGGAGAGAGAGTGACCGGTGTATAACTGCACTCCCCCTTGTTTCCTGACAGGCTGCTATTTGAAGGGCTTTCTCTCCCTCTTTAACCTTCAGCCCGAAGAGAAATATGAGCAAAGAGTGATACGAGCTCCCTCTCAGGAGCATGTTGAAGGCCAGCCAAAAAAAATCACATATCACTCTGAACTGTTGTAGCACCTGGTTGCCATCCATTTGCCATCAGTGTGAGAAGGAGGACAACAGCACTAAAACTGTAGTACCTACGTTTTACAGAGTCTATTTTCCGCTCCCAGCCTCACCCTGCTGTGTCCCATGGGGAAACTCACACCTACCTCTGACACCCACAGAGCCAGCTGTGTTCCTTTTCTAAAATAGTTTTCTGAAAGCTGTTCTGAAAGTATTTTCTAAGGGACACTATCAGAGATGGGTTGATTTCTCATTGCTAACAGCCTTCTGAACTGCCTCCCCCCAAATTTCCTGGATTATCAGGCAAGCCAGCACTATAACAGCTCTGGAAACAAACTGAGCCCTGTATGGGAGCCCCCAGAGCTTGACAGCAGAATAATTTTAAATATTTTCAGTTGGGAACATCTCTTCTCAAAATAGGAAATATAATGTTTATCTTTTAGTCATGTGTGCTGAATAGCTGTATCACCCTGAGACAATGGAGAAGCACTTTCGTTGTCTCTCAGCAGGCTCGTTGACAATGCCACAGCATTTAAAGGCCAAATCCTGGGCTTCCAGTTTCTAAATTTAGATGGAGTTGAGGGACAGCTGTAATCACACATGCATTTATCCGTCCTCCTCACAGTATGTTCTGCAGGTACAAAGTAATCTCAAGATGCTATCCAGATTCTCTGGAATACAAATAACCCCCCATCTGACTAATAAGGGTTGCTTCCATTTCCAGAGGAGATTTAGACCACCACCATGGCTCTGGATTCAGATCAAAGCACTGGGTAGACAAGAGAGAATAAAAAGGATGGGTAAAAAACCCTCACCATTCCAAGATGAGTAATTCCAGAGGGAAAAGACAAAGGAATACATTGAAATACACAACACCAATTCCTCAAACCTCTCTGAACGTTTCTCAAGCACATGATGAAGAGTCAATCAGCGTGGCAGCTGGACAGACAGATGCTCATATGTCTGACCAGCAGGATTTCAATAATTAACTCAGACTGGGGGGTTGCAGGAGGAACTGTGTTTCACACTCAACAGGGAGAGGCTTAACATGTAATTTCAAACACAGACTAGAAACTTCAGAGAGAGCTCCCAACAATTCACCTAACCAAATGGCCAGATGGACAAAGAGGAAAGAGGGAGAGGAACAGACCAGAGGAGGAGGAACAGCAATCTGGAAATTCGGCTGCGAGCCCCACCACAGAGCGGTGGTACAGCACTTTTGGAGAGCCTGCATCTCCCCCAGATGCTGCAAATGTGCTCAGAACTGTAAGCAGAGCAAGTCAGCACGGCAATGCTGCCAAAAGCCGCCCGGAGGCACATCACCCTCTCACTGCCAGTGCTGAGGAGCAGCCCTTCGAGTCCAGATTGCTCTATCTCTTGCCTGCTCATTGGCAAAGCACTTACAGGAAAGCTGGCATGGGCTACATGCTTAGGGAAGCCCTGGCAGCAACAAGGGAGGTGCTTTCTTAGACACTTACACTGATCCATTTGTGTCTGGCCACCTAATGAAGTTCTGCTGTGCCATACTTCACACTTTTATTCCTACTAAGAAAAGATCGCAAGATTAAAAAATGACAGGATAGAAATATAGGAATCAGGCCAGTTTAGCTCTTCCAAGAAGTAGAGAAGAGATTCACAGAGCAGGAAAGAGCATTTTCCTTTTGGAAAAAAAGAATAATTCAGGGTAGTTATAACTAGTGGTTAGGAGGTAGATGGTTAGTAAGTGGTTATAACTACCCTGAGCAGGGCTGGCCAGAACAGCCATTCTCAGGGTTTCCATGGCCAGGACAGGGCGAGCACTGCTGGAGGAAGAGCTCTTTAGGAAATTATATGAAAGACAGGAGGAAAGAGAGGGTGAGAATTGGTGGGCAGACAACCCAACGGAGAAAAGAGTCAGTGGAGAAGTGATTGCTTGGTAAAGGAAAGCAAACAGCCAGCCCCCAAACTGCAGTTCAACAGCCATGCACCTACCAGCCCACATTCTACTGATGACAGAGTTTATAACGAAGAGATAGTCTCTTAACCCCTTTGCCTAATTGCTTATGTGCTGACATGGGGCCTTACCTCACAGACCCCACAGCCGTGGTGCCCCTGGTTTCTGTTCTTTAGAACAGCCAGGCACCCAAACAAGGGGGGCACAAGAACAAGTGTCCATGCTCACCTCAGCCTTGTACTGCACAGCGCTTCCCTGCCTGCATCCTGCACTCCCTCACCGCTGTGAAATCAGATCTAGGCACCAGAGCACAAAGAATTCTTTGCAATAAGTGCACATAACCATTTCCTCATTTTTTCAATTCTTCAGGCTTTTCCCAAACTTGTTACAGCAGAAACAGTTGGATCCTTTCCCCTCTTTCTCAACCTACCTGAGTTATCACCTGTCTCAGTTGCACAGGGCTGTCATTTCCAGGTGCCAAGTTAACAAACTCCATTCTTTCTAGCTCACTGCCCTTTCTGCATTTTGTCATTACAAATTAGCTAGCTGCTGCCAGAGATCTCCCTGGCACGCTGCCCTCGTCAGGAGTACAGAGGGGCAGGCGCGGCACTGGCAGGAATGCCACTCTCCCACAGGCTCACCAGGAATCACTGAGGAAACAGCACCTGAAGACCTTCCTCAGAGCTATCAGCCCCTTCAGGGACTTGCACAGGAACACAGCCCTGTCTGAAACACTCCCCAGCATATTCATACTTAGTGTCATAGTTAATGAGTTAGCGCTTACCTGACCAGCTCCATCAGCCTCACTCCACCAGAGCTCTTCTAATATTTGCACTCTACCTGCTTACTGCCAGGCTCGTTACAAGCTTTGACTTCTTATTAGGAACTAAAGGACAGCTTCCTCCCAAGGCCCCTGAGGGCACACAGAGGTACCTGCTCCTCTGCAGCACTGCTGCCATAAACCCCGGCTGATGCTGCCCTGCCCTCGTCCCCTCCAAGAGCCTGCTCAACACATGCTTATCCAAGCCCAGGTGTCCTTCTGGGGTCTGATCCCAAGACCACAGAGATCAATATGACTCTGCGGATGTCAGCTGGCTTTGGATCAGGTTTCTAGGGATGCAGCGGGAGAGCAACACTACTCTTGAGTCCAGCCTGCAAAGCGCCACACTGTCCTACAGAAACCTTAATTCCTATTTCAGGTGTATCTTTTGTTCTCATGTGGAAGGGAGGTTTTGTTTTGCCATTATGAAGACTCAAATAACTTCAGTTAAAGGGAAAAGGAGGGAAGAAAGCAGCATCATAAGTTTTTCTTACAAGACAGCCTTTTAAAATGAAAATAACTCAGTGATAACAGAGGCAAGGCTGTAAAGGATTTTACCACCAAATGAGCACAAATACTCTCTCATTTTTGCCAGTTGCCACCAAACTAACAGCATGAATTTTTCATTGCCACTCTAGAGGGAAGTCCACTGAGTCAATAACTTTTATAGAATCGGGCTGCAGTATAACAGTCCCCTGTCACAAGGGTCACCCTGTAGGCTAAATAAAGGTTCTCTGTCTGCCGGCTTTGCTAAAATGAGCCATGGCACACAGCAAGGTTGCGAAATGAAGCTCCTCTGTAGTGGAGAAAGGGGAGTTTGCTGTCCTGTTTGACTTGCAGAACAGCAACCCGAGGTGCTGCAGGGCAGGTTGGGATTAGTAAACACGAGTAATCAGCTGGCTGGAAGCAAACACTGGCTGTCAGAGAAGCTCCCAGAGCAGTTTATCAAGCTGGTATTTCCTCTGCAGAAGGAAGCGTTTAAATAGTTACATAAAATTCTTTTTTAGTTGGTCACAGCCAACACCGAGATCATCTCAGGCTGAGCTTTCAGACCATGAGTAATCACTGTTTTGGGCAAGAACTCTCTCAAAGTTTCTGTGAATAATTGAGAAGGGAAATGGAGATGAATTGAGGGATTAGGAAGTTACATTTTCTTATCTGCAAAGGATTTATGCTGTCACTCTCAACTTGCTGTAAGCCTGATAAAAAACATAGTGCAGTTCCAATTATGACTGCAACTTAGATGTATGACCTGGGAATTTAGGCCAGATGTAGAGTGCTCCGAAGTGAACCTGTATCCTATAATCGCTCTGAGTCTGCTAAGCTACAGCAACACTTAGTAATACATTGCTTACAGCCCCAGCTTAATTTAGGGCCTGCCTCCCATTTTTATTATTTCTGACTCACCCCTCATTAAGCAGACAGCAATACTTAGCTTATCTAGCCTTCAAAGAGCTTCACATATTAACTCACAACACCCCTGGTCAAGAGCCATGAATAACTACCACTGTATTTAAGAAGGAAGAATTAAGACAGGGAAGCCACATCACCTCTGAGGCTGAATCCGGAGGAGACGCTCCAGCCTCCCCAGCACCCCTCTGGTTTGTTCGCTGTTGAGCGGAGAGAAGAGCCTCTCCCAAAAGGTGCAACGGGAAATATTTTGCCTCGTGTGGCCACCACCAGGTAGCTACCCCTGCTGCTGAAGTGCATTAGGTCTTTAGCAGGACCGGGAGGCAAAAAGGTATCAAGAGCTGGTCAGGTACAGAGATACAACGAAGTCCTTAGTCCAGATCAGCCCAGCCAGAGCCCCTGCTGCAGCTCTTCCCTAGGACAGACTGGCAGCGAGAGCACGCTCACTGCTGCATGAGCGCCTTCCCCTCCAGCTCACACACCTTCGTCCCAAGGTGTTACCAGCTCACAAAAGGATCAGCTGTAATCTAGTTAGCTCATAGCCTTCCCCAGCCACTTTTGCATCATGGCTGGGAGTTAGCTCTCCAACCCCATCTCCCCTCAGGAGGGCTCTGCTGCCAGGCTTGCTCTCACCTTTAAAAAGCAAATACACTCTACTGGCTATAAGGGCAGGGTCTATTCCAGCCACCACGTGCACTGACCAGCAAAGGGCTACAGAAATCAGTACGAGCTCCCAATTTTTACCATACAACAAGCAGTACTCCTCCATCCCCTAGTAAGGCAGCCCTCTCTGTAGACAAGGCAGTAGGACCTGCTCCCAGGCAGCTCCCTGCCCCTCACCCTAACCACCCCCTCCCATGCAAAGCCTAGGCACTCACCCATAAAGCTCCTACTCACCTTTGAGAGCCCTCCTACTTCTAAGTAGAAGCAGATGATGAAGATGTTCCAGGTGACCCAAATTGCAGTCCAGATGGCATACTAGAAGGGAATGGGGTGGAGAGAAAGAAGCAATAAAAAAAATTAGTTTATATGTATGTGATGCAGCTGGAGGCAGTTAAATGCCCTGAGTCAGCACTGCAATCGTTTTCTCTTCCTCTGTTTGTTTCCCATATGCAGATGGTCTCTTGCCTGATTAGAGATACAGGGGCAGAAGTTTGGAGGGTGTGGAAGAGCTTCTGCCATGCCTTTGTCCGGCATCTAGTTCTCCCTGCCTGTTGTGCAGTATCTTGGTGTTACTTTGGTACCAGTAATAATTATCTGATACCTTCCAAGTTTGGAGTAAGTACAGTAAAAGCACAGCATGCTGAACAATGTGTTCCTAAGCACAGCATCTCCTGCTAAAATTGTTTACAATGCTCGTGCCTGATTTCCCAAGGGCTTTACTCAGTTCCTCATCACTTGCCATATCCCACCAGAGCAAAGGCTGCGAAAGGCTTCGAATGGCTCTGAACAAAACAAACATTACTTACCACCACTATGTAGCGAGGTCTATATTGAATAGTGCCAAACAGGCCAAGGATAACGATGATGATGTGGAGGAAGTTGGCCAGGATAGGGGCCCACTGGTATCCCAGGAAATCGAACACTTGCCTCTCTAATGCAGCAAGCTGGAAGGGAGAAGGAAAAGGAGAGTTACAGATTCTGGGCTCATGATATTTATTCTCAAGGTTTTGACATGCTCCCTGAGCAAATCACTGCAGCAGCTGAAGATGTTACTCCATTCCCAAAGCAATGTACTGCCTATGAACCAGGTCAGCAGGACAGAACATGTGTCTACGTGCCCCCCCCTTCCACTTTATACTCATCCCACCTCCTCTGATGGCTAAGCTAACGCAGACCAGTGAGCTCCAGTGCCTGTGTGGGGGCACATCCTCTGTTCTGTGCACTTCACGATGGGGAGGCAGCCCTGGTAACAGTCCTGCAGCAGGACTTTTAAGAGCTCATTTGTCAGAGCCTTCAGCATCACTCCATCATTCCTGACACCTCTCATGTTTCTGCTCTACAGCAGACATCCATCAAAGTGAGAGAGAGGAGGAAACTCTCCCTCCACCTTCACCCCACAGAAAATGCTGCCACACAGCAAAGAAATTCTGCAAACAGATTGGTTTTCCAGGAGGACAGGCTGTGTTCCTCTCCCGCACGAATAACATGGGTCAAGGCTAGTACTATGTTCTAGAAATCAGACTCCATTACTGTTCAAGTGCTGGGCCTGATTTTCAAATCATATTTGCATAAAGATGTGCTTTTCATCTGTAGCCATCATCTGTGTAGCAGCCACAACTGGTCACCCGGATCTGAACTGTTGTGTTACACATGCAGCTGAAAGAGCACAATAACCATGCAATTGCATGCTAGCCTTTACATCCCCACACCCTTTAAATATTATGTCTGTAGGTGAAATGGTGAGTGGAGGGGGCAAAACGGTTCCTGCAGGTTTTTCCCCAGTGCCTGGCTGTATGCAGAGAGATCTTCTCTTTGCTTGCCTTCACTAACACAGTGCCACCAACCTCTCCCCCCATGGACCAGCGACTTTGCCAGTGCTAAGGCACAGCAGGAGGTTTCCCTGTCAGGGTAAGGTTCCAAAGTCTGTTTAATTATCATAGTAGTATGCTGGGATTGCATTATTGCATTTCATATTTATTTTCACTTAAATAAAAAATTACAATTTACCATTGATAGTTAATTTAACTACTATTTAGACATTAACCATGGATGATCCTAGTCCACTGCGTGTAATCACAGACTCACAGAATGACAGGGGTTGGAAGGGACCTCTGGAGATCATCTAGTCCAACCCCCCTGCCAGAACAGGGTCACCTGGAGCAGGTTGCACAGGGATGTGTCCAGGCGAGTTTTGAATATCTCCAGAGGAGACTCCACAACCTCTCTGGGCAGCTTGTTCCAGTGCTCTGCCACCCTCAAAGTAGAGAAGTTCCTCCTCATAGTGATATAGTAATAGTAATATAGTAATCCGCTATGGGACATCTTTTCCTGGCTTGGCTTTTAAACGGCAGATGGGGACCAAGCACTGGAGCATCTGTAATGGCTTAAAGCATTTAAGGATGTGAGTGCTCGCAGGTCCCAGTCAAGCCGCACGATGAGGGAAACCGCACCAATCAAATGACTATTTTTCCTCCTTCTTCCTGCATCGGTGGGGAAATCACCTTCACACCTCTCTTGGGCTAGGAAGGTATTGCAATTCTCAACGCTACCTTGGAAGTTCAACAAAAATCTGTATTTCAAAGAAATCTATAGCAGCCCTGGCTAAGACAGATCAATCAGCGAGGTGATAAGCAGATTTCCCTCTCTGACATCTCTCTTTACTGGCAAAGGGGCGCAGAGAGAGTGGGGAGGGAATGGAGGCAGTCTCCAAAACTCTCTCTTCTGCAAAATAATTAGTCTTCCCTTTGAAGCAATGCACGCTGCCCCGTTCCGATCCATGTGAACCGCCTGGAAGGTGTTGCGAGATGTGCTGCACGGCCACGTGTGAGGCTCTGGGGCTGGAACAGGGCAAATGCTGCTCCTTTCACCGTTCAGCCTGCTCTCCCCCCGAGCACAGCAGATTTTCTGTATCTCATCAGAAACAGCAGTAATAGGTTAAACGCTTAATCTTTTAGGAGGGGATTAACGCACATACCTTAATGATATTTGGAAATTTTGAATCCTGACTGGCTGGCAATGGGTCACTTGACTGTGATCGCTTCATCCAGTCAGGCATTTAATTGGCTTTGTGCGTTACATTAACGCGGGAGTATGTGCCACACAGAGCATCAGTTAGCTGAGGGGACACAATGGGGGTGTGTTCCGCAGAGATAACGCCCTGCTCAGCTTCGCCTCTTGCCTTCAGGCCCTGAAAAGGGGGAAAAAGACAGATCCTTCCCACCCATGCCTTCTGCCATGAGTTTTCCCACTCAGGCATCCATGTCTGGAAAAGCGTTTTCTTCTCACAAAAGAACATTTGCCATTAGGGCTGTGTGAAAAGGGGAAAGCTTGTCCTTCCGCAGCTTCGTGACGTTTCCTGGCTTGTTTGGACCAGGGAAGATGTTGGTGTGGCAAGTGAGAGGTACCCAACCGTCCTGGAGATGGACCTGCCAATCTACACTGACTTCAGATCGCGGCACAGCTCCTAGAGAGGTCTCCGGTCCCTGGCCACACTGGGTTTTTCCCCATGATCCCAGAAGTTAGCTTCATGTCATACTTCTGTCTTCCTTACTGCGATTGCCCTTGTCTCCAGGTTGTTTCTGTCCTGATTTACGTTCCTTTGCCACTTTCGCTTCATTTTTTTATGGTTTTGTGTCCCTGGGAGCTGCAGGTGTGACTGAGCTGATAGGGAGATCGGCTGTGCCTGTCTGCTGGTTCAGCTAAGGGGAGCAGGAGCTGGGTCAGTACGCCTCTGTGTGATGTGCGAGCTCAGGCAAGCTGTTTCCTCATTTGTAAAAATTAAAGCAATTTTCTGTAAGATGCGTGTTGATGACAAGCGCAAATGCTACTGATGAAACTAACACTGTATTACTAACATGCAGATAGCAAGTCTGTGCTGCAATCCAGCCATCAGAAATGCAGCCTGAAGCTACCCTGGGCTTGACCCTGTTCCCCCAGGAACCTAGCATAATTAAGGAAATATTTGCTAAAAACAAATAGATAAACAACCATTTCACTCATTACACTACAGGTCTGTGTGCAAAGCTTACCCATTAATGCTGCTGAGATTTGCAGGTAAACAGGGCTGATGTTTGTGCGGAGCTGGCCTTGATTTGGGGTTGGGATGTGAAGAATGTCGTGGTACCTTCAGCCCTGGTTCCTTCAGTCTGGCTCAGAAATGGCAGGGACAGGGTTTGCCCCTGCCTACAGGCACCGATATATCTGCACCCTCGTACTGAACCTCTCTTGGATCCCTCTTGTTGAGCAGGGGAAATGCCATCTTTCTCTGCTGCTGACAAGTTTCTGCAAAGTAATATCCTTGGTGTAGCATTCTTTACGATGATTCACACTATTCTATTGAGAAAGCCTATTATATTCTAGAGATATTGGTTGTAAAGAGAAATTTCACATATTGTGGCACAGGTTTCAACCTATTCAAAGCTGACAGGACCTTTCCATCAGGGAGGACAAGTTTTTCTTCTTTATGACTATTCTTATTAAAAACAGGATTCCTTCTGCTCCTTTCGCTTCTCTAGCCCATAGAACATTTTTACCTTTCATTCTTTAAATTAAATGATTTGTCGTGGTACTAAAATCAGAATAGTTGTGGCAGACATCTCTCTCCTGAAATAAACCACATTTCTGCTGATCTGAGTGAAACTGGAATAGCAAATAACCATGTGAAGCAATTGTTAGCCAGGCAAACAAAACAAGCCAAAGCTCTCTGTTGGGCCATCGTTCATTTATATGGCTGGGAAAGATAAAAAAGGCAGAGAAGGTGTTCTGCAGTTTACAGAGTCCTACCACGTAGCTCACACACAGTGAGCAAAGAAAGCCTTTGTGAGCCAGCACGACGGGACATGCTCAAGGTCTTTACACCATTAAAACTTCACCAGCGAGGGAGGCTGTACCTGAGCTGGAGGGGAGCATTGCCTGATGGAGCCCAGAGCAGAATAGGAAAATGGTCTTAGAAAACATCTCAAAATGTGGAACAGTTTCTTGTTGGGGGGTTCAAACCATTCCAGTTGCGTTTCCGATGGCTCTGGCAGGGCAGTGTCACTGGCTGATGTCGATGCCAGCAGGACACTCTGAGCTGATTCAACATGGGCTGGGAGGTGCTTGTTTAAATTCTGGTCCCTCAGATCTTTTCTATCCCCTCATCTTTGTCTTCTGTTGCTCCTGTCATGCTGGTAAGCTGGAGAGTTCAACCTGTTCCCCTTGTGCCTCCATACTGCTAAGGAAGAAGGGATGCTGATGAACGAATCGGTTACCTGTAATTCTTTAACTCCCTGTCCTTTATAGCCTATTATCAAGGCCATGTTATCAGCTAGATTTGCTCTTGTTAGTTTATTAAGCTTTTTAAGCCTTTATTCTTATTTAGTTTGGATCTATGTCTTTCACTGCATTTCTGAAATCAATTGGGACACAAAATAACACTTTCAAGATGTTGACATGACTCGTACAGATGCAGGAAAGATGCTCAGAAAGCCCGATGACAAGTACAGATACGCAAAGAGGATGTCCTGCCTACACACACACATCCATATGTATCTGTTCCTGCAAGCAAACCTGCTGTTACACTTTCCAAGTTCAGGTTTAATAAGAGATTTCTTTTTAAAATTAAATGTTAGAAATAAATTTACAGGCATGCAATAAATGGAGCAAATGGGGAAGGCTGATCCTACTGCTAGGGGCCAGCCAGGACTTAACGGAGGTACTCCGCAAAAAAGAAAAAAAAATGTTTTACCCAGAAACCTAGACAAAAAAGCAACTTGAAAACTCTTTTGCTACTCCTGGTCTTTCACCGCTATAAGGACACATAGCCTCAGACTGCTCCAACTCCTGCACTGCCCTTGGTCGGTGGTGTTCACAGCCGCCTCGGGCCCCTGCGTGCAGATCTACAGCTTCAACAGAGACAAAATTTGCAGCTGAAACCCCTATATTTCCTTTCTCTCCAGCCTGAACTGAGCAAGAGCCTCAGCTGCAGCGCTCGGTCACCACTGCGCTCCTGCGATGTTCAGGGCTGCCTGGCTGATTCCTGACGCGTTGATTCAGCATTTGATTTGCTGCCAACTGGTTTTGCTTTTTAAGAAGATGCTCTTTGTCTGTCTACTGTGCAAACACCATCAGAGTGGCCCAGACTTTCACTGAAAAAGGTCAGGGGTCTTGAGGAAAAACCTGCATTGATTTCCTGAGGTATTTTGGCCGTGCAATGGTTGATGGCTTGAGTTCAGGACAAAGTCACAGCACTGCTGTCCCTATGAGACATCATAGAAGGATGAAAATTTAAGTCCCGCTAGCTGAAACAGCAGGAACAAATTAAAAAGCCTCAAATGTATAATTTAGAAATAGGTCTATTTAGTTTTTCAACACAAATATCTTTATTTTTGGTTCTTTCAAAGTTTGGCAATACTAAACACCTGTCTGCTCTGTTTATTATTATTATTGGTATTGATATTATTTGTATTATTGGTATTATTATGATATATTATATTATTATACATAGGCTTTCTATACAATTGCTTTGCGTTTGTAAATGGTGAAACAATGCTACATCTAAAGAATCCTAAACCCAAGCTGCAGTGTGATGGAACTATCAGCGGTGAGCAGAAAATTCCCTTTTGTGCCAGTGGTTATTCAAGGTGGAGATTTGGTGGGCAGAAAAATTACTAAACAATAAGTCTGGGTTTACCACAATGACTGCATTTCTAAATAAATATTAATGGTTGTAATCACTGTTTAATTAAGTTTATCTGAAAAAGCAGTTCAGTGAGCCACTGCTTCACATCCCCCTAACCGAGGGGCTCGTTCTGCAAGGTGCTGCGTCCTTGTCTCTTCTGAAGTCAGCATCTCACGTGCTAATACCCGCTGCATTCATGAAATCTCATTTTTCTTCAGTAAGTGTTGTCAAGGAAACCTTTTTCGGGGCCCTTGTGATCCACAGCTCCTTTGCCAGCATCCCTCGCTGAACCACAGAGGTCAAGAGACTAATTGCACAGGAGGTCTCTGGTTGTCACTGTCTCTCAGACGTCTTTGGTCACTCTGGCCAAGGGACACAATAAGCCCCATTCTCTGCTCGGTTTGGTCCCTTTCCTCCCCAGGAGCTGCTGAAACCCCTTCTATTCACTCAGACATTAGAGAGGCCTCCTTATGACCTTGTATCTTTAAATCATTTATGTTTCAGAAGCAAACTCTGGTCACTGCGATGGCCTGGAAGACGGACGCTTGCCAAAGGCCCCCCCAGGGCAGCTGGAGAAGTCCCCATCGCGGGCGCGAGCCCCACACCAGGTCGCTGCCCTGCGGCAGGGGCTGGCCGCCCCTGGGGCGTTACGGTCCGGCAAACACAGCTTCCAGGCTGCACCCTGCCGTAGCTGAGGATCAGGACTTCTCCCACCCAGTACCATCCTGGGCAGAGCCTGGGCAGAATTAACCCCTCGGCGTGGTTCAGCACAACTTCCTCGCCAAAGCCCAGAGCATCCTGCTGTTAAACAGCTCGGCGTTGAGTCCTCACCTCCTCCTTCCCCCTGGCCTGGCACCTTTGAGGTCCGGACTCTCCCCTCCCGGCATCATTTTGTGTGTTGGTAAAGATGCTCTCAGGAGTGCCGCTGCTTTGACCTTCATCCCTATGATTTCTGCTGCTGATACCTTTCAGAAAAATCCTAGCTGCAAAGATAAGCCATTATTCAGTCCCACATGCCAGAATGCTGTTTAGCATTCCAGGAAAGGCACAATCCTTGCTAAACATAAGCGATGAGACTGGCACTTCAGTGGCACAGAAGCCTGTTTGTGTCTGGAGTTGAGGCTCAGGCTTCAGGAGGACTGAGGATTCCTCGTACATCATGTACAGCCACCAGCCTTGCTCGGCTGAAGACCTGGGCTCCACACAAGCATTCATACACACAAACCTCTTAAACCTTTTTTTTTTTCCCCAAGTGTTGGGTTGGGTCACGTAGTGGGCAAACCAGCAGGGATACGTCACGGGGCAGAGCAGGCACTGGAGGGGTGAGGCAGTAGCAGGCAGTACTTTTCCTAGCACGACTCTGTAGCCCGTGGTCCCTACCGAACGGCAGAGCCCTCTCAACGGGGTGACCAGCAGCCCGGTTAATTAGCTGGCTCTTGCAGATAACGTTGCAGAGGAGAGGAGAGGAGAGGTTGCCCAGCGCTGACTTTCTGAATGGTGCTGAGAATACAGCTCCCAGGAAAAAGACTGCTTCCTAGGAGGAATGTTTCAGTAAAATTATTGCCCTGTATTGCCTAAACTTCTCCCAAATCGGGGTCAGTTACGTGCCGGGTGAGGTTTGTGCTCTGTACACCCCCCACAGCCTGTGGCCCCTTTGGCTTTCCTGGACCACAGCTCGCCTCCGGGCTCCGTCAGACCTCGGGGATGCAGAGAGGTGTTTGTGCAGCAGCATCAGATACCCGAGCTGCTCTGTTCCCTTCGCTCCTGCTCGCGTCTTCTGATATCATCTAAGTACTGCATGCTGCTGTGATTGCTGATTGCCGAGATTAGCAATCAGGCTAAATTAATAAGCAGGTGCCTTTGTGATCCAGGCAAAAAAGCACTCTGACAAGAATGACAAACTTGTTTTATTTGTAACCTACGTCAACACTCAAACCTAAGTTTCCCAAACATAATTAAATTAATCTGTCGTGCCCACAATGCTCTACCCCCCCAGCTATTTTCTCCTCCCTCCGTTTCATAGCTCAGCTTTGGCTCTCCAGCTTTGCAGCAGAGAGAGGGCATGCTGGAACAAAGGGGACGTGACTGTATTTGCAACAGACATAAAAATTAATGAGTTTCTTCAACAAGTGCCTGACATTTTTGTCAGCCAGATGCTCCGTAAGGCACAGCCTTATCCCAGGCTCAGGCTCCACACTTGTGGCAGTCCTGCCTTTCCCTGGCCCTTTGGAGGACTTGCAGTCTACCTTAGCCCAGCTCGTTCAGACGAACCTGGGCAAACATCCTCGCTGCGCCCCACAAACAGCATCCTGGCGTGGCAGACAGCTTTAGCACTGGGGGGAACCTTCTCCCACCAGTAGCACAAATTTCCCTGGTGAGTGAAGTATATTAAAGATGTGCCATTAACTCACCAGCCAGTTCCCTCGGGAGATCTGCTACCATTTATGAAGCCATCTAAACACTATAAAGGCTGTGAGGCAGAGCAGTGTTGGAGATCAGCAGGAATTTAATTTTCTAATACAGAGATTTATTTCCTACCAACAGGCCATTATATTCTGTGATCCCTGCCTCTGCTCAGCCGGGAAGGCCATCCAAAGTTTGGGCTCGTTCACATGACAGGGATGCAGGAAAAAAGTGAAACTACTTAAAAATTAGCCAAGGGGTTGTTTGATACCGGGAATATACCCTATGTTCTCCGGACCTGCTATCTTAAGCATTGTCTGCTTAGCTAAAAGAGCCAGCTCTGCTGCTGGAGGGAGAGAGCGAACACATCGGCAGGACTTGCACAGAAGGTACGAGGCCGTACAGAAGCGCTGCTTGGGCCAGGGCTGCCCAGCCTGTCTGCTAATGATGCAGCTCTCTGGAGTCTCCTGGATGTCAGAGCAGCAGTTTGGGAACAGCTCAGAGATCCCCACGAGCTCTCACATGCACTAGAAAGACTTAAAATCATTCAGGGGTTGGACTCACGGGGTGTATAAAGCCCATGAGATACCAGCTGGACAGACCCAGTTTAGACAAAATTATGGCTATCTTTGCTATTTTAGAGGCACTTATTGCAAACCGCCATTTTATTTTGCCTCTGGTCACTCCAAAGTTGAATTACAGCCTTAAATATATTACTGACAGTTTCTCAAAGGAGGAAGAAACTCTTGCTTCAGGCTCAAAATGCCAAGCTCAGTTTTTCCTCTGTCCTGTCCACACACAGCCCGAGAAAGACTCGCTGTGTCCAAGGGACACTGAGAACATCCCCTGCCTTTAGCTTATGAACGAACTGGTCCCCTGCGGATCTAACTCACGGTTGGCATCTGCAGCACCTTCACCTCACAAAGGGTCAGCTGTAGCCTGAGTTACAAAAATGCCTCTCTGAAGGCAAAACACCTGCAGAAAGGCACCTGAAGCTGTTTTTCTCAACCGGGGGAATATGAGGGTGAGAGTTTCCTGGTGTCCACGTAGCATGGCCAGCAAACCCCCCACTTCTGCACAGCTCTGCGTGTCAGAGCACTCCTGGACTCAGCAGAACGCTCCCCAGCACATGTGGACAAACGGTCTCTGCGTCCCTCATCTTTTGGGGAAACCCCCCAGGCCTTGCTAGATGGAGCTCCCCGCTCTCCCCTTTGCTTGACGGTCTCTCTCCCTCTGCTCTGCACCTTCCACCCGCCCCATCCTGCTGCGGCCGCTCTCCCCCTGCTCCTCCCTGCACATGGCACTGGGAGCTCTAGGAGCTGATCCCCTTAATTAGGTCACGAATAGATCACGCGTAAAACACTTGCTCCAGCCAGATCCTCTGAAGGAAAAACATGCAAGCTCTGCAACCGGGGTAAAAGCTTGAGAGAGGAAGGATGCCAAAGCTGAAATAACTCTTCAAAACTTTGTCCGTAGGAACCCCGTTTCAGTTTCTGCTCAACAGCTGGGTCCCCGCTCCCTGACACTGTAGCTAAGCGGTAGTGTTGCTTTAATTTCCTCTTGCTCCTGCTGCAATGCCAGATTGCTGGGATATTCGTAAACAGAAGGAGTTTAATGAAAATTATAATTAGAGCCCTGCGGTGCTCTTGCAGGTCGCCTTTACACTGGGCTGCCTATTTACATTACAAATCAGGCTGGTGTCACTGCCTGAGTCTGCAGCAAGAGAAGAGAATTCATTACAAGGGAAGCGCAGGGTGGGTGAGAAACAGGGGAGAAAAAGAATTATGTTGTTATTATTAATAATCTAGGAAATTGGGATCTGCCATGGTCTTGCTGCAACTTTGTTCCTAGAAGGAAAGCCCATTTGTGATCATCCTGCAGGAGGAGGGGAGAGCACAGCCACCCAGAAATTTCCACCAGTAATTACTGTACAAACGGACCCTTTTTCATACAGCAACTGTTTCTCATGGAAAGCAAAGTGGCAATGAAGACTTTACCTCCCCCACCAGCACACAGGGAAGTGCTCTTAGCACTTCTGCTTCCTAATACCTAGCTGTGAAGTTGGGGGGGGTCAGGGAGAGACAACATGTGAAGCCGAAGGGACGCATTTCCCATCGTTTTACAGCTTTCCCTCTCCACCTGCCAGCAGCTACGTATGATGCTTTTTGCCCCGCTGTAATGCCACGAGCAGCAGCTCCTTGAGGAAGACAGAAGCCCTCATTCAGTGAAGCGCTGGAGCATCTGCTGACTTGAGGCACAGCGTATGTCCAGCTGCAGTCCCGCGCTGAAGGGCTCTGTAAAATCTGGGCCCGACGGAGCAGGAGAAAAGATCCCATGGGAACAACACGGAGGCATCTGGGCATCCATGCACTGACACCCAGCCTGATTCCCGCACAGGGCAGCACAAATGGGTGTTACCCCAAATACAGATCAGTGTCCTGGGTTTGATTCTGCTCCTGCTGCTTCCACCAAAGCCCTCTGGCACAGTTGTTAACTGTCTGTTTTTCCATCTATATAGTGGAATTAGAAATAACACCCTCATTTTACACAGAGGATAGCTGGAGACTTGGGTTGTGTTTGTAAAAAGCTTCTTTAATATTTCATACTAATCATCCTGCGGAAACCGCATCATCATTGCGATACCGTTTTTATTAGGTGCCCGCCTGCCCATAAAAAGAGGTGGCATTTTAGGTTGGAGACCTCCTCATGCTGATCACAGCACCAGCCCAAACCCCTCACCTTTCCCATCACTGTCACATTCTCAAAACAGAGAGGTAAACACCCCGCTCCTGTGCCTGCATCCCCCCAGATTCAGCCCCAGTGATGCTCTCACCAAATCCCAGCAATGCCCAGCAAAGGATGCCCAGTCAGTCCACCTGCCAGACCCCCCACTGCTCCTCCTCTTATAATTAATCATATTAATCCTCTCAGCTATTAATCTTACCCCGCCCTCCGTGGCCAGAGGACGTAACTTTAGTCTAATAAACAGCTGGAAGTCAGGACAGAGCAGATGAGCTAACGCTGCAGAAGTGATTTGGCTTATACAGCAAAACTGACCCAGGAGACTTTCCCCTCTGCACGTCATGGCAACGTGCAGAAAGTTTTCAGGCAAATTAGAAGCTGGAGGTATTTTAGGAGTTTGGCTGCAAATGGGCCAAGTGGTTTGCTTGCATTTCATGCACGCTATCGTCAGTATAAAATGACCCATTCTGCAACAGCTGAGTTTTCATCATCGCTAGTAATACGCTGTTGTTTGTGCTTTGCAACCTTACATAAAAATGTGCTTATTTCAGTATAAAAAAGGACAAAAGAAAAATATCCCTTGAAAAACTATAGCTGAAAAAACACATAGCCATTTTTTCAGCTGCAAAATAAATATCAGGGAAGAAATACTGACCAACTCTCCCCTAATGAATGTACTAGCAAACTTCCAGGCCTGTCATCAAAGCATGAAATGAAAAAGAACTGGGAAGAAAAGAGTATTTTGGACATGAGAAACATTTAGCGGTCCAGCGTCTGGTTCCAGTAAAATGCTTTTGACAGGAAGGGGTTTAAATTGGAACAAACAGGAAAACGACTTGTTTTCTTACAAACAGGGAGCGTCAGAGGCTTTCGGGGTATTGCAGGATTTTCCAATAACCACAATCCCCACAAACAACTTCCCCTCTACAAAGTGGCTAGAAAAGGAATCAATCACTATTGACTTTCATCTTCTGATTGCTTCACTGGAAGAAAATCAGTCGTACTTAAATAACCGATTAATTACCTTAGTAATGACAGGTAACAATCTAGCATCCCTTGCCTCCCTCAAGACACGTAAACTAGGGGTATTTCAGTTTTCCAGCCTCTTTAGGAGGCAAAGCCAATTTTGTGCAACCCAGGATGACTTCTGAGCTGCCACCCACACCTCAGGAGTCGCCAGGACCCTCGGCACGGCCCCAGCAGCACGGTCCTCACCGCTCTCGGAGGCGAGGAAGGCTGACCACCCCTTGGGTTCCTTCCTTGGCTGTAGCCTCCCCATGAGCAGAGATCCATCTCTCTTTTTCTTAAGTCAATAAAAGCAAGAAAACAGACGCATGAAGCGCTCAAACAGATTAAACATGTAAATACCTAAGGATGGAGATGGGGAAAAGTTTAGACACACATTTGAGGCTGAAGCTCAGCCTCTGTCTTTCACAGGTCAATGAACCAGCTTGGGAAGCGGAATCTGCTCTGGGTAGTCATTAAAGGGTAAGAGCGCATCTCTGCTACGAACTAGACAGAGTGCTGAAAGTATGTGCTTCGGGGCGGAGGGTCTCGGGTTCAAAGTGTGAGAATGAGCCGTGGTAGAAGTCACTAAGCCCATGTTTTCCTCATGCTCACCATTCCCTGCACCACTGTGTTTCCCTGCTGTACTTGAGAGGAGTTCAATGAAACAAAAGATTCTCATCAGGGATTTATTAGCAATACAGTATCACACTAAAAAAAAAAAAAAAAGCTAAGGTTTAACAAGTTCTCCCACTTGTATTAATGGCTTTGACCGTATCACTTTTTGTGTGACATCCCCTTTGTTTTTGCTCTTCAGTCCAAGTAGATGATGGAATGAGACCCGTGACGTTCACTTTGATGGAGGCGAGCTGCTGGCTTTCCAACAGTGTAAATAAGGATTCAGTGCCTTTTAAAAAGCATTACTTTTAAAGGAAAGCCCTTTTGAGTGAGGGCTAGAATGGGGTTATTTTCCACATGACCAAGCGTCCAAAGGAAAGCGGCAGCCCAGCCCATGCTCTTATCACCCTCCCCGAGTCACCCACTGGATAGATTTGTCACAAGGTGAAATAAGAGCAAGTCCTCAATTTATTATCATTTTCTACTTGTCCTCCTTAATGCAGTTCCTGCCAGGATGAGTTTGCTGTGGGAAAGTGGAATGAAACCAGGCCTTTCAGTTTGCTGCTAAATAGGACCGGGGGAGGCTTTCGGGGGGAGGGAAAATCTTCCTCATTATAAAGGGAAAATGCGCAACGCAGAGTTTTCATCGGATGCTGCCCAGCCTCCCAATTAGGATGGCTGAGACAAACAGTGGCGTTATTATATGTAACTGTTTATCCGGTGTCACTCAGCCATTGTTTATTTTATGAGCATAATTTATCTCCTCTGTTGTGCTACCCAATTTGTTTGCATTTTCAGTCCGGTCGAGTGTCTCCCTTTTATTGTATACATCTTTTGGCCTCCCACCAACCGACTCTCCAATTAAGTTTCCAAGAGTGTCACACAATAGCCAGGCTCCTCCTGCGCTTCATTTTTTGGATGACGTTTGCGTCCCCTTCATTTCTGCGCTGCCCTACCCCTCCCCTGCTGACTCGCAGCTCCTCAATGGCTCATGGTTTATTCAACAGCAAAGCTGAGTTTCTCTTTTCCCTCTCTTTTTCCCCTTCCTCCCCTCTTTTAAAATAGAGGCTGGTCAATAGGTGCCACTTTGGCAGCTCATTTGAGCAATCTTTAGCGGTCGTGTCTCCGCAGTGCAAGAGTTTGGTGACCTTTCAGGGACTGAACCCCGAACCGCGGGGCAGCTCAGACGTGGGACACTCGTGAACTCTTGTGCCTCCTCCAGCCACGGAAGGGGACAAAGACTTGTGCCTCCAAAGCTTCATCCACACATGGCCCTACCTCCCTGCTGCTGTTATCACTCCCCTCGGAGGTGCGAGACAATTCCTCATCCCTGGAACGACGGCATCTTTGGCTTGTCCCTACTCCAAACCTTCCGCCCAGTTTTTTCAAGTCTTTTGATCTTTTTGCTTGCAGGTCTGTCTGCAAGGATTAGCTAAAATAGAAAAGTGCTAAGCCACATTATGGAAATTCAAATCCTTGCCGCTACATTAAGTAATTTCAAGGAAGTTTAATCTGGCAAGACTCTGAAGTGAACTCCAGAACAGTGATAACAATATCTGCACATCGCCTCTTCCACTAGCCTGGCAACACTGCAGCAGTAAGAAGCAGCATCTTCCTCCTTACCGTAGCAGGCTCCAGACTATCACTGTTTCTGACGGGGTCCAGCAAAATCCCATTGAGCTCTCAGCCCTGGGTTACAGCTGAACATGGGGTTTACTGCTGCATTCCCATTGAGTCTGCCAGGACTGGGTCTCCAGGATTTCTGCTAGAAAATCCGTACAGTGTCTCACCAGCAAACACTGGGGTTCCATCTGAAACACCCTTTTTTTGCAGGTCAGTGTCCAAAACTGGGAGCGAGAAACTTTACATGTCCATGGGAGCCACCTCGAGGGAAAAACTTGGCAGCCGCGAAACCTGGGTTACATCTCATGCAAGGAAAGCATCCTTTGGCTAAGGGATCTGCAAAGGAGTTTACTGCCCCTCCACCTCCTGTCACTATGAGCTGCTTCAGAAATTCATTGCACTTTAAAAGATTCACTCAAGTATCCATTCAGTCCTAGTTCATAGATTGCAGGGCCTTTATTACACAGCCATATATTTAGCACTGGAATAGTTCTCAGCAGTTGTAGCAGCCCTGTCATCTAAGGAATAAAACAAAGAGCCATTATTCATCAGAAGAGAGACACAGTCTTTATTGTCTGAAGCCATGGCAGAGTTTTTATATCACCCTATCTATTCTTTCAGGCTGTCACACAACTCAGTTTTAAGCTGCTTCAGTGGCAGCCCTGGAAGCCCGAATGCTTCTGTAGTTTCTCACAGCTAACTTCCCAGCTAATGCTGTTTCAGACTGACAGCAGGACTGATCCTGAGCACACTGAGTATGGCCAGCGACTTAGGAGCAGGAAAGTTAACCTTTCCCGAAAAGCTTCAGATAGATGTTAGTCTCTGGCTAGGTCAGGAATAAAAGCCATTCAGGGTTACTGAAAGACATGAGGACGTGCATGGCTACAAGGAGCAATGGATGAGCGTAAATTTTAGGCACCGATTATATCCAGAAGATCTGGGTTTGGGCTCTGGTCTGATGGCAGAGCGTTGTATAGACTGTAGGACCCAAGAACACACCGAGCTGTGCGTTTGACCACTGAGAGAGTGGTGAAGCACTGGCAGAGGCTGCCCAGGGAGGTGGTGGAGTCACCATCACGGAGGTGTTCAAGGAACGTGTGGACATGGCACTGCAGGACATGGTTTAGTGGGCATGGTGGGTTGATGGTTGGGTTGGGTTGATGGTTGGACTTGGTGATCTTACAGGACTTTTCCAACCTTAATGATTCTGTGATCCTGTGCCAGCTGTCCCGACCTCACACTGGTGTGGCACCTCCAGCCCTCCCGTACGGTGTCATGGTTTGCTTGGTGGGTGTATATCTGGCATGGAGCTGGAGGAACAAGCCTGGTTCTCTGGATCTAGACGCCTGGGGATTAGTACCTTGAGATGTGCTCAGCATGAACCAACCTCCACCCTGTCTCTAGCAGCTGCCTGACTTGCTCTGCATCTCTGGGAAAAGCAGGTCAGATTTTGGGCCAGAAGACGTCTTCTAATATGCACTTCTGTGGTGCAAATGAGCCCGTTAAATGCAAACGAAGCAGCACCATTCACAGACCCAACTACCATCACCATCTCCTCAGGCTTCTGAGAGCATTTGAGAATCTGCCTGAGTCAGCACAAAGGCAGGATAAAGAGCACGCAGAACAGATACCTCTGAGAAGGTGCCATGCAGGGGCTCTCGCCAGCTGTTTGCACAGCGAGGCAGACCCATCCTTCCCTTGAATGTCTCCTCCCAGAATAATGAGATGGGAAACTAGAAGACCCAAAATTCTAAAAAAACAGCAGACATTTGAAAAAGAATTGCCCTTTCCCAGCTTTGTAATTTGTTTTAAGGCTGGCAATCACATCTCCAAACCCCCGTGCTCACCCTCCTCCACGTGCTCAGAAAGCAAAGGGCACGTAACAGACTGTGAACTCCCGTTACACTTCTCCCAACACCCGCTCTCCTCCCTGCCCAACAGCCAGCAATCTCCCAGGCTAATTAGCCAAACTGTATTCTGCACATATTTAGCATTTCTGAGTAATTAGAGTAATCAGATTTCTCCCCTAATTCTGTACATATACAATACAAGCAGGTGTATTGCCTTTCCCACAATGATATCACAAAAAGTGCGTTGTCTGCTGGAGCCAGGGATGCCAGCCGCCTGTCAGAGCCCATTCTCATCTCGCACACGGAAATCTGCTGCTAACGGATTACCAGTAGTCATGGGAAATTAGGAACTGGGTTTGATTTGGCTAAGTAGCCAGTAGTTCAGATATTCATGCAAGCTATCTAAATCCAGAAAGTCTTCAAATCTGGCCAGAGATTTGGATGTTCTCTTCACCGTCCTCCCGGGAAGAGCTGCAGGAGAAGCTCTTCTGCGCTGCAGTTGAACAGGAGGTGTTTGGCCCAGAACCTGAAAGGTGTTTTGGGTTCTGGGGAAGTGCAATAGTCCACCAAGTCTGAGAACTCAGGTTTTGGTCATCCTCCACAAGGTTAATCAGCCTGTGGACCTAGACCTCGTCTCTGTGGACCTGGTAGCTGGTGAACACACATGTAGTCTCTGCTGCTCTCAAGGCCTCCAAATGAAGGTTAGAGCCAGTCAGGCCAGGCCAGCTCCATCTTGTCCTGCTGAGGGAGGGTCTTTGGTTCAGGAGGAGTTTTTCTCCAGTCAGCTTCACTCAATAATGCCTTCTCAGGGAAGCAGAAAAGCTTTTTTAAGTGCCCATGACTACATCCTGGTTCGTGGAGCGTTTGGACGTGGTGCTTCCACCAAAGTGGGACTATTTCCCTCTTAGTAGAGTGTCAAGGGTCCAGCATCTCTGAAAGGAGGAAAGGGTGCTCCCAAGCCCCATAGCGTGGAGTCAGGCACTCCTGAGTATCTGGACCGTAGCAGTAATATCAAGGAAAGACCCTGCCACGTACACCCCACAAAAAGGCGATCTATCTGCTGAGCTTCATGTGGGGAGAAGTTTGCTTGTAGACCTTGGAGTACAACCCAATACACTCCCAACACAAAGAAGCCATTTCTAATGTGCAGGGCAATGCTCTTACTGTAGTACTGTAGAAATAATGTCCACACCTCCTAAATACGAACAAAGCCGAGTAAGGCCAGGATTCAGATTCCTCCTGATCTCCAGGTAGGTTAACCATCCTGGTACTGAGATTGAGCTCTGGTTACTACAGAGGAAATTTTCAGGTGGAGCTGAAGATAGACAGTGACAAACTGTTAATTGTGGGGAAGCTGTTTATCTGTGATAGATGAACACACCATACAGAGCACTCCATGCAAGGTTACACTCAATATTTTAAAAGTTCTGTGTGGGTAATAAAATGCTCCATCCCCTTCTTTAGTGTCCTCTCTCTCACCTTCCCTGTTCAGATGAAACGGTGCTTACAGATGAACTATCTCCAGAGAATAGCACTTGGGAAATATAATTCAGCGCCAGACGCTTTAATGGGTCCAAGGCTGTTGTAAGAGTCACCACACACACAGGACAGGTCCCTGCTCCCCAGAGAAGGGTCACAGGAGGCTTCTTCCCGGGCTTTGTATATTCGTTGTAACTGTGTATTCATCTGAGCACCAGGATTCATTTTTTATTAACTGTACTTGGCTCTTGAGGAGAAACCCAACTATCCTCAGTAATACTCAATTCTTGTTCTTTCATATGTTTGACCAGCACACTGGTCACTTGAGTGCTCAGTAATGAAGGAGAAAGTCTGTCCCGTATCATTCGGACCTACTGAATGGGTCAGTGATGTCCCAGGTCACTCGGGGATGGCACAATGACAGGGAAAGAGACTTGGAGAACTGTGCTGAGAAAAGAGATCCTGTGGCAGAGCAATGCCCCCCTTGATCAGGGAGACCGAGCTCATGGGCAGCTCTGTGGGGTGTGGGATGGAGCGAGCCGGGATGAGGAGCCTGGCCCACCCCTCTCCAGGCATCCCATCTCCAAGGATCTCATCGAGGGATCCTCAGCTGCTTTCTTGTCTCCTCTGAGGGCAGTGTGATGGGGAGCATATCTGCATGGTGAGGGGCTGTCCCAAAGTGCAGAAAGGGCATGGAGGCTGGATCCCCCCCCATCGCTGCGCCGCAGGACTGCCTGCTGCCGTAACGGGGTGGCAACTTGTGCTCCCACACTTCTGAAAACCAGGACCTGGGCGGACATCTGTGTACTTGCTCCATTGGTTCAGAAAAAATACAATGCTGGTCCCAGTTTTCTAGAGTTTTGAGCACTGGGTGGAAAAACTGGAGGGGAAAACAAAAAGAGGGAAGAAAGCAGATATTTTGCTGGTTTGAAAGAGCCTGGAGAGCAGGTGGGAAGCTGCCTGCAGGGCTGGCCAGTCGCTGAAAGGTGGCAAAGGAAGCTGGCACAGTGACTCCTGACGTCTGCCTTCTCCAAGCAGGTGATGAAGACAAGCTGTTGCCTTGATTCCCACAGTATATTTTCATTAAGCCATGGCAGATGGCAGCGGAGGTCACCGCTTCCACACCATCATCCTTTCAGCTGAGAGGTGTCAGGGAATCTGACACCTCAATTACTAAACCTAGATTCACCCAGACAACATCCAGGATGAAGGGGGAAGGGAGATCAGGAAAGCTGCTCTCCTAATTTCCATGAATCCTCACCTTTGAGGGAAAATCTGGGACGTGAGCTTCCCTGATGAACAACATATTTGTGTCTAACATCCTGACGCAGAAGCAGCTGTGCTGAGAACAAGCCACAGACACCAGGAAAATGGCAATTAAGACCTTGTGGAAATGAGACCAAAAAGCATCCCTTGGAAAAGACAGTTGATGTTAATGAGCTACAGCGAAGTCAAGGGAGGATCTATTGATCTTGCCCCAGCAGAGAACTGCTGCTCGCTCCTCTCTAGTCTGTGAAACCTCGGAAGATAAAGCAAAATAAAACTTCTGTTCTTCACTTCTCAAGGTCTTTCAGACACGGGCCCAGGGCTCAGCTAACCCAGGGAGCAGCCAGAGCAACATCATCATTGACTTTTCTGAGTTCAAGGTGAAAAACAAATCTGATACGCTGGTGAGAAGCAGCACCTTTGTTGAAACCCCATCTCAAAGAGTCCTGCCAGATATTTCAATCATTTCAGTTTTTCTCATCCCTACTGTTAACACCTACTTTCTTGTTACTACTTTACTACTGATTCCCTACATTTACTACTATTAATCCTCGCTTTTGTAATTCCTACTATTATCACTGGCAAGAAGATGATGAAATAAGATTATGACCCTTATCAGAGCTCAATAAACAAATGAAGCAGAAGTCATTTATTCTTATTCTGAAATCCCGTGAACTTTAATGTAATATTGTGATTCTGGCACAATTATGAAATATCTCAGCTTGGCAGTTCTGCAGGGCGTTTATTCATTGAGTTTCCTTCTACAACAAAATACCAAAAAACATTGGCCTATGTATGAGTAGATAATGAGTCAACTCAGCAAGGCACTACCCTGCAGGAACACCCAAGGCTGTGCTTTCTCTTTGAGGACTGATCCCCTTAAACCCCAACACAAGTTGGGGGAGACACGATGACATCAGAAATATTTGGAAGATGAAAACTTCCAGAGTGCGCAACGCCAAAGAAAAAAACCCCAACAAAACACAACACCAAAACAGCTTCTTTTTAGTGGGACTTTTCAACTTTTTTTACAGAAGCTTGAAAACACTTCTGAAAAGCTCAAAATATTTGGGGTTTGGCACAATAAACCCTCCCCATCATTTTCAGCAAATATTGCTAAATGCCAGAGTATTTCCATTTTTTTGCCCAGAAATGTGCTTTTTTTCCCTCCTCATGTTCTGGAGATGGGAATTGGGAAAAGAATGCGTTACTTTTGAGACAAAAGTTTCCACTTTATTGAAAACCCTCTTTCTACCAAACTTAAATGCAAAGACACAACCTCCGCAGTTAGGTGAGCTCCTCACGTCTACTGCAGCCCAGGAGGAGGGGACAAAGGGAACCCCACAAGCGTAAGGACATTAAATCACAAATTATCTCTGTTCTTTTTTAATAAGAAAGGAAGGTTTAGCTTTACTGACCTCAAACCCAATGTTTTGTTAATGGGAAAAGGGAATGCTACAGCTGGGGCACTTACTGCTGGCTAGATCGTAGGCATTTTCTTAAGTGCTCGAAAAGCTATGGGCTATTCCAGGGTTTTCCTGGAGGAAAAGCAATCACAATCTGGCCTTTGTTATCCAGTTCATTCTCCAAGAGTTCCTACTTGAGGGCCCCTGGAGCAGATTCTTGGAAGAGCTCCATTTTGCACCCCAGCCAAAATGATCCGAGTTTCCGTATATTATTAGCACACAATGGAGCAACGTCAGCTCGGGGCTGGCAGGCGCAGCACGCCCTTAACCCCGCATCGGCCGGGGGGAGAGGTTCCCCATCGGGGGAAAACTGTCTCCTTCTCTTCTTGCATGACCCTGGTGCTTGGAGAGGGGAAAAAGGGGAAGGCAGAGCTGCAGAGAGTGACCAGGAGAAATCAGAGAGGGTCAGGCGAACATGCTGCGTCAGCTGAAATAAAGCCTGGGTTCTCCAAGAAGAAGAGTTGACTTCAATACCACCCTGCCCCCAGCTGCTTCTTGGCTTGGCCTTTGCCAAATTTCATTCCGGGTCTAAAAGCGCTAGATGGGTTTGGTTAGGGGACACAGAGAAACGTGGTTCCTCTGAGTCATTTGCAATCTCCGCCACCGCTATGGGAAATGCGGATGTGGGCTGCCGGGCAAGGCGCAATCTGCAACGGGCACTCTGAAACACATAGCCCAAGCCCCTCTTCCCTTCTGCTGCTCAGAAGCTTCTGGGCTTAGACCACTGTGCTGCAGCGGTACTGACTCCAGCTGCTCAGGAAAAGCAAAAAAAAAAAAGAAAAATCTCACGCAAAAATTCAACTTTTTGTAAGAAAAGCTCCACAACTCCAAAATTACAAATGTTTGCCAGCACAGCAAACATTTGCCAGCACATTTTTGATTTTTTGCCAAAATATTCTGGCCAAAACTTGGGAGAAAAACTCAGAATTGTCTATGGAAAGCAGATACTTCTCATGAAAATATTCATTTAGTCAAATCCCCAGGTTTCTACTGAAAGTCAGCTTCAGTGGAAAATGCTGACAAGCTCTATTATTGGCACAGCTTTAATTTTCCTTTGTCTGGAACAGACACGGAGAAGACAGCATCTGTCAAACGTAGTCTTTCGACTTATGTTATTATTTAGCCCGGAGTATTGCTCAAGGACTTCGGGAAAGGCTCAAGCCATCGCGGTGCTAGGTCCTGTGCATATACACGAAAGATAGTCCCTTCCCCAGAGGGATTATAATTGAAGCAGAAAACGTGGAGGAGGAGATAAACAGCTGGGGAGAGCACAAGGTAATTTTGGAGGGGTCCTGAGCAGCGTGATGAGCAAAGGGACGCTGCGCTTCCCCTCGCACCTGCTCTCGCCTTGAACGCTTCGTGCTCAGCCGTACCACAGCTGCGGGAGCTCCGACCTCCCCCAGGAGATGCAGCAAACTGCCCCAGCCCCGGAGGCAGCTGCAGAGGAGGGGAGGGATGGGTCCTGCTCTCCCCACCCTGCCTCCAGCTTGAAACGTCCCTGGGATGGAGAGGAGAAAGCCAAGAAAGCCATCTCCACAGCCTCCAGACGCTACAGTCCTTGCTTCTTACCTTGGGTAGGAAGATGCTCTACCACCCTCCCTCTTGCAGCCCACGTGTGCCGGTCCGATCGATCCCATCTATTTTAACTCATGGGGTTTTTTGCCCAGATCCTGCCTTGCCGTGCAATCCCACCTGCCTGCCTGCCACGCTCCCTTTCTGCCCTCACCCCCGGCGTGCTCTTCATCGCTTTATGCCTCGACCAAACTGACACGACCGCTTGCGTTACAAGAGAGTGGTTAGTTAGAGAAGGATCTGTGCTGCCTTCAAATAGTTTCCAGAACTGGTCACCCCCTTCTGTAAGAGATTAAAAAGGCATGGCTGAGAAGGGAGTGAGGGAGAAAGAGAGCACGAGAAAATAAATAAATAAAGGTATATAGTTACTTTTGGTTAGTCTCAATATGCAGTCCCGTCCCAGGGCGCCTTGTTCTGTGCTCATTTAAAGTATTAGTCACTTTTTCCATTAGAAGCTCTTATTCTAGGGGGATTTATAATGTATCTGTAAAATTGTCTCCAGGCTTTGCTTGGCATCCGAGCTCACAATGCACGGACAGAATGTAAAGAAACTACAGTTGTTTGATTTATTGGGACAGGGCACGGGGAGGGAATTTTTCCATGCTTGGTGGAAATAAATTCACATGGTGCCTTCAGTGCACAATCACTTACCGCTCCAGAAAATACACTCTTTGGGTGCAATCTCAGGCTGGCAGAGAGGAAAGAAGCAAACCAATGGTTTTTCAATATTTCCCTGCCTGAGACCCAGCCCTCGTTTGTGGTTTCTCACTGTGACCCACACCCAGTCCACGGTCCTGCTGGGTGCGACAGTCTCGGTCATACTACTCGGGTTCGGAGATCCTGCCTTTGACAAGCCTTTTTCAACCCTAATTTCCACAAGGGCCATTTCTTAACCCTCTGCAGAGGCTCTCTTATAGAGTCCTGATTTTTTTTTCTGGGGAGGTCTAGGACTCATTTAAGTTTTGCTCATGTTTCTTAATATGCAGCAGCCCAAAGGCTGGGAGGGATGAGCAAGGGCTGCAGTCACCTCAGCACCTGAACGGCAGAGGTGTTCGGGCAAAGCGAGAGCGGGGAGGTGACAACACTCCTGGGATGCACAAACTCTGGGCTACAAACACCCCATCACCTTGCCGACGGTCCTCCTCTACGCCATCGCTGAGGATAAGCTCATCTGCAGGGCGGCCCTGACCTGGGCCAACATTCACCCGAACTTCTGCTGAAGTCGGGGTGGATCGGGAAGAGGGGGAGGATTAGGGACAGCGGCACACACCGGGGTCAGGGGGAGGGAGAGACAGAACCTTCTCGCAGCCTCCCTGCAGCGCCGATCGCAAAGCAAGAGCCTAACGTGGACGTTTCAAGGAAACAATAACCTAAAATTGGAACATGGGAAATTATTTATTCAAACTACAGCCTTCCCTCCCCCCTTGATTAGCAAACCACTGGGGAGTCAGCCCTGATTTTCTTCAGACAGACGCAGACGGCTCTCCTCCTCTATCTACGCCAGGAGCGCGCAGCCCGGGGGGGCTGAAGATCTGCTTGGTATTCGCATTGTGTACCAGTGCCTTGAATTCACACGTTGTTCTGCTCTCCAACTGGATCACAAACTTTTTCTCTGGGAGCATAGACTGCAATGATGACTATGTCTGTTTTATGCCTTTTTTTCCGGGGAAACATTTAGGCTGCAGCGTACAAACACTTCCCCACACGCTCACTCAGCTACTTGCACCTAATAATAAAACAATCTCTGTGAAGCATTGCAACTCAAATTCCTAATTTGATTTTTTTTTTGGGGGGGGGGTATTGTTTCGTGTTTCCATTCATGGTTTATAAAAAGCCCCAGTGAAGCCTTAAGGAACAGACATGAGAACATGTGAAGAAACACAGGGGAGTGCTGCAAAACTGAACTGGGAAATCCCAGCGCTGAAATCCTCTCCCCGACTAAGTCGGAGGCAAAGCCTCCACTGACCATTGAGGAGCCAGGATTTCACCCCTGGGACTTCGGTAGCGGGAGACACAGTGCTTGGCAACATATAGGGAAGATTGTGGAGGGTTCAAAGTATCAAACGAAGCCGAGCAGAGACACGAGAGGAACAAAGGAAGTTCACGTCATTATCATTTATTGATGATCTTGGCCTGATCGCTTCAGTGTTTTGTCTTAGCAGAACCCACCCTGAGCAGCAGCGAGTCCTGCAAGTCACTTGGCCGTGCTGATGTGAAAGCGATGTGACGATTTACAGACAAAGTTTGCGTAAAAAAAAAAAAATAATAAAAAAGCACCAGGCTGGATCTCACCCTCACCCAAGCACTTGCTGGGAACCGGCCAGGGTCTCCTGACCTCACCCCCATCGGAGCGCGGCTCCAGGAATTCCCTCACCATAGTTCACATTTTTCCAGCTCTACCAATTCACCCAGCAAGTGCCATGGGAAATCGCTATGGCCAAGGCATCCAAACTTGCTTAAGAATGAGCCAAACTGATTCTTTTCTTCAAGGAGGAGGGTCTTAAGGAAAATAAAATGCTGGGGGTTCTTTGTCCCCGTATCTTGGATACGAGAAAACTCCCACGCTTGTCAGAAATCAGAACAGCACCAGCAGCTCATGGCTTTTTCTCTTTCTTATTCTTTTTTCTTTTTTTCCTCCAGTGTGTGTGAGTGTGTGCTTTAAAGCAGGATGACATAGTGATGGGTTTAAGAGACAGCGAGTGTTAAGGTGCCAATTTCTAATGTAATACAGGGTACAGCTTCTTTCTTCTGTGATCACGGGTGAAAAATCAAAAGAAATAATCCAGGAGACTAAATACACTCCCCAGCCATTCAACTCACTCATAAATATGCCTAGCGAGATGCTTTGGGCAAGAAAACCCCACCGCTTCTATTCTGTATTTTGTTTAACTACGAGTCAAATTTTCCATCCGCATCTTCCGATTGTGCTAGCCGGAGTTAACGGGGTTGCATCCCCACCCTCTTCCCCCTCAATTTTAGGCTGATGGTTGACATTTGAAAACTAGCAGGTTTCTTCTAACAGGAGGTTCTCTCCCACCTTCGGCCAAGCGCCCGCTCACCGTCCCTTCGCAGAAAACCCACCGCTGTCGCGGTAAGCAACTCCAAAACAAAGAGTTTTCACTAGACTCAGCCCTTGGCACCGGCTTACTGTTCAAGAGAACTTAGCAGGAAGCCTGTCCTTCCCTGCGCGCTGCGAATGCCGCGAAATAAAGCCAATTTGGGAGAAGTAAATGAAATTAAATACCCAGACGCTGTCATTTCCTCTTTAAGGCTGGCGGAGCCCTGCAGCCCGTTAGCTATTGACAAGAAGGGGACCCTCCAGATCCCGGCTGGATGCAGAGACACTCGGGGAACAACCAGACCTTTGTCTATCGCCGCTCGCACCGACATGTAGGCGGCTGTCGTGAGGACGAGGAGCCCGTGCGCCCGCGGACCGCCCTTCCCGCACGCCGGGAAGTTTATTCCTAAATACATCTCTGTAGAGGTTATAAGCACATTCTCTCTCAGCACTTCATCCCGAGGAGGTTGGGAATAATTCCTCCCCAGCCGGCACACACCCGGCCGTGCGGGCGAGCTGGGGGGGATGCGGGCGAGCCGGGGGGGGATGCGGGCGAGCCGGGGGGGATGCGGGCGAGCCCCTCCTTGCAGCTGGGCAGACGAGGGGCTGGGGGTGCCGGTGGGTTTCGGCACGGATGAAGTTTGCTTTGCTTTGCAACATCGCCACCGAGCCCGCCGGGACTCCTTTGACGGAGTGATTTTGGTTTTTTTAAGCTGTATTTTATAAGCACGAACTTATGAATTGAGAAGTTTTTTATTTTTCAAACGTTTCTCCGAGTTTTAGGCATCAGTAAATTCCCCCGCGCAGCCTGACACCCCTCCACCTTCCTCCTCCGAGACGAAGTTGAGGAGGGAGCGGAGCCTTTACCGGCCCCGCGGCAGCGGGCACCGAGGTGCTGGGGGGGGGGGGGTGTCCTCCCGCCCCCCTCCCGGGGAGCCGAACCCCCCGTCCTCCGCCGTCCCCCCCGCTCCCGGAGCGCCTCCGCTTACCAGCTGCAAAGTGCAGAGGAAAATCAGGGTGCAGCGCCCGGTGCAGCATCCCATGGTCCCCGAGCAGCGCGGGCAGGGGCAGCCCGGCTCGCTGCGGCCCCGCCGCCGCCCTGGGGCTCTCCGCGCCCCGGCCCGCAGCTGCCGCTCGCCGCCGCCGGGAACGGGGAAGGAGGGAGGGAGGGAGGGAGGGAGCGAGGGAGGGAGGGAGGGAGGGAGGGAGCGGGGGGGAGGTCGCGGCGGCTGCCGGAGCCCCTCCGGGAGCCGGGGAGGAGGCAGTGGGGCCACAGCTTAAAAGGGCAATGCCCCGGCGGCGGCCGCCGTCCCAGAGGCGGGCAGGGCTTGCGGGGCGGGGGCTCGGGGCTGCCGCCGCCGGGCTGACCCCCCGGAGCCCCCGCAGGCGTGCGGGATGGCCGGCACCGGGCCTGAGCAGCCCCTGTTCCCCCGGCGAGGGCTGGGGGGGCAGCCCCCCCCCCCAGTTATTCTTCTCCAGCGTCGCCTAGACGGGACGCTTTCCGCCGGGCGGTGCGGGCTCAGCCGCTGGCCGGGGGTGCCCGGTCTGTGCCGGGGCAGAGGGGCGGGCTGGGCAGGCGAGCTGTGTATGGGGACACGGAGCCTATAGGGCATCCCAGGCGACGGGAATCAGGAGCTCCTCTCCCCCTCCCACGTATGCCCATCACCTTCCTCCCCGTGCAGGTGCTGGCACGCTCACCCTAAAAATCATGAAGCCCAGAATTAACCTAAAATACAGTGGTTCTTCCCAGAAAACTTGTCAGCGAGAGTGCACATGGAAGACGAAGACAGAAAGGGGGATAAGACAAGGAATTCTTTAAAATGCACATTTGTGAGTATTTTAAAGTATACACCCAGGCTTGTGAATGAATCACAGCTGACTAGTAGCAGAGGGATGTAGGGGAGCATCCCTCTTCTCCCAAGAAGAGCTTCTACCTCAGCACCATCTAGGAACCACTCGCCATATCCTACATCTGTGGAAAAGCAAGTCAGTCCACTTCCATTGCGAATAGTAGAGCAAATCCACGAGCAAATCCTTTACACACCCGAGTCCTTCACATTGCCTCCTCTCCAGAAGGAGGAGCGGGGTCCAGAAGATGTGGGATCATGTCAGCCCTCCCCACCGCACACGTTCCTGGCCAGCCCGAGGAGCAGGTCGCACACCACGCACTCTGATTGGGGCGGACTTGTTGCTAAGCTCAACACAACAGGATAAGAAGCTTTGGGAGAGACTTATCTGATGACAATGTCGTCTCTTTGCAATCTCCAGTGACACCAGTGGCTGCACGACAGTTTGCTCTGGTACTCTCAGGCTGATCCTTCTTCCTCTGAAGCAAGTCAGGGTTTCACTTCTGCCTCCAAAGCAGGGTGCGACTTCGTACCGTGCATGACCAGTTCTGTTTTCCTTTTAAATATGCATGCCACACTGCTTATTACAGTGGGGTTAGGAGGAGATGGTACCTGAAATGATGGAGGCTCTATCATTTCACTCGAGGAAAGCATTGCCCGACTATATCCCAAGGAAGCAGGATTAGTCCTAAAGGGCTATGAATGTTAAAAACCTTATATTAACAATAATGTTGTTATTCAAATCAGCCACTGGGAGAAACAGAACAAACAAACAAGCAAACTCCGAATACCTAAGATTAGGAGACAGACTCTGAATTGATCACAAATCCTACTGGTTTTAAATGTAAAGTATATTGATTACCTGACCTCTGCACTGAGCCTAACCAGGGCGTCAATTAATGCAGTCAGATACAATAAAACACGTTTTATTATAGGTGAAAGGAATACACCCACAGAAGAAACCAATTTACTTCACCCAGAAAACTGTGGACTGAAGAAGCTGTGGCAGTATTTGTATTCCCAGGAAGACGGTTTTTGGATGGCGGAGGCAATAGGAACAAAGACCAGTTTATTTTCTAATGAACGCAGATGAAACATTCCTTACAAACTGCATAGGGAGGTCTCGCTCCGCACCGTAGGGTCAGACGACCTGACATCAGAATTAAAAGAGGAGCTCAAGGCTGCCGAGAGCAGGCTGGGGTTAGGCTGCCTTGTGTTACGTGCTCGGGAAACTGCTGGGAACAGCATGGGCAAGGCTGGGTTGTGGCTGTGCAGGTTAGTGCCTGGCCTTTGTCCCATTTCTTAAGGTTTCCTGCATCTCTTGTACATCTCCCGCTGCTAAAAACCTCCCATAAGCGTAGCTATTTTCCAACTCAGTTGTACTACAAAGGAGACATCGTGTGAAAGAGCAAAAGGTATTGCTGCTGAAATATTGTTTGACATAAACAGGATTTTTTCCATCTGCACTTTTATCTTGGTAAGCTAAGTAGAAGGCAACCACGTGTTGGCTGGGACTCCACATGCATCTGAAAGAAAACACACTGACTCTCCTTAGTTTATTAAGAAGGGTGAAACCACAGGGATAATGTAACCTGTATTTCAAAGAGAGAGACTTAAAACTCCCAGAGCCTGGTCTTATAATCTTCATTGGTGTGATTCATTGGTAAACCTGCGTTGGTTTAGCAGGAGGCCTGGACACAGAGGGGACCTGCCTTTAAGCATCCAGGTGCCTTACTGGTTTTAGTGGGGCTTCTCACATGTTGAAAGTTGGACACTTGCTCAGTACTGTGCTCTCCAACCTCTTGATTGTGGACACCAGCGGAGGTGCATTGTGTTTGAACTTCCTGACAACAGGGTTGGTTTTTTGGTTACTCTTTGCAGGCCAATTAAAAAGTCTCCTGCAGACCTCCAGAAAATCCTTTATTTCTGTGAGATGAAATATTAACTTAGCTGAATTTGGACCTAATCGAATAAAACACATAGAACTTGGATCCTACTTGGTTTATTTAATTAGCAGGTGGATTAACAAGGCACCATTGGATGAGAGAGCCCAGAGGCTGCCAGAACACAGTGCCATCACTGATGTGCAGTAGACCACCAGTGATCTCCCACAGTGGCACTTGGCTCGGCACGGCCACAGCAGCCGCCAGCAGCTCCTAAAAATTGTGCGAAGTCCTGACCCATCTGAATTCCTGCAGGAGTGCCCCAGGGCCACACATCTACCCTGAGAGCTCAACTCATAAAACCAACTACAACTTTAAATTAGCAAAAAAGAAAGAAGTCCAAAATTGCTCCGTGTCCTGAATTTTTTACTACCCGAAGTATAACCTTGTCCTCAGCTTTTGACGGGCAAAATGTTGCTTTGAGAGTCCAACCTGGATGTCAAGAAGGATTTCTCCTGATTAAGGGGTTTTGCATGGGGTCTGAGGGATTCTCAGCAGGGATATTGATCCCTGATGTGTATACATAGAGCAAGACAATCGCAGGCAGCTCCATCCCTCCCATCAGAAAGCCATCAGGAGAAGACCAAGACAAGGGAATCAGTCAGGGGGTCATTACTGCAGTCGTCTCCAAATGCTTTGCCACAGGTATGCTTAAGAGATCCTAGATGTTTCTTTTTAACTCCTTTAATTCCCAAGGATGCCCCTTCACTTCCAGATCCTGATGCACATGCTGGTCACGTCCTGACTTCATGAGGAAAAGAAATCCAGTTGGGAACCATCCTCAGGTTCGAATGATGCTCCAGAGACCAAATGTCCCTATTCTCAGCCAGTGCTCGAATCAGGAACCTCTTCCCATCCAAATCTGATGTGCCGAGGGGGTGGCATGGATCCAACTGCACTGCCAGGGGAGATCAACCTGCAGCAACGGGACCTTGTTACCTGTTCCTGACTGACACATCCAAATTATTTCAAGAAGTCACAGGTTTACTTCAGAAGAAATCAAGAAACAAAGTTAGCATGCTTGAAACAAAGCAGCAGTATGTTACCACAGCTGGTTATCCCTCATATCTGCAGCCTCCTTGCTCTGACAGATCAAGATGAGCAATAGAGGCTAAAAGTATTAGCTGGGGACACGTCTCTTCGCAGCCCAAACCCTGTAATTGTCACAGCTGCTGAAAGCTATGGATGGTCTTACATCCCACGATACACGTGGGGTGCATTATTGCGCTCAGTTCATTTACATTCACCTCCTCTCCATTTTAAGAACCACATCTGGGTCACAGTGCCTTTACAGACGTCTGATCAAACGCAGTGGTGTCAGAGTACTCCAACCTTATCAATGCCACATCCGAGAGGCAAAACGTGCCTGTCCCAGTGCTTTATGGCTTTACGAGCTAATCAGCCAGCCCGCTGCCCTCCTTCAGGGCAGACAGCAGCCTTCCCAAGGTGGCATGTCACATCATATTTCTCTATCACAAATTAGAAGTAAAACCCGCTGCCAGTCGTCTGACTGATGGCAGCTTTCCGCTGTGTGCAGCAATATTTCGCAAGGGACACATTCAAAACGATCAATTGGAAAGTCTTCACGTAAGAGCTGGGTGAGCTGTGAAGCTTCCTGCCACAGGACACCGTGGATGCTCAAAACGTATATGGGTACAAACGGATTAGGATAAATCATCTTCCTGGGCGGGAGGAGGAAAGGGCACTAGCCTCTGCCCTGCCTCCTCGAAAGAGTAATTGGATGCGGTGACTGGAGGTTGCCACCACTCACCTTGGGCAGCCAGGTCTGGCTTATAAGAACTGGACTTTGTGATATTCCCATGTGTCTTACTGAAGACTTTTTTAACTAGAAAAGGATTACTGAACCAGCTAGAGAGAGATCATGCAAAAAGGGCAAGGACTTTTGACCTTCTAATTTTAAACTTGTAATTTTTTAAACCTCTCATTACCCTGCGGTAATAACTAGAGAGTTGTTACAGAGCTCAGCTGCTCCAGAACTGAAGCCAGCTGAAGCCAAGACAATCGAAGTAGAAGACCTAAGAGAGGTGGCAATAGCACAGACATGTCCTTCTTCTCTCCAGAGGGACCAGAGAGGCAGAGAAGCCCAAACTGCACAGCACTGCAGCAGTCCGCCCTCAGCTGGCGATGTCCAAAGGACCCACACTCTGCTCTTCCCCTCCTTTTGCAGTCTGGTGAATACATCCCAGAGAAAATCAGCCCTGTGAGAGCAAAGCACAATGTTTTAAAAATTGTTCTCATCACTACACAAGAAAGGAAACAATCTCAATGACTTCTATGCTTTGAAATGGTTCCCCAGCAGCCCGGGGCAATCTGTAAAATTTATCAAAACTGGTGTGTGAAATCCATCATTTTCCCTCTGATCCCTGTGAAGTCTTGGATGTTGGGGGGGAGGCAGCTCCTAATCAGGCTTTTCGGCATTTCTACACCACCGTCATCTACATTCTGCATTTGTAATTCCCTAATATTAACTTGCTGAGCTGCACAACAAATTCTCATCACTCTCTGATGAGCAAGTGGAGGATGGCAGAGGTGGAAGGCAGATTCACAAACCTCTCCGGAATGTCAGAATAACAGCAAGGTGAACAATTTGTCCACATCTAGCTGATACAGCTACCTTGTTTGTATGATCAAGGGCTTGTACGAAGGAAACATGACCGGTATTGTTCCTCCCCTGGATCAAATGCATAGGCACCCGCTTACCGCTACAGTGGAGTCAAGGTTCGAATTCATGCTTTTACAGCTTTAATAAGATGCCTTGACAATTCTGCCATAACATTCCGCAAGCAGCCTTTCAAATAACTCTTTTTCTACTTCTCCATGACCATAAAGGAAAAACACAGACAGAAACACCCTGGAACCTGCCAGCATTTTTGTTTGTCTGAGGGGGGTGCCTTGTGCCACGGACCACCACCTCACCCCAGCAGCAGCACTGAAGAGCCTCCCTCGTTTGCTGAAATTCCCAACCTGTCTTATTTACAACCTGGAGAGCGAGAACATGAAACAACTACCGAACTACTTTGGGAAGAGCTGCTCAAATTAGGGTCATAGCAGCTCGGGGGATCGCGTGTCAGCATTCCTGGGTAAACGGCGCAGGTGCTTTCATAGGCAGGGCCTCGGGTGGAGAGGAGGGAGTGCCCGAAGGGTTAATTCACGCAGGAAAAGCAAGCTGTCACAGCTGACATCCCAGCATCTCAGCCCATGCAATCTGAGTAGCTGGCATGGTTGCAGCCACATTTCCAGCTGCAATTTCACTAGGCAGTGTGACCAAGAAGTAATTCAACGCAGCTGCCAAGGTCCCTGGGTATTGATACCAAGTGATTATTCAAGGTTTCCATGCAACAGTTGCATTTCTCAAATTATATGACAAAAAAAGAGCCTAAAGGGTGAGAGCGCTCTCCAATTTTGGGCATCAGCTTAGGGCGCTCTCGTTTAGACAAGCTGCTTCCTCACTTGCTTAGGAATAATTTTTTCCTCTCAAATGATTACGAGCTTCCCCAAGCCAATTTAACAAGTCTCATGTGATACAACGGAGAAGAAATCAATAACAAGTTTCTTTTAGAGTGTCTTCTGAAGGACATCAACAGCAGTGTGTGTACGAGCGAAGCGTGTCAGGAGCGGACGTATACGAGTACTGCCCCGCGGCTGGTAGGAAGCGTGCAGTCAGAAGCTATTCAAACACATGCATACACAAAACAGAGCTACTTTTCTGCCCTGTTTTCAGTGATATTCTTTCCAATCCCAGCCAGTGAGAGCTAATACATATTAAGAAGTCAGCAGTGTCAGGTGCCACCAGGCTGAAGGAGCATTTTTTTACACACATTTACTTTAGAATGAATTAATTGCCTTGGAAAGAAGCCACTTGAACCAGCCTCCCAAAGTTCATTCTGAGTATCCACAGAGCAGATACAGGCAGCTAGCAGCACTTCCAGGCTTTTTCATCCTGCCAGGACCATGCTAGATGGCCACTTTGGTAGCTTTGATTGACAACGATACAAACTGTGATGTGACACACATGTATGTGACATTAACACAAAATTAAAGCTGCGCGCAGTAATAGCTACTTGTTAAAGAAAAGCTTTTGCTTTTCTGTTTGCTGTTTTAATATCAAAGGTAAGGCTTCCTGCTGTCTCATACGAAGACCTTCCAAATTTTGTCTCATTACTGAAATGAAAAATACGTGCAGAAGGTCTGATGGGGGTCTCGAAATACGAGTAGCTGCTTAAGCTTTCCTCCAGCTCTAGCTATGAAGTGGAGAAACATAATGAAAGGATGTCTTAGAAACCTGATTGATAGTAGAAATGCACGCATTAAAATGCACTCCCAGCTGCATGGAGGAGTGGGCACGGTGAGCTCAAATCAGAAGTGAATTTCCTATAAATATGCAGTGGAGGGACGGGGGTTGATTACTCTCCTGATCTTGTCTGTGCTTTGAAGAGCTGGACATGAAATTCAGCGCCGGAGGCTGCGGTGTGTGCTTCGCAGTGTAGGCAGGACTCCTTGTTTTAGCCGCAGGACTAAACTGCTGCCTAAACTCCAGCTTCTCTTGCCTGACTACCAGTGGGGCTGCACTGCTAATTAGATGTAGTTACAGATTTTGCCAGTGTCAAGTTAACGGAGGAAATGTACCAGAAAAGCCCTTATACACGGGTTTCTCAGCTGAAAAGGAAGGACAAAGTAATGTTCCCCCGTGCAATGAGAGGGAAGTGATTATTTTATTAAGTGCATGTGGCATTTCTATAACCTCATGGCAATATTCATTGTAGCTGGGTAAGGTTGCTATGCTGTCGCTGCCAAATGCAATGAATATCAATAGCCCTGAATCCTATAATTAATAACAAATAAATCTTATTTATTCAGCATGATAAATAATAATAAAAAATAAACATTTAATAACAACTGAGCTGATGTTTCATCCCATGGCAGAAAATATTTCACACATTACTTTTTAAATATTTGTTGTTAGGTGACATAATGTTAGTAGGAATGAGCTTCTGTCAAGATTTACAAAATAAGGCACCCCCTGAAGTCACTCCGAGTTCTCAAGCCTATCAAGTTAAAAATGAGATCGAGTCTTTGGTGGCTCAGGTGACAACCTGCTTACCATTCTCAGGGTGCCATCAGAGCATGCAACACACAGACGTACCAAAAAACCCTCCAAGAAAAGGGTGTTATCACATTCCCATCAATTAACGAGACTACTCATGGAGCTAAAAGGGCTGAGTTCGGGGGTTTAATATTATTCACACAGTTACAGTTACATAAGTCATATGGAATGACAACGCAGAACTTGAGTGGTGACATTTATCATGCAAACAGGTCTATTCCTTGCTCCTCGCTCTTTAGATTTATTACACAGATTTATCTAACAAGGGTATCTACGTTTCTTTTTGTTCCCCTTCAATTTGAGCGTTGTGACATCCTGTACATTACTCTGATATAGTGGCTAATCTCAGGTGTGTTGGGAGAGAAAAAGGCAATAAAACTCCACGGCTTCTCAGTCCACAAGAGCTGTTAGTACCGAGTATTGTATTCAGCCCACATAGGTGTTAATAAACAAGTCAAAATAGGGTTTTGTTGTTTCTCTTTTTTCTTTAGTATTTGAAGAGTTATGAGGAATCCCTCCCAACCCCATGCTCATGCTGGCAGCTATTCTAGAAGAGAATTTTTCAGGTATTTATGTGCAATTTAAACTGAGTGGTAATGCCACTTCATTTATGTCAGGGACTGCAATATTTAATAGCCAAAATGAAGTCTTATTAATAGATTAGAAAGGGTTCAGGAAAGCTGTAAAAGAGGAAAAAATGAAAACGAATGCTCTTTGGTTTAAATCCTGTTCCAGAGGCTTTTTTTTAACCTCAGAAGTTTCAAAGCCATCGTTCAAAATTATTAACTTACAAGCAAAATTGCACACTACGTAGGTTCTTTTAATAAGCTTTCACTTGCTATTAGTCTTCCTCACTGCAATTATGACGCACATATTCCTGCAATCTTTGCAGAATTGGGCTCTAGTTGTCTTTTGTGCTCTCAGATTGGACTACCCTTTACATGTTTGAGTATTATCCTTTTGTAGCCAAGTAAAATTATTTCTATCTGAAAAATCTCAACAAGGAAAACAGCTCAAAGAGACTGCTGTTATATTTTTTTACCCTGTAATTTGTTCCTTATCATCACACTTCATATGTGCTTGACGGTGGCCATAACAATTAACAATGGCAATTGTGCTAAAAATGTTTGTAATTTAGTTTCAAGCTAGAATCAGTTCATAACTAGAGAAAGGGAAGAAGTAGGGAATACAATGCAGGATGCCTTTGTAAATGTTTCTTGTTGGCATTATCTATTATCTTAGAATAGATACTTGTCACACATTGCAGAGATGGGAAGAGAGCTATGCACCCATCCCAAATTCCGGGAACGGAGCAAACTGGACTTGCCAGGGAACGGCATGCATTTATTTGCTTGCTAAGAAAGGCAAGTATTTGTGGCTTCCCTTCATACCTACTGAAAACCAGACAGTCCCATCCTGCAGCCCTCACTCCTGTAGGTAGCAAGTCTTTGCTGCTCACTGTACATCACGGGTTGAAGATGACTCCTGGTTCAGGGAAAACTGCAATATTATTACTATAGTGAAAACAGCACTATTTTGTGCTGCTTTAGTGATAGCAATTCTGATCTCTGAAAGACAAAGCTGCCACTGCAAGAGTTTGCTGCCCAGACAGAGTGGGAACATGCATGTTTGATAAATTAAGACCACGGGAGGCATCAGTCTCCTAGCCCTGCACCGCAACAGATGAAAAATGTTGCCCAACACTGCTCCCCTGAGGCTGTGAGCACAAGTATTCAATGTGCAACGCGCGCCCTTCCAGACCCGCTGCGGAACCGCCACCAATCACTGGACTATCTACCAATTATAACGGAAAAACTAAGATTAATATTCTCATTAGATCCTGTAATACAGCGCCTGTGTAATGGGAACCTCATTGCCCATTAGTTCATGTTTACCAGAAAATAATGGTGCTTATCAGAAGAGACCACTTTCCCCTTAACTGGAAGAGCAAATTATTTAAGCAGAGTTTGCTTTGTATTTCGTACCCCTCCCTCTGTCCTTCATATGCACACACACTTAAGGGCCCATTATCTTCCCGTTGATGCAAGGGGGTTATGTCTGTAGCTACTATTAATGGTAATGAAAATGGCTATTGTTAAGCTCCCCTGCGCTGATAGTAAGATAATAGCCTACTTATTAAGTATGAAGGCCAGACTAGGAGTTGCACTGAAAATGAGCAGCATATTGCCTCTGTGGGATTCATTCCTAAATGCTAAAACATTGCTCTGTGCCTACAGTTGGCATTAAAACAAAATTAGAGACTGAATGAAGGGTTAAATCACTGACGGTCCCTGGCTGAGACCCTACTGTGATACACAGAAGCTTTACTTGCATATTTTAGTTATTTGCTGAGCAGAGATGATAATAGGATGTTTCAAGACGTGTAACTCCCTTCCTGACAAGGTCAAATGGGCCTTGAGGTAGCTCATTATGCCTCCTGAGTGTATCATTGATAACAGGGACTCAGGACCTTTATGTCAAGATAAGTGCCAAAGAACTAGTTCAAACTGACCTTTTTGTAACATTCCGAGGCCAAAGGATGGATGAGCCAATTCCATGACTATGTATGGACAAAGGAAGCCCGAAGTTCAACTAGCGGACAGTGTGAGGAAGACTATGAATGACCACTGGAGGGTGAAAAGACCCTAACCCTAATTTTACTGCACATGCTTGGACTATGCAAATGAATTCCGGGGACTCATCCACGTACGACCGCCCTTTTTAGAGATCTGATGAATACGTATGATTTTTCTATATATGAACTGAGGTGCTTTGCTAACCTGTTGGAGCACTCGTGGTGGACAAATCCCCAGTGCTGCCCAGCGCTGTATTAAAGAATGCCTGCTTAATAACAAACTAGTTGTAATTGAGTTATTCATCTCGGAAAACCGTCCCAATCGTGGACTCAGTACCGACTTTGTTGTTTCAGTTTTGGCACCCCAGATGGGACCATCTGTGTCCGGCTGCAGGAACCTCTGAGTCGGCGACTCCCTCGGCCGGCCACGGAGAATTCTCTGGAGGGACTCACCGATTCAGCGGATCCTCGCGGGGGCAGACAAGGACCTCTGGTAAGAATAAGGCATTCTTTTTGTTTTGGGACCGGTCATTTGAAGCTGCTCATAAGTCGCGGTTGGTGAGAACCCCGCCGAGACCGCCCTTTTTAGAAATCTGATGAATACATATGATTTTTCTGTATATGAACTGAGGTGCTTTGCTAACCCATTGGAGCACTCGTGGCAGCCAAATCCCCAGTGCTGCCCAGTGCTGTATTAAAGAATACCTGCTTAATAACAAACTAGTTGTAATTGAGTTATTCATTTCGGAAAACCGTCCCAATCGCAGGCTCAGTACCGACTTTGTTGTTTCAAGATAGCATAAACACGCCTTCCTGGCACACGTCTCCCACCACCACGGAGCGGCTCCAGCTTCTCTCTCCATCCCAGACACCCTCACCTTTGGAGAGAGCTCTGGAGAGCAGCGGATGGACATCATCCTCCGATGCCAGGCCAGGCGAGGTCTGTGGTTGCAGCTCAGCCCCTCAACCTGCTCTCCCGGCCTAGGAGCAACGTACGGCCTCAGCTGCAAACCCTCCCTCAGCTCACAGAAATAACTGCTTGAAAAAGACCCCATAATTTGATATAATTCAGTTTTATGGGCAACTTTTCCTCAAGAGCTAAACCACCGAGTGGCGGTGTTTTCAGTCTGGAACCGAACCGAGCGCAACACACAAATCCAAGTTTGGTAATTCAATATTCTGCGGGTTTCTTCCCTGAATATCTTCAGGCCTGTCTCAAGGGGGCCGGGGCTTCGGCCGAGGCCCCGGGGCCGGGTTCCCGGCCCCGGGGCCTCGGCCGAAGCCCCGGCCCCGGCTCCGCTCCCTCCCCGCCCAGGCCGGGCCGCAGCGGGTTAAGGCGGGCACCCACAATGCCTTGCGGCCTTGCAACGTCGCCGGCCGCGGCGGGGGCAGCGGCTGCGCCGTGAGGCGCCGGGCGGGACCGGGACCGGCGGTGCCGCGTCAGGACCGCCGGTGGGTTACCCGGTCCCTTCATCTCCCCCCCGCCCCCGGGTTGCGGCCCTCTCTCTCGGGGTGGCTCCGGGGCGGTTCGCCCGTCCCCCCTTCTCCTCGTCAAGCCCAGCAGGCCGAGCTGGCAGCGCCTCAGCGCCCGTCCCGCTTGGGCCCGGCCTCCCCGGGCTGTCACACAGGACGGTCCCTGAGGGAAGGCGGGAGGGGCCGGTGCCCCGCTGGCGTGGCGGGGAGGAGGCGTGAACTTCTCCTCACGACGGCCTTTCTTTCCCCCCTATTTTATCTTTATTATTTTTTTTTTTCCTAGAAAGGAGAAGCCAGTGTGCTCGCCCGGAATCCGACCATGTTCTGAGGGACGTCTCCAGGACTCAGCTTGGAGCCATATACCGCAAGTGTGCGTGAAGAAACTGCCCTCCTCCCGTCCTGTGTGAAGCTCTTGGTAAGGTAGCTGTGCTTCTGAGTACGCAAAACTGCACGACTTTAAAAGTGTGAAACAGTCTCTGATATATATTTGAAAGTGAACCTTGCCTGTGCCATGGAGATGGGTGCAGGCATTGGGTTCAAAGCGTTTCTTCAGCTGCAGGGCCTCTGTGGCCTTTTTGCCCTGGTGAGACCCAGATGTCACCTGCCTAATCTTCATATTCTGAATTGCAAAGCTCTTCACAGGTCGGCTGTGTGAATTTGCTGCTGCATCAGAGGAGCAAAGTCCTCTGGTGGCTCATTTCCACTTGAAAGTTTCTAGTGCCGCTCTGCCTTTTTGCTTGCTTTTAGCAAGCTAAAGATTCCTAACATGGAAACTCATATGGTGCATGTCTAGTTTTTGCTCTGGAAACAGAGTGTTTGGGAAATAAGAGTGTGCGATTGGTCTGTCTGAAGCTGTCTATTTCCACCAGGGAACCCTTAGTCCAAAATATTTATATTCTTCAATGAAAACTTATTCCTAAACTAAACATTTTCTTTACTGCTTATGTCCATTTACAGCAGATCAAAACAATGCATGTTTATTTAAGGTGTCTGTGCAGTTGTTACTTCAATATTTACTCCTGAAACTTAAACAACACAGTGGCTATGTGCCCAGTCAGCTACTAGGGCTCAGCTTTCGGGTGGTAAACAATGATCATTTGATCACTTACAACTTTGTGGGCAAATACAGTTGAAAATAGACTAGGCACCTCTAAAGACATTACTTATGAGAAAGCTTAGAGCGTGACTCTTTTTCCTTGTCCCCCTTTCCTTAATTTCTGAATGATTTGGTGGAGGAGAGAAAGGTGAGAAGCTGGTGGCCTTAGTTACCTCCTCCTTTTCTTGGATGATGTGGTGTGGATGAAGCTCTGCCTTCCCACGAGGCAGACGTGGTGGTTTAGTCAGGAAGGCTGGGGCTTCTGGAATGGACATGTGTTCAGATTGCAGTTGGCCAAAGTCTTTCTTTTAAAAAGTTTTTATCAAAAAAAAAGGAGTTATGGCAGACCCAAAGGCAATTGCTTCCTCTGTCAGCTTGGAGTTGGAGATCTGAAACTCTTACTGTATGTAAACACTGAAATGGTGTGGATGTTGGCTGTTGTAGGATGGATGTCTCTTTCTGCTCTGTAGAAAATTCCTGGCTCATGCGGAATGGGAAGAGGCTTTCCTGTTCAGCTCCAGCAATGGTCGTTTGCCATTGAGGCTGGAAGGCCTTCGCATATAGTCTGCCTCTGTTTGTTATTCTGAATGAAAACCTGCTTTAACAGCTTGGGGAAAAAGGAGGAAGAAGTGGTAAAGGAAGGATAGCGGTAAGGGGATCGAGCGGCCAGCCAAAGAGAGAGACCTTGTGACTTGTCAGTAACGTACAAGAAGTCACGGGGGAAATACAGCCCTGAGGAAGGGGAGTTGGCATGCAAAGACAATAGAACAAAAATGGCAAAGAGGAGGGCCCAAAGTATGCACAATTGGCTGTCTGGCTATTACTGCTAAGTTATTTACTTAATTTCTGTACTGCAGAGGGAGAATTTTCCCTTGTCTTGCCAGTGACAAATACCAGAATTGAAGATGTGGACTTCGATTCATGTAAATGTGTTTATGATCTCTGTTTAGGATATGAGCCAACATGTTTTATGTGTAGTGCTATCTCCCTCCTCGCATGTGCATGAGTAAGTTATATAAAATTAAATATTGTCATTGGAATGCTTCTGCAGAAAGTGTTTCATTATACAAGGGGTTGCTTGTACACTTTTGTTTCCCTTTTCTGAAAATTACACAGTTGCTATTTGATTGATAAAAATAATTCTGTTCAGTTTTAATTTGATGCAGGATGACTGGAGGATTTTCCAATTAATTACAGTAACCTTTTCAGTCTAAACCACTTTTTTTTCCCACAACTTACCTGGTTTTGTGTAATACAAATTAATTAAGATTGAAAGGCAGCATATTCTAAACGTCAGTGAGAACACTGTCCCTTAAATTACAGAGAATTAAGTGCTTGTCAGCAAGATGTTTACGAAGGAGTAAGTGCTTTAGATGAAAGGCAGTGAGTTCTGCCACAGATAACTTCTGCTTTTAACAGTGATAGTAGGTAGATACAATGTTGAGCTTATTTCTTTATGAATCCTGTTGTCTTAGCTGTGGTGCGTATAATTGTATTTATTGTACCGCTGTGGTTGCAGTTCACAGGAAGGCTGTTCTGCTTTAGAGATGTCTAAGAAATAGCCGTTGTCACATTCATACAAGTTTAATGTTTTCTTACCTGTAGTATTTTTCTTCTTAAAATAGCCTTCCTTTTCTAACTAAAGATGTGTTCTCCCTCCATCCCCTACCGGGTTGCGGCAATTGTATGTAACACTTAATCATTTACCTTCTAAAATTATTGCAAGATTGTTAATCCTAGCGATAATTTAAGGACTTACGACCGTTTAATCAAATAGCGCAGTGAACAAGTGTCAAAGGCTTGCATAAAGGCATTTCTGCCTCTCAGACCAGTATTTGATGAAAACATCGACCTGCTATTTTTTGCTTCGTATCTTGACTGACCAATAAGCTTGACATTTAGTGGTTGATGTGGTTTCTAGTCAGCCTGGTGACTTCTCTGTCTTTTATTACATCTTAGAAGTTTGTTTTCTGGAGTAGAAATGAAAGAATGGACTGGAAGTAGAAAGGAAGAAGAGATGTTATTTATTTAAAATTAATTTAAATATCATATTACCAAGTTAATTGGAAATGTGAATTCATTTTCTATCTAAATTGCAGTCTTATGCTGCACCCTACACTGTATTTCTTTCAGTCATGAGTGTTTTGTGTGCTTTCAGTTTTTCCAGGCTATGTGCTGTGTGTAAGTCGCATTTTTTTTTTTTCTTAATGTGAATTTTATCTGTAGCTTGACAGTGCTCCCTGCTGCTGCGTTTCATGATTGATTCATAAAAATTAGAGTAAGGTGATGTGGTCTGCCAGCGAGGCATGGCTGTTGGAAATAGAATTCTATTTTGTGTAAAAGGTCCCAATAATTGCCTATTTTCTTAGAATTCAATTGATAAGCAAATTCAATATTTCTGAAAAATCGCAGCTTTTTTTGTATCTTCTAGTAAAGCACTCTTTTAGCAATGTGTTCAGCACTCTTTAAGTGTAAGAGTTCCTACTATTTTTTTGCTGAGGCCTGTTTAGCTGTATGTTTGTGATCCTGTGTAATCATGCATGACTATAAAGTGTTTTCAGAAGGGGTAGCAGACAGGTCTGGAAGCAGCATTGAGTAAGAGTCTGTTTTGATACAACGTACACCATGGAAAAATTTCTGTGTTCATCACCCCCGCGCCCTTTTCAGCTGCAGCCCAATTACACCTTTCCAATGAATGAATTAAGATGACTAAATCCCCCAAAATGTGCAAAGTGTATGGAAAAGTAAGGCTGTGGGTTTTGTGTTGTTTTGTTTGATGTGTCCCCCCCCCGCGATTGGTTGTGATTCAGTGGTTTAGCTTGCAAGCTCTTTTTCACCGAGATATGCTTGTAGGGTACGGAACATCTTACCAACATCAGATCCTTGAATATGACTTTTTTTTTTTTTCTTTTTCTCCCTTTGTAGAATCATGGCAAGTCCAAGAACAAGGAAAGTTCTGAAAGAAGTCAGAGCGCAAGATGAGAACAATGTGAGAAAATTATAATCTTCTTTAGATCAGTTTTGTAGAACTGAATTTTCTTTTTACCTACTCCAGATGGATGTTGTGGTCTACTACAGCTATTGTCCTTATAGCACTAGTGTGACTAAATAATGGTAACATACAAATTTGGATATCTCATATTTGTGTTAGTTCCAGTAACTTTCATTTATATATGTACTATAATACATTGCTGCATATTTGGCACAAGTCGTTCAGAAGTTCTAGTAATGCTGTAGCCCCTAGAGTCTGTTACACAAGTGATGTCGTGGGCACAGCTTAATTAAAATGATCTATTTGAAGTAGCTTGATTATACGCTGCCTTAAATGTGATAGCCCATGGACAGGTTCAGTTTTATTTATATCAATGCATTAAACCTTAAATGGTGATTCCAATCATGAGAACACAAGTTGTTGCACTGTATGAGCAGTAAAGCTTTTTTTAAGAAAAACCTCTGTTTAGATCTGCTATCATTTACTGCCAAACTGTAGTACAACTGAATAAATATTCCAGACTTTAAATGTTGCACCTTTATTTTGCCAAGGAAACTTCAAGAATTCAGTTTGGTTACTTTCTCCTCCTTCAAGACAATCTGGAAATGAAATCAAGCTGAATTATTTGCTCATTAATTTCAACTCGCTCAACTGTATTACCTCACTGTTTTTTGGTAGTCGGTACAGTAATATTTATAATCCACGTCAGGAAAGTTAATGAGTACTTCTTTCCAAACAGCATAAATAAATATTTGAAGGAAGCTTATGCTGTCAGAGAAGGTGTTTCCAAACACTAAGAACTCTCCCTTCTGAAATTATTTACTGCGTGTAACGTTTTCATGATTGGACTTTTTGAGCTGTACTGTGATGACTGAGTGTTAGAGATAATTGTTTTTCTCTCGCAGGTCTGTTTTGAATGTGGTGCATTTAACCCCCAGTGGGTGAGTGTGACCTATGGAATTTGGATCTGTCTTGAGTGCTCAGGAAAACACCGAGGCTTGGGAGTTCACCTCAGGTCAGCCTTTCAAGCAGACGATGGACTGTGTTGGGTTGCCTCAGGGTGCACGATGGCTGTGAACAGAATGTATTGTTTCAGAAGGGTATAGAATGTCTCAATTTCACTGGCAGTTTTGTTTCATGCTCCTCTCTAAAGTGAGCTTTACTCTCCCTGGTCTGTAATTAGTTGGGGGGTGTGCTGCACCAGTGCAGCTATGTTGTGCCCAGTTCTAGAAAGTAATGTCTCTAGCTACATCTTGAGGTTGTGGAGTGGTGTTTGGTAATACTGCATTAGTCCTTGTACTCTGTTCTTTTGATCTTGTATAATCTTTATCGATTAAAACTGAAGTAGTGCTAGAGCAGCTTGAAGGTTGAGAAAAAAAAGTCACAGTATGCTTACAGAATGTTTCTGTAGTGTATGCAAGTGTATAAAACAGTTTTATTCTGTTCAGGAGATTTTTTTTTTTTGGTAATATAAATGATAGTTTTTATTTTTTTCAAGACACATACTCGGCTGAGGTGGGAATCTATGGAATACGAACTGTTATGTGTTCCAGAGACTCAGTGTGTGTATATATAATAGGAGCAGACCATGGGATAGTTACTCAAATGAGAAAGGGAGAGAAAGTCCAGGAGGTAAATCGCCAAAGCAAGGAGGCCATTCAGAAGTACGTGCTTTGCTTTTCAAGGGGTGATTTGAAGCTTATTAGTGAGTAGAAATTGCATAGGAAATGAGAGTTTGGAACTATTCCATATGTTACATGAAAGAAAAAATGAAATTACTGAGATGAGGAGATGAGGAAGGATATTTCTTCAGGGTCAAAAAGAAAGAAAACAGTCAAGATACAAGTTTGAAAGAGCCTTCCTGAGGATGATGTCTCGCTTTCCCCCCTCTGTCCTTGTATTTAAGAATAGGGCGGTTGTTTGGTTTGTGTGTGTTTGGGTTTTTTCTTTTTTTTTTTAATATAATTCAATGAGCAGTAGCAAGAATTTATGGCTCAAAGCAGAGCTGAGATGCTAACTGTAGTCATAAATGCCCTGGGATGAGGTCATGTTCTAGGGTAGGCTGTTTTAAACAGTTGAGCTCTTCAGTACCTGATGGTTGTGACGAGCAGAAGCATGGAGTGGGACAGGAGGTGTTCTTGCAGGTCACTTAAGTGTAACTGTGAAAATAGGCAGGAAAAGAGAATTGCTGAATAAAGAAGTATGGGAGAAGTTTTGTTTATATGGTGGGTTAGATTAATTTCTGGACTTGAAGAAAGCTGCTTTTTCTGGCACTTGCTTTCTGTCTCCTTTAAGTTCCAATAAATAGCATGATTTTAGCTTATTTCAGTGAGGATTTAACCTCCTTCTTATGATGATCTATCTTTCTATACTTGGAGAGTGTTCTCTAACATGATTGTACTCCCAACTTTTGAGATAGGTTGCATTAAACTTTTTTTTTTTGTCCCTGCTGATGTAGCAGGAAATTATAACAAGCTGTGATTTTAATTTATTTTAAAAAAACTGCTTTTCAGTTTTGTACGTTCTGTAACCATGGACAAATGGAAGGATATTGAGCTGGAGAAAATGAAGGCTGGAGGTAATAGTAAATTTCGAGAGTTCTTGGAGTCTCAAGATGACTATGATCCCTGCTGGTCAATGCAAGAGAAGTACAACAGCAAAGCTGCAGCTCTTTTTAGAGATCAGGTAAGTTCAGTTGTGTATGTATTCTCATTCCCTACTCTCTGAAAACATCAAAATACTTTGTAAGCACTTGTTTTTGAAGTGGGGGGGGAAGTAGCAACCTTTTGAATCTCTGCAATGGTTCTCGAAAGGGATAAGTCTTAGAGTGCTTCTTCCCAACTCTTGTAAGAATTTTCTTTAGAAACTTTTTATTTTCTGCATTTAGCTGAGGTGGCTCAGATTTTTATTGCTGCAATCTGTTGCGACTAGTTAGTCAGTGGAGCTGACCCAGTCCACAGTAGACAGTTTACTACTTCAGTACAGTTTTATCCAAAGTGATTGTTGATAAATCTTTTGTGTAGGTAGTAACAAAATGGTAAATTGCCAAATACTGGCAGGCCTATAAACAAGTAAATTAGTAATTGTAATGGCATTATCATTTTGTGGAGATTCGGCATCTCCAAAAATGAAATGACAAACAACTTGAACTTGTGAGCTTAGGGATTTACAAGGATACTGTATTTTTATGCTGACCCTGCCGCAGAAGTGGTAAGAAGGTACATTCTGTGCTCACTGGGATATTTGTGCAGCTTTGAAGTTTGTTGTGTGTGTTGTCTCTTTGCACCTTTAGAAGTTGCTAGGAATGGGAGACAGTTTGCTAAAGTGGAGTATCTTGATGAAAGCAAAGAATTAGTAAGTTCTGTGCTGTAGGCTTTTTAGTGTGTGAAACGGGGAACTACAGAGTTTTTGTGGCAAGGCCTTTGGAAATTTTATATCAACTTGCTGAAGTTATGACTTGGATTGGAGGAGCGGCATGGGGTGAAGAGACGAAGTCCAGGTCCTTTGTTTGAAAGAGGCAGAGAGAACATTTAAATTCTGTGTATGTGTTTTAGCCACCCAATACTAGAGTATAAATCAACCTCTTTCTATTCCTCCATTATTCTGTGATTAGTGCTTACATCTCTTCATTAATCTAGTCTTTCCTTTTCAAACCAAATTTGCCTGTTTGAAGAACTTGCCTAGAATCAGTTGCCTGAAATAAAACCAGTGTTCAGTGCAACATTACAAGCCTGAGATTCAGAAAAAAATCAGTTTCTTGTGAAAACGCAAATTAATTGATCTATATAGCTGGCAGCAAATTGGAAAAATGACTTGTCCTCACTTTACAGGACCAGTGTATAACTTGTATCAAAACTTTGACCTGGCATTCTGATTATTTTCCTACCTCTTCTAGGTAGCTACAGTAGCTGAAGGCAAGGAGTGGTCCATTGAAACTTCTCCTGCCAGGAACTGGACCCCACCTCAGCCTAAAATGTCTCTCTCTTCCACTCATCGGTACGTATTCTTGTTATCTAATATTGGTATAGCAATGGCAGGATCAAAACCTGATGTTTGAATGTCTGCTGGTCTTATTCTGTTGATGGTGCTGTCTGAACAAGCATTTATTTTGCTGGAGTTAAAGAATATGAGGTAGCAGGGCTTTAATTTCTGTATAAATTCCCACCTCCTCCACCTGAATCTTAAACCATGGCAGAGACGAGTGAGCAGAGGACAAGCCATGCTGTTTTCATCTTGACTTGTAATGCACCTGAGAGTAGTCATTGTGTCAATCACGCGTAGTGTGTCATAGCCTTACCTTAACTATGATGCTGTTCCAGTTTGTGATTGAGTGCCAGGGAAGAAGAAACACTTTTTCCTTAGAGTGCTAATTACTAGCAGGAGCATCAAAGCTGAACCACAGCAGTTCCGGTTTCCTGCATTTGCATGTAGTGTTTGTTGTTCTTTGCACTAAAGAATCAAGTTAACTGAAAAAGCAGTTGTAAATCAAGCAAACAAGCGCTTCATGCCTGGCCATCATCCAGCAAGTTCAGGGGTTAGCTGTAGTCTGAGTAGCATTGTGTCTGGGTCTGCTGTTGCTTTATTCATTCAATACTCCAGTGGCTTTTAGTGGTTGCATTAGAGTTCCCTACTTGATAGATGAAAGAAATAATCAATTTTGCACCTGTATTATGAAGATGTATGTCAAGCTGCACTGCTGAGCTAGTGGTTTTTGCTTTACACAGTTTGATTCTTAAATCTTTCATTTCAGTAGTTCTGCTGGACAATCTCAGACTGCAACTGCCTCTTCTGACAAGGCTTTTGAAGACTGGTTAAATGACGATATTGGCTCCTACCAGGGGTAATGCAATATTTATTAACTTTTTGAGTGCCTGGCCCTCTAGCATAACAAAGAAGAGGATGTTATACTACAGCTACACAACTGTGATCCTTGTTCACTAGTTAACAGTTACATCTTGTTTGCTCTTAAAAATATGGTGATAATATATGACAAAGGATAAGAGGAAGGAAAGTGCCTCTTAATGCATTTGTATAACAAAAATGCTTGAATAGCATTGAAGAAGGAGCTTGTAACTCAAAATGTTACTGTGGTGGGCTCCAAACTAGGGGATTTTAGTGTATATAGTATGTTACAGTGATTTGAGGTAAACAGGGGTATTTATAAAGCTAACACTGTTTTCTTCTTTCTTTCCTTTTCCCATTTTCATGTTATCATGTCTAGGTTTTACTCAGACTTCTGGTATCAGTGATCTGTTAAACCTGGAGAATCGTTAAGACCACATTAGCTTGCGTAGGGAACACTTTAATTTGCAAGGATTCCCCAGTGGATCCTTGTTGATGTTATATCTTTATGAAGTGAGTGGTTTTGTATTTTGGGTGCTAGGTGCTTTAGGACTCTTTTTTTCCAGGTGTATTTTAAAGTCTGTTAAACAACTGTCATTCTTTCATGCCTTTTAGTTTTTGTTTAATGGTTTTAATGAATGCACGCTAACACAGATACTATTTATTCATTGTCTTATGGCAGTGGGCAAGAGAATCGCTATGTGGGGTTTGGAAACACAGTAAACCCTCCGAAAAAAGAGGATGACTTCCTGAATAATGCTATGTCTTCATTGTACTCGGTAAGGAAATGCTTGAAGCTTTCTGTGACCTGAATTACTGTTTTCTTCTATTTTAGCCCCTGTTATAGGAGAACATAAACAGAGAAGAGAAACTAAAGACTGCAAGTAGATACAGAGAGATACAGAGTATTGGTTGTATTCTCAAAGAGTGAAGAAGATAGTGGTGGACTTCAAAAGGCAAAACGAAGGGAGAAACTTGAGAAAAAGTTATATATATATCTGGTATCAATTCACAGAAATAAGCAAATGAGGATATAGCAATGGATTAAGAATTAACACTCCTTAGGGCTTGGAGGAAAAAAGTAATTACCTGGTGGGAATAGCAGTTAGGCTGGTAGTGCTCTAAAGAGATTAACCATATTAAGTATGGTCAGTGGAAGACGACTGAAATGTGTGTGTACATGGGTGCCAGAAGCCCCAAGCAGTGATGAAAACATTTGAAATACTTGTGACAGAGTGTGAAGGGATAACAGCATATGGCTGAACAGTTGTCATGATTGAAGTAGAGATAGTGAAAGATGCATTGTTGAAGGAAAATGGGAATAAAGTCGGAGGCAGTCAGGGACATACTGGTGCTTTGATAGCCTGCAGAGTAACAGTGCTGAACAATATTTGGGATTCGGAGTCGCTTTGAAATACAGTAAGGTTTTCTACCAGGGTTAGTGGCCAGTAGTCTTCTGTAGAGCCTCATCATATCATCGGTCTAAATATCCACACTAGGTTCCGTTGTTTGGGGTTTTTTTTTTTAAATATAGTAATTTCACTAGAGCGTAACTGAACAAGGTAATGCTTGAGCCTTTGAACAGTATTCCAGGTGATTCCACAGGGTGCTTAGTATAGGTCTGCTGAATATTTTCTATGTATGTCATAGATTGTAGGCCAGAGAGTTCAGATTAGAAACCACATCTGTACTTTATTGCAGATGTGCTAAGACAGCAAAGGAGACATGATACAGTATTGTCCAAGTTACTGTCAACCATTATTTAAATACATGATCTCATTGAAACTTATGATTAAAATGCCCTCTTGTGACCACAGATACATACTACAGTGCTATTTTAAGTCATTTATTATAGTGAGGCTGAATGTTTGCGTGCATATTCATCCTGGAGAGGAAACCAATTTTCTTTCCACTGTGTATGATTGCTTTTCCCCATACATGCCATTTTTATGGATATACGTTATTTTCTGCTGTTACATATCAAAAGGAGCACTTTCTGTAGAGTTCACACAAACTACACTATCCAACTCATTCTGTAAAGAACAGAGGTAGTTGCAAGTTAGGTTTGTCTTGAGTCCCTTGAGACGCTGCTTAACGTAAAAACTACGAGATGCATCACTTTGCCTTTTGTGCAAATAGTGACATAACTATCTTCTAGTGTGTCAGCATAGGACAAGAAAGACAATTAATGAAGAGACTTCAAAAGGATAGGCAAAAAATATTTTTTGCCGCTTTGTTTAAAAGTCGTTCCCTCAGCCTAAATGTGTGGCATAGTCAAGTTAAATAGAAGGGGTAATGAGAAAAAGATTCTACTATTTACGGCCTTTATATGGAAATCTACCCAAAAGGTAATACGTTACCAAAACATCCACACTTTGATGGAAATCAAAGTGTAAAAAGGCAGTGGTAGACATGGATATTAACGAGGCATTTGTAGCGCCGTGTTTAAATGATTCTGTAACACAGTTTAAAATTAGGTGGTGATGATCTGCAAAGAAAAAAAACCTTACCTCTGTTTCTTCATTCATTATTATATACAAGGAGAACCACAGACATGTTAAAGTTTATTTCTGGTTTTTATCCATTCAAGTATGGTGGGTTTTTTCCACTTGTTTTACTGGGCAGATTCGGGATGAATGAGTTACTAACAAGAACCGAAATCTAAACAGTTGAGAAGCCATTTTTAATGATTTTGTTAAAACAAAAAAAAAAAGAAAAAAAGCATTAGAATCGCTCTCCTTCTCTACTTTCTTTTAGCTGGTTTCTTAATCAGTATCTGCAATCAGTAGTTAGAAGAAACCTTTTCTGATTCATTACAGAAAAGTCTTTTAAGAAACGGCCAATGGTTTTCAGGTCTTCTACGAACCAATGAGGCAAAATAAAGTTTTGTTTCTTTTAGTTTTAAAGTTAAAATTTGCAGGAAACAAGCAGTTTGAAGTTTTATTGTGAAATGGAAAATTGCTGAATGGGCATCTTATGAGTTGCTGCCTCATGTTTTTGAGCACCGATTCTTGTTTTTCTCTTCAGCTTTTTCCAGGCATACATTTTAGCTGCTCCTTGAGTTTTTTTCCATCCAGTCCTTACTTGCTGAAGAGCCAATCTCTGTTTACTAAGGTTTTAATGCCTTTTTTTGTTCTCTCACTTTCCTTGAGGGGAGGAATAATTTTTTTTCATGTAGCTGTTTTTAGTAGAATAACATCTGAAGCACTCGGGTTTGTTCAAATTGCAGCCATTTTGACACAGATAATGGAAGTTCATCGCTGTATTACAGTTAAGTGAGAGACTAATTTTTGCTCTTACTAGCAAGTAATTCTTATGACTACAGGACAAGCTGTAGTGGAGAACATTTTGACTTAATTTAACATGTAATAGTGAACACTTGGTTATTCATTATTACCGTTCACACCTAGCTTATGACGTTCTCACTTTCTTTAAAGGGATGGAGCAGTTTTACGACTGGAGCAAGCAAGATTGCCTCAGCTGCTAAAGAGGGTGTAAGTAAACAAAATGTATTTCAGTGTAATTTTTGTAAACTCTGAGATTCTGTTAGTGTTCTAATAGGGATATATCTTTAAAAGTATTACCAAGACAAACAAAACTCTGCTGTCTGTGTATCTTTGCCTATGGCCTATAAAGATGCAGGATGTGTTGGGTAAAGATGGACTTGATGATCTTACAGGTCTTTTCCAACCTTAATGATTCTGTGATTCTGTAAAATAGGTGTATATTGAATGCAGATCTCTGTCTTAAGTATTTCTCATGTTTCTGGATGGACATTTTTGTAAATTGGTCCACTGGATGTAAGCACCAAGAAAGAACTCAAGTGCCATTTTTATACTCCCTTGATAAACAAAAAAATTTAGTTATAAAGCAGAAATTTCTGTCTATGCCAAGTAAGGCCAAATTGCATTCTTTGGCAGGAATTTAATACCAAGTTACAAATTGCTGATGGTTTTATATTTTTTTTTTTCCCCCCTTCCTTTGACTTCTCTCAAACTACAGCATTTTTGCCAGTTTAAATAGAAAGCTTGTTGGGCAGAGGTTGTGCCCAGCGGGACCCTATGGGAAAAACTGAGGCGTGGTCTTCACGCTCTGCATGTTCTGCAAATTTGCACACTTAGATGACAGTCATTCAACTAACTGTAGACTGAAACCAGAGGAATTAAAGCTTTATTACGTTTTAATTAGATGATGGTGGAAAGAGATTAAATGGTTTTTTGTGAAAATACTGCATTACAACTTTTTTCAGTTTTGCTTAGTATCCTTCCAAACTTTTTATGAGCATAACAGTTACCTGTTAAGAAAAATACTTTGGGTGACAGTATGAGAGACAAAAATATTGATACTTATCCGCATTAGCCCACCAAGGTCTAGTCTATACTGAAGACCCTTTCTTCCCCCTGTTGTAAGTTGAGAAAGACTGATGCTTTCCCAGAGCAATCTGGGATACCAGAGGTGGTGATGTGGATATTCTCTGTTCGCTGTGAAATTCTGGCAAAGGTCCATTCCTCTTGGGAGAGGATCATGCAACATTTCTAAATGTGTGTGCTTCCTAGGAATAAAGCCTTTGAGTTTTAAACTTGAATTTATTTGCTTCTTTTCACAGGCTACCAGATTTGGATCTCAAGCAAGTCAAAAGGTGGTAATAGATTTAGTTCTGTCTTATTGACTGTAATTTGTTTTAAATGTTATGTATTTGCCTACACCAATTGATTTAGACTTGATCATCAACAGGCCAGTGGTGTTTATCCTTCATAGTGCACAGTAATTTTTAGGTTCTAGCTTTTACTTCTGTGGGGCTTGCAATCAACTGCAGTGATCAGATTAAGCAAGAAATGAACAGTGATACTCTGCTGTGTGTAACTGTTGGGTGTATTGGAGAGGCAGTAGAATGAAATGCTTTAATTCATGCTTGCAGACTTAAAATAGCCTTATTTTATTTTTGTGAACCTTAACTGTGGTCTATCTTGAAGTAGTTTTCTTGGTGATATAATATAATGCAAGCCATCTTCCATTGCTAAAGCCTGATAAGGCACTGCTTAATATTGTTATTAAATTAACTTGCTTGTGTGTATTTAAAAAAGCAGTTACAAAAGCATTTCCTCTTTCAAACTAGGGTTAAAACAGAGGCAGTCAGACCTGAATTGCACAGAGCTCTGACACAAGCAAGATCTCTTTGCATGGAAAAGTTTTTTAAATTCAAATGTAAAAATGTGTAAAAGAATAGGGTTCTTAATGTGCCAAAGTTCTGAGTGAGAGAGGGCTTACATATATTCACGGATGATACAGGGAGTTTTACTTTGAACTATAACTCTTCTTGTATATATAGTATTAGCCTGGCATGCTTTCTGATATGCATAGGATGCGATCGCTCAAATGCAAAACTGCAGGTGTTGGTGTTCAGACAGATGTGTGCAGTAGGGTGTTAGTAGTCCAAATAGCAAGCTAAACTTGTGCATGTTTTGCAACAAAAATGTCATGTTAAAGCACCCAAACTTGATACTTGGAAGCTTTAAAGTATTTGCTGCTTGGCTTACATTAAGAAAAACTAAGTTCTACAAGTTTTCCTCTTCTACTCCTTCTGGCAGTTTCCCTTTGAGAAAACTGTTCTTTCTTTAGTACTATCAGCAAATGTAAATATAATATTAAGTGTACAAGCTCATCACATCTACTGACAAGAACCACAGCAACATGGTGCTCTAGAGTCTAAGCTGTGTTACTGAAGCTTAATTTTGTTCCTGAAACGTCTTATCTTTTGCTCTATAGAACAGATTTAACATCTTTTTGATGTAATATATTGTTTAAAAGTATATTTGGTATCCAGTGACCAAACATATTCACTGTTTGTCTTGTCAGTAGATGCTAAAGTTGGAAAAGGTTCATGCTACTTAACTTGCCTGAAAAAATGCTGCCAATTTTTTGCTAAAAGCTGCTTCTACCTTCCTTGCTCTTTCTCTTTTGCTGTCTGGGTAAAGTTTTGGGGCTACAAGCAGCAGCCAGAGCCGGTAACACCCTCACATATATTCTTGTGCATGGACTCCTTGTCACTGTTCGTACTGAATATGTGCATTTGCTCTTGAGCTGTCTTTTCTTTTTTTGCCTTAAGTCAAATCTGTTTAGAATAGTGTTGTGTGTTTCATACAGTAATATTTTGTCCAACCTACTTAAAATAGGTTAAATTGGATAGAGATATCCAAGCTCTGCACTCTCAGAAAATATACTGTACTTTTGTCCATGCTCTTCATAAACACAGATGATTTCAGGATTTCCATTTGCATGTCTGATCCAGGAATGCAGTATACCAAGAACTGCCCTGGGGTGTTGTTTGAATGCAGACTCTTTAACAAATGCCCCCTTATATAGTGTTTGTAATGGTGGTTACGATGCTATCCTAAATGCAGCAATAGTAAAGATGAAGAAGTGATTCAGATGGAAACACAATTGTACCCGAATCTTTCCTTTCCATATTGACAAAATTATGTGGTTGAGTAAATGCGATAATAGAAGAATCTTCCTAATTCTAGCAGTAACTCCACTTAGCATACCTGAACTGTTAGTCATAGTGCATTACACTCTATTATATAACATAAACAGTTTGCCAGCCTTAATAGACTCTGAAGGATTTTTCAAAGATGAAAAATCCCCTTTCTTGTCTTTCTTAAACACTTTCTAGCCTCATTTCCAATGGAAACAAGCCTTATGTGATTTGCATTCACGTTTCTTACTGGGTGGAAATGGGGTTACCTTTTGCCTTTGTCTTCTCAAATAACTTTTGAACTGGTAAGGAGTAGAAGGATTGGAGATAATGGTGGTTGGGTAGAGGGGAGATCCTAGTAGTGGTGTGGCTAGGGGAAGAGCTTTTTAGACACCTGGGAATCTATGGAGGAAAGATGTGCAAGGTGCTCCATTGCCACAAAGAACATGAATGAAGGCTCACACCCTAACCAATGTTAGCGATAAGATATAAACCCTTAGGAAATGAAACTTCATTAATCTCTGCTAATGTTTAGGAATAATGTTTGTCTGGCAAGCATATTGGCCCTTTTGGATGAATTGGGCTAATTCAGAAGGTAATCAGTATAATACGGCAATTCTGAAGAAAAGTTTAAATCAATCAAAGGCTTATTAAGGTAGTAGTAGGGAAAGGAATGATTTCAAATGAAACATTTGCAAACCCTGCTGTCCTTGTCAATATTGTCTTATGAAAGTAATTTTGTGACTTATACTTTGGGCTTACTTTTTTGTAAGCTGCCTCTGAAGTATAATATCCTTATGCATCTTGTTCTCGATTGCAGTAGATTTCTGAAGTTTATTGTTTTCTCTCCCTGGAAACCTGGAGCTTTAAAAAAGATTACAGAAATCTTCTGTCACAGCTTTGGCTCTTGTGTATTGCTTGGAAACAACTGGGCTGTTATTAATAGACGACAATAGCAGCATTACAAGACAGAAGAATTGGTGAAAAATTGACCAAAAAGATCTAATTCTACAAGTGATTCCATTAGAAAGGAAAAATAAGGGTAGATGAGGTCAGTTCTTCCAAATACTCAGCTGCAGGCATTAGCAAGGGGCCCATCTTCTAGGCTGTTGCTGATTGAACCATTGCTTCTGCTTCTAGCACAAGGTCAGACTTTGCTTGGGCTCTGGGCATCTCCAACAACGTATTGCCATGTGCATCTGTTTTTAATTTATTTTCTTTTAATGTTTTCTGCAGCACTGTTCTGTGTGTGCTTTTCAGCTCATTCTGCTTGTATGAATCAAAGCTTAAGGCTTCACGTGTTTTTGGAGATATTGCTGAGAAATTAGCCTGCAGAAGATACTGGCTGTGGTTTTTGGTTTTTTGGGGTTTTTTTAAAAGGAAAATATAACTGACTTTGTTTTTGTTTTGCTTTTAAATAGGCATCAGAGTTAGGTCAGACATTAAATGAAAATGTTCTCAAACCTGCACAGGAAAAGGTAACTTTGGAACTAGTAAATTACTTGCAGAACATGGTTATGCTGACTTAGGGAGTGATTGTTTCCTCCTGCCACAACTGCCTGGTTTGTCAGTGTGTCCTTCGGTTTTTTCGTATACTAGCACAGCAGCAAAGGGGAAACATCAAATAATTCGAAGCTAGTATGTTAGTAAAGGAGGGTAAATGAGGGTAATTTCCCTCCACCAATCTTTCCCATGTCCACAAGAGTCTGTTACATTCTTCTTCGTTAGATAGTATTGTATAGATTTCATGCTTTCAATAATGGAAGATGGGACAAGACGAAAATGCACCCTAAATGGATATAAAAATCAGTTATTAAAAAAAAAAATTATTAGTAGTGTCTTTGAGTGTTAAGTTCATAGTATTTTAGCCATCTGCCTGCCAGCATTGTTTTAATTCAGCTAAGCATCTTTGAGCCACTGTAGATCATCTGCTGCCTCAGCAGGGGCAGTAGAATTTGGGGCAAAGTATATGCATAAGATGAATGGGGACAATTTATTAACAGAATTAACATGTCCTTGCAATCTTTATTTGGTATTGGTTCAGAATATTCTGATAGTTAAAACCAAGTTTTGCATGCATTCATATGCAGAGTGTGGTCTGAAGTAACATTTTGATTAGTTGTTCTAGTTGCTGTGTTGTTTCTAGGAAACTAGTTTGAAGCAGATTTTCATCTTCTCTTTACACTTTAGTGACTAAAAACATGTGGCTAATGGCATTTCCAACAGCAGCTGGAAAAAAGCACACATGCTGACCTGAGTAAATACAGATAGTAACTAGTGGGCATATAAAAAAAAAAAGCAAGGCAGTCCTCATAAGTGACTAGTGATCACTGATTCTACAAATTTTAGTCAAAGATTCTCCCTAGTGTCAAATGTTGCCTTCCTGTTTCATATGTTTAAAAACAAATGTACTTTTACATCTTTCCCATTTGGCATGCATTTGTTCTGCGCTTCTAGAATTTTGGATTGGCTCCAAAATTTTGAAGTCTTTTCTGAGAATGTGGTGCTCTACTTACCTACGTACCTTTTCCCAAAATACATTGGTTTTGATGAAGCAGACTAATTTTGCTCTTATAAGAGAAGCAGTGCCACCACTTAGGGATATGGATTAATTTTCAATTTGAAAAGAATGGTTTAATTGCATTACAAAATAACTTCTCTTGCATTACCTTTATTAATTCAACATTCTTTACATAGCATTTCAAATCACAGGAGAAGACTCTAATTGGTTTTCTATTCCCTAGAATTATCCACAACTTATTTCAGAGTGCTTAGATGCGTTATTTTTAGGGTGCATTTCCTTGAGCTGATTTTTTATTTTGTAGGACAATTTAATGAAGAATGTTGCATTCTATATTAAAAAAAAAGTCTATATCCCTTAGGATGTTGTGCTGTTAGTTCTAAACAAGTGTAACTCTCTGCACTAAGCGTTCAGTGATCACTGCCTAGCACATATAAGGTTATATAAAAGTCACTTGCTTTGGAACAGCTGCCATTTAGTAATTGGTGAAAGACATCAGTTGTATGCTGGTTGACCAAAGTTTAAAGCCCTTTTAATATTTAAATAAGCATGTATAAAAGATAGAGAATAAAATGGATTGGGTAGGTTTTTAATCTCTCCAAACCAAATCTTTTTATATAGTAAAATGTATCTATAAAATGTCATGTTTGCAGATTTTTTTGTACTGGTGTTTTTATGCTCAGCATTAGTGTAATGATACCTTCCTCAAACTGTATATATATCAGTAAAAAATTCCCACAAACTTCAAAGGACTGAGGTTCACTCCATTAGAGATCAATGGACTTCATATGTCATTTTCTTAACTTTGTTAGCTTTGACTTCAGTATATTTTGATTCACTTTCAGTTTGGGTGGTTTGGTTTTTTTTTTTACACTTTTTGTTTTTAGCTGTTAAGCACAAGTAAGCTTGTCTTAAGGTTTCAGTAAGACTTTGGTTTATGACTAATTACCAATACTTTCATTCATGTAGGTGAAAGAAGGGAAAATATTTGAGGAGGTCACCGTGGGGGTATCACAGTTGGCCAGCAAGGTATGAAGTGGCCTGCTTGCCTTTAAGGAGGCCCAACAGTAAGCCAGTCTCCATATTCTTATGAAGAGTGTAGTGAAACAAAACCACAACACAGCTTTAGTCTCTGCTTGTGTTGAATACAGAAACAGAATACAGAAGGTGTAATTTTCAGTATGCAGTACTTCTGTTGGGGTGTTAAAAAGCTATACAGGTATGGTGCAGTCCTTGTAATGGTTTCACCGAGGGCATGATGTAGAGTTATAAGACAGCCAGTGTCCCAAACACAAAAAGAAAACGTCCTGCTAGAGAATATGGAGACAGCTTGCGTTACGTTTGTACGGTTAAACTTACTAATGTTCTGTACCTTTTTTCTTTGTCTTCTTTTGCTATCGTTGCTTGGTAATGTGGTAAGTGCTCTCTACAACTGCTAAGTCCTGCACAATCTAATACCTATTTTGATAATTTGTATGGTGTTACCTAGGAGGGTCTGTCTTTGCAGTACTATGAAAGTCGGCACTGGAAGCTCTATCATGTACCAGCTTAGTGCCTTAAATGTTGGCAATATTTGAATTAAGTAAGTGTTGTTACCGGTTCTGTTCAGAGCCTGGCAACTTTAAGTTGGAATTCTGGGATTCATTCTCTGTATCTGTGGCTTAGAATAGTGACTCCCATGGGTGTCACTTCAGAATTCGTGTTTCTAATCCAACACTAGTCCATTATAATAACCCCCAAAGGATTCTCCTAGCAGTTTATTCTAGAACTCAACTTTCAGCCTGTTTTACGTGGGCAGTGAAATACTACTACTGAAACGGGGTGAAAGTAGTTTTGTAGAACAGTAGAAATATAAATACTAGTTACATGAATTGTAACATCAAAACAACAGTGCTGTCATTTAATTTTATGTTTAATTTTATGCAAGGAGTAATTCCAGCATTTTTGTCAAGGAAGTCTAGGAGAGAATTTAAAAGCTGTTATTGACAGTGATGGGTAAAAAAGCTGGACTTGACCTACTTTTCATGTCTTCCAGCAGTACGATGCTGTCAATGTATGTTGTTTACGTCAACCACGTAACTGCCCATCAAAAATATTAATAAGTTGTGAGTGAAATTTTCTGATGAAATGTGTTCTCTTTATCTGAACGAGTGGAGGGGAATGTGTTGTGGCTTTTGCTGTTGGACTTGGAAGAGGTGTTGGTTCAGTCCAAATGAATGGAGTGTCTTTTTTTTTTTTTTTCCCCTCTAGGTTCAGGGAGTTGGAAGTAAGGGATGGCGAGACGTCACCACTTTTTTTTCTGGCAAACCAGATGATAATTCTGAAAGGTATTTTTTTATTATTATTTTCTGTGTCTCTCTAAACACATGATTTTATCTCCTGTATGTCCTCTGAAGTATAGTAGTAGCAGTTAATTTTTAAACATGAAGAAATTATTCTGTCTTTTGCTAGTAGTCCTCATGTATGTAACACAGGAGGAATTCAGTCTAACTGTTTATGGTGGTTGCTAAACTGAGAACAAAATAGTGGATGGCACCTTGGTTTTAAACTATTTCCAAATGCATATCCGCCCCCACCCTGGGCCTATGAGTACTTAAGGCTGTTAACAAAAATCTGTGAATTGGAATATAAGCTTATGGCATTCGGAGCAATATATTTAGCCTTTATCCTCAGTTTTTGTTTAAGCAAAGAGCAGTAGCATTATAGTTTTCTTTGTTTGTGGACATTTATTTTTATTGTTATGTTTGTCATAACTAATTTATTTCTACCTTCCCTTTTTTTTCCTCCCCCCATAAAAGACCAGCTGAGGGAGACAGCTACCAGAACAGTGGAGGGGAGGGCTACCAGAACAATGCTGTAGATCAAAGCTTCTGGGAGACCTTTGGCAACTCAGATCCACCAAAAGCTCATAAATCTCCAAGCAGTGAGAGCTGGACCTATGTGGACAATTCCACAGAGAAGAAGAGTTCCGATAGCTGGGACGTGTGGGGCTCGGGAACAGTCTCCAACAACAAGAACAGTAACAGCGACAGTTGGGAAAATTGGGAGACCAACTGGGAAAACACAGGAGGGGAGAGCAAGACCAAAAAACCTCCTAAGGCAACAAAAAAGGCATCTTCAGCTGATGATGGGTGGGATAACCAGAACTGGTAGAACTCTGTTAACCCTGTTTTGAACAGCTAGGAAAGGGAGGCTATGCTGGCTGGTTGAGGGGAGAAAGTTTTACACGCAACTGGAGTATCTTGGTTGACCTTACTGATCTGTTACTTTTGTGCTTCCCATTCGTTCTCCTTTCTTCTACCCTGGTTTAGGAAAAAAAAGTAGCATCTGAATCTTTTATTACATAAAGGTGTCTCTCCCTTTTTTAAGGATAGTGTTAACTGTCTTTTCCTTGCACTACTGAAGCTGGGTACAGTGACTTTCTTAACACGAATGTTCAAAGGAAAAAAATCAGTGCAAGCACACTTTCATGGCACAACCTTGCATGTGTAGGTATTCATCCAGGCCTCATATAATTTGAGGTGACCTGAGGTGTTTAATGCAAACAAAGGACAGGTGTGTCTTGAAAAGATAGCCATTAAATAAGCAAAATGCAGTTGAATAGAGCTAGTTCAAATGCCTTATGGATTGCTCTGACCATATTAAGTCTGGCAATTCAAGATGGTCTTTAAGATACTTTCTACTGGAGCTTTGTTTTTAAACTTTATGAGGTTTTTTTTAGTCTTTTAAAACTTATTTTCTCCCCTTAGAATGAATAAGGAATCTAGAGCTAGGTAATTATCTGTGTAAACGCATAGTTTTGACCTGAGCTATCAAAGGATATCCAGAATGGCTCTCCTTGCCCTTCTTGCTCAATGTGTTGAGTTTGCACAGTGCAGACAAAATGCAAAGCTGTGGTGTTCTCCTTCCTTACCTACTCCCTTCCCATAGTTTGAGTATTTTATATAGTCTGTTTTATCTCTGTCTTTCTTCCATCTACGCATCTATTTTATCTATTCCGATAAAAATGAAACCTTTCTGCTGCTTATGGCCTTTTGGACATCTGTTTGGCAACTTGGCAGTGAAACAAATTTATAAAAAAAGATTCCAGTAAGAAAACAATGGGTGGAAAATATGAGAACATTGAGGAGAGAGGCTGGCAGCAAGCCCCTTTCAAGATGAGTGGATGTCTGGATTTAATAGTGAAATTTAAATTAAGCAGATGTTTTCCAAATTAATCTTTAATATGTCAAACTGTATCTCTGTTTCTATCATGGATTTCTCTACATTTTCTTCCTGGACCTTGTTAAAGAAACATTATTTTGGAAACTTTAGTCTAAACTCCTTGTCAGCATTAAGAAATGGAATAGAAGATTCAGTTCTGTCTCAGTTTTGACCCAACAAATTGCTTTGCATGACACAAACCATAACTTCTACAGAAGAATTGAGATTTTAACGACAAAGGTGTCCTGTGTATCCCATTTTATTTTTGCGGGTGGGTTGTAAATGTACACTCAGCCCCAAAACAATCAGCTTGCTTGAAAACTTCAAAACATGATGTCATTGCGTAGTCTGCTTTACTACCAGCATGGAGTTCTTTACTGTGGACCCTGTAAATCTTAATACATACCTCAAAAGCCTTTTCATTTTAAAATTAGTTAATTTGTTCAAGCAAGTAAGCAACCAGCCTAAGTTGTCAGAGTTACCTTAAATAATGCTTCATTTCTTTTTCCCTTCACAGAGGTTTTTGAGCTTATAGTAATATCAAGAGGTTAAAAAGGAAGGAAAATCATGAATCACCTCAAAAGTAGCAGATTTTAAAGACTTAAGTCTAAGTAGAAGTAGCTCTATTTATAGCCTGATTCTGTATTTCTATTAGTAGGATCTTTCAGATGGTGAACAAAATATTTTTCTAGTCTTCTCTAGCCCTGTCCCGCAAGAGTTGGGATTTCTTTTTTTCCCCCCTCGCTTCTCCTGATGGCGTGGTCTCTGCAGCTCGCGCAGCAGGACCCGGTGCTGCTCACAACCCAAGCACTACTCTAGGCTGAGCCATGCAAGGTGCCCGAGGCATTCTTGCTGACATGCTGACCCTTTGGAAGTGCCGAAGGCACGAGAGATCTTGGTTTACAATGCTGCTTGTGGTACCATTGGCAGACGTTTTACAGTTGACTGTAAAACAAGGATTTTGTTCTGCTTTTTCTCCAGTTCCAAATATACCTTTGTCATAGCTTAATTGCATGTCAAACGTAACATTGTATTTTTATGCATACACCTCTGTTGCCTACTTGTCATTTGTCTGCTGCCCAGTACGAAACTGTAATGCATGTACTTCAAAGGCGGTGCTGTGTAATGTATGTGAAGTGGCACTGCCCAGTCCTTGACTAACGGTTAGTCTTTGTGAAGTGTTGCAGTAGCGGTGGTGGCAAAATGCATCCGATGGGTTGCACTGTCTGACTGCTGGTGTCTGTCTGGAGTGATGTGAAGCTGATTCAGCTTCCTGTGTACAAATTTATTACAGTTTCTCTTTCATAAACGTCCTGAAATAGCTCGTAGCAGGGTAAGCTTTATTTCAGTCCATTCAATCAACGGTATTGTGATGCGTATGCGTACATTCTCCTCAGCTGTGTGGCTTGCCTAGGAGAAAGCTGGTTTATTTATGTGTCACTTGCAGCTATGATTGGCATGAGCCATTTGTTTGTTCTTTTGGTTTTATTTTTGTATCTCTTGAAACTTTATGTTCTAAATTAAACTAAACAGCCAGAGCCCTACTCAGGCAGAAGCTTTGGGTAACTATTTTTCTTCCAGTTGAGGAGCCAGTGAGAGAACAGTTGCCGTCTCGCTTTTTGCACCGCTGTAGAGGTGCGACAAAATGCTAAACTCCCGGAAAGGTGTTACCGGAAGATAATAAAAACCAATAGAATGGCAGAAAGTGTAACTGCAGCCACAAAACTAGTATAGCAACTGGTCTCAGTTTGAGAGGCAAATTGGTATTTTTTTTATGACTTGTCTGAATCTGAACGTTTTACCATGTCTTCCAGAGGAGAGGATGAAATGAGGGCATTTTCTTTTGCAAAGCCTCTGTTTTATTGGATTTTACTTTTTAGAGTAGGTGGCTGGGAAGTTTCTGCAATTTGGAGAAATGCATCCAAACAAGTCGCATGTGTGAAGCGAGTGTTTATGAATTAGATGTTTTTTTTAATCCCCTCTCCTCTCCCCTAATCCTCTTTTTTTGGCCTGATGGTGAACACTGTAAACAGAGGCGTTGAGTGCAGCCTGCTGGAGCTGAGGCCACCTATCTAAGTGAAGATGCGGCCGGGAATCTGAGTGAGCACGTGGTTTGGCAAGGCTTTAGTGTCACTGTGTGCTTCACCTGTCTGGTGGATGAAGAGGGCTCCACTTTCCTTTCAATCCCATGCCGTGTATTAACAATTTTAAGTCATACAAGCAAATTGCCAGGAGAGAGCACAGAAGGTGAAATGACTACTGCAACCATTGGACATTGCAGTGTTTGGTTTAAATTTCCTAGTGTTTCGAGCTGGTTTATTCCTTTGTATGGCTTCAACTTTGGAAAATACAGAGCAGCTGGATTCCTACAGGTAGTCTGAAATAAGAAAAACTTCAAGACATTAAAACTAAGTGCCACTTGCAAAAGAGTGAAAGTCTTAGAGGATGTTTCTGAACCAGGAAACCTAATCCTAGGTGTCAGGGATTATTTTAAGATGTTTCATTTGTGTCTTGAAACCTGATAATAATTATAGCATTTCAAGAAGTGCTTGGCCAGCTCTCCCTCATAGTTGAGACCTCAAGGATAATGCTGCTGCTTTTATTTTCCAGGCCAGACTGTGTAACATTCCATGGGTTCATAATGTATTTATCAGTGTAATGATCTGTGCAATAATTTAACAGCTGTAGGTAAAACCTTTGTTTAATCCAGGGAACGTTTAAAGATACAGTGGTCCTCTTGGAGAATAGCAGTCTACCAATGTATTTCAGTTCTCACCCTACTTCGGCAATAGCAAATTTCAGTAACCCTGTTAAGAAAGGCTTGAGCAATCAGTGATTTAAACAGAAATCAAGAAACATTATTAGAGTTTGACTGTAATGGCTTAGTGACCTCTAGTTGTAGAGCCCTCTTTCATTTTCCTGCCAGCAGAAACTCGGTCAGTATGGAGTACTGTATCTTTAATTTTCCTGATGTGTTTTATGTGAAGTTCACAGGAATGACGATTTCAGTGAACGCTATTCATTGTTCTGTAGAGTGGTACCGGACTTGAACTGCAGTGTCATCTTTTAAAGAGCATTATAATAAAGCAAAGAAATACGGAGCAGAATGGTGTTTAGCCCTTTTTCAGGAGACTTCAGTTAATTTTAAACCCTGGGAAAGATCACCCATGGGCGTTAGTATAGCTTATGTGGCCTTTTGAATGAAGCAGATTAGTATGGTTAGTATCCCAGAGTAAACTCAAAATGGGATGCTTCATAATGAAGAGAGCAGGAAAGTATTGTTACAATGTGAGTATGAAATGGTCCCGTTGGAGGAGAGTAACTGACATTAACAGCATGAATGTATGTCCTGCTGTGCTGATGCCATGCAGATTCCTCACTGCCAGTAATGAGGGAGAAAAGAGGCTGCCAGTGTTGATGACAGAGCCAAAACCAGGTGTTTCATCTTCCTAATTCATTGGAGTTTCATACTCTAAATGCTAATTTAAGATCAATCTGAATTAGGAACAGTTTTAAGACAACATTGGTTGCCTCCTTTATTTAAAGAGAGCTATAAAATAGAAATTAAAGTGTACTCTGAGATTTTTATTAGCTTGTCTACAAAGGCACTTATCACAGGAGAAAAGGTAACTTTTAAAGCAGTTTTTCTTCCCACGAAGCAAGATTCCTCTGACGAATCCTTCGGCTGGTGGTGATGCTTCACATTCCCAGTTTCCTTCATTAGCCAAGCAGCCACGTGAGTACTCCAGATGATTCATGACTGCACTGAGCTTAAATATCTTGTTATGTTCTTGGTCAGCAGGACCGAATCCTACTTGCCTTGTAGAAGTGAATATATTGATTTTTACACAAAAAAGTGGACATTTGGGTTGGGTGACAGCACTGGTGTTACTCCGCTGATATGCTGTGTCCGTTCTTGCCATAACGTCCTGCGTTAAGGGCTGCTCTGTGTGTTGGATGCACAGTTTTCAGTCGGGATTACCTCAAGTAAAGAGGATATGCTGGTTCGGGAGGGAGGTTTTTGGCCCTCTTTTCTGACAGCATATGGAGTCCAATGGCCTAGAAACGTACAAAATACCATGGAAAGCAGTAATGTGTATTCTGAATTCCAAGCTGAGCACGATCAGCAAAAACTGATGGAAAAAGTGGAGTCTGTAGGCCAGAAAATATCCTAGTCGTTGACCTGGGGAGAAGAGATCGCTACTACAGGTACAATGTCCAGCTCGCTTCCGCTGGTAAATGTTTCTGTGTCCCTTCACAGCTGTCATCTTTGTGCTCTGATCCCAGTAACGTGGGCAAGTTCAGTTTAAGCTGTTCTACCATTATATAGCTGTTTATGTTTGCTTTCATAGCAGATGCAGGCTCAGAAGGCAACTACCTGGGTTTCTTGGGGTTCACAGCTCACTGATTTTAAGGAATCAAATGTTTGTGCCCTCTGAGGTGTCTGAGAGCAGGCAGCGGGGATGTGTCCTGCTTTCCCTTTTCACTCACTCTACCTATTCCAGTAGGTTCATCAACAGGCGCTCTGCCTTTTGCAACACACTTTTGGCTCTCTCGGGAGCTGGCTGACCACCATTACTTTCCCCAAACTTCACAGGCTTAGGCCGGTGCACGGGTACCCCAGGACAAAACAGGCATCGCGACAGGGTGAAGGCTGTTCACCTCTCCGCTGCTTTGACAAAGGTTTGCAGGATGTGGCCACTGGGTGAAAACTGAAAGCCCTGTAAGGAAAGTGATGTGGAGCTGGGTTGTCCTGTTGGGAAGCTGTAAAACTCAAAGCTTCGACATACGTGCAGTGCAATCATTTATCATCTGTTAAGTTGCTAATTTGCAAGGAGGCCAAGACACGTTGCCTGTCTGTCTTGGCTCCAGCTGTTTGTGCTCTGTCAGCAAGAAGCTGCCTCTCATCAGTAACGCGGGACAAGAAAGGTTAGCTTCCTCTGCTGAGCAAGTCGCTGATGTTTGGCTTAGGTGGGATGAAGCTTCACCGTGTTTTTCTGTCCTCAAACGATGCTCTGCCAAGCTCTGAATTTCACCAAGGCTGCCACAATGGCAATGTTTAAACTGGCTTAAAATGGAAGATATGAAATAAATACTGAAAAGACCTCCTAGGAGAAGCCTACTTGTACTTGCGGTCGCTGAGTGGAAGTGGGAGACCGAGTCTCTCTGGGGCTGGTTACAAGGACTGCCAAGAATACAGTTGTGTTGTACCTCAGCGGGATCGTGATCGCTGCTCAAGCAGGAAAATCCAGTGCTATCAGTGCTTCACAGTTTGTAAACTGGTTTTTGTCTTTCCCTTTAAGCTCTGCCAAAGCGTGTTCCCTCTGAGAGGCTGTTCAGCTTTGCTGAGGCTGCTGAATTTTACAATAGATAAATCAGCTTCTGCCAGGAAACACAGAAAGGCTGGAGTGTGTCAATGGAAAAAATTTTCGCCATGTCTGATTGAAGTGCTACTGCTTAATATCAGCAGTTCTTCACTGGACTGCTCAAGTTGCCTTAAATATACCAGTGTTTGACTACCTAGGGCAAAACCCACTTGTATATACATTTTTTTCTTACTCTGCTGACATTGATGGTTAATACGTGTAAATTGATGTGCCAGACTATATAAAGGCTGTTGTGAGCAAGGTCAAACTAGGAATTCTCTTCTTTACAGAAACCTTTCTGTGTGTTGTTACCGCATAGAAGCTTGTTACAGTTTAAGAGTGAATTGCCATTTTAACGCTATGTTCACAAATTTCCTATCGACTCCAGCCATCAGCTGTCCCTTTTGGGGTGTACCTCAGTGCAGTACACTGGACTTGAATCGCAAACTTAGTCTACCTAGACAGGGCTTAACAGAGCTTAGGCTCCCCAGTGTTACTGCAGTTCAGGCAAGAATAGAAAGAGTCTGAATCTAAAACCACTCGTGAGTCTCTTAAACTTTTTGCCTACACCAAGGTGTGTCTCTAAGCTGGTCATAGAACTTGGTATGGAGTACAAAGCGTATCAAAGAAGTGGGATAAATACTTCTTGTGTAGCCTAGGCTGCTAGGGATATCCAAACTAGTCAAATTAAACCTCTGCAGAATAGACTTACCTGTCTCCATGTCTGCTAAATGCCTGTCCTCTCTGTGATGGTGGTCATGAAGGGCTTTGTTTCATCTGTAAAAGGCCACGCACACCCTGGGCTCTGCCGATGGTGCAGTCCAGAGGCTCACCGGCCTTCCTCCGTTCGTGAGCCATCTCCTTCCAGAACCCACGAGGCGTCGGAGGTGAAACGACTCCGCCGTGCTTGGTCGACGCTGCCTGTGGAACAGCAGGTGTGACAAGAAAACCCAAGCTGATGTGTTCAGATGAATTATGTCTGAATATCAGTGCCAGTGGGAAACACTCGTGCTGTGAGTCGTTGCTGCATGGCACCAGCTCAGGACCAGTAAATCTTCCTTGGGCTGTTGTCTATTTGCTTGTGTAATCTTAACCCAAGCTAGGCTCTGCAGGGTGCGTTCCTTGGGCTGAAACTCCTCCGGATCAGTCCCAGTGCAAACCCTCTCTTGCACTGGTGATGATGAAGGACTGGGGCAAGGTACCAGCTCACATGCCAGATGCTGCTTTCAGAGCTTGTGGTCAGAGGGACGCTGCTGGTGAAGAGCCTCACTTCTCCTCCCTTCCTCTAGAGGGGATTGTGTTACTGTGCGTGGCTGTTGAAGGAGCCTACCTCAAACGAGGTTTGAGTAGCTGGATGCAGGGTTAGAAATGTGTTCCTGCTCCTGTATCTGCTTATCCGCAGCCCCATCCCGTCCTCTGCCTTTGACTTTCATGCTGTGTTAAGCCTACATGATGCGAATTCCTCTCCCCTAACCACACACACATACTCCTTTGATTTTACCTGCTACCTTACGACTTTGGCTCTCCCTTCTCTCTGGCGGAGTGCACCAGGCTGGAGGGAGGCAGTTTAAAACTCAGGCTGTAACAAATACCAGGTTCCAGGCTGTTACGTTAACCCTGTTACCCTCATCCTTTGTTGTTAAACCAGTGTAACAGCCCTTTCTTTAGACGAGGAAGCAGCAGACCCGTGGTACGGAGCCGGGACAGGGCTGTCCTCTCTGTCACTCCTGATGCAGGTGTGGCACAGCAACAGCCAACAGTTCCCTTTAATGGATCTTGGTAGGATTACACTTACCCTGCCAGGAGCTGTTCCTTTGGCTGTGTTCAGTGAAGGCTAATTGTAATTAGCACATTCCCATTACAGCATGAGTCTGGAGACTTTCCCACCTCTGAAGCTTGAGGGTTTCTCCTCTGGGCGAAACGTGTGTCTAGAATTGGCCACTGCATGTACTGAGCAGCATCTGACATGGCTTGGACTCAGGTCAGGGTTCCCAGACCACGCTGGAGAGCTGCGGTGAGTGCAGCTCTTCCTCTGCTCCTCCCTGGGCGGCTTCTGTGGAGCCAGAGCGGCAGCGCTGCATCTCGGAGAGCCCCGCTTCCATGTCCCCGTCGGAGTGGGCTGCAACTCCTGGCTTTGATCTTAAAACCACATTGAAGAGCCTCACCCTTAGGGTGAACAGAGGGAATTAAACTCATCTGGCCTGCTTCGAAGTCTCACACCCAAGCACTGGTATGGGAGGCTGAAAGTTAAGGACTATTGAAAGTTTTTAATGTTTCTTCTAATAGCTGTTGAGGAATGGGGAAGTGAAGACAATACAGGTTCCACGTCTTGTTTCATAAGAGTGTTTCTTTTGTTGTTCTTTGTTTTTTTCCAATGAAAACTTATTAGTTCATTATGAAGGTAAGTATTTAGTGGTGTTTTCATTAAAGCCACAGGTCCTGAAGCAATGCAATTGTGGGAGAATTTAATTTTTCAGGGTTTTGGGTGGGTTTTACTCCCCCCCGCCCCCCAAGCTAGATTTTTATTCCTTGTAGTTTTGGAGAACCGTGACTGACCCATAATTGTTTAAGATTTTAAGGGAAATGAAGATCCCCATATTTGCTATTTGGAAGCCAGCCAGATTATTTTCACTTACATTTGATTGCTTGAGGTTAGCAGTCCTTCTTTTCTGTGGAAAGAAGCAATATATATTGCTTTAACATCCAAATTTATTTTCTGGAACAAAACGAAGGACACTCAATGACATGAGAGCTCCAGCTTAGATTTATAACTGGCTAATGAGAAATTGCTGAATAACGTGCTCATTTTCTGCCAGTAGAAGGTAATAAATCTTCCCAAACTTCTCGAGCTCTAAGAACGCTGCTGTCCCGCCACATTATCAGCTTCCAACACAGAAATGAAGGAGACTCCATGGTCTAGCACGCTTCCCCGGCGTGCAGCAATCTCAAGGCTGGCTTTAATGGCTACGAGACCATTCCCTGGCTGCTTTTGGATGGGACATCTCCATGCAAGATGCCCCCAGTACTGCTGATCTGCTATTTTAACTGTTTTTCCATTGGGATGTTTGCTGTGAGGTGGCCTTCAGGATTTGTCGTGGCACTGACATCAATGAGTTAAGCAGCAAATAGCCCCAGGGGCGGACTGTGAGCTTTACAGCCAAATACAAACTTCTTTTCTGAAAGCAGCAGGGAGAGCCTGGCTCCCAAACAGTGCTGTGCTCTCTGCTGCCAGCCCAGCTGGCCGGGCTCCAGCCCAGGGGAGCACACCTTGCTGGGGACAAGGAGTTGTCCCTGGGGAAAATGGTCTCTGGCAAGAACAGCTCGCTGTCAGCTGGCGTGGGGCGGTTTTTCGCGCTCGGAGGAAACACAGGCCCTGCAAAATCAGGGATTTTATTGTGTTGATGTTGGCTGTGAACTCTTTATTTTTTTTTTCTTCTTTTTTTGCTAAGCTGAATCAAAATCAGTGTGTGTGTGGAGAAGCGGTGGCTGATGGCCAGCTGCAGACTGTTGGCATCGTATGTGCCAGATTGGAGCAGGAAAAATCTGAATCTCAGTCTGGTGCCAGGCTCTCCTGCCCTGCACGGGAGATTTCTGCAGCTCTCTGCTTGCCTCTTTGAAATGCAGAGCCTGGGCTGCCCTGGGGAGGACAAAATTGAGGCAAAGGACTACGGCAAACTTTGCAGTCGTTGACAAGGATGACTGTGACAGCTCGGGGTGTCCTCTGTGCTCACACTTGACTTGCTGCTGCAGAAAAGGAATGGTTTGCACAGAGTTTCTTTTCTTTTGACAACGTGTGCATTTATAATTTAAAAACAAACTCATCTAATTCCCTCCTGTCTTTTCCTCATCCCTGCTTGGGAAAAAGAAGAAAAAAAAATCATTGGGTGCTAAACCTTCTACTTGATGTTGTAACAATGTTGGGAGCTGAAAAACAAGACCTCTGGCTGTACCCAGAGGTGCCTCTGTTTTTTCTGAACGCTTAATGAGTCAAACTACTTACTAATCTGTTGAAACAGAAAAATCCAGACACTACAGCTCCTCTGAGAGGAGACCTGGATGAAGTGATTCTGCAATGCTGTATGCATATTCATTGTAGCCTTGGACTCCAAAGCCATACTATCAATAGCACCTTTCATCTGTAGATCTAGCTGATAGCTAATTAAACCTAATTAATCCCTGCATGTATGGGGGGTGGGGAAGACATATCTAGGGATATGTCAGCCCTGAAATGCTGTCATCTCCAGGACGGAGTTAACAGCAGCTTGCTTGGTGTGTATTCCTTTCAGTGATGCAAAATGCTTTGCGGAGAGGTGTCAAATCTGCAAGGGACACTCCTGAGGTTAAACAAGGACTCGGTGCTGTGAGCATGGACCCCCTTGGTTGTGGTTTAACATCCCTTTTCTCCTGAACTGATGAGACGCTCTTCCCCCAGTGTAATGCCAGTGTAAAAAAAAAAAAAAAAAAAAAAAAAAAAAAATTCCCAAGGTTGTGACATTCAGAGTGCTGTGCTGATGGAAAGCAGAAGTTCCTCCAGGCCTGGATCCTTGCTCTGATGTGGACCAGTAGCAGATGCCAGGGAAAGAGGATAAGAAATGGTGAGTAACCTCTCTGCTAACATATTTATGCAGCTTCCAGCAACAGAGACAGAAGTAAGCATCTAGATTACCATGTTCAACACCATGACTTGTTCTGCATGAATTTACCTAATCCCTTTTTTAATCCATTTAGATTTTGAGGCTTAATATCCAGTGGTGATAAATTGCACAATTTAATTTTATGCTGGTGAAGGGGAAAAAAAATCCTATGGTTTGTCCCAAGCCTGCTGACTCATTTGATGAGCTTGGCCCTGGTCCGTGTTGGGAGAACAGCTACTCCACAGTCACCTTCTCTATAACAGGTGTAATTTTACAGTGGCCCTCTGTCCTCTCGTGAGAAGTTCTAGCCCATCTGGCTGCCCGTCATCCCCACGGGCAGCTTTCCAAGCACGGCTCTGCCATCCTCAGCAGACCTGGATATCGCCGGCTGCTGTGCCCTCCCTCTGCTCCCTTGACTGAGGACTCTCAGGACTTCAGAAAGGGAGATAATATATTTGTAGTAGCTTCTCTTCCTTGTTTTTGTGGCTTAAGTAGAAACATTAATGTCTAATTTAAAGGGTACATTTTACAAGGTTATTTATGGAAGCAATAAGCTTTTTTCCTCTCTTTTTCATGGAAGAAGCTGGCAAGAGCTCAAATCCTTTACCTTGTTACTATAACAGCATAGTACTCACTCTCAGGCTTGGAGCTTCACTTGAAATAGTCTCTCCTTTTTTTTTTTTTTTTTGGGGGGGGGGGGACTTTTAATATCCAACGAATAAAAGAGCAGCAGTTTCTCCCTAGTTGAAGTGAAGAATACCAGACACAGAAAGAAAGCAAAGGGGGAACCACTGGTCTCTTGTGCACCTCCACAGTGAGGGGACATGGCCATGGGATGGGCCAGAGCAGCAGGCGAGTCCTCTCAACCCGTTATGATGGCAATGAGGCGGCCTTAGCCTTAGATCATTCTGCTTTAAGCTCTGGGCTATTGTTTCTATCATGGAAAGCAGCCCCGTGCATGCAACGGGTGTGGGAAAGCAGCTGCCTGCAGGTGCTGTTGTCTGGCAAACCCCAAAGTAGCCATGGGCTTGGAGAAAGGACGGGGTCTGTGGTGGCTCTGCAGGTTGGATGGCCTGGGGAGTGATGGATGAGAGCCGGACTTCGGCTTTGAGGACGAACACGGTACCCTGCTGTGCACGGGCAGGGTGTGGGAGCCGTTTGCCCACGTTGTGATGAGGGGAATGATGGAATGCGCAGGTTTGAGGGAGCTCTCCCCACCAGCACGCATTCATGTTATGAGTGCAGGATGCTGCGGCGCTGGGCAGGGATAAGCCCTGCCTGCCCTGGGAGCACCTTAAAGGCCCTTTTGCTGAGGCTGGTACAGACACACCAGCATCAGCGGCGTCGGAACGGACTCCAGCAGACAGCCCGAGAGCTGCCGGCTGAGCCTGCCTGTGTGTGCACAAGGGGAGCCTGTTTTCCTGCATTTATGGCATGGCGTGATCAGCAGGACACGGCAGAGAGTATGTTCCAGGAGAGCCTGGATAGAAGGAGCCTTGTTGGTGCAGCCCATCGCTGCTGCTCTCCACACAGCTGGGCTGCAGCGGCCGTTTGACTTGGATGGGAGCACTGAGACTGAGATTTATTCAGCTCCACTAGCTACACCTCTGCTGCTCCTTCATCAGCAGAGAGCCGGCGGTGATGCTGGCCAGAGGAAGACCAGCGTATCTCCAGCTACAGGGGTGCCTTTGCCTTGTGTCGCCTGTTCCTTCTTGCTCTGCCCCCATCTCTGCATGTGCAGAAACATTTTCTCCCATCTTCTCCCCCTCTGCTCAGACTATGCTCTGTACTTGGCTATCTGGAGATGGGCAACGCACACCCTGAATGCTTGCACGGGAGTGCTGACGTCTCTCATGGTGCCACGCTCCTGTCCCATCCAGGTGGGCGATGGTACCCTCTGCGGGAAGGCCTGTGCTTGCATCCTGATCAACAGAAAGGATAAGGACATGGTGGAACAACTCGTGCAAATCAGTGCAAGCCTCATGTAGGGCTCTGTTATGGGACAGAAAACCTAGAGGGTATCAGCTGAAGTCAACCAAGTTTGCAGTCATCCAAGCAGGGAGAAGGTGGCTGCCAGACAGGGAGATGACAGCATCAACACTGCTCAGCAAAGTGATTCTGCAAACTGCACCGTCAGGAACAAGCTGCGTGGCATGTACTCAGCCCTTGTAAAGGTGTGCCTTGGCACCTACACAACAGCAGACACAAGAGCTGGGTTTCTCCTGGGATAGTATGAAAATCCCCTCCTGACTTGGCAAGGATTAGCAGTATTTGTCAGTGACTATCAACGGCTGGGTGTTACTGGGCTCTGCACCCCAGCCTGCACTCCGAAGAGCTTGCAAGGCATCTGTTTTCCCCTCTGAAGTGTTTCAGCATCCACCCCTTGGGAATCTAGGAGGCCAGCTACCACCATCTGAAATCTCACTTCTCAGGACTCGGTGACGAAAGTGTTTCAAGGATTTGCTCTTGGGAGAGAGGTCATAAAAGGTAAGGAAGACATTGGAGGCACAGACAGCCCAGGGCCAGCTTAGCCAGGAGGGCCAGCAGGCTGTAAAAGCTGGTCCTCCTCTGTTCGCCTGCCATCCTACAACCACAGGCAGCGAGCGCTGTTTCAGGACACGGAGCTCGTTCGGGAGTGCCAAGACTGTGTGGTCCCACGTGCCAGCTCCCTGCTCCTCCGGGCAGGAGGCACACAGGTCTCCCTTTGTTTTCGGACCTTGGCCCTGGCCGCTGCATCTTATGCTTCTTGAAACGCTAACCTGAGCTTGTTTGATTTAGCGATATTATAGCATAGGGGGAATGTAAGCCTGGAAGGGTCTGCTAGTGCTGATGGGGATATTGGCCAACTAGCTGCTGGCTGATGAACTGCTGCTAAAGATGATCTAATTAAAGACAGCATTTAGTTTACTGGTGCTTTATTAGGCTTCATATTGAAGCAGGATCTCCTTGGGCCCCTCACTCCAAGAAGGACATTGAGGTGCTGGAGCGTGTCCAGAGAAGGGCAACGGAGCTGGTGAGGGGTCTGGAGCACAAGTCTGATGAGGAGCGGCTGAGGGAGCTGGGGTTGCTCAGTCTGGAGAAGAGGAGGCTGAGGGGAGACCTCATCGCTCTCCACAACTGCCTGAAAGGGGGTTGTGGTGAGGGGGGTGTTGGTCTCTTCTCCCAAGTGACAAGTGATAGGACAAGAGGAAATGGCCTAAAGTTGCACCAGGGGAGGTTCAGGCTGGGTATTAGGAAAAACTTCTTTACTGGGAGAGTGGTGAAGCACTGGAAGAGGCTGCCCAGGGAGGTGGTGGAGTCACCATCCCTGGAGGTGTTCAAGGAATGTGTGGACGAGGCATTGCAGGACATGGTTTAATGGGCATGGTGGGGTTGGGGTGATGGTTGGACTTGGTAATCTTCCAGGTCTTTTCCAACCTAAATGATTCTGTGAATTTCCTTCCATTCCCTCACCCCCATCTCCTCCACATTCTCTTTTGGTAGGTTTCCTCCCTCTTTTCTGTTTCTGAGGTTTGGTCCTTTACGCCAGGCAGTATTTCTCACTCCTACTTTAATGGAAATATAATTGCACATGTATCTGATGGTAATGATGGATGTAATTAACCATCTCCACATCCCAGTTCCTCTGCCTGTTTCTTTGCTGAACACTATCGCTTTCAGGTCAGCTCTGGCCTGCAGAAGTGTTGGCCATGGTGCTGGATGCAGTCCACTCTGGGAAGAGGTGGAAAGCCCCTAGGGAAGAGGTTGGGAGCAAGCCACATGGTTTGCATCAGGGAATGGCACATCTTGAACCCTTCATAGGAAAGTTACGGCATAAGGAAGGAGGTGCTTTGTCCATCTTATTGCTAATCAAACCATTCATCCTACAGCCTGTAGGATGTATGCCTGGAGCGTGCTGGAATCATCTATGCAGAGCAAACAGAAAGGACACTGTCCCCAACCTGCTGGAAAGCAGACCTGCCACCTTCCTGGCTCTCAGCTGAAGCTCGGCTGGAGACGAGTGGGTGAGAAACCAGCAAAGCCAGGATCAGATTGCAGCAGGCTCCTCCTCCAGAGACTACAGAGAGGGAAGGAGAGGCGGGGAGCTGGAGCCAGCAACTTCAGGCTGCCTACCTGCACCTTGCCAGCCGGGCTGGGGACCGCGCTCGGGGCGAGCATCTTCTCAACCCGCATCCCATGGGGCGTGCGGGGCCCCCCGGCGCTCCCTGCTACCCCGGGCGCATCTCCCCACCGCCGCCCGCCTCTGGCCCGGCATGGAGAGCCTGAGCAACAGCCTGAAGAAGAAAGCCACGGAGCAGCACTACAGGGCGGAGGTGATGATTGCCGGAGAGCAGCTGAGGTAGGAGGTGATGGGGCCCTTCTCCAGGCTGGGGCAGGGCTGTGCCCAGGGTTAGCCCAGGGGCTCTGGACTGTACCCCGTTAGCAGGAGGCTCAAAGCTTTATCCTTGAGCAAGCGCTTTCCCCCAGGTGCTAGCGTCTCCCCTTCCCCAGTATCTGCTGATCCTTCCTTCACCCACCAAACCAGTGGTGAACTGGATCCTTTCCCATGTTACCTTGTCCTGCTGCTCCTCCCAGGGCACCTCCCGCCCTCCGCCTCCCGGTGCCTGGGGACTGGCAGGTGGTTTTAGATGGCAACAGGGGTTTTTTTTAATCCCTTTGCATCCCTCCCTAAACCCAGAGCCTGATGTGGTGACACTGAGCAGCCTCCCCAGAGTCCCTGATCCCTGGCTGGCTGGGGACAGCACTGCCTCCGAGGGCGATCGGACCTTCGGGGTGATCTGGGAGGTCGTTCCATGGGTGCCACACACCTGAATTGTTTTGCGCAGCAATATGTAGGGTCTTCCCTCTCTTAAAGTCACTTTCGGGAACTTCTGCTGGTTTGTAGTCCCAGTTTTTGAGCAAATTCTGAGGTTTTTTTCTGATGAAGAGAGAAATATATTCTCCTATGCAAGAAAACCTGTGTGGCTGAGAAAACTTGTTCCTTGTGTATCTGGGGTCAGAACCCCCCCGCTTTCTTCTAAGCATGCGACTGTAGGCTTTTCTAGCTCTTGAGCAGAGTTTGCTTGTTTGTATCTGGAGTCGTTCTGTTTTATTTTGAAATGTGGGTGGAAAATAGGAAATACATCCTTGAATAAAGTGAAGAGCCCAGAGCCCAGGTTTGCTAGCATCAGATTCCTAAAATTAGCTCTGTGTGGCTATGTTGTCCACTCTCAGTGAGTCATGTTAGCTTTAGCTTTATTATTTGTACTGTATCAAGGATTGATAATTTCCAGCTAAGGATTAGGGCCCTATCTTGAAAACACAAGCCGATGTTTAGAGTGGCTGGATTTTAAATACGTAGTGATGGTTAGCTACATTGCCAGTCTATTGTCTTTCACAAATATTACTGTCCTAGCTCCAGAAATTAAATCTTTTCCTCAGGTAGTGACTGGGAGAGCTGCTGTTGGAGGCTGCATCAACCTTTCTGCCTTAGCAGTGTTTGCAGTCCATGCTGTAAGCAAGGCTTTGAACACGAGCTTAACTTTCGCATAGGGAAAAGCAGTAGCTGATCTAAGAGTGAGTTGCCTCAATTCAATAACTCAGTGCAAGAGACGTCAAGTTATGACTTTTTCCATCTTGTGGGCAGGGCAGGCTTATTCGTATTTATATTTCCAGTATTTTACTCCTCTGGAGTGGCTGAGGTTTAAAATGGGTCCTATAGCCTAGGCCAAAGGAGGGGGTCAGGTATTCAGAGAGAAAATAAAATAATCAAGCCATGTGTTAAAACGGTGACCAGTGCGTGTGCAAGGGGAGTGGCGTGGCTTCCTCGCGCCTTTTGCAGGACAGGACCATGTCGGATCCTGGACTATTTGGCGATTGTGACTCTAAGGAGGAAAAGGGGATACAATAAATTTGTGAATAGAGCTCTTGTACTATACTGCACGCTATGCTAGTTCTTATAAGCAAGGTAAAGGCATAGTACAAATGTTACACTCTTCTGAAAACCAGTAATACCAACTCATTTTTTCCTCCCAATATTTGTCTGGAAACCTCACTCCTTACTGTCAGCGTGAATGTACTCTGAGCCTTTAAAAAGGATGCTAAAAGCCTGAAGGGAGGCAAGGTTTGTGCAGGGAGGGAATATCTTTCCATTAGTGTGACTGGGATAAAGGTGAATAGAAAACCCAAGATGTATGTAATTTTTGGGGCCACCCGTCTTCCCCCCCAGCCCCATAGCTGGAGTGCCTTGGAGTTCCTGGTGAGGGAGCTCCCAAAATGTGAGAGTTTTCAGACCAAGCCCATCGCAGCAGGTTGCGATCTTGAACTGCTTGCTCCGGTTGTGAACCTGATGCAGGTTATCTCTGCTGGAAGGGGTGATAGGAGGGGTCGGAAGCGCGTACAAGCGGAGAGAAGAGGTAAGAGCCCTCCCTTCAGACACTGTCATACGCCAGCACCGCGATGCTGGGAGACACGTGCTGGTTTGCAAACACCAGAGCGCATGGAGCAGATCCGATCTGCTTTTGGGTGGCCTTGACTGCTTCACGCCCCTGACCTGCTCTTGAAAGGCTCGAGCTCTTCCCTGCGTGGAGAGGAGCTGAGGATGAAGGCTGAGGAAGGACCCCAGCGCTGACAGTGATGGAGAGGTGGGTCCTACGGCGGGTGGCTTGGCACAGAGCAGTCACATTCTTCTGCTTTGCTCTGGGCAGGAGCCCGTTCCCAGTGCAGAAAGAGTGGAAGGAGCCGCTGGCCAGCACGGGGTGTAAAAGCCGGGGAGGAGGGGGAAGAGATAGACACCAGCCTGCAGCTGGGCTCCTCCTTCCCCTGCAGCTCCTCTGGCTGAAAGGAGAATTGAGGGACGCAGAGCGGAGCACGCTGGGTGCTCGAGTCTGTCTCTTGTCTTTCGGGGATCTTGCAGCCTGGCAGGTAATGAGTTAGCGATGTGAACCTTCCCGGGGCCTGGGTGTCCAATAGGTTGTGATGGGGAAACTGAGGCAGAGAAGCTGGGCGATGCCTCAGGCAACAGCAGATGGGGCAGGGCTAAATGTCTGCATTGTGCTCCCCTGCTTTCCCCCAGGTAAGGAATAAAAAAGCTCATAAAGGAGCCTTGTGGTTTGCCCTGACTCTGTAAGCCTCAACAGCAAATAACGCTACATAAAATCTCAAACATTTGTTTTTCCCTGTTCTCCGCTTCCTGCCCTGCCCCCCCCACTATTGTATTTAACCAAACAAACCTTTTCTCCATCTTTACAGTTCTTTGGCTTCCCAGCAAATTTGCAAATCCCTCTGAGTTTGGTTTGGCCGGAGGGATGAGTCTGTTCAGTGTCAGGATGCGTTTCCCAGCCAGAAATAGCTGCACAAATGAGGGGTGAGGGAATGCTTCGTGGGGTTGGCCGGGAACGAAACAGATCCTAAAGGATTTGAGAGGAGACTGGCTGCTGGGCTTGGGGCTGTCTGTCTGCCAGGGTCCCTTCGCTTCCATGGGGACACTGCTTCCTAGTCCATGGAAGGGGAAGAGGAGTTTGGGGTCTTGAGTCTCTCCCCATCAAAAAGATGAAGGTAATTTCCCCTGATATTTTGGTCTTGGGTTTGACGAGGCTGCTATCTCAGACTCATTCCTCACATCTCCTGCTGTCGGTCTTTCTGTTTTAGATGTATAAACTTGCATGAAAATCACACCGCTTCTACTGGGCATTGTGTGTTCCTGGGTGGCATTCTGTAAGAGGGGCCCAATCAGCCATTTCTAATTGTGACATATGGCTTATCTGCCCAGAGATATTCTGGAACAGCTTTGAATTCACACCCTGCTGTAATCGGAGTTTCTCAAGTTCAGACAAGCCTTTGTGCACTCTCTCTTCTGGGTATGCCTCATGGTCAAGTGAACCAGCTGTTCTCTAATAACTCTGTTAAGCTGCATTAATCACTCTTCAATGTAAAAGACACTTGGTAAATTTATGTCTTGGACAGAAAAAGTGAGAGGAGAAGGAAGGTTTTTTCCTACAAAGAACAAAATTTTGATTTCAGCCACCACCCAAAATTTTCAACGGTGCTGACTGTTTTATTTGGATAATCAAATTGAGACGCTGTTAAATAAAGTGCTCATACTCTGGCAATTGGGCTCACTTAGAGGTGTGTAGCTGAACATGCCAACATTTGTATTTCTGGCCAAAAATCTTGGGTCCACAGGAGGTTTGGTCATTCTCTGTTGACCTTGAATCTCATGAAGTGGGGATGTCTTCCTGGAGGAATCGTGGACACTGCTTGATGTGGCGGTCACCAGGTGAATGTCTCTGGGCTACATTATTCAAAAGACCAGACTATATGATCAGAATGACCTTAAAAAGCCTATTATTAAATTTTCATTACTGGTGAAAGCGAGGACTGGGAATAGACTTGTGCTTGCCGGGATTTCTTTTTGCGTTTTAAGTCCCTTTTTCCTATATATACATTTAAATACAAGCAGGAAAAGAAAACATCTCTGTATCACTTTAGGTAGGCTGCCACAGGCGTGCGAAGCTCTCCCCTCTCCCCCTGAATGCGCTGGTGCTTTTGCAGACCGGGAGTGCAGCAAGCTGGGTTTTGCTGAGCCTGTTTGCAGTGCTCCTTTTGCCTGAACGTGCCTCTCCAGCAGATATTTTGCAGATACGTTGTTGTGGCTGTCGCTGCCTTTTACTGAGCACTTAGTTGTTTGTTTGTTTGGGGTTTTTTGTTTGGTTTTGGGTTTGTTTTTTTTCTGTAAAGATAGGAACAGAAAAGATCCTTTGGGTGATGCATCTTTCCAGGGCCATTTGTTTGTACTTAACCGCTGTGAGAGTGCAAACCGGAGTTAATATCCTTGAAAGATCCACCTTGGCATTTGAGATGCTCAGGATCTGTTTGCATGGGTAGGAGGTGATGGAAAGCGCCCCAGGGAGACATTCCCACTCCATGCAGGCACATGTGGGTGCTTGGTGCAGAATAGCTATCGCTCTAGGGATTGCTCTGGCTGTGGAACTGCGATACAGTGAAAGTAGCACCTTCTCCAACACAAGAAAGCCCTTTGCTTCGGCGTAAGCCCCTGATTTAGACCCTCGGTTCTGAAATTGTGTGAAGTGTGAACACACAGAAGTAATCGAGAGAGGAGCTCCTTGGGTTGCTCTCCCGCAGTGGACATCCGTTAACGCTGCTGGGAAAGTGCTGGCCTGCCAGCGGAGCAGGGAAGTTGTGTTTGTAACTGCTGAAGTGACTTGAACTCTTGATTCCCTAGAGGTTTATGTTTTGTTTTTTGTGTTTGTTGTTTCTTTTTTCTTCTATTTACACTGCTGCGGCTCTGCCTTTCAACAAGGTTACACAGGATGAATAATGATGCTTTTGCTGTGACCTTGACAAAGAAATAAATTGGTTACCCAACACAGCCTACCCAAAGCAAACGCACGCGAAAGCAGCACACCGACTCCCAAGCGAGGCGTATTTCCTAAGAGTCGACTCTTGCATTCCAGCAAGCACTTTATCCTTGCATTAGTCTGCCTTTTTTTTTCTTTTGAAGAAGTAATATGTACAGGGGGTAGGTTTTGGCATCTAGAAAACTCATAACACTGCATTACACATCCTTCCTTAATTTTTTTTTATCTGGAAGCACGATTATAAACCACTCATAGCTTCACTGCTGGCTTTGTTTTTGCAACGTCATACATGGACTGATTTGTAGAGGGTGTCAGCTGAGCTGTTCGAAGACGCAGCTGGCGTTACGTCCTTCTGTGTCTGAAGGACAGAACATGTCTCCTCGTAGTTGGTGGGAAACAGTAAACAAGAGGAAAGTGAAAAGACCACAAGGACACTCGAGCTGTGCATCTTCCGCCGCCCTGGGTCTGTGGGCAAGAGGGCAAACTTGTCACAAACTTAAAAAAAAGAAGGTCCAAGACACTGCTGCTCCAGAAGTCCTTAAATACCACTTAATTCCTGTCCTGGCACTTGTTCCCAATAGAGCAGTTTCAGAATAAGTGTATTTTTAATTTTTTTTTTTTTTTTAAATCCTAGGTTTTAGTAGGATTGTTTGCTGAAAATCTCTTCCCCACCCCCCCCCCACCCCCCCAAGATCTGTGCATTTTCTGCAGTATTCTGAAATGTGATAAAAAAAGACCTGTGGGGGAAATAGTATCCTCCCAACCAGTTTCTATTCAGGCCTTGTGTGATTATGGTCTATGTGTTATTGTGGGTGAAGGGGGGTGTGTGTATATATTTATATATAGTCTTTATAGACTCCTGCAGGCTCTTGATAGCAATAGAGTACTCTTGGTTAAACATTTCTTATCTCTACCAAACATGCCTCTAAAGTGGCATCTTACTTGCTGATTACTAAGGGATGGAAGCATATCAAAAATAACTGCTTGTCTTCTGCCATAGCAGAGGGATGTCGGGGTGGGCAGCCTCTCTGTTTGCGGTTGCTGCTGCCTGGGTCTGATTGCATTTTGACAGTGGACTGTGAAGTAAAGGAAAAAGCTAAAAACTCTAAAAATAGCAGGCAGCTGTCTGTCGTAGGGTGGACTGTTCTGTTCAGGTAACATCCATATGTGGAATGGCTGCTCGTCACTTGTGGGGACGAATCTTCCAGGTGTAGAGGGAGTAAAATACTGAATATAGATGTTGATATTTGAGGGAGGCCAGTCAAAAGCAAGACCAGGAGCTGGTTCTGCATGAATCTTTTGTTTATTTTTTCAGTTACCTGGGAGGTCTGAAAATATAGAGAGTTATTTTGACTCATAGTAGCCTAAGCATTAATTACATCACTCAATTACTAAATCTTCATTCAACAAAAGGTTTTATCTTAAGACTTTTGAGACCCTAGTATTTGTAAATCCTAAAATATAGGATAACCCATTATTATCTGATAGCTTTTTAGGATATTTAAAACTTCTCGTAGGGTGCCTGAAACTGTTGCCCAACGTCATGTGGTGTACACATAACTTCTTCAAAAAGAACAGAAGAACGTGAGGCATTAAATAAAGAAAGGCTGCCGTGATTAATATCTTTGTAAAATATACTGGCCTGGGGCAAACCTGTGAATCGAAGTGAATAATTTGAAACCAGCAACATCCTGGAGTTACAGAGGAGATAATTAATTAAACATCTCCCCTCTGAGTCTGCTCCATGCACTGGGCATTTTCCAGTGTTAGTATTTTGGGAACAGTCATGACTACAGGGCAAAAGTTTGGCTCCTGGACAGATCTCCTGCCAAGTTGGGTTGGCTTTGGCTTGGACACATAAGATCTCTGTGCCTTGTGGCTTGCTCAGTCGTTAAGGTCCTTTTAAAAGTCAAAGCCATACTCACCTGAGTAACCTTCACCCATATATATCTTTCCGTTGGAATCACAGACTAGGCATAACGCCAGGCCTTTCAGGATAGGATGCTTATTGTTCTGGTAAGCTCTGTCCCAGTCTATCCCAGTTTGAACCAGAAAATATCAGGACAGTTGTCCACTGTTGCTGTGTTTTAGTGGGTACACGGATTAGCACGGGATGCACCTGGCACTCATCTCTTAGACACATGCAGAAGAAACAAGTGCTGCTGTTACTGCTCCCATCCTGAGCTATGACTAAGACTTTGTCCTGGGGCCAGCTACATCCCTGCTTTCATGATTATGGGGAAGGAAAACTAGACACAGGATCGCGCCAAGATGGCAAATATATGTACTATTTTTTTTTGCTGTGTTTTGGCCCTTCTTCACAAGTTTCAGTAGGCTGCTGTGTATATTTAGAGGCTTGTCTAGAACAAAAAGACATGTATGGTTCAGACTAAGTCTGGTGCAGAGAATTATATAATCTGCGTAGGGATAGGAGGAAAGAAGGGGATGTTGAAGGAGGCTCCTTAGGATTGACTGATGCAGCCTTGCAAAGCCAAGAGGGCTGGCTGAATTTATAAGTTGCTGGATGCTTGCCAGAAGTCCCAAATCATCAGTGGTTTCTCCAGGCTGGGCAGCCTCTGGGCTATTAGACCCAAATTCCCCTGTAACATCAGCTATGCTCAATGGCTGTCTTTCTCTCTAGGCTTCGCCTCCATGATGGGAAGCTCATTAAGGACAGACGTTACCACCTCCGAACGTACCCAAACTGCTTCGTGGCGAAGGAGCTCACAGACTGGCTGATTGACCACAAAGAAGCGCCGGACCGAGAGACGGGCATCCGCCTCATGCAGAAGCTGATGGACCATTACATCATCCATCACGGTGTGTGGGTTTCTCCGCTACCCGCTGAATCTCCCTGGGGAGGTGGCTGTGTATCTGGTCACCACGTGTGTCCATCAGCCCAGGATACGGAAGCATGGTCAGGTCCCTGTTCAAGACCCTCCTGTGGGTGAGGGCTCCTGGAGAAGCTGGGAGGTGATGGGCAGGCACGAGGCTCTATGGGGTTGGATCTGTGTGAATCTGCAGTGCTTTGGGGGATGTACCAGTTCCTTGCCCCTCGGAAAAGGGATTTGGGCTGTGCGCTGGTAAAACAGCACCTGAAGTGGCTCTTATTTGAAAGCAAGTGGGCTCCTCACTCCAAGAAGGACATTGAGGCGCTGGAGTGTGTCCAGAGAAGGGCGACAGAGCTGGTGAGAGGTCTGGAGCACAAGTCTGATGAGGAGCGGCTGAGGGAGCTGGGGTTGTTCAGTCTGGAGAAGAGGAGGCTGAGGGGAGACCTCATCACCCTCCACAACTACCTGAAAGGGGGTTGTGGTGAGGTGGGTGTTGGTCTCTTCTCCCAAGTGACAGCGGCAGGACAAGAGGAAATGGCTTCAAGTTGCGCCAGGGGAGCTTCAGGCTGGGTATTAGGAAAAATTTCTTTCCTGAGAGAGTGGTGAAGCATTGGAAGAGGCTGTCCAGGGAGGTGGTGGAGTCACCATCACTGGAGGGGTTCAAGGAAGGTGTGGACGAGGCACTGCGGGACATGGTTTAGTGGGCATGGTGGGGTTGGGGTGGTGGTTGGACTTGATGATCCTACAGGTCACTTCCAACCGTAGTGATTCTGTGTAATGCCTGACCTATATTGCCCTACAGCAACTGCATCGGCAGCCGGTGGTGGATATTTTTACAGAAGCTAGTCTAGCTCATGATTGTGTCATGCTGATGTGGAAGCTGAATGTTATCACACGTTTCACATCTGCAGGAAATTAATTTTTTTTTACCATAAGAGCCCAGGGTTCCTCAGTTTGCCCATCCATGCTCTGGTGAGACAAATAGGGGTGTGGGTTTAACACCACTCAAAGCAAAAAGTCATCTGGTACCTGTAAACCTGGGGCTGAAGCAATCCTGTAGGAATGCCTCCCTTGGGAATTAAGTGTGTGATGCCATTTCAAAGGCTTGTCTGTGGAACCTGTCAAAAGGAAAAAAAAAAAAAGGAAGAAAAAGGAGGGGGGAAGGAAAAAGCAGCTTGGTGGTCAAGCCCAGCTCTTAGTGTTCAGGCTTTGTTCTTTTTAAAAATTATTTGGAACTTCCAGCCGTTTTGGATTAACTCTGGTCATGTCCTGTGGTCTGTGCCTGTCTCCGAGCTGCAGAGCAATCCCCAGCGTTCAGCCCTTGGTAGCCCTTGGTCCCGGTATAACAACGGGACACTAATGCTTTATATTAGCAAAGAGCTGTTTCTTTCCATGTGATTTTTCAGGCCCAATCAGGAACAAAAGTCCTGGATTTTTGAACAGGCCTGGGAGACCGCTGCCCTCGGTGGGAAGGGTTGTGGCTGAGCTGCTGCCTCTTGGCTGAGCTCTCTTGCTCCCAAGTCTTTGTGACACGAGCTACGGTAACCTGGAGTTGGGTGGTAGTTTGTCACAAGAGGATGAAGCTGAGGACAGAAGCAGATGACAACCATACCAAATCCAGCCCTCTCTTTCCCCCTCTTCTCGAAGGTCCGGAAATAGCTGCTATGGACCACTGCAATGCAAACACTCTCTGTTGCCATCTGCTACTTGCTGAGGTTAATGCCCTTTACATTAAGCTGCCTCAAATAAAAATAAACTGCTGCTGTGCTTTATCACAAAAGCGTAAAGCTGAAGCAGTGAGTTCTCAGTTAACCATTAACACTTAAAACTGATTATTTTTCCATCTCTCCAGCCGACAGTTTCAAAGAAATCCATTAGCTAATTAAACCTGTGCAGCACTGGCTACCAGTGCTGTTTTGATTGCTTATCGCGGACGCGTCCCTCCTGCTTCTCTGATAATTCCTGGCATGACACAGAAGTTGACTTTCCCACTTGCCTTATGACCATTAATTTTTGTTAGTCCTATGGAAACGGGGCTGCCTGCTAACCGCAGCACTCTGCTAAGTGCTTTGCAATTGGCTGTCTAAAATGTTTACCCTCTTTTCCGCTGGGATCCAGAAGACGATAATTATCTCATGAAGATCATTGTTTGTGCTGCCTCTTAATGGTCTGATGTGGTTTGAGCTCTTATTCTATTACGTGCTGGAAACATGTTGAAATTGGTCTTCAAATAGCAAAAATGCCTTGGTTTTCTATGGGCGCAGTCCTGTACAGTTTTACGTTCAGTTCCTCATTGCAATGACATCTGAATCATTGCTCCTGGGAGTTGTTAAGATGCAAACTTTCACTTTTTAAAACAACCTTCTTGACCTGCCTTCTTGCTTGATGTGTGGTGGGCTTTAGCATCCTCATTTCACACCAAGACAACTGCTCAGGAGGAATGAACTCTGATAATCTGACAGTTTTTAGCATTGAGCTGCTCACCAAAAGGGGAATGAAGTTTTGCCAGTCTGCTCAGAAGAATAAACAAGTGTTAAAATTTTCACAAGAAATATCTTGCATCCTTTGAATTTCACTCTAGTGGATTACGTCACTTTAGCAAGGAAATCTTTGTGAGGTTTTTTCCTCCTTTGACTAATTTTCTTTGTTTTCTGGGCATATTCTTTACTTTGGTTTTTTTACTGCTGAAGCTTCTCCGATTTGAGAGCTGGACTGTGATTGATTTTTTTTTTTTTTTAATATTTTTTTTTGGGGGGGGCTGTTTTTTTGTTTTTGTTGTTTTTTCCGACTTGTAGTCTAGGGATCTGTTGCAGGCAAGTTTATCTCAAAGGTGTATCCCAAGTATTTACCTTGCATGCACTTAACAGCCACGCATTTACAGATTGTGTGCTCATCCCCAAGATTAAACGGAAGCTTTTCGTATAGATGAGATTTTTCCAGTTGTATGCACCTAGCTTTGAAGAAAAATTTCTCTCTCGAGGTCAGTCTGCCATGCAAATGAATTGGGCAGGGTTGGCACAAAACGCTGTGGAAAAGTTGGTGTCGTTATACGTTTTAGCTGACAAGTATTTTTTACAGGGATGGAAGTGAATTTTATGGGGTTTTGGATGTAGTGTGGGGTTTTTTCCTCCTGTCCTCCTAGTCTACTTACACATGGCAGTAGCTTTCTAAAAAAAGCTGATTGGGACAATTACTTTTGTTTTCTTTTAGTCTAGATGAAAACATCGATGTTTAAATTAAAAAAAACGACCAAACAAAAACCCCAAAACCAACAACAAAAAAACCCTAAACCAAAAAACTTCCCAGTTTGTTCTAATGAACCTTTTGGTGTCTGGCTCAAAATGTAGACTCGAACTCAGGCTTTCCCAGGGTCTCTTCAGTGGGACTGACCTCTCCCACCAGCACCATTCATAAGCACCTAATTTGGGGACCGAAACCTTGGATGCTGGTTGCTGCATGGTATGTGGGGCACAGAGAAGGACATCACACGCAGCCCTCATAGCTTTTAACCTGGAGATAACACCCTGCTGAGTCTGTGCTCTGTGCAGCTCTGTCTGTCCCGTACGGACTGACAGACACCCGCAGCACTGATGTACTTGCTCTGAAATCCTTTCAGTCTGCGACGAGCACTCGGACTACAAGGACGCCAAGCTTCTGTACCGCTTCCGCAAGGACGACGGGACCTTCCCTCTCAGTAAGGACGTGAAGGTGTTCATGAGAGGGCAGAGTCTTTATGAGAAGTACGTGAGTCCTTCCCCTGCAAAGGAACTCTCAGCAAGGGGCGGTGGGAGGGCGGTCCGCTGGCTGCGCTTGCTGCTGATGCTCTACAGCCGGGAGCCACGGCTACAGTTGGCTTTTCTCTTCCTTCCTTCCTTCTCTTCCTTCTCTGTACCCTGTGCTGCAGCATCAGAAAATGCTGTTCCTGAGCCCTGCCACAGCCGCAGGACAGCCGGCCTCTTTGGGGCTGGGATGAGAGCTGTACTCTGAACTTATGGATGCTTTCAAGGGCTCCAATCCAAGTGCAGGTTCTGGGATCCGATACAGGGAAGCGCTCGGATCCAGTCTGCAATTTGAGTGCTCGCAGGATGGGCACGTCCAGTGGCTATTCCCAGCGCTCTCCCAGCCTCCCTGCGTGAGCTGCTTCCACCAGCACTATTAGGACTTATATCCCACCAAAATTAGCGGGGAATAGGATCTTCAGCATCCTCACGGGCCTGGATCCCTGCACCTCGCTTAAATTATTTGCAAAATTTGTAATGGAAAAACTAATTCTCCTTCCACCTCCAAGTGTTTAGTTTTCTTTGTGTCAATTGTTTCTGGTCCTAAATCCAAGCCATCTTCCCAGGCACCTCACGAGTCCTCTTGTTCGACTGGGTTCAACCACAGACCACCCTCTGGACCCGTTTCCTTTAACAGCCTCTTCCCATCTTCTCCGTCCTCAAACCCTGGCAATCTGATTCACAAACTGGCACTGAGGTTAAAGACCTTCAGCCAGGCGGGCGGTGATTTCGGCTGTCTCCCTGCCCCTCTGGCAGACATCCATCCTTGGTACTTCACTTTTGCTCGGCAGTGGTGGCCGCGGGGAGAGCATCCAGCGCGTCTCATGGCTGAACCCCCTGCACCCTCTCGTGGAGACGCTGGATTTAGCTCTCATATGTGCTGCAAACTGAGTATGTGTTTACTGAAACACACCTTCTCCATCAATTTGGACTATCTGCCGGTGGTTGTTCACATTCGGTTGCTTGCTTGGCTTTCCCCTGCGGTCTTTAGCTGAGGTCGCAGCTGAACTGGTTTTGCTGAAGTTGCTTCCTCCGCTGTGATGAGGATTTACAAAGCTGCCTGACTGCAGCTCTGCATTTCTCCCTCCCTTCTCACTGCTCCCAGGCAGCAATGTTTTGGCTGTAATGCTTTGCCTGCTTCGCTTGGCCTTGCTTCTGCTGGCTGCAGCTCCTGGCTGGGACGGCGGGGCTGTACGGCATCACGGGAGCCTTGTCCCACCTCTGTGCCAGGCTGGTGAGCGTGGAAGAGTCAATTCTGAAGGTGAGAGAGGAGAACTCGGTGAAGTACCAGAGGACTTTCCTGGGCTGTGAGATGATCGACTGGCTCGTTCAGGAGGGAGAAGCGGAGAGCCGAAAAGAAGCAGTGGAGCTGGGACGGGCGCTGCTGGAGCATGGGATCATTCAGCACGGTGAGCCAAAGGTCCGCCTGGAGCTGGGATGGAAAGCAAGAGATAAGCATAGCTGTCGAGGCTGTGCTGGGAACAAATCCCCATTCATGTCATGCAACAAGTGCTGGTCAAGTGCCCACTTGGAGATGGCAATGGGGCCCTTTAGTTCTATGTTTGGAGCTGGTGACCTTTGAAAGCGGAGCAATCTTTCACCACCCACAAAGGCTTTGAGCTGAAATCTGAGCTATTGCTCTTCAGTTCTTCAAAGCCTCTGGCCACAGGACTGGCATCGACCCCTGGGCTTTTGAGCGCTGGGTTGTGAGGATGTAATGTTTAGCTCCGCTTGGCTGGCAATCATAACCATCTGCACGAATTAAACTTCCAATTCGGAAGGCAGGGAGTCCTCTGAGAGTCTTGGGATAGGGGCAGGTAGAGGGCTGTGACTCGGTGGTGCACCCCAGGGAGATGGCACCTCTTGGGGAGGTGGTCCTGCTGTTCCTTCTTCCCTGCAGGTAGCGTTCTCAGTTGGAAAAACTGCAATAGAACACAGAGACATTAAAAGCAATTCATCCGGGTCCCTCAGTATATTTGCTATGTATTTTCTGCACGCCCTCAGCCTCTCCCTCCTCCCCTGTTCTCTCCTAGTCTCCAATAGGCATCACTTCTTTGACAGCGATGTCCTCTACCAATTCTGGACCAACTTTCGACGGAGGCGTCGTCTCACAGAGTTACTCAATGAAAACTCTTCTCGTGCCCTCTCCGAGAGCCCAGACAGTCCCTTCTGTCTTCGCAAGCTCAACCCGGACCCAGGCAACACCAGCTTTCTCTCTGGTAACTGCGGATGTGTTTGAGGAGGGGTGTGAAAGCAAGGATTACATTACCAGAGTATCCCAGGGCTGAGGGTGTTGCTCAGGCAGAGAGTAGGGTGTTCCTTCAGGCATCCTATGAAGTGACCGCCCATCTGTTTGTGGTGCATGCCATCATGCAGTTGCAGTCTCTATCACAGCTCCCCATCCCAGGAAAATAACTCAACTTACCATCAACTCAGCTCTTAATCTTTCTTTGAAGCTAGGTTTATTCTTTCTAAGCTCAAATGCTATTTTCAGTGCATGCTTACCTTTAAGATGTGGGTCAGGCTGGTGGGGGAAGTTTGTTATTTTAAACTAGTCTGTTCCTTCCTTGGGTAATTGTTATTTTTGCCTCTTTCAGTCCAGACCAACAAGGAGATCAAAATCGTCTCAGCGGTTCGAAGGAGCAGCATCACTTCCCTCGCTGGAAACTCCAACCCCTACTTCAGCACTACTCCTACGTTGGTATTCCCTCCTGTGGCTGAGTGCAACCCCAAATCAGGTCTGGGCCTCTGCGTTGCCCTGTCGTTGCACAGGATATGTCTGTTCCTTCAGGGCACGGGCTAGCTCAAGCCTCAGGTCCAAACCCATCCACTGTCAGTGTGGTGACTTGCAAGCGGAGAGGGTCAGCCTCACCTCTGAGTCTCGATTTGAAAAGTTGTAGAAGTGTTTTGAAAAACATTGAGCTGAATGCCAAGATTTCTGTGTGCAGTAACTGTGGCTGGTTCTAACATCTGTTCTCCAGCCCATGGTAATCCCCAGGCTGCCTTGTTATGCACTTTACTGTATGAAACCCTTGATTCTGATAGGATCTGTTGCCTTTTGCTCTAGTGTTAAAGAGACCCGTCACCAATGAAGAGCTCCTGGCCCCTGGGGCCCCCTACATCAAGAAAACGCTAACTGTAAGTGACCACAGCGAATGGTATTGCTAACCCAACAGTACTGAGTTCTCTGCTCTTTGATAGCTTTCCATCTGCTCTGACCTCTGGGTGTTGAAACTTGATTGCATGTCACATCATCACGGCTCTTTCTTGGTGACTCTCAGTGGGTCAATGTCTGCAGATATTCTTGTGGGATTTTCAATGTGCGCAGCCTCTGCTTTAGTTTAATGTATATTAAAGGGGTAGATCAGGAAAGAGAACGTTTCCTGGACAGAAAAACTCCCATTTATGTTTCATCTAGCTCCATACAAACTACAGAATCAGTCAAGTCTTGTAACAGTTGAGACTTTGACACTCATCCTCTGTCACACAGATATCACCTTTATGCACGGCTTTATGGATCTTTCAGGTTTGTGCTGCAGATCAGATATGTTGATACAATCCATCGGCATCTGATGGAGCAGCACTGAACGTGGAGCATCCGAGGGAAACTCTTGCCTTTCTTACAATGGGCTTTTTTCACAGACAAAATAAACACACCGCAAAATCTCCGGGATGCTGCAGACAACCTGAGTTTTGGGCTTTTGCTTTTCGAATTATTTCTAAAGCTGTAGGACCCCTCAAGGCAGGGCTGGTGGGTGCTGGCTGTGAATGTTGCAAGACAGTTCCTGCCCTGCGGATCCTATCGTGCTTGTTTATTTTTGTGTAAAACTTCTCAGCCCTTTCCTGCCTGCCTTTGAAAGGGGGAATCTCACAGTGGCCAGTTTAGGAAGTGTGAGGGCTGTCTTGCCATACTGGTTTGACACAAGCAGGGTTACAGAGGAGCTCTGGATCAGGTTCCCAAATTAACTGTGCTGTAGAAATTGGTGGGAAGGAGCAAGAAAAATAAAGCTGGTGATTAGTGTGGCATGTATGAGGACGTGCCGTTCATTCTCCTCCTGAATGCTCTTGCCCTGCCCTTCAACTCTGCCAGCCTGGGCCTTTCATGGCTCATTTCCTTCTGCTTAGCTGTGCAGTTGCTGTTATTTATTTATACGGGTAATCTGCAAAGTCCTTTGGGAATTCCTTTTCTCTTTTAGTCACATCAGATGGCCACAGTATTACAGCAAACTGCTCTGACAGACAGATCAGAGTGGGAAAAATTAAGAGTGCCTACTTCCACCCTGGAAATGCTCTCCTGTGCCAAGGAAAAGGCACTGTGTGCGTGCTCTGGAAATGTTCTCAACACGCTCTTGGTGCATGCCTTGCACTTCAGCTTCATGCTGCCTGTGCTTCCCTCTTCTGCACTGGCTGGCAGGGAATATTAATCAGAAAGCAGCTTGCAGAGAGCAATTAATCTGTGGTTCTGTGTCTCACTTGGTGCACAGCCCTTTCTGTCCCACCCACGACAGATTAGGATTGTGAGCAGAGCTCTCCATCCCACTGGGAACTGTTGCATCTTCTCTATCCAGCCCATTCCTTGGTTTTTAAAACCCTTTTGTTCTGCTCGTAGATCGTGGGGGATGCAGTGGGCTGGGGGTTTGTGGTTCGAGGAGGAAGACCTTGCCACATCCAGGCAGTGGACCCAGGAGGACCCGCAGCTGCTGCAGGGATGAAGGTACTTCTTACTCATGGAGACTTGACAGGCGGCAGGACTTATGTCCTGTTTGAGCGTTTCAGGCTGAACGTATCCTCCGTGATAGTCCCACCTCCTGCAGCAGAGATCAGTCCGAGTCAGCACGTGGAGCTCTGGCAGAGCTGTGAGAGGTGGAGGGACGGATGCTCTCTGCAGGAAAAGTGCACTGTGCACGGCTGTGGATTTGCCTTTTGCCGCGGCGGCGGATTTGCCTTTCGCCAGGGCAGCGCAGGGTCTGCGGGCAGCTAAAACTGAAAAAACTCTGCCAAAACTCATCTGTCCCTGTGGTAGACTTCAGAGCTGTCGAAACTGTTTGAGCTGCTAAAAACAAAGCAGAGAATTCCCAGTTCAGCTCCAGTAACTGTGTGTAACCCCAGTGAAGCAGAGAAGGAGCAGAGCTTTGTCCTGAATCACCTGCTCTCACAGCTCCTGAGGTGTAATGCATTTTGTGCTTCTCTGCTATTAACAACGTAGTTCTGCGTGGAACTATTTTCCACGTATGTGAAAGCTTAATAACCTTAGACTGGTGCCTTGATTTGATTCATCAAGTAATTTCCAGTATATTCCAGCTCAGGTGAAATTAACTGAGGTCTTGAAACTCATTTTAGACCCAGGCACGTATGGGTTTTGTGTGTAGAGTTTTAGGCATGAATGAAAGCAATGTTGAGTTTCACAGTTCCCTATAAAAACCCCAGCAGCGAGGGAGTAATTTCTACAAGCTGATGTAAGTCTAAAGTCACATACATATTTGAAATAATGGGATTCTTCAGAGGCAGAGTGTGACTCCGTTTGCTTCAGGCAGGATCGGAAGGGGATGGATGAATTTGTTTCATTTACTCAAGAGCTCAGTTAATTTCTCCTTACCTAATCTCATTTGCTACCAAATTGCTAGATGTTAATATTGTGCCTCATTTCCATCTGTGAAATGAACCACTGCTCATAAATGAGTCTTTTTTTTTTTCTCTGTTAGCTCACAGTCTAGATTCCTTTGGTCTCTTTTTTACGATATAGTGATCGGAGCACAGTGATGATTAGTGTAGCTTCTGGAGTGGTAATGCTTTAGGGTTTGCAGGGTCTTGTGGCAAGTTATTTGCATTGCAGCCTCTGTCTCTAGTCAGTCATGGGCAGAAGTTGCCATGAAGACATCAGCTGAAGGTAACCTGCCCTTTCCCTCCCTGCAGGTGTGCCAGTTTGTTTTCTCAGTGAATGGTATGTATGTTTTGCATCTGGACTATCAGACCATCAGTAGCCTCATCATGACAGGACCACGAACTCTTGTGATGGAAGTCATGGAAGCCATTGAATGAGCGCAGGAGTCTCATCCCACCGCTGTTTGGAAAGGCAGGACACTCCACTAAGCAAGGATGGACTGGGGAGGGACCAAGCTTGACCATTCACTGTGAAATGTTAGCCAGGCATTTTAATATATTTTCAAATAAATACGTTCTAATGGACAAGTCTCGGATTTTGATGTTGTTGAAGTATTTGGCTCTACCTGACATTGAGAGGGTCTAAGCTCTTGCAGCTCCTTTTTGATGCCGGTGGAAGAGTTCAGCACATCATGAAACCAAGCCTTCGAACAAGCCGTTCACCCAGCCAAGCTGCAAGGCAGGTGGTACAAGCTGGTAAGCAGTGAGAAGTTTGATACCAAGCAAGTGAGTACATCTGAGCTCCCCTGAGTTGTCTGTGCAGTCTACCGAGAACACAGTGTGCTTTCCAGATGGCCCGATAAGCCGTGCCATCGACTCTGTCAAGAAAATAAGGAAATGAATAGAGTGATGTATGCTTCCTTGTAAAGAAAGTCTAAGGCTCCTGCTACCCTCTTGGCTCAGCCCCGCTCACAGCCAGGACTGGTTGCTCTTCCCAGCTGTTTCTTGAAAAGGTGAGACTTCTGTGATTGTGCTTTTTGTGCGCCCACGCCCTAATAATGCTTAAATTCATTATCCAGCTTCACCTCGGCACGGAGCCAGGCAGAGGTCCCAAACATCATAGGCTGCTACCAACCTAGTGACGGGAGGCAGTGGGGGAAAGGAGAGACCCTAAACCGCCTCTGCCTAAAAGGAAATGTGTCACAGTCTGAGTTTGACTTCAGGAGGGAACAGAAATGAATGAAAGTCACCAAAATCCACCCCCCCAGGGGCCCTGCTGCTCCCAGGATGACTGCATTTGCAGGCAATGCAGAATATTCATACGCAGACTACCCTGAAAGTGAACTGAATGTAGAATAACAGGTCATAGCAAGAAACTGGGGAGGTTTCTTGCTTTCCAGTTCACAGAGCACCCTGCTTGTGATCAGCCTGCAATGCTGTGCATACAGCAGGATGATTTCCAGCACTCCTGCTTAGGGCAGGGCCCTTGGTGCATCTCTTTTGGCCACCAACCAAGTCTTAAAAAAACCCCAAACCCAAACCAAAAGAATAGTCATTTTGGTTTGTGTTAAAGTGGGAGCTGACTTTCTTGGAAAATCTGGTGTCAGCTGTATATTAGGTATTGCATTATTGCTGGCTGCCTTTTTTTTTCCTTGGTATAAAGGGATATGTGCTCCCCCAGTGCTGATGCAGAGGTAACAGGACCACTTGGAGCAGAGCGTTCCTGGAACGTGGTCCGAGCAAGATGTTTGCATTGATAATCCACTGGGGTCCTTCCAGCCCCTAAGTGAAACCAGACAATCTTTTAAGCCATTTCTCAATATACTCACAGTTGTTATTTCTCACCATTCAGTGCACCAGCAAAGCAGCATCCATCTGCCTTTATGCTCTTTCAATTTGGGTTTGTGTTGCTGTTCAGGGAGGGCTTGGGTGTCTGTGGTGGCCCCAAGGTTTCATCCAGAGTGTTGGGCTTGAGCTAAAGTCAAAGCTGGGAGACCACAACATTTTGTGGGCACCTTGGGAAAGGTAGGCCAGAAAGCAACAACCTGAACATGAGCACTGGAAGCAGCGCCAGATTTTTCTGACATAAACAGAGCGTGAATTTCAGCTCTGGATCTGAATTCCCTGAAAGTGAAGTGCAGGAGATCTGTGCTCTTTCCTTTCTCACCTCCCCCTGGTTTTAAAGCAAACTGTAGCAAATCTGAGCAACTCCTGAAATCCGGCAGGAATTACAGAAGAGGTGATTTGTGGTGTTTACGTGTGGGGCAGTGACAACTCTCTTTCCGCTGGCTACCAAATGCTCCATGTTTTGTCTTAACAAGAATTAAGCGATTCCTTTTGCTGTTTTCCTTTGGCCTGTGTATTGTGATGCTTTTAAATACTTACTAGATTATAAAGCAAAATGACAACAAACTACCAAATGTTTCTTTAGTGTGCACAAATATTTAAAAACTATGATTTTTTTTTTTTTCTGTCTGAGTTGAGGCTTTCAAAGATGCCTGTGTTTCCTACAGAACAGCAACTGCGAGTTTCTTGCAGCTCGCTCTGCTGCAACAGGAGACTGATGCTGACGGTCCCCGGAGATGCAGCTGAAAATCTGGCCTCCATTTGTAATGAGAAATGCCACTGTCAGTTGTTCCATTCCTGGCAAAGAGGACAAAATCTTTCCGAACAAGTTTTGGCGCGGAGCTGTGCGGCTCTCCCAGGCGCTCCCGGGGCTGGGGACCACACGCCAGCGGCGGACAGGGCTGTACCCCACAGCTGGGAAGTCTGCAGCACCGTCGAGCTCCAGTTCATGATTCAGCCTCTGGCATTGCAAAACTTACAGATGTGCTTAATTTCCTCAAACAAACACAGTGCAATTGGCCTTCAGTGCAAACGGCGGGCTCTCAAAACCATTGCCTGGGATGTGAATGACTTCATTCCTGGGAGTCTGACAGTGGGCGGGAGCCACGACTTGTTGCTGCGCTCTAGGAAATCGGCGTGCAGCTTCCTAGACATGCATTTAGTATTTAGTTAGCAAAAGCACTAAAAGCTGTTTACTCTTTTTCATAGAAGCAGCCTCTTGCTCTTCGCGCACGCTTTATTTAGCTGCACGTAGGGACCAAGCAGTGCTCTCCGCTGCGTGGTGAGAGGGAGGTGGGGGAATCGCTGTCCCTCTCCCCCTGCTCTCCCTCCCCTTCCTTATCCCTCCTGACGTCTGGGAATTGAAATCTCTAATCACGCCGAGGAGCAGGCAAGGCGCCAGGGCTGCTTCTCCCACAATTTAAGAATGTAGCTGGATTCGTCGCACCTCCCGGCTGACTCCAGGGAAGCCGTGCCGCTCCACAGAGGTCTGTGGCTCGTTCCCCTTTGGGGCTCGGTTCGCAGGGATGCCGAAGGAGGGGCTGCGTCGTTTTGGGGCGTGCGTGGGTATCGGCGGAGCAGGGAACTTCTGCAGGGTTTTGCTCTGTGGGAAACTTGGAGCTGGTGCAGCTCAGCTCGGGGCAGCGCTGCCGATGCTGCTCAGGGGTGGCAGGTCTCATCTTATGGTGGAGTAGCTTCAAGACTCGCGTTTGCTGCGGGTCAGGTCTAAACATTGCCAGGACGGCTTTAGCAATTCTTTTGGAGTGGTGGCTGTGAGAAATGCACTTTGTTTGCTGCTTTGGTGGGGTTTTTTTCCTTCTATTTTGCGGTTAATAGTACAAAACCCGCGGGAAGCTGCTGCCAGGGAGGACAGTACTTGGAAGGGTTTGTTAGCAATAGCAGTTGTCTGGGTGGGTTTTTCCCACCTGGAGGTGTGGTGTGGGTCTGCGTCAAGCCGATGTTGCTGAGCCTGTCCGGGCTGTGGGGAGCCGCAAAGGCTCAGCTTGGAAGTGAAACTTTTGCCTTACTTTTTTGAGACTGGTGCTGGGATAACTGAGACTTTTTGTTCAATAGTGGAACTGAAATACAGGAGATTTCCGTGAGAGAACAGAAAGGTATTGATGAATGCGAGTTTTTTAATCTGTTTTAGGTCCTTGAACAAGGAAAGCTCTCGGGGAGCGTGGGACAGATTTACTCCCTGCAGCTGGCTACCTCGGGCAGGTCACTGGTCTCTTCTGCAGGGCTGGCGTGTCCGGCAGCGGGTGGGTGCTTCTGCCAGCACTTCTGTGGGATGAGGAAACGTCCCCAAACTGCAGCTGTGGAGGCTGGAAATAATTCACAGTGCCCCCAGATCCCCACTTCTAGTTGTGCTGATTTAAACATGTGGCAAGGATTTTTTTGCATAGAAATTTTTTTTATTTAATTAAAGCGACTACTTTTAAAATTTCCTGTACGAATAAGGGGATCTCTGACCGCCTTAACCTCCAAATCCCCTCTGAGCACACAGCTGGGGCCAGCGGGAGGTGGTGTGTGTCCCCCACACCCATTTTCCAGGCCCTGGAAATACTCACCACATGCTCCATGTGTTGCTGTCTCCAAATTCCTTCCCTGGGTGAGTAACGGGAGAGAGGCATCGGCGTGCCGGAGGCTGCCTGCCTGCCAGCAGGCTGATGTCACTGTGGTCCCCTCCATCCCGGGCTCCACAGCTCAGCCTGGCTGGATGGTGGCACCAGCGAGGGCAGAAATGGATGGGAAGGGACCGCGGAGACCCAGTGGGTGCTTGGGGTCCAGCAGGTAACCTGGCAGGGTTTGCAGGGTGGGGAGGAGATACCTCTGCCAGCCGTGCGTCTTCCACTGTTTCAAACAGGCAGATTTGTTACTCCTGCTTTACGCATGGGAAAATGAAAGTTGGAGAAGAGGCAAAATAGCGATGGGTTTGCCTCGGAGGTAGGAAGAAGAGGTGAAGTCCCCACTCCTTGCTTTAGTCGCAGTGAAGCTCCACACCCTGGGGACTTACTGCATCCAACCTGGGTTAATACCGAACTCATCCTTACTGGCACATCAGGGTGGAAGCTCCTGGCTGAATCGGACCCTGCAGTGAGCCCGGTTCAGCGCAGGCTGGAGAAGCCCATGTCTTTATTTCACTGGACTTCGGATCCCGTAAAACCCTGGTTAACATGAGAAGATCATACACGACCCAGTGCTTTTCCCAGAGTTTGGCATCCCGTTTGCCAGCAGTGCCATGGGGAAGTTGCAAGGAAATCAAGAGCGGTTTGGTGGCATTGCAAAATGGCACGAAGGAACTTTTGATTCAGGGACTTTTTCAAAAATGCAGGCTTCTTCCTGTTGTTTGGCACAGGTACCTCTGCAGCCAGGGCAGGCTTTGCTTTTCTTGAGGTGACAGCAAGATTTCTGAAACCCATCTGTAAAATGTTTGCTGTTTTTTATAAGCAACAACTTAATTTTATTAACTGGAAACAAAAAAAGCAAGTGTTTCCCATGGCTAAGGGCTTCAATTACACTGCAGTTGTTCCCTATAACCTGATCTTCAATAAAAAAAAATAAAATAAAAAAAAATATCACAGACTGAGTAGGGTGGTTAACATTTCCTGTTATAACTTGCATATTTTTCCGTTTGTTCTTACCGCAATTTAGAACTGATTTAAACTCCAGGAGATCATGGCTGGGTCATTCACGTGCATATTTATTTTTCCTTGAAATTGCTAAAAAGCTGACGTATTTGAAGGGTAATAAGCATTTGCCAGGAGCCTCAATACCTGTCCATCAAAATGAATAGAAGTGAAATGTCACTGCAGACGGCAGCGGAGGAAACTTGTGTATGGCTGGTCCTGCCAAAAGCAATAAAGCTGAAACATGCAGCACAAAAATGACAGATGCCAATGATGCGTTGCAAAAGGCCAACAGCATATGTTTTAAACCCGGTATACTGAGGCTGAGAGGAGGGGGAGGCACTGTTTCCATCAGGGTGGTTTTATGCTGACCTAACATTTCTGACCCAAACTGCCTAAAACTGAAATCCAGGCCAGCGAAGATAACTGAGGGTGCTCAAGGTCCGTGGGCTGTAGGCTGGCTGTCCTTAGCCAGCCAGCTTTGCCAGTGCTGCAAAGGCTACTTCTAAGTCAAACTGATCCTCTGCCATGATTAAGTCTGTAACTGCATCTGGTTTTAGTCTGCTCAGGTGAACAAATTAAAACAAGATTATCCCAACAAGTCCTGCATGTAACTTCTCGGGAACTCCACCGTGAAATAAGAGATAAACCCCTTGTTTCTAAACTGTTGTCATATAAACTCAGCTAGGTCTGTGGTATCCCTCCTGCTGCATAATTGCTTTATCGCAGCAACTGCAGGGTCATTAAATCTGTGGTGCGAGGAGCTTGTCCGCCAAAAAGTGGCCCTCTAAATGCTTTTCCCCTTATGATCAGTGCATGCGTTGCCAGGGCATGAGAAAGATGTGTTTGCATACCTATATTGATTTTTGTTGTGATAATTGGAAATAATTACTCTGTATTATTTAAAACAGAATTTGTTCTGGAATCTATGACTGTCCAGTGATTTGGCCAAGGATGTTGCTTATTTCCGTGATCAGAGCAGAATCCAGCACGTATTGTACCGCTGTTGAGATGATCCTACCTGAAGGGCAGTGCCCACCTCCAGGACCAAGCGGGCTGAGAGGAGTACTGGGTCCATTCCCCATCAGGTGTATAAACTCCATTGAGTACTGGTCCAAGGCATTGAACAGCTGTATTGGAGAGACCACGAATGTAAAATAATATATATGAATTGCAGGAAAATTCAGTATGTGCTTCTCCATCCACTCTTTCAGTGCTGTCAGTGCTGTATAGAGCTGTAGGTCTCAGCTTGTGGACCCTTAACGGAGGACTGCAAAGAACCTGGGTATTGTCATGGTGAAATGTAACTTGTAATTCTCCTTCCTGACATTTGCCTTCTCGTAGGTCCTGGTCACCATGCTGATTAGCACTTGTCTCTTTTTTGCCTGCCTGCCTATGGCGAGCCATGTCTGGGGACGAGCGGGCCAAGGTAAGGAGCCCTCCTGCCCCTGCTCTGGGCAATTCCCCGTGGTTTGGCTGTCACCTGGGTTAACCTGCCCAGCCCAAGCCCTTCCCGTTGGCAGTGGCACAGCGTGCGAGGGACATTCCCAATCGCATGCAGGATTTCAGGGGACTGCTGTGCTCTGGTGTCTGTCGGTGAAGCTCCAGACAGCCCATTCCCACTCACAAAGAGCACCAGGAGATCAGGGGGCCCAACTGGGGAGAGCATCTCAATCCCTCCCCACCCTGCAAAGCCTGTCCTCATGACTGGCAGCAGTTCAGGATGCCACTCCCTCACACCAGGGATGCGTTTCAGCCTGTATAAGCAATGAAGGGTGCTTATGTGAGCTGATAATGGAGCTTGAGAAATAGGAAGAAAAAGCGGTGTTGGTTCTGTTAGTGACTGTATCTGTCCTGGGCTCTGGAACTATTGCTTTGGACGTATATGGTGATACATGGTGCAACATCTGGATAAGAAAGCACATGAGGTGCATTCCTCCTGTAACATATTGTGCTCCCATAGTACCATAAATGACCAGATAAAAATACCTATAGCACCTTGCTATAGCCTTTCTGATGTTGAAGAACCACCTTTATGTTATGTTTGAACCTTCTGTGGAAGTGGTCAGCACAAAGGTTTCTAGAGAGGTGATGGCACTTCAGAGTTTGGACAGATGTGTCTCCGTGCTGTGTATCTTCCAGACCAGCCTCTGCAGTTAAGTCTGGGCTTAACTCCGTATCAACCCGAGAACAAGGTTACAGCATCAAATAGCGCACATCCAACACAGGGCAGGGAAACAGTGGAGCTTTCATGGCACTGGGGTTCATTTGCATCCAGCACATAATGGCGCTTTAGAGGATGCTGTCCTTTCTGATCTGTCTGGGGACATTCCTGCCTTTTTAGCTTCTGGGCTCCTAGAGTGATGGCCGAGGAGCTGGACCACACTTGGCCAAAAGAAGACAGCTCCATGGTTAATCTAACTATGAATTCCCCTCATTGTTCCACGAACTTTTACCATTTCTCTTAGGCACGATTCTGGGATTTGATTTTGCCCCTCACCCTTCTTCCCCATGTTTTCTTTCTTCCCCTTCAGATTTCCCTGGGGTCAGATGTGAATCTGAGCTTTGTTTCCCCAAAATAGTTATCTGCTTGTTGGGCAGCCCGCAGGAAGTCTCTGCAAGGAAAGGTTAAGGCACAGATGTTGGGCTGACAAGCAAGTCCTCACTGCCAGCTCTCACTGCTTTCCTGGGCTGTGACTTCATGGCAAAGATGTCAGGAGATGACTGGACATCGTGCAAGACCAGATTAGGGACTTGAGGAGTCCTGTGCAACACAGTTTGCCAGCACCGAGCCGGACACCCAGGTCACCCTACGCTTTTTTTATGAGTAATGGTAAAGGGAAAGAGATTGGTAACAACTGCAAATGAGAGGGGCATCTGAGTGCGGATGCTTATAGTATGCAGGCAAAGGGTGTGCTCACTCATTGCAAATCAGGGCAGCCTGCTGGAAAGGCAGCTGTAGGTACAGTGTCAGGAAGGAGGGGAGATAAATCTGCTGAGTTGTCACCCTATAGCCAGTCAAGTGAAAAAGTTTCATACGGTGACATTTGTACGACAGTACAGCTATGTTTTACAAACGCATCACTGATTCAAAGAGCGACACATGAGTTCAGCCATCTAGCTGAGTTTAAAGATACCTGTGAAGTCTGGAGATGATAAGGGAATGTGCTCGCTCTTCTTTTTACCTCCTTCTCTGATATTATTTTTTTCTTCAGGATTTGTCATTTAGCTTGCTGCTCCCTGCAGCAAACTGATACAAGCTGGTGCCCATGAGTTATGGTCCTGCCAGGAACCGTTATTTACACTTTATCAGGTTTTCTTTCTTTTTTTTTTTTCTTTCTTTTCTTTCTAAACCCAGCTGGTCCTTGGAGCTGCCTCTGAAATGATCTTTCTGCAGAAGTATGGGATCCATCACCTGGGGTATTTCTCTATTTCTCAGCATCACAAGCCTGTTGAAAAGCCTCACTGAGCCCTCTTATCTATTTCCTGCCCTCCCATTTCAGGTGTTTGCACTAAACACACTTGCTGAAACAAAACATCCTGCATGAAAGCTCCCGGGAGAGCCCTCCAAGATGTGAGGGGTGCAGAGAAAGCCCTCACCTCTATGGCAGGCTGTTTTCCCTGTTTGCAGCAGTACATACTGAGGTCTCATTCGGGCGCATGAGGAACTCCTCTTCGCGTAGGGCAGAGGCTACAGATGTGCAGTGACTCGCAGTAGGTCTCCTGGCAGAGGTGTAGGGGGACTGCAGGAGTTGCTGTGCAGCATCAGGGGATACTGAAAACTTGCACAGGATGGTGAAGGTTTCTTCTGCGCTGCAGCTGTTCCCCTGTCCATAGAGGAGTCGGCATATGTGGTGTTTTGTGGGTGCACAAACAGAGGGAGGAATTGCATCCATAACAGTATGGACACATCTCCTTCTCCCCAGGGTCAGGCCGGCTGAAACTCACTGTCCTTTCAGAAGACAGGCTCCAAATGAAATGGAAAGAGACTGAAGGGAACATCAACGGCTACAAAGTTCGGGTAAAGCCCATGGCAGGTATGTGCTAACACATTGGACATCAGACCCAGAGGAGATTGGTGTACACGTGAGGGACTGAGCTCCACCTCTTGACTGGTGGACAACAGGACTTAAGTAAGAGGGTTATTTAGACCTTACGGTGGTAGAGATAAGGCAGAGGGAATTATCTGCTGGTTGTTCTGGTTTCAAGTGTTGATTACCTAGATCAAAACTCTTCACTAGGCTGTACAAGCAATACCGAGAAGCCTTTCTGGCCACCGTGAGAGCAGTCCGTAGTGCCATGTCAGTGCAGGCACAGTCCCTCTCTCACTCATTCACAAGAGGGAGGTGGAATTCATCCCTCTTCATCCTAGGGAAAAGCCTTAGTCAGAAAGTGTTGCTTTTTGGGACTGTGTAAGAAAAAAGATGAGGAAAGGTTCATTGTTTGGTTCTTCTGTGGGAGCTCCCCGGTCTCCCCCCACCTGCAGGGACACGGGATGGGAAGTCCTTGACCCCATGTGAGTGTGGGGCTGAGCCCCCTGGCTCCCTGTCCTGGCTGAGCTCCAGCTCTCCCTGATTTCGGATGCTGAACCTGGTGCTGTTGGAAGGACATGACGTCCCTCAGCAGGGAGCAATGGTTGGAGGCAACTTTAGTCTTGGCTGGCATTTGGTTTTCAGTAGCTGCCGCTCTCCCAGCGAGCCAGAGAAGGGAGCTGCCAGGCAGGAGTGCCTGCGGCAGAGCTCTTGTGATCATCCACCCACTTTTAGCTCAGCCCCCACCTGTTTCCCAAGCTGGAGCAGGAGTTTCTCATTCCTTCCCTGCTCTGCTCCTCCCTGGGCCTCAGCTTGGTGGAGAGCGATGAGCATCCCGGGAATGCAGGGAATCCCCGCCGGAGCTCCCGGCGCATGCCTGAGGCTTTCCCTCTGCGTAGGCTGGGGAGCTCCGTCTCCACAGGGATGGTGGGGTCAGAAACGCTGACCATAATCTCCATAATTTAAAGCTTGCAGACCTTTCTTAATCAGAGGATTTTAGGGAGCTAGTTTGCCTCTCTCCCTTGCTTTTGCGTAGCACAGAGACGATGGTGCAGCATTGGCTGCTGCTTTGCAGAGCTGCCTTGCTCCATCTGCTCAATGCTGTACAAGCGCAGAAGCGCTCCAGTTTCTGGCTGGTTGAGGCATCGCAGCCCCAGGACAGGTCCCACAGCCACAGGACATGTCTGGAGGGGTCTGGAGGCAGTGCTGGCCCCAGAAATGAGCTGTCTCCCCACAGAGAGCAGCTGCCCTTGGGAGAGATGGGGCTTTCAGAGACAGCACAGTGAGAGTGGCTGGGATAAGTAAGAAGAGTCCCAAGTGCCGGTCATGACCTCCAAAAACACCAAGCCACTTCCTCACTTTGTCACGTATGACCTCAAGCACATCAACTGGTTGGATGCTTTCATGAGCAGTATTTACTAATAATTGCCCAGTCTTTGTTCTCTGAAGACTGGCTTTTCACTCAGCAGCAACCTGAGAAGTTGGTGAGAGTTACACTAATGCTGAATGGGAACTGGTTTTGCATTTTGGGCATGTGTCAGGGACTTAAAAAAAACCCCAAACATTCGCAAATTTGGATTGGGATAAAGGGTAAAAATCAGAGAGCCACAAAACTAAAAAAGAAACAGGAGTTGACTGGGGTCCCTAGGCAGACATTCCCTGCATTTCAGCAGTGCTTTTGCTACTGTCAGCTTAAATTTAAGCTCTAACAGTCTCTGAACTGTGGTTTCATCCCACCTCAGGGGACTTGGAGCAAGAAGTCATGCTGAAAACCAAGACTCCCAAAGCCACAGTGGCGGGGCTGAGCCCTACCAAGGAATACACGCTGCAGGTCTACGTGCTCAACGGCTCCCAGGAAGCCCTCTTTGCCAAGAGGAAATTTGTGAGTAAGTAGAGCACACTAAATTTTACCATTCAGAGAGCTCCTGAGGCTCTTGGAGACATGGCTCCTGAGAGCTCATCCTCCAGAGTATGACCTGTAGACTGTGCCGCAATCACAGAGCCTGTTACTATTTTGGTTGGAAGGTTAGAAAGGGGGATGGTGAAGACCCAGGAGATGAAGGATGGACTGTGACTCACAGACCTGTCTAGACTGACTCTCTCTCTCTCCCTGTTTTTGGTCTTCCTACAGTAGAGGAGCTAAAAAACGCATCCCAGACTAGAAATAACCGAAGAAACTCAGGAGCTGCATCAGGAAAGAATCTCACCTCTTTGGGGAGCTCAGCAGCTGAGCACAGCGGGGTGGCAGAGGCCACCCCACCACCCCTGAACACTGTCTTGACACAGCCAGGTGGGTGCACAGCTGTCCCTAAAACCACTCCCACCCTTCCCCTGCAACCCCTACTTCATCAGGGACACTCATTCAGTGAGACATGCTAGCCCAGTCTCATCTCTTGCATGCATCTCTGAACTACAAGAACACAGTAAGCAACCTAAAAATATTTGCCCCTCATGCCAGCCAAACTGTCCAGCCTGACAAAGCATATCCATGGGTTCCTGGGGCTGAGAGGTTTTCAAATTAAGCAGATACAGTCAAATCCTTCAACTGAGAGTGGATCCTTTGAGAACAAGCTGCTCCCAAAGCATTGGGGCTAATGATGCTTGATTTCCTAGGCTGCAGATGTTCTACAAGGTGTGAGCTCTCCCCTGCGGCTGAGGACTGCATATAACTGCATAGATTCTCATGTGTCTAACAACAAGGTTTGCATGGGTTCAGAAAAGCATTTATACGTGTTGATGGAAGAAAGACCCATCAGGGGCATTATACAAAAAGACTGGCACTAACCCAGGATGTTTCTGAGTCACAGATTGCTGAGGTCTGGAGAGTACACTGGGTATCAGGTGCCATGGTATGTTTTCCCTGGTTTATATTTTGTAAACATTCGTTGGTGTTCATCATCAAAGATAATGGGAAGGACAAACTTTTGATGTGAGCCATTACTGAGGTTATTATTATTAACTCATAAGCCCACTTGCAGCGCTCTCAGAGAGGCATGAATGAAGACGGTCTCCTCTAACTACCTATTTGCAGAAGGTTGTAGGACTTTTATGCTCTCTGAGTGCCTACACCTCTGTCAAATGTGGCTGAAATCAGCTGACGACTGCAGCAGCTTGCATGGGGATAACACAGCTAGGGACAATCGTTTTTTTCTGTTTGGAGCACAGCAAAGGACAGAGCTGAAAAGAAAAGGCAGAAGGGGACTCAGCCAAAGGGCTCAGGAGAAACCCCAAGAAACCAGCCCGCTGCGGAGGCTGGCGTGACAGAAGCAACGCCAACAACCACAAGATCATCCCAGCGCACTCCTGCAAACTCAGAGCGAGAGTCTCTAGGAAAAGAAAAACCCACAAAGGATTCACTGAGGCGAGGTGAGAGGGGTTTCAAACATGTCTTGCTCCTTCTTCCCCACTCTTTTCCCTAAAGCTTGCTGAATACAAGCCTTCCATCCCACTCTCTGTCACCAAGATTTTTGAGAGTACAAATGCTGCTGATAGTGCTTTTAATTGCTAGGTCATGCTTTGGGGAACTGTCAGGAATCACTGGAGAAGTTTGGAGTTCTGCAGAACGTGACAGATTTTAAGGCAAACTGGAGCTAGGCCAAAAATTCCTTCCAGATGGTTTAATTTATTGATTTGCCACTATGCTGTCTATTCATGTTGCCAACTCCCCCTGCTTCTGACAGATCCATGTAAGAGTTTGTGTTCTTCAGCAGACTTCCTAGCCATGGACCTTCCCAAGCCTTCAGAAGGGGAGGAGTGCATCAGTGATGTTCGTTCCCCAACCTGCCTCACCTCCTGGACTTGTTCGTCGTGTTTCGCAGATAACTGATCCATGATGATCCTTCAGATTCATCAGTTGAGACTATGGCAGGGCAGATGGCTCACAGCACTGCTGGAGTGTCGGGACTGGGATGGGCCAGAGCATCCTCATTTGGTCCCTTGAGACCAGTAGGAATCCATGGCTGTGAAAAGAGATAGGAGAGTAACCTCTTTGCAGCCCACTGAATCTTGGTGGGATCCTCTATTTCTCTCCACCAAAGATGGAAAACCCCCCATCCGAAACATATTTGGGGAAGATGCATTCGATCAGCAACATGCCTTATCTTATCCTCTGTTAAGCTGCAGGCCTGGGGTGGGGAGAAAGGCAGGGCTTGAGTATCTGTGATGCCAGCAGGTTTTTACAGAGAGATTGGATTTAATATAAAGCCACAAAATAATTATAGCCCGCAGGGGATCTCGTGATGGAATGGAATTAAGCAATCACCTGCAATTCTTGGAGACTTGGGCTAGATGAAAGAGAAGCACAGGGCTGGGGCTGAGATGTAATGGAGCTGACAGCTTGCAGAGAGCAGTGCTTGGGTTAGGCACACACTTCCTGACAGCTTTAACCCATTCTTTGCAGAAATGCAGCTGCGCAGCACTCAATTTCTTGGTACTGAGATGGGTTATCCTTAGCCACGTGGGTTTCCCAAGATGCTGGGGTGTGTCAGGCTGGCAGATGGTCCAATCCACCACCCAGACAAGGCCTTACATTGCATATTTGCTTTTTATCTTAAAACTGAAGCAGCTTTTCCTCCTTTAGAATTGCTTCTATTTCAAACCTTATTCCCCCCCAGGCTCCCAGTTTCAGTGTGACACATCTGCAATAACTGATATCGTCCTGCTTGTGGATGGATCTTGGAGCATCGGACGCAACAATTTCAAGCTCATTAAGGAGTTTCTGAGCAATTTGATTTCCCCGTTCAGTATTGCCCAAGACAAGATAAGAGTAGGTAGGATGCTTTCCTGTTTCCTGACCTTGGGAAGTCGGTGTTCGAAGGGGCCCTGGTCTCAATTCCTGTGCTTATGTGCTCCTCTGAGGAGCTTTTATTCCTTTAGGATGGGGTCCTGCTTGCTGCTCTTGACAGCTTTTCCCATCAGGCAGCAAGCTCTGGCCTCTAGTGGCTGTAAGCAATAGCTGCACACTGAACAGAAGCGATGTCTTCTGGGCAGCACCAGGTCGGGCATTGATGCTGACACCTTTCGGATTTGCTACCTACCTCTGACGCGGTGCTCAGCCTCCCCGGCACTGCACAGACAGATGGGGTGGCAATACTGCATTGGAGCTGCTTTGCGTTCAGTGAAGAACAGTGCTGCTGCCAGTTCTGAGCGTTGCTAACCCCAGCGCACGGCACTGGCCAGGTTGCGCATGAATTAGGACAGCGTGAATCCTTCCCCCTCCTTGCAGCCACCTAGTTTGACCCCGATTAACACTGAGACCTTATCAAAAACTTCAGAGCACCACTGCAGGGGGAAGTACCGCTGTACTCAGTGGGGTCTGAGGCATCACCTTGCTGCCTGCATGGCAAGAACCACGCAGAGAAGCGGAGCTAGAAACCAAATCTGCTCACCCCCACTCCCTTTCATTATTTTGTGGCATCCTTCCGTGGCAAGTCTGACACCGCCTCCCCAAAACAAATCTCCTCTTGCAGCTTATCTTGGCTTGCATGATGCCAATAGCTCTTGCCTTCCCCAGGGCTGTCCCAGTACAGCAGCGATCCCCGCACAGAGTGGGATCTGAGCGCTTACTCTACGAGGGACCAGGTGCTGGAGGCCGTGAGGAATTTGCGGTACAAGGGTGGCAACACCTTTACAGGTAACTCCAGCTCTCAGGTCTCTGCTAAATGAACTGTGTGGCTGCAGTGGGGGAAGCTGTTCCTATGGGATGACCGCCATGGGGACCAAAGCCACTGCGGGCAGAGAAAAGAGTAAAGGCAGGGGGGCTGCCTGCAAGGCTGTAGCACATCATCTGTCTCTGCTCCTCCCCAGGTCTGGCACTGACACATGTTCTGGAGCAGAATTTGAAACCAGATGCTGGTGCCCGGCCGGAGGCTGAGAAGTTGGTAATCCTCCTGACTGATGGGAAATCACAGGATGACGCCAACCTGGCTGCTCAGACGTTGAAAAACCTGGGCATAGAGATATTTGCCATTGGTAAGATCACAGCCATCGATAAGCTGTAGGGCAAAGCCAACCTATTTTTGACCTTCTTCAAATTGAAGGTTATGTTCCCTCAACTTTGATAAGAGCATCTTGATGTGTTAAAACTAAGGCAAGGGGTAAGACCTCATTACATTGTGGCAAAGACGAAAATGAACTCATTTATTCAGCACAGGCAGTGTCTTCAAAGGGGATTTTGTTTGTTTAGAAAAAAATCTTTCACACAAGGTATTTCACACCTCCCATCCAGAAAGACCTTTGAGAGCCTCGGAGACCTGTGCCATGAGAACAATATTCTCAGCTGTGGAATTAGGCAAGAGAACATTGTATTGGGGAGGGCAGGAGACCTCCTTTATAATTGCTGCCTCTCACAACTTTCCATTTCTCTGAATAATAACATTATCTGCTCTTTGCTACCTGGCAGCAATAATGAGATGTAAAAAGGCCTTGAGCAGCTCTGTCCTTGATGACTAAACAAGTCTGCGAGACTAATATATGGGCAATAAAGTTGCATAGAAAACTCACCTAAAATTGCAATCTCCAAAAGTGCTAATTCATGCTGGGAAGACACAACCAAGGATTTATTGCATAGGGTTATGTAGCTAAGTGGCTGGCACTGTGATTTCTTTCATTGCCTGAGTGGAGCTGCTGAGCCTCAGTTGTATGTTGTGCAGCACAACAGACTAACATCTGTGTACCTGAAATCACCTGGAGATCTGTTCCTGGCTGGGGTCTTCGCCTTTTCTCACTGGTTAGAGGAAGATCATATTGTTGCTCCTTGGACATCAGGACCTGAGTACTAATCTCAATAGTGATTTGGTTCTCACTGCAAGAGCAAGGGGGAAGGAGGCTAGCAAAGCTGTTAAAGTAATGGTCTTGGACTTGTGAAATCAGGTGGCATCCCTGTCTGGCAGTGGTACTGCTTGGGCAATGCTAGGGTGACCTTGAGCCTGGCACTGGGAAGCAAAATAAGTTGTATGCTGTGGGACTTGGTCTGCAGAGGGTTAATGAGGATGTGGAGCAGAAGGATAGGGATGGAGGAAGCTCTGTGATGGTGAAGTTCTGCTAAATAAATGGTCTGCTTTTTGCTCATCCCTAACACTCTTGAAAGGCAATGTGATGTTCTGAGGGACAACAGACTCCTGTGGGGAGTGCTGGTACCTCATAAATATGAAATTGTTGTTTATTCATTCACTCATTCCCCCATTTATGCCAACTGCCTCTTAGGGTGAAAAAATCTGCCTTCCTGGTAGCAAAGCCTGCAAGTGATGAGGAGGCAGGAAAACAGAAGGATTCCCCAGGCTGTGTCCAGACCACAAAAGACCTTCTGAGCCCACAGAGTTGAAAGCCCTTCCCAGGCTGGACTGAGGCTGTTGCTGCAGGAAAGTCCCAGGCCATTCTCAGATGCCAGCACCCCACTGGAATGACTAGGAGGCTCTGCTTGGAGAGCAGGGTGATGGTCAACCCGACCTGCCCCTGAACAAACAACACAGAAGCAGGAGGCAGAAGCTGCTCCTCTCTGGGGAGTTTTCTCAGTCTTGTTCTCTGCTCTGGTTGCAGGGGTGAAGAACGCGGATGAGGCAGAGCTGAAGCAGGTGGCTTCAGAGCCACTGGAGCTCACCGTGTACAATGTCCTGGATTTCCCGCTGCTGAGCTCTCTGGTTGGTAGGCTGACCCAGGTCCTGTGCACCAGGATCAAAGAGAAGAGCAACAAGGAAAACACAGGTGAAGTGAAAGCTCCACAGTGAGGGCTGAGCTTCCTCCTGACCACCATCCACCTTCCTTGCCATCAGGATTGACCCTTTCTCATACCTTCCCCTCTGAGCTCCACCACCCTGTCAGCACCACCTAACTCTTTTCCAGTGCTGATCTCCTTGCTCAGCCCTCTTGCTGCCTGACAATGCTCCTTGCCATGCCAATGTGTTGGCCAGTTTCTCCTGTGATCATTGTCTTCTACAAGACCCTCTGGGTGCAGTTCTTCCACTTTCACTCCTCTGCAGACTCCCTGCTGCCTCTAACAAGTCACAGAGACGTTACCTGTAGATGTTTCCATTCTGATGCTCTTGGTTTAGTTATCTGCTTTTGGCCTGTGAGCCAATACAGGCAACAGCTGTTCCTACCAGCGATTTGGATAACTTTTGGTGGATATAATCACTTAATGACAATAACTACCATTGTAGGGAAGAGGGACGACTTCTCCCTCTTCCATTATCATATGGTATGATAAAGGCATTGTAACCATCTTCTTTTCTGAGTTTCTTCCAAGAGGAGGCAGAATAAATAAAAGAGCTAATTTAGGAATATATTAGGGAGAGTGTATGGAGGAAATGTGGAGGTAGGAAGAGGAGATGATAAAACATCTAAACACTTTTTTTTTCTCCAAGTTTTACTTTAAATGATGGATATCCAAGGCATTTTCAAGTTAAAACCAAACAGCCCATTTCTTTCCTTTGCTGGAGAGCAGCTTGTATGATGAACAAAATAGTGAAAAACCACTCCAGATGTTAGCTGGGATCCTCAGGAGAAATATCATGTACATATTTCCATCTCTCTCTGCTCTAAGATTGGCCTAAGGAGAATGGGAAAGTCTAACTTCCAAGCATACTTTTATTTTAATGGTCTGGAGATTCATATAAATAAATTGATTTATCCTTATTAATTTGTACTTGTTTGATATAATCAGATATTTTTTAAAGGTGCAGATTAGACTAAAGATGGGCTGCTCAAAAAAGAAACTGAAATAACTTCTGCTTGTTCATTTTGACAAACTTTCATGGTTGAGGGAAGCTGGGTTATCTTTTGAATACATGCAAAAATGCAGACTTGTGTTGAAAAAATATTCCCAGCATCCAGCAAAATACACAGCCTGTTCTCTATGGAGTATTTATGTTCTCTGTATGCCCAATTTTAAAATATTTATTTCAGAGCAGTTCAGAACAATTTCTCTACTCTATAGGGAAGGAGACTGTAACATGATTTGAAAAATGTCACTCATATTTATGAGCTGGAAAGTACATTTGGCATGAAAAGTCTGAATATAAGAAAGTAACTGTGTTTTTAATCCCTAGGCAGCACTGTGAAAGATATCCCTGTGAACACGGGTCCGCAGCTGAGCCCAACTGACCTTAAAATATCAGCTGTGACCTCTAAGAGCATGCACTTGACCTGGAGTCCTCCTCTGAGACCACCAAAGAAATATCGGATTGTGTATTATCCATCTAAGGGTGGTATCCCCAAAGAGGTGAGAGACCTTTCTCTGCACATGTGAGACTGCAGTATCTTCCAGATGGTGGCTGAGAATTTAAGTAGACTTGAGTAGACACAAAGATGAGGGTAGAGGTACAGTTCTTGTGGGACATCGGCTAATGCCAGAGATGAAATTAAACACACAATGAGTGTAAATGTGATCAGCTGATAGGATGGCAAGACAGAAGAGGAAATGGGGTAAATATCATCTTGCTAGAAATACTGCAAGCCATGCCAACGCTGATTTTTCTCTTATGCAGTGTTATCCCCTCCCTAAAGCATCTGTTTTGACTCAAAGAGGACACTCAGGTACACAGAGCTGTCCAAGGATACTCATCTGTGATGGATATGACTTAAAAAAGCAAATCCAAATTGTTGATGGATTTCCATTGATTTCAGTGAGAGCATGATTAGAGCCTTGTGCTTGGTGTTTGCACAGAACCTAGCCTTAGAGGACAGGAATTCTTATTGCCTCTTATCTCTCTATTTTGGGGAGATGCTAGCAGGCACAAAATTCAGAGGGCAACTGGACTTCATGTTTCTGGGCACAGATCTGCCACAAAGAAGCTACGCTTGCTAGGGAAGGCCAGTTCTGCCGTTCCTTTGCTAAAAAGTGGCTAGCACCTCCCTGTCCTGACAGCCCTCCTTTGCGCTTTCAGGTGGTTTTAGATGGAGCAGTCTCCTCTTTGCGGCTTTCCAATTTGACCTCGCACACGGAGTATCTGGTGTCGGTGTTTCCTATTTATGACACAGTTGTTGGGGATGGGCTGAGAGGCGTCACCTCCACATGTAGGTCGTGAGTAGAGAGATTTATGCTGATGCGTCATTACAATAGGTGAACAAAGCTCTTTCTTTGCGACCATCTCAGACTGGAGCCTGACATTGTATTTTTCCCCTTCCCTCAAGTTCAGTCTGTCTATCACTATCTCCATTCATGGAGATGTTCAGAACTTGACCAGACAAGACCCTGAGCAACCTGCTCTAACTTGGCCCTGCTTTGAGTGCCAGGTTGGACCAGAGACCTTCATGAGTCCCTTTCCACCTATGTCATTCTGCAAAGGAGACCACTATGTTGAGCTTGCCCTGACATGGCAGTAACACATACATGCCAGAAATATCTTGCAATCCCTTGCTGCTTTTTATCCTTGGGCTCCAAGTGAATTTAAACCTCCTCTGTAAAGCGTCTGCTCCACTGTGTTAAATGCAGGGTAGATGTCCACCAGCTTTGCAGTAGCTGTTGCAAAGCCAGGTCTCCTCTGGGGTTTGAGCTGTCGCAGACCTCATACACTGAAGATATCTTTCTGCCTTGTTTTTCCCCTCAGTGCCTTTGTCTTCTCCTCGCTCCCTGCGCGTCTCTGAGCTGAGCCACAACAGTATGAGGCTGAGCTGGAAGGCAGCCCAGGGAGCCACGCAGTACCTGGTGCTCTGCTCCGCAGCCCCCGACAGAGCAGAGGACTATACGATGGAGGTAGAGTTCATGAGAATAATGATAATACCATTTTTTTCCTGTCTGGGCTGAGTTTAGTTCTAGCTCTAACCTTTGTGAATTGGTATCATGTGTTTAAAAAAAAAAAAAAAAAGTGTCAGCATTATTGCCAGCAACATATTTCATGGAAGATTTTTTTAATGGTGTATCTCAAAGCGCTTTATAACTGTGAGGGTTTCACATAAGAAATTAAGGCATAGAGAGAGAACTGACTGCCTCATGGGACCCTGGAAACCCAGGCACTGAACTCACACCTTTGCAGCCCCAAAGTGTAATTGCTGTATCCTTGAGGCTGTACATGCATGTCTTTGCTTTGTTTATCTTCAAATGTTAATTGAAAGTTTGTTAGGGCAGTTTTTGCTGACCTCTAAAAACAGATTTATGACACTGCATAAGAATAAAACAACGCTCAATGAACGGAAAATCCTTTAAAACTTCTAAGATCCCTTTGTAATGTGTGCATTTTAATGAGTTCTTTGACATACCTGTAGGCTGAGGATATGAATTAAAAAAAAAAAAAAGAGTAGAGGGAACATGTATTACCTCTGACTCAGATTCCCCCCCGAATGCACAGCAATAGGAGAAATGGCACAATGGTTTTCAAAACAGAGCAATTAATGCTTATACTCCGCTTTCAGTGCATAACTGTGTTTTTTAAAGATTCAGAATGTTTGAAGAGAGACCAACATTTAAAATTGTATTTTAGCATATTAGAACATTTCTGTAGTTACCTGACCCACTCACTGTAAGAGTGCAATGCTCTAAGGCTACGGGATGTCTGCAAAACCAGCATTAAAATGTTCCCAGCCTTTCAGAAAACTGCGCTCCGTTGTGTGCAGACTCCTGCAAGTCTCTGGGGTGCATTTCTGCAGCGAGCAGGCTGCAGGAGGAGAGCTGTGGCCGTGCTGCGTTAGCGGCAGGTGGCAGCAACCCAACTGCCATGGCTCCGCTTGCAGCAGGCAGCTCTTCTGCAAGAGCTTTCCACGTGTCTGAGCGAAGTAGGCTCACATCTCTCACATGCCCCCTGATCCGACCCAGAACAACAGCAGCAGCATCTCTGTATAAGATACTTACACCTCTGCAGACCACGGCAGGAGATGATGATGTGTACCCCCAACCTGCTTGGTGTCCCTTGGGAAGAGAGACAGAGCACTGACCACTGTAGAGCACCTACCCAAGGGGTGAAGTCCCAAAGTGGAGAAGTCCCCTTAGTGTAACCAAAGGGACCTTGACCCATGTCTCTGTACAGTCTTGCTCTGCTGAGGGCATTGGTGGGAACTGAAGGGTACCCCAAAGCATCTCTGTTGACAGGTGAAGGTGGCCCAGCCAGAGGTCCTGCTGGACAGGCTATCGCCCAGCACGGAGTACTCCATCGCGGTGTACGCGATGTATGGGGAAGATGCGAGTGATCCAGCCAGCATCCAGGAAACCACCCGTAAGTGCTGCTGCTGCTTGCTGAGTTGTTATTAAACACTTAAGGCAGGAGAGGTGTGTCAAATGAGGTGCTTCCCATATTGTGCATGTGGCTTGTAAACATGCTGCCTCTTCCCTGCCTGAGCTGAAGCGAATATTGGTCCATGAGGGGTATCTCTAATTACATGGTGAGCTGTGAAAAAGGGGTGATTTTGCCCTAGTAAAAAAGGACTCCTGAAAGAGCTGTTCCCCAAGGTCTTTGTTGTCTGGGGAGAAAAAAGGGAATTATTTGGCTGTTTCTTCACCTAAAACCCAGGTAGCCTTTCATGACATCCCAGAGGCATGCATGGTAGTGACATAAAGAGAATATTTTCCCACATGGTGAATGAGTCTCTTAGTTCAAGGTGGGGTCATCTAAGAGCAGCAGGAGGCAACCGGTGGCATTGCCATTGTGCAGCCTGTGAAACCTCGGAGGGCGGTCACTAACTGTTGTTGCAGTGGCCTTGAGTCCTCCAAGATACCTGAGCTTCTCCGAGCTCAGCCACGCATCCGTTCGAGTCAGCTGGGAGGCTGCATCTCCGGCCGTGAAAGCTCACCGCGTCACCTATGTTTCTAGCAGAGGGAGCAACACTGGGGAGGTGAGTCCTCAAGGGGTTTGTAGAAGGAAAAGAAATTTGGGAGTTCAGATACTGCTCTGTTCTTCAGCTGCATGGTTCAGGGAGGGCTTATCAGCTGGCAGTGTTTTAACTCTGAAATGGGCACTTTGGATGCAGTTGCCATCCTCGTGCTAACCCCTCTGCAGCTGTCCCCATGCTCCTCTGCTAATACTCATACAACTCCTCCACTGCAGGTAGAGGTTCCTGGCACTGCAACATCTACTGTCCTGAGACCTTTGTCCTCCCTCACCCAGTACTTCATCAGTGTCCGATCTACGTATGATGAAGGGGACTCCTTTCCAATTACCGGCAACGTTACCACCTGTAAGCAGGGAATGGAAACACTTTTGGTCCCAGTAACAGGTGACAAAATTGGCTTGTGTGTGTCTGAACCGGGTTGTTTTGAAGACGGGTCCCAGCAGCTTATGGCCAAAACCCAGATGACTGCTGTTCTTTGTGTGAGAATACGTCCAACTGTGTTGTGTTTAAAATGAGGTGGAAAGAATAAAGAAAGGAAGCAACTGAAGAAAAAGCATGATGTACCACTAACCTCTGTGTCCTTGAGAGCCCTCCTAGCCTTCTGCCCTTTACAATACCAGCGTGGTATGTGTCCTCTCCACAGATAAGATAATCCTCCTTAATTAGGGTTTTAAAGATAATTTACCCCTTTCTGTCCTGATGGCTGTTGTCATATGGGTCTGAAGAAGGGAAAGACAGGCTGGTCTCAGACATCTGCTTGGTTGATGTTTTGCTCCCCGACCATCTGCTCCTCACCTTGGCTCTGACAAGGCGCTGTCAGTGCCTGCGCTTCAGCTGGTTTTCCTTCTGCATCCCCTAGTAAAGGTCCCCCCGCCGCATGCACTGAAGGTTACCGAGCTCTCCGGGAACAGCCTCCGACTGCAGTGGGAAGCTGTCGCTGCCTCCGATGTGGTTGTCTATCAGATCAAATGGAGCACAGTCGGTGGAGAGAAGCCTCAGGAGGTACGGACCCATGCACAGCTCTGGGGAGGCTGGGTTGGCTTTGTGCCTGCTTGATGGCTCTGAACTTCACTGCAGGAGTGCCATAGGGAGGTGCAAAACTATTCAGGTTAATGCACTCAAGAAATTAAACAGTTCAGCACCCAGCTGGAGGAACCTATGGCATAAGACAGGGTCTGTCCTGGGTCTAGCTCTGGCTGTGTTCAATGGAGCTGCCACCTTGAGTGCTGGAAGAGGGAGGGACAGCGGGATGGCAGGGTTGGAGTCCTACAGGCTCTGGGAAGATTGCAGAAGTGTTCTGGAAAATCTCAAGGATGAAATTCAATAGGGACAAGCAGAAAGTATTAAGCTTAGGCAGGAATAATTAACTACAGGTATACAGGATGTAGAACAAATAGCTAAGAAGCAATTCAGTAGAAAAAGATCTGGGGTTGCAGAGAATCACCAACCCACAATGTCAAGTTGTTGTGGAAAAAGCAAAGATAATACTCAAGTATTTATAGCTAGAGGTATCACCTCTAAGACAGGTGAAGGAACTTTTGCTTTCCTCAGTGCAAGTAAGCACCGACTACTTTTTGGGATACTGCTCTTCAAGAAGGATGAGGTCCAACTGAGCAGCAGCACATAGAGAGAATGACCAGAGGCAGCTGGCGCAGGAGGGGCAGGGGTGGACCAGGTGACCTCTTCCATCTCGAGCCCCTATTTTCGGTGTGAGTGCAAACAGCAGTTGAAGTGGGTTGAATACAGAAGTCTCTCATACAGTGCTTGACACCTGGGCTGGAACAGGGGTGTACTGGGGGCTTCTGTGCCCAGCACATCTAAAAGCTGGAACCTGAGCAAAGGGATTTCATACTCAGGGCAAGCTGACTGCCTTGCGTCAGAGCACCTCATTGTGATACTGAAGTAGCTGCTAAATATAACTGGGCAGCAATACATGGGCATCTACTCTGCATTAATCAAGGCTGGAATTTTGCCTTTGCTTAAATATGTGCAACCCACAACAGTAGACTTTGTCCCCAAAGCCCGGTGCTAACTCATTTGTGCCTACGGGCAATCTGTGAGACAGGCACTTGGATGGCATGAACTAGCTTGGGGATGCCTGGGAACTCGACTGACTCATTTCTTCCCCTGCTGCAGCTCTCCATCGCTGGAAATGTGGCAACTGCTGTCCTGCCAGGCTTGCAGAAGAACACTGACTATAAAATATCCATCTGGGCCTATTACAAAGATGGTGCTCGAAGTGACACGGTTTCTGTTCAGCACAGGACCAGTAAGTAATCAGTGCTCGGTATTCACAGCCAAGGGATAATAAACAGTGCATGGGATGCCTCGGAACCCATCACAGACCAGCAGCTCAGATCTGGTAATCTCCAGCTCTTAAAACCCAAACCTGAATGTCTGAAAGTGGCTAGAGATATTTAGCTTTCCGTCTTAAAGTGTTCTGAATTTATCCTGAGAAAAATAGGCTGGGCAAACACGAGCAGGCTGGTGCATCTTATAGGCACCTGATACCCTTGCAATGTGTTTCATGTAGGATACATTGCTTTCCCCCCCTGCTTCTATAGAGTGTATTGATGCAAATGAATTGGCTTTCTGTAGGTTGTTGAGCTGAACGTGTCACTGTGCTGCCTAACAGATATTTCCTGTTAGTAAAATATTGTCTCTTAAGGAGGGTGAGGATTTCTTCAGCTACGTCATTGCTGAGCTCTACTTCATCTGAGGGCACTTACAAAAATGAGAGAGAATCCTGCAGGCAGACTCTGCCTAGAAGCATTATCTAAATCTCGCTTTGTACAGGCAGGATATGAGGTTAAAAAGTGGCACTCCCAGAGGTCCTCTTAATTAATATTGCTCGTATAATGGCTTTGTTGGCAGTGAATGGAATACAATTCATTCAGCTGCAGCAGTCCTCTCCTCCATCTCTCAGCTCTCAACCTCCTTTGCAGAATGAACTCATTCAGGCTGGTGTTGAGCTGATGAAGCTCAGAGTAAGTGGCAATCTTGGAATAAGAGTGTCAGGTTTTGTTAATAGTGAATAATAATAACATTTGTTTATATAAAGCTACCTCAGGCAAGTACCTAGGAGCTTCATGTTGACAAGAAAAAAAAAAAAAGAAATGAAAGCATCCTACAGGTATATAATGATAAAGGGACCGTTAGAGCTGTTTAGAGGCTTTGGAAAATGAATGGCTGTGTTTTAAGCCATGAATTACAAAATGTCAGAGGAGCTCCCTTAGCCCACCGCAAATGGCATGTGATGGTGCCCTTCTAGGCATATTTGAACAAGCTGGTCCTTGCTGGCGTTGGCACCCTGGCAGGACATGGAAGGCAATTTGACTTCTGCTTGTCAGCTGCTGTCCTTGTTCAGGAGCAAGGATGCCTTAGGGATGTCAGACCTTGCCTTGCTGCATGAAGAAAACAAAGCACTCAAAGGAACCTGGTGCGCAGCTGGGCAGCCAAACCAGAGTCTCGGTGCCTGGGTGCTGCTGGTCAGGTTGCATGAGGAGTCAGGACAGTGCCACACACTTCTCGGGGCCAACATTTACATGTGCAATCACTATCTCTGATGGTAATTCTTTCTTTTTAATGTTTAAAATAAGTGCCCACAGGGGAGAAGTGGCACAGGAGAAGGGATGGGTGATGATTTCCAGCAGGCAGTGCTGATCTGGGGCACTTCAGAGGAAACTTGTGGATGCCAGCAAATTGAATAAGGGTTGTGTAAAGGATGTATGGGAAGACATGGCACTAGGCAGGACTCTGGGAAATTCTGGGATATGGTTATACTTCAAACCTTTACTGTTTCAAGCAAAAGCTACCATCTTGCACTGTGCAATTACAAGTGGTTAGGATGTCTAACAGGGTCAATCTACGTGTCAGAGCTGGTGAGTAGCAACTCTTTCAATTAGAGCATGGCAATCTCTTGTGTCTTCTGGAAAACCCCAAACCCTTGGTTTGAATTTTATGAGCCCTCTCCACCCTAATTTTCATCACAAAATGAAATTCTGCGGCCTGAAACACCAACAACAGCTACCTAGTTCTCCTCAGGGTGGCAGACTTTGGGTTGCAACCTGGTGAATAGCAGTGATCAGGCTGTGCTGAACAAAAACAAAGGCACGCGTTGGAGGAGGTTGAGAAACCACTCCTCCTTTCATCATTGCTTTTCTCTTTTCCTCTCTTGGCAGCATCCCCTTATACAGAAATAGGTCAAGTCATGAAGTTTCTCTTAAAAGTGTCTCGGTAGAATTTGCAAGAAACACTGAAGTTTAAGGGCAGTGGCTGAAGTGAAACTCAGCAGGAAACACTGGTAACACAAGCTTTTCTCCCTGTCCTTCATCCTCCCCAGAATACTTTCTTCTTTGAAGGTTAAGGGAAAAAATGCCAGGTCAGAGTGATGCTCTTTGCACACTGATTTTGTGAAATGGAACCACGTTTCTCCCCTGGGCGTGAGGTGAGAGGCAAGTTCATTTTATTCAGGACTGCTAATCCCTCTCTCCCCACCTGAAACACCCATCACAAGGCCAAGGGACCCTGCAGACACCAGTCCCTCACAGGCAATATGTCATCAGAAACATCATCCTCTTTTATAAAAAACAAAACCATTCATCACTGTGATGTGTCATTCGGTAGGCTTGGGACGAGGTTTTTCTTCTTCCTGGCAGGCAGAAAATTTGTTTCAAAGTTATAGCTTGATATTTATCCTCAAAATATTTATGAATTCAACTTAAAATGGCTGAATAGCTTTAGCTGGAAAAGGAGAAAAAGTTGGAGACAGTGATATGGTGCAGGTCCCTTATCTTCTTATCTCGTTCAGCACTTAGTGTTTAAGTTGTAATGGTGTAATTAAATACTCAGAGAGAGCAAGAGGGAGTAAAAATTACTTTTGGAGTTAAGATGTGTAGCTGGAAAAACTCAGATCCTCAGTCTTTTTAAAAAATTAATATTATTTACTTGAATATTTAACTATTTATGTGGTGTGAGATCATTGCAACATAAATGACTGATACCTTAATTTCATTCCCACTGCCAGTGCCAGATGGTCTGGGCATCCTTCTAGGAGGAGGACACCTCCACTGTGGCTGCAGTAGCGAGGGAGGGCTGACAACCACCTCTCTCCTTCCGTGAGTCTAGTCCCTCTCTGCCGCTGCCATACTTTACTCACAAAATGCATGGCGCAAGTGGAATTTTTTCAAATCTTAGTCTTGACTAGGGAAAAAAAGGAAAAGTTTAGGATTATTTTTCAGTAACCCAGTTAAGCAAACTTTTCTCTGCAGACTTGCCAAGAGGCAGAGCAGGAACAAAAGCACACCGATGTATTTCCCACGGATAACAAAATTGTTGTTGTGTGCTTATCCACAGTTCTGATGTTTCTTCTCGTCTCTCTGTTATATTTAGACTGAAGTCTCATTTGGGTTAAGAGCTCTCCTTTCGGGATATTGCTATAAATTGTCAAGTGTAACAAAGTCCTTATCCTTGACCAAAGGCTCTATACAGCGTTCTTTTGTCTATTAATAAACAACCTTAGTGGTACTTCAAACATGTATAAACCTTTCACGCAAGCTAGTGGGAGTGCAGAAGATGCTCTTTGGGAGAGGAAGCTTCTGGGACATGGATGTCGCTGAGCGGTGATCCTTGGAAGATGCTGGAAGGGGTGGCTTTTGATCCTGCTTAGAAGCAGACAGGGACCTCTCTTTTGTGCTGAGAGGACGTTCTTTCATCCAGGTTGAGGAAAAGGAGCTTGAACAAAACAAAAGTCACCTGTTTGTTCTGAAGGAGAAGGATATCAGGGTCTCTCTCTGCCACAGTGTTTCAGGATTGAAGCTCTGAGGCAGTGGTCATGTGAATGAACATCGGAGGACATGTTAGCAGTCCATGGTGACACAGGGACTCTCCCCGCAGCAAAAGGGCTGTGACATGACTCGGGAACCTGGATGCAAGGGCAGCACTTTAAGATCTACTGTATATGTAACTGAATTTCAGCAGTATAACAAGTTATTCAACCTGTCAGTTGAATTATGCTGTCACCATAAATGTTCAGGTATTGCTTACCATCCTTGCCCCGGCTTGGCTCAAATCCTACCCAGAAGTTTGAAGTGAAGTTGCATTGTGTCCCAGGCTCAGTGGAGGAAGGGTTAGACCTTCAGCCACCATATCCCAACTGTGTTTCTGAATCTTAGTTGTTTGCTGACTTGGGCTTTTCCAGGCAGAGGGACAAATGGACCAGGCTGCAGTAGGGCAGCCCACATGGTACGTTGGTCCATCAGACTAAGAACCACAGAGGTGGGGCTATGAAAGGAGTCTCTCAGCTTAGGCAAGATGAGACAAAAATTAGTAAATATGGACTCATGAAGATCATCTTCACAAATTTGGCAATGTTACCCCTCCCCATCCTCCCCATCTACTCAGAAAGTGTCTCTCGGAAGTTTCTGCCACCGGGGCAGAGCACACGAGCGTGTCTCATCCTCTTTCATGTGAAGAATGAGAGAGCAGTTTGGATGGGAACTGCTGCTGATGCTGGGCTGAGCTACCCTGGCTGACTTTGCACTGAAGTGGATTACTAAGTGCTTATATGCCCCATTCCTCTAGCTAAGCTGTGCCAGAAGCATCTCCAGCCTGGGGCTGACAAATAACTTCAAGTTCTTTACCCAGGTCCTCAATGAGCTCTTCCTACCAGAGCATACATTGCAAATAAAAGGGACTGAAATGTAGGGAAGAAGCTTCAACCCATGGCAGTGAGGGAAAACCATGACCTAGCTAATCATTGCAGATGGATATTTTGATGGAGCGGACTCCAGGGTTTTACTCTTATTTGAAAATGTGCCTGTGATGCTGGTTAGATGCGAGAGCAAGCAGCCTGGGTTTCCTCCTGGGGAGGAGCAGAGGTCCAAAAGGTAGTCGAAGGCACAGATGGTGTCCTCTGTGTCAGAGATGCTTCTTTCCTCCTGGGCAGCTTCAGGAGGTGACCTTTCCCCTGGCTGTCAGATCCATGCCATCAAATTCTGCCCGGCCTGGGGGCTTTCCAGAATAAACCCAACTCAGAAGACTTTCCCTAACTTTCCCTTTGTTCACTTAAACAGAGTCTCCACTTACCTCAGCTGAAGGAAATAGCCAATGCAGCCAGCGAAGATGCAGATGTATAGCACAGCACTAATAATAGTGCTGTTTGAAGTGACTTTACCTCCCACACTTGTTTTCTTCTCCACTTTACCTTGCGGTGATGCACAGCAACAGCCTCCAGCCTGATTCAGCTGCCAGCAAACTTGGTTCAGCTTCAGGAAAAGTAAGCTCATTTTATACAGAAAAGGGAAGGAGGATCAATGAAGATGCAAATGATCTTCATTCAACCTGTGCTCTAAGGTCACCCTGGGCTTTGCTGGGTGGGCAGAAGAGCCTTACAGGTAAAACTGCAGAACAGAAATCTCATAGCCTGGGGGTGTGTCCTTGACTGTCTTTAGGGCTCACCCATAATTTTTAGTCTCTTCTGAATAAAATGCTTCCTTTTCTCTGTCCCAAACTTCTGTGTCTTCACACCAGCATGCCAGACACATGCATCTATGCAGAGCAAGATGCTGGTGGGAAACAAGTTCCAGGAGTAGGTGACCCCACGCTCTCAAGCCCCTTGTTTGAACAGCAGACGGATTTAGTCCCCTCTGCCTTTCTCTTACTAACCCTCAGCCCCTGCTCAGAGAAACCACTCCAGCATAACAGCCTCTGTCACCAGGTCCAGTTTGCTACACAGCAGGATGCCAGGGAAAGAAATGTATTTACATAATTAAAAATTGCTCAGCTTTGGTCTCTGGCAAGCCCTTTTCTGGCTGGCTGTGGCTCAGCCCATGACCTATTTGGGATACATCGATACATCACAGTGCAGGGCCAGAAAAGGGACAGCAGCTCAGGCACTCTATGTGATCCCCTCCTCAAGGCTATAGGTGTTGGTGTGAGAGGTGCTAGACAAAACTGTTGTGTGATGGCTGCTCTGGGTTTTTTTGTTTTGTTTTGTTTTTTTTTTTTTTAGAATCATTTTAAAACAGAAAGAAAAAGCTGGAAAATATTACAAATTATGATGGATTAACTTTGAAGTGTGATCCAGGTTTAGCCAGTGATCAAGATGTTTGTCTAGTGTGTCTCCAGATCTTTGACGAAATTCAATTGTAGTTCAGGTCTTTATGAAGGGTATGCTTTGGTGTTTGTCCGTGATGTATACAAAGGTTCTCTTTTCCTTATGCTTCCAGGACTCTTCCCTCCTTCTGATTTTTTTTTTTTTTTTCCCCCCGGGTCCTAGGATTTGAAATGTTGAATGCTTGAGTTGTACTGTGTTGTACTTGGGCAATCCTCATCCCTCCATGGTCTGTTTTCTCTCTTGCCTGGTCCCCAGGGTGACCGCTTCTGCTCTGAGCGTTGGTTAACAGCACAGCAGAGCACTGAAGCATTCTGAAATGGGCTTGGAAGCAAGGGCTGCTGGCCCTGTTTATAGACATTACTACCTGCCTTTTATGCTGCTCACCTTTAATCCCTGCCACAGATTCCCGGAGCCCACCCACCAACCTCTTCATTGACTCCGAGACCCCCACCAGCCTCCAGGTCCACTGGACGCCTCCCGACGGCCGCGTACAGCACTACAAAATCACCTACCACCCTGTTTCTGATGCCGGTGCTCAGCAAACAGTAAGTCTCCAGCTCCTTTGTAGGTGGCAGGTACTGGACCAGAGGGACATGGGGACAATTTCATGCCCAGGGGAACTCTACCCACTCCAGTAGGGTTTACCATAAGAATAGCTCGCTCGCAGGACTGCAAAAACAAATCTCTTCCTCTGACTTGCTGGTGTGTTTCTTTGTGAAGAGGATCTCCAGGCTTCTTTGTGATTAAGATATTTGTGTCCATCAATGCTGCTAATAACGCAGCTTTCTCCCCTCCCTGAACTGGGGTGGGGAATTCTTGGAGGCAGAGGGGTTGAGGATAAACCTACTGCCCCTCTGACTTAGGGAGGTTAAACATTAACCTTTTAAAACCCAGATTTTCTACTCAAACCCCGACTGGTTACCATGTTATAAAGCACTTCTGACCCATTTGTATGGGGGATATTGGGGTCTTTACATAGGGAAATACTCTTCCCTTGGACATGGCTGGTCCGATGGCAATGCATAGCCAAGCTTCCTTGGCTTACTCTCGCTGTTACCTGAACTAAGCAGAGATGCTGCCCTGAGCTCTGCTGTCCCAGGACTCACCACTAGAACCCCTCTGTGTAACTCTGGGGCACGAGTAAGAGCTATAACGGGAAGGCTGCCCAAATGTCGGGCTCTTTTTCCACCCCGCTGTAGATCATGGCTTCTGGTAAAAGCAGCAGCGTGACCCTGCAGTCGCTGATGCCTGATCGAGCCTACAAGGTGATTGTTTCTGCCATCCACTACACAGGAGAGAGCGAGAGCATGTCCACAACAGGACGGACGGGTAAGTGAAAGAATCAGCACACGCATGTTCTTCATAACCTTCCATCTGTCAGTCTTGAGGCAATCTCTATTGGGGCAGCAATGCCCTTGCTTGCACCGGGCTGTGGCCAAGGCCAGGGTTTTGCTCAGCAGGGTAGACAACTAGCCTTGAAAAGGGAAAATCCTGCCCCCGGTTTCTGCACTTCTGTGCGTTATTGGCAATTCCAGGATGACTGGGAAGGGCTGGTGACCATCCGGGTCTCGAGCCAGGCATCGCCGTCCTGAATAACATAGCTCACGCGTGCATTGCTTTCTCTTTCAGCTCCTGTGTTGTCTAAATTCCCTTCAACACGAGGATTCGTTCCATCTAAACCAGAGGGTAAATCACCTCCTATAAAGTCTTGCTTTGTTTTTGTTTTTTTCCAGTAACAAATTGCACAGTGGGGGCTCTGCAGGGCAGGCAGGAGCGGCTATGTTATTTCTTGACAGATGCCTCTGGGGACTGTCCAAGGACAGCCAGAAACCACATAACTTCTTAAAATCAGACTCATTTAGTAAAGAGACTGATAGTATTTTTAGAGGATTTCTGCACAACTTGACCAAAATGGAGCAAAGGGAATGATGACATGTTTTAAACTGAAGTTCCCTGTAAAGTCCCTTATTAAATTTAATGAGCGTATGTTCTCATATGCTGATATAAAGCAAACTATGAAATGGATTAGCGAGAAATGTTGGATTAATGGAGTGATAAAAAGTTGTTAAGAAGCAAATATTAGAATACAGAAATTGTGGCAGTAATGCCTTTTCCTGTCTATTTGAAACGATTCTAAACAAAACGTCAGTTTTAAAATCTATTGAGGGAAGCCACGAAGGAAGAATGAAGCAGATTAGATGAGAAAATTGTAGTTTGTATCCAACAGATAACATTTCAGACTAAATTTTCAAGTGGCTTATTGAGGAAATCTGCAGGCGTTCAGACCACAGTGGAAAAGTCCTGTGAACTTTCAAGCAGAAAACAATCATCCTGTAAGTTTGATGAGTCACCGTGTAGAATTTAATATAGCTGTTTGGCTATGACAGCTGAAAAGACAATAAGAGAAATATTAAATTCTGTATGTTTTATAAAGCAACTTTTTTTTAAGAAGTGGAGATGATATAGAATGATGCTGAGAAAACTGTTAGATGTGCAGTAAAAGACTTAAATATTGATATGTAACCAAATTACTGAGAGAAATGGTCTGACGTTGCAGGAGTGAATGTTTATTGTACAGTGAATAACTGCATTTGGCTGGGACTTGGGGAGAAAAGCAAAAAACAAAGAGAACAAGACGACAGCTGGAATCGTAGGCTGGAAAGTCTAGGAAAAATCTTCAAAGCAGAAGTGCATACTGCCAGTGTCAGGGGTCCTTACCCTGACTCTGATATGCTTTGTATAAGCTGAGCATTGCCAGATCAAAGAGCTTGAGCAATCCAAGTGCCTTCAGCCTGGGAAGGAGGTGAGGATTGCCAGGGATGTCAGCAAGAGGGACCCTGGGGTCTGGGCAAGGGTCAGAAAGAGCTCCCTGACTCCCAAGCAAGAAAGTCAGATATCTGATAAATGGGCAAGTTTATAGCCTGCTTATATGACTTTGGGGGGATTTCTTTTGTTTTCTTCATCATGCTTCAATTCTGAGCAATGCTTTGCCTTTGGGAAGCTGGTTGGTTTCTGGAAGGGAAAGGAAAGAGCAATATATAGCTTGTAGACATAAGTTAGGTCATCCTGGATGCAGGACACTGCTCCACAACCAGGGGCTGGTCAAGCTCACAGAGATGGTTTTGAGGGTCAAGTTTCAGTATCTGATTTCTTAACTGATTTCCATAGATTCCTTCAATAGTTTTATACCCAATTCTACAGGAATGATGGTATGTATGTATACAACTATGCATCAGGTTGAATAACGGAGGTCATGGCAACTTGTAAGTCTTTGTGGCTTAACTCCTGGCTTCAGCCATCCCATGACAATCAAAGTGATAGGTTTGGGTACCCTTTCTTTGGTGTATGTCTTGATCATGAAGAATGGCATTGAAACGCCTATAGACTTAGGAATCTCAGGTGCCTTGAGGAAGGTAAGTCACCCCCTTTAAATTTTTTACATATTTTACAAAAGTTAAGTATGGAAAATTGGAAGCTCTGCTTTTCTGATGAGGTATGAAATGGTACTGATGCAAGAATAGCAGTAGCAAGACTATAACGAAGCTTCAATATAATGATCTGTGAGATTCTATTATACTGATGACCTAGAAAACCATTTATGAAATAGCCCATCTTGTGAAGTGTCCTTGATTTTTCAGGGACGTTTCTCATCTTGCATCAAGCATTCCCTTTGTCCCAGGTCCATCTGGCATCCATGGCCTGGGATTTACATGGCAGCAGGTAATTGAGTGTAGCACTCGTGCACTGTTTTCTAAAACCCCTTAAAGCCCCCTTACCTGAGCCTTTTAAATGGAGAGTGCTCATAACCATGGTGCCTCGTGTTCCAGCTTCACGTCCCAGTCTTTTCTCCTCTGCTTTTGCTTTCTGTCCTGTGGCATCTTAGAGGATTCATCAAGGGAATTTCTGAAAGGCAAACTGCAAAACTTTGCCAAAACTCTTTGTGTTTCCCTAAAGAGTTCAAAAGCCAAACTCTCAGGCTGAGAGATATATTTTTGCTGTGCGTATTTTGAGTTTCAGGTACAAAATTTGGAACTGCAGATATCTTTTTTATGTTACAATAATATTAAGGTGCATGCTGCAGTAAAAGCACTGTTTCAAAAAAAAAGTATTAGTGTTTTGATGTCTTTTTTTAAAGAGAAACTCGGAGAACGTGATGCTCCCTTGTATTTCATATTGTAAGGTGTCAGCTGAGTTAGTCAAAAGAAAGCAATCATGAAGAAGTTTGATGAAAGACAGTATTTTTATTTTTGTGATGGGCAAGCCAAGGAACAACCTTTCTGTTTGCATAAACATAAATTCTCGCTCTCTCTCCATATATATATATATATAAACAAGGTTAAAGGCCAGGCTCTGAATTAAGCTGTAGAATATTCTAGGTTTTGCTGTGTTTTTCCATTGCTCTGCCCAGAGGAACTGTGATCGTTTTGCCTCCATAATCCCCTAATGTCTTTTTTTCCTCTAATAGTTTTTCCCTTTAATTTTCTTCTCACAGCCTGCCCCACCATCAGCTCTACCGAAGGCTCCGTACGAGGTACAGTAGCATACCAAGCGCCGCTGGGCTGTGAATGTGAAAACACTACCTGGTCTTCTCTTTTGAGAAATATGCAGGAGCTGAGCAGGGGGGAAATGGTTTCCCTGTCCTGAGGGAAAGGGGAGAATTCTGCGAACTGAAATAGGAAAATATTCCTTATCAGGTAGATGAATGTTCTGCACTAACTGAATTGGTATGCCCCTGCTGTTCCACCAGCTCGTGCTCTCGGCTGTTAGTGGTTAATGCCGGGATTTTCACTGGCCTTAAGGAAGGTAGGTTTCAAACGGCTGTGGAATTTCAAGAGGATTTCAATTCCTAACTCATATAGGCTCCTTAAGAAAAACTCTCAGTCTGTCCCAAGATCATCTTTGCATTGTCTAGAGGAGGTATAGATACCCAAAGAGCTCTCTGCAGTCAGGCTGTGCGGACTTTGCCAGGGTAGCAAGTTCCCATTTTTCCTGTCTATGCCACAACCCCTATTCCTGCTGTTTGGGCTGCTGTATGTATTTGCTACTCAGAAAGCAATTAGTCCTGCTTATAAAGTGGCATCACCTCCTTCCCAGAGAGCTTTGTGATATGGACGAGACCGAGAAACGGGTTTCAGTTCTCAGCTCCGCTGTTACTCCGTGGCTGAGTCACTTAATCTTTGCTCTGCTCCCACCCCTGACCCTTGCAGCTCACGGGGATGTGCATCCCTGCCCAGGAGGCTCTCGGTGCTGTCGCCCTGTCTGTGGATGCAGAAGCCAAAGCAATCAAATCATAAAGCCACAACAAATGTTGGTCTCTCCTTCTCCTCCTTGACAAAGGTGGCAGGAGTAGCCCATTTCCTTAGCAGCACGCTGAAACCATTACATGGCAGATTCATGATATGATAATAATGTGATTATATTACAATATGTTTATAATTGTGACTCAAGCCCTATTTTCAGTTTTTACACTACAATATTTCCTGCACGTTTTAAAGGAAGTTGCAGTGCCAGAAGCTCCATATCAGAGATAAACGGCTCTCAAGTAGGTCATTTCTTTTGGCAAACTCCCTAGTATTGTTGGAAAATTTTTTTAAAAAAAAAGCACCCTGGACGAACCCCCAGGCGAAATAACAACTCAAGCCAAGAAACTGCAGAAGATTGTAAACGGTGAAGGGATGAGGGAATCCAGACTGAAAGGACTGCGATGTAATGAAGTTGTAGCCTTTCCATTTGCTAAAGAACGAGCTATCTCCTTCATCCCAGCCTGCTGCAAACTCAGATAAACTAAAAAAAGAATCTGAATTGCAAGATCTTGTCTTACTGAACAGAAAACCGAAATGAGAAAATGACTCGGAGCTTTAATGATGGCTTGGGAGAGGGAGATGAAGCTGCACGAGCCAGGGAGGCGATGTCAGAGATGTCAGGGGAGAATCTCTGTAGACTGCATAAGGCAGGTCACCCTGGGTATCTCATGAAAACAGAGAAATGGAAATGCTCATATTTTAAAGTTCTTCCCTACTTTTTTCTGACTCTTACATATAAGGCATTTCAGAGCAGAAAGAATTCTCTCTCCCTGCTAGAAATTACTGGACTGATTCCATGTCTTTTGAAGATAATATTTTTGCATCTGGTTGAAAAGGAGAAATTGTTGGAGTAACTTCTTTCTCATTTGTTTTTCTCTCTGGAGATTTGAAAACACGGTTGTGAAAGTCTCCATCTTTAGTCTACTCTTCTCCGAGAGGAGAAGATTACAGCACATGTGTGCAGAGGGTACAGGCACAAACGATTTTCCTCGGCTGCCACTTGTGGAGCACGCTCCAGCTTTCTAGTGAGTTTGTCCAGCCTTGCCGGTGTCTGTTGCTACAGTGTTTTCTCCTATTGCCTTTTCCACGCTAGCTAGGGGCTAATTTTACCTGCTCTGCAATCGCACTTCTGCACTCTTTTCTCACCGCGTATTTTTCTGTTTTTCTTTGTCTGTTCCAGGATTTGATATGATGGAAGCTTTTGGCTTAGTAGAGAAGGAATACGCCTCCATTAAAGGCGTAGCTATGGAGCCATTCGTATTCAGCGGTTCCCGTACCTTCACCTTGTTCAGAGACACTCAGCTCACCCAGAGGACCAGGTGGGACCGGAGCTGTGACCGGTGTCATCCTCATCATCGGTGTCGTGCGTACACATTAGCTATGCTCACAGCAAAGGAAGATCACTGGTTTGTGGATGACGCAGCCCCACTGGCAGCTTCAAAATGAAATGATAAAGATGATGAGCTAAATCAAACCATAGGTAGACTGAAGAGAATGCCAGAATATTTTTCTTTAATATATTAAGAAATTTATCTCTGACTTTCTTCAAGATGAGTATGGAACATGTCACGCAAAAGTTAAGGGGACACAATAGGAGTATTCATTATATTTTTTGTGCAGCCAAACATTTTCACAGTAAGGTTTTTTCCTTTTTACAGAATCACTTTTTCCAGCAGTGTTAGTTGCTGTGATGGACATAAGGATCATGTTGTGCATGGACACTGAGTGATTCTTTAGGCATTCTCTCCACAACTACCTACACTTTGGTGATGGCAGTTTGAGGTCACATTTTCATCTTCAATCCCTCCTCCCAGCATCTCTGGTTTGGAGAAAGATCTTTGCTTTAGAAAATATTTGTCTCATAGCTGCTTTCTGCAGCTTGGTCCTTATTGATGGGAGGGAATAACCACTGACTCTGGGTTGTGATTGACCCTGGTTTGTTGCATACGAGGCTTCACCTCAGGGTCCCAAGTGGTCCAGGCAGCTCCCAATGACCTTGCTCATTTTTTACAACTATAAATCAGGAATTATCTGACTCCAGACGTTCAGTGATACTTTATTTAAAGCCTAATTACTGAGGCACTGGCTCAGTTTAATCTTAGTTAAAGAAGCAAAGCTTCTTAGAGTAAACAGAGTGGGGGAGATTCAGAGAACTCTTTAGTTTAAATACTCAGAAAGTTACGGGCAAATCCTTTTCTTCAGCTGGTACGTATGCCTTTCAAGGACATTGCTCCTTCAGAAACAGAGAGAGAAATAAGAACCTGACATTACTTATGAATCAGTCCTGAAAAGATGCTTGATGAATTGTGTATATGCCCATGCAAATGGGTCCTGTTTCAGATTACAGATGTATTTCAGGCATAACCAATTTGACCTTCCTCGTTGCCTTGTATCCGCTCACTGCTGCTCCTGCCCAGTGTGCTTTGACAGGTTTGGCAGCGGCCGCAGAGGGAGCTGGGTCGTGCCAGGAGCTGCTGACAGGCATCACTGTATGGTCATGGGTTCCAGCTCTGAGCCCAAATTTTGCAGCTGGGACGTTGGGACCCAGAGGGATGTTTCTGTGGGCTCTGTGCTTATCCCTGAAGGACACTTATACCAATTTCTGCCAAGGCTTAAAGATTTACCCCATGCTACATGATGACCATTCCTCCTTCTTGAAGAGGAGAATGGGGGGAGTGTTTTGGAGCCTGGCAGGGATGTTTTGTAAGCTACCGCTGGCTCTAGTTTGAAAAGCATTAAGGCTGCACTCACTGTGTCTTGGCATTCATAGAATCATAGAATAGTTTGAGTTGTGTGGACATGGCATTGTGGGACATGGTTTAACAGGCATGGTGGTGTTGGTTGATGGTTGGACTTGATGATCTTATAGGTCTTTTCCAACCTTAATGATTCTGTGATTCTGTGAAAGGGACCTGTAAAAGTCATCTAGTCTCACTCCCACCTGCAATGAGGAGGGACATCTTCAACTAGATCAGGTTGCTCAGAGCCCCATCCAACCTGACCTTGAACGTTTCCAGTGATGGGCTATCTAACACCTCTATGGGCAACCTGTTCCAGTGTTTCACCACCCTCATTGTAAAAAATTTCTTCCTTGTATCTAGTCTAAATCTACCCTCTTCTAGTTTAAAACCATCATCCCTTGTCCTATTGCAACAGGCCCTCCTAAAAAGCTTGTCCCCATCTTTATTATAAGCCCCCTTTAAGTACTGAAAGGCTGCAGTAAGGTGTCCCCAGAGCCTTCTCTTCTCCAGGCTGAACAACCCCAACTCTCTCAGCCTTTATTCATAGGAGAGGTGTTCCATCACTCTGAGCATTCCCCGAGGCAGCTCTGGCATTGATGGACTGACACCAACTGCTCCACCTGGGTCTCCCCCACGGCACGAGGGGAAGGCCCTCGAGGGCTCATCACTCAGCACAGCCTGAGAGGGATGCACAAAATATAGGGACCAGGCTCTCTCCTGGCATATCATGTTCAGCTCCCGGGGGTGAAGCTTTTCCAGGCCACCCTGCCCAAGAAACACAATGGGTGAGCCCTGTCCGCGGGATGTTGCCTGCTGGCTCTCACTGCTTTAAGGCACTGACGCTTGCTCGGCTTGTCTCGTTCCAGCGATGTCCACCTCTTTGCAATCCCACCCGAGCACACCATCAGCATCCTCCTGCGCCTCCTGCCTGAGACCCCCAAGGAGCCCTTCGCTGTGTGGCAAATAACAGACGAGGACTTCCAGCCTCTCCTTGGTGTTAACCTTGACCGTAAGGTTTCTTGTTGAATACATTAAATTCAGGTATTTGCATACATTTCTGTGAGCAGCAGAACTCTTTTTGGTATTCACTTGGAAAGCTCTAATGTTTTAATGTTCTTCTTATACGGCAGCAGTTTTTGGGAAGCTTTGTTTATGCTGCCAACACTGCATTTTAAATACTGCCTAGTGCAATTAGAAGACACATTTTCACTTTCATTCTACTTGTAACATATTCTTTATGTATTATTTTTCTTTTGCATTGTTTAGAAGTATTTGATTATAACGTCTGAAGTCTTTCACCATGTTAAGCCTATTTATTACTATTGTTTAGTATGTGGGTGAAATTTCTCTTTTAATTCTAAGCTGTTATTTGTCCTATTTTCCCTGTAGCCAGTAAGAAATCCTTGACCTATTTCAATCATGACTACAAGGCTGATTTACAGGAAGTCTCCTTTGACCAGCAGGAAGTGAAGAAGATATTCTATGGGAGCTTTCATAAGGTCCTTATCAAGAGAGGGAGAAATGTGGCTCACGATCTCACTCCAGTCTGAGAATATTATGCCATCAGTGTGTATTGTTCAAAGTGAGGAGTGATTATACAAATGCTTTGCATCCAGATTGCTAGGGAACTGGCAAACCTATTTGATATGCTGAAGTTTGATTGTAAAGAATTAAGGTTCATCCCATGTTCAAAATACGATTTCCACATATTGATTTCTCTTCTTTCCTTTCCCCCCAGTATCTCCAAAAAGCTGAGTGTTTTTTAGGTCTTAATGATCAGGAAAAATTGAAAAATCAAACTTTTTTTTTTAAATTTGGGATTTTGGTGACCATTTAGTGCTGGAAGGAAGGAGAAAAATAAATCTAGCCTTGTGAGAAAGCCACTGTATCACTGATAACAGGGCTTTTTTTAGCCATCTGTGTCCTAAGAGCAAAGGTATTCCACCCAAATGAGCAATGAGCACTTTCTATTAGTATCTGTAGGCAGGTTCATTATTCAGCTAGTTCTGAAAACTGAATTATTTAATACTACAACTCCAGAAAGGCTTCTCCCAAGGAGAGAGGTGAGAGGGAACATCAGGGAAAAGTGCAGTGTTGCACAGCAGACACAGCGTATACCGAAACTTATTCCTGGGCCCCCTTGATCTATTTCCTCATTAAAACCATACCACTAGTAACAGCAGCAGTCTGGGAATTGGGCAGAAGGCATTACTGTCTTTAAAAGACTCCCCCATCTCGTCGCGGAGCTCCAACCCTCCTCTTTCCACCTGCTGCCCAGGTGCACGTGGCTGTGAGCCACTTCAAGATCAAACTCTATCTGGACTGTAAGAAAATAGCAGAGAAACCTATCAACACCGTTGGCAGCATCTCCACTGCTGGCTTCATCATGCTGGGAAAAGTGACAAGGACCAGAGGACCCAGGAGCGGGTCTGCATCGGTGAGTCCCCAGTGGTGCGTGCTCTTGGAGAGTGGGGAGGCTTAAATTTGGAGCTGGCTGGGGTGGGCAGATGGAGAGGAGTGCCATCTCACATCATTCTCTCTCTGAATGCCTCCAAATGCTGCTGTGACGCACGACCGTGTCCTGATCCCACTGATCTCTGTGATTTTAATGAGCTTTCCTAGCGCAGTGTTTCTCCCCCTCGCCTCCTACCTCTGTTTGAGGTCTGTGATCAGAGGCAGCAGCGTGAGTGTGTCCTGGAGATGCTTTCAGCTGGCTGCATTGTCTGGGGACCAGGGAAGCACACATCCTGCACTAAGATGCTGAAGCAGACAGGAGTGTTTGAGAATTGCTTCTGCAAGGGAGGGTTGTGCACATCAGCCCCCACCGATTGATATCGGGAAACGCCGGTGACTGAAGGCAACGGGGCTGGATGTGCCTCTGTCTCCAGCGCATTTGGGCTTGCCTATCTGCATGCAAATGATGATAGAAAAATAATCTTCAGTAGAGAGGCTCTTTGTCAGCTGGTACTTGAAAAAAACCTACCCAAACACTTGGTGCCAGCCTGTGGGAATGTCCTTACTGCATCGCACAGCACTGCGGGGAGCCCGCTCCCTACAAGAGGAAAGAATAAGGGGAAGTGTGGACTCGGTGTCGTGCCCTGTGACAGCCCAGTGCACAGTTCTAAGGGCAAAAAAACCTGTGTATGCCATGGCCGGGCAGTCTGTTGCCATATTTACTCCACAAAAGAGGAGTGTTAAATACGTGCAGAATAAGGGGCAAGTTCATCACTCACAAGGTGCTAGTGGGAAGGTAGAAAATCAGTCATGACTTATGTGAACCTTGTACTCCTTGGCTCTGCTTTTAGATCTAGAGGTCCAGGGGAAAACAGTGCATCAGTTGATTTACTACTTGCCTTGCCTCAAAGCAGCACAGTAAAAACAGTTTGTCCCATATGCCTCCCCAACTGCAAAGGGAGAAGCAGAGGTCTGGGATATACCAGGGAAAAAGTGGACACTGGAATTGCCTGTAAGATATGGGGCCAGTTGTATAACAAACCAGGGGACAGTGGTATTCAAGCAGCGTTTACTTATTTCCTAAATAAATTCTGTGGCAATTTGATCACAAGCCTCTGGCCAACAAGGCAGGAATCTGTGCTTTCCTTGTCCCTCCCAAATTCTCTCTGCTAGCAGCTTAGTTACAGATCCCGCTGAGTAATGAACAGCTTCATGCTGTCCCTACTCCCATTGCCTTTCAAGCCCAGCAAAGCTTCACGTCTTCCATGGCTCTGCTGCCCTTGAGAAGATAGAGTGTCTCATTACTGGTTATCGTGGAACCTTATTTAATTTAAGATATCTTTAAACGCTGCTTGATCTACAGGGCTCATCTATATCTGTATGCTGTATGTCACACTGGGCTGTACAGCTTGCTCGTTGTTAAATGCATGGAGTGGAAGGAAAAAAAAAGATGAGAAATGGTGCCAAGGAAAGAAAAAAAAAAAAAAATCTCTGCCTTGTTATTTTGGTTTGGCTTTGTGCAGTGTGTGCTCCTTTGTTAATCAGAACAGGAAGATGTGGCAGTTGTGAGGGATGTGGTGAGAGAGGCAGGTTGGGGGTTCCTGGGAGGGGATCACATCTCTCCTGGAAATGCTGCTGCCACGTTTTCTCTTATCTTCATGCCCCAAGGGAAGCAAAGCAAAGTTTGCTTTCACATTTCGGTGATGCTGAAGCCCAATTACTTGAGAACATGCCTGCTGTTGCAGGATTGTGAGTAAATTGGAGACTTGACTTTTGCTGGTGTGAAGCTGCTTGTTGACTTGCTTAGCAAGACACAGAGACCTGAATGCTTGTGAAACACTCAACGGCCAGGGGTACTTCTCTTGTGGCTTTTCAGGGCACAACTATAGTTGGGACCACATGGAGGAGGCCTGTCAAGTCATCACTGAAGATTATTTTTAGCACTTGAATGTCATGAAATTTGGTGATGGACCACGTGTGCCAATGCTACTTTCTCGTCAAATTCTCTTTTTTCCACAGTTCCAGCTGCAGTCTTTGCAGATCGTGTGCAGCAGCGTAGGGGCAGAGGAAGACAGATGCTGTGATCTCCCTGCACTGGTAAGACAAGAGGGTCTACTCTGCTAATGGTCATGAAGCTGGGGATGATGGAACAAGTCCACAGCACTGAAGTGACGCCACAAATGATTTTGATAGACTCAAGAGGGAAACTATACTTTTTTTTTCCTCTTCTCTTGGGAATGACATCTGCGTATTTCCTGGTGAAGTGAGCAAAACTCTGTTTGCTTCAAAAGGAAAGAAAACTCCAAATCCCAGTGCAGTGTATATCCCTCCTGTCATGATCTCATCTGTGACAGCAGCCCTGACAGTCCTACGGCTTTGCAGCCACTGCAGCCCTGAGTCACAACATCCCCATTCTCTTCCTTTCAAGTTTTCTTCTCAACACAGAAAGTTGCTTTGTGGGGTGTATAAATACTTAGCAAGGAGAAAATTATCTTTCAGTATGTGTTATGCAAATTTCAGGCAGGGCTGGTTCATATTTTTTTGTCTAAACTTGTTATTTGATAGAAAGATAAAGCACTCAGTTGTTCACAAAAATCTCTCAGTGGAGTAGAGAAAATGTCTGCTTTTCTCCAACTGAATTTTGAAACACTGAAAATGTTACCTGTGATCCATCCCACTCCTGCTACGCAGCTGCTCATGCCACTTTTGCTTGCTTTTGTTTCAGAGGGATGAGGAGAGCTGCCCTACTTTAGCTCCTGCCTGCTCTTGTACTTCTGGCCGCCCGGGCTTGCCAGGACCTCCAGGGCCCCCGGTAAGTTCACCCTTCCACGTGTTCCTTGAAAGCAGTGTATTGCATGCACTGCTGTTGCTTCATGTTGTTCGGGCATGCCAGGCATGAGGGTAACGCTCCTGGGGCTCCAGGTTTTAGAATCATGGAATCATTTATGTTGGAAAAGACCTTTAAGATCATCAAGTCCAACCTAACCCTGCCAAGTCCACCACCAAGCCATGCTCCTAAGTACCACATCTACACGTCTTTCAAATACCTCCAGGGATGGGGACTCAACCACCTCCCTGGGCAGCCTGTTCCAATGTTTGACAACCCTTTCGGTGAAGAAATTTTTCCTAATATCCAATCTAAACCTCCCCTGGCGCAACTTGAGGCCGTTTCCTCTCATCCTATCTCGGGGAGCTTTGATGTCCTCCTTGTGCCAGGACAAGGCTGAGACTTGTCCTTGAGGTTTCAGATGCTGATGGAATGGGGAGACAGGGAGTTGGCAGTGCAACAGCTGCAGCTGGGAACAGGCTGAGTGGTTCCTGGTGCCGCGTTAATTCTCTTAGGAGAGGAGGATGCGTCACCCTCGGTGCCTGCAGAGATTTCATGGGTTGGAGGCTCTGAAACTCTTTGTAACTGAAAAAAAAAAAAACCACCGCAAAACTTTCCAATCTTGTTTCTATGTTAAGTGGGAGCCTTGTAAGTGTCTGTGTGGGTGGGCAGTGTAAAGAGAAAGGGGATACTTTGCAATCCTGTCTGTCCCCAAAGCTGTCTGTCTTTACAGTGAATGTGACCTGCGAGAAAACCCTGAAGGACATGGAGGGACAGTGATAACAGTCCTTAAGTATGTAACACGCTCAGGGATAAAGGGCAAATGCAATACTTTGCCCTATCCATTACGGATGCAGGAGAGTCACCATGGGCTTAAATTGCAGGAGAAAATATTCCAGTTAAACACTAGGAAGCAGCTATCAAAAAGCTTGCATTTTGGAAGTTTGGGGAAAAAACATTTTATTCACACAAGGCAGCCGAAACCTGACAACCTGTCCAGAGCACTCCATTTCAACTACTCCAGGTGCTTTTCTCCTGGAAAATAACCATTAAAAAAACATTGGCATCCTTGCTCAAGTGAAAAGGTTTCAGATCATCCCTTGCATGACTATGGTTTAACTGTGAAGTCAGTTCCACGCTTTGCAAGGAACAGCGCCTCGTTGCAGAGTAATTACGTGCTCATTCCAGTGGAAGTTTAATTACACAGCACACTCCACTATCAGTTTTCTTCAATATCCTAAGTGCATAATTACCAGCTTGCATTGCCCTGTGGTTTAAACATCTGCGTAGTACAACTCTTTAAAGAGCAAGACTCTTTTAAGCATTAGAGAAAATACAGTTTTCACACATAACCTTATCCTCACACCACTAAACCCTTGGTAATTTGCTGCAGTTACAAGAGCGCTTGTTGCTATTTTTAAAACTCCAGTTAGCAAGACTATGTCCCACCTTGTATTTATCACTGTCCTTAATGAGTGTTTTTGACCAGGTCCTGCTAACTTCTGAAATGAGCTTCTGGGAGCTTCTGAAAGCACCTTTCCCAGAGCTCCCTGCCTGTACTTCTTAATCCAAATCCATTGTTTTTTTAGAGTCAAGAATAGAAACTTTCAGATTAAGACTTTGAAAGTTCACACGATATTGGTTCATGCCAGGAGACTTGTTTCTTCTCTCCATCCAGCAGTTATGCAGGTGCTGAGCTAAGCCAGCTGTCCCCAGAGCTGGTTGCTGTCCCTGATCTCAGCATGTGTCTGTTCTCTTGGGATGATATTACGAAAACTGACATAGTCCCTAAAGTTTGTAGATGTGAGCAGCTGCTCTTCTTCTTCTCAATTGTGTTCCCATGTTCATATGTGACCCCCTCTCCATTCATTGTCTCAGCATGGATTTGCTGGGGGAGTTGGAGGGAGGAGGTTGAACAAGTTGAAAGTTCATCTCTCCCCGCTGGGGTTGAGCACAGTGTACCCACCGCCTGTTACGGAGGGGCTGTGCTGTTCCTCTCTTCTCATTTTTTCCGCATTTGCTAGATGACTCGATTCATTTTCTTCTTGTCTCTGTTTGCCGCGAGCTCTCTGGGTCAGGAAACATCTTTCACCGTGCACAGCAAAGTGCACCAACTTCTGTCCCCTAGGCTCCTGGTTACACTGCAATAAAGGTTATGATATTCCTAACAGCAGCTTTGTGTCGTGCTGGCAGGGCAGCCCTGGGAGGAGAGGACCGCAGGGGGAGCAGGGGGAGCCAGGACCCAAGGTGAGTCCTGATACTCAGCTCTACCACTGGCTTTGCTTGCGTCAGGCTGCGTCGGAGGCATGATGCAGGAGCACAGACTCCTCTGTCAGTGCAGGTTGATGTGTTCGTTCCTGGTCTGAGCTGGACTCCTTAGGCTGGGGACTCTCTCACTGCACCAAGCAGAGCTCAAACAGAGCCTTAAGGACCAACGCGTTGAGGAGGATGGGATGACTTATTATTAATTATTAATTAATGCTCAGTTGGGCTTTGGAAATTGAGATCATGAGCCTGATTGCGCTGAATTAATGCAATGTACGTGGTCAGCAATGTTCTCTGAAAGCAGCCTTGCTGGAAAATGGTCAGTCTTTGTGCTGTGCTTGTTCTGGCTGCCAAGCCTCCAAACCAGACAGGTTGGTACTGCTCTGGGGCAGAGCGACGTGAGGAGCGAAGCAGAGCAAGAACCACACAAAGCTTTCAGGAGCAGCCCTGAGGTGAGCATAGGGACCGGCTGGGTCTGAATCCTCAAACCCTGGGGACTGGAGCAAGCCTCGGTGCAAGTGTTCACTGCTCCGCTGATCAACACAGGGCAGATCCAGACCAGCCCATTGGTCCCATTGGTCCCCTTCTTTGGGGTGACACCTGGGAAAGCAGCGTGGTTATAAGGGAAAGATTTTGGGGAAGGGATGAGAATGGATGCAGATCTCAGCCACAGGTTAAGGAACATTTCCCTTTGCTCTCTGGCCACACTGAATAACAGGAATGACCCGTTGCTTGGGAAGGTGAATCGTGCTTTGCAAAGCACCATCTGCAGCTTTGCGGTCTTGTATGATGAAAGATGCACCAAAACCTTGGACTTAAAAGGCAAAGGCAGCTGAGGTTACTAGAGATCCCCTCACTGTCCTGACTTCGTCTTGAATCCTGTAGACAGTTCATGCTGACCCAGGTCGTGCAGTGCAGCCCATGCACTAATTGCTTTCTTCCCTGACGTTGGGTTTCATGTCTTTGGCTTTAGGGTGAACCAGGCCCACCTGGACAAGTAGGGCCAGAGGGACCTAGTGGCCAACAAGGCTCTCCAGGCTCCCAAGGAATCACGGTTCAGGGTCCTGTGGTAAGTGATCTCTTCCACTGCCTTTTTTCTCACTTGCTCTTTGCGGTTAGAACATGTCTCACAAATGGGTGTCTCACTAAAGCCCCCAAAACGTGATCTATGTATTTACATCATCCTTAGTAACGGCTGGACAGCTGCACTAGAGAGGGATGATGGTGATCATTTTTTTCATGCTGACGAGGCCCTGAACTTAGTAATTCTGGCAAAAGACTGCTTTTGTCCAGACTTTCCCTAACATGCCTTTAATGAAAACACCCCAGTGCGGTATGCAGGCATTTTTCTTTGCAGTGGTCATCATTGTTGGCAAGAAGTGGAGGTGGAGGCTGCTGCGTGCACGTCTGGGGCAGCAGAATCCCCAGGCACATGCTGTGGCTGTAAAGTACTGTGTAGCATCGCAGAGAGCAGGAGCAACCTGGGACGTGGATGTGGAGCAGCAGGATGCTGTTTGCCTTCAAGGGTGCTGCAGCCTGCCTACCTATGTGTTTCTGTTTTAATCCAAGGGACCACCAGGAATTAAAGGAGAAAAAGGAGACACTGGAAGTCCTGGCATGCAGGTAATGATAGACACCATTCCTTCTAACTGTCTCAAAGATTTGCCCATTTTCCCCAGTAACTATTTTAAGCAATATTGAAAAGCTGTAGAGTTGTTACCGTTGTCTGCTTGGAAACTGTCTTTCTTTTTGGAGTCATCACTTTCCCAAGGGAAACTGAGTCAGTTAGTGTAAGAAAGATAGACCTATCTGGGGGCTAGCTATAAGGGAATTAAAGGTGGGATAACAGTGATTGCTCTGTTTAATGAATAACTGTTTCTTCTTCCATCTTTTTCTTATGTCCCCTGTTACAAGATGAATTAGGGCAATGATAATCAGATACCAACTTTACCCAGCAATTCTGATTTACAGGGCATTCCTGGCGTGCAGGGAGCTCCAGGCAGGGATGGTCTTCAAGGTGCAAAGGTAAAATACCTCACCTTTGAGTTTTCATGCACGAGTGCCTAAAATTCTGCTGTGAGCATACCAGCAGAGACCTGAAACATCCAGCCCTCCTCATGTACTCAGTGCATAAGTCAATGGTCTTTTCACAAAACCAGAGGGATTGGGGGGAAAAAAAATGGGGTGATCTCAGGTTTGGCCAAATTTGACCAGGTGCCACCCTTCTTGCCTGCTTGGCAGATGCATTTTTTTACCCATTCCTAGCAAGCTCCTGTTAAAAGCAGCACATGAAAAACCACCTCACTGCTTACCAGGTCTCTTTGAATCCTCTCGTTCATAAATTACTGCATTTGGCTTTGCAGGGGGTGAGGGGACTAGAAGGCACAGCTGGGCCTCCAGGACCTCCTGGACCAAGGGTGAGTACTCGCTCTGAGTGATGCATATCAAAATACGTCACCCAGAGGTGTCAGGGCAAAACCCCTTCTCGGGGTATCACAGGGAATACCTGGCACATTGTGCAGATGTCCACTTTCTCTGCCGCTGTCAGTGTAAGAACAACCACCTTGGCTTCTTCTGGTAAGTTCTGGGGAAGCTTTGACCCAGCAAGAAGATGCTTGTTTTGTTATTTTTGCTTTCCTGGGTGCTACTGTTTTTCAACTGTTGGTTGAGTTTGGGGTATATGGGCTTGTTAGACTGAAATCAGCAGGAGCTGGAGGATGCAGGCGGGTGTGAAAGGTTTCCCCCCACACCAGTTCCAATATCTGCTGCCAGGGCCATACGTAGATAGGTGTATTTGCACTCTGTTCTGCCCAGGACAGCAGAACCTTAAGATCTGTTGATTTACATCCATCTACTAATTTGAAGGCACCACAGCCCTCCCAAGTTCTGTGAAACAGGTACACTTCACTTTACGTGGGAAACTGAACCAAATTTGGGTTTAGATGATGGGTGGTGGACCTGATAGATACTGATTCTCACTGCTGAATTATAAGGAATTTGGCAGTCCTGAATAGTGTAAGATGGCAATCACTCACTGCTGTCTTTGCATTAGATTGGTGAAGTCAGGTGTTGATGGGAGCTAAGGTTGAATTCAGCTCATAACTTTGACTTGCTCATCCTGGGAAGATGTGGAGCTGGCAGGGTTGAACCTCAGCTTTCTAAATATGAGGAAAGGACTGTAGCCTTCAGAGCAGGCTCTGAAAGCTGTTCTGGTGCTGCCTTGAAGACTTCTTTCATTTTCACTGATCAGAAGAGTTGCTAATCTCTATTGAGCTTAAATGTAATAGCTGGGAAATTATAAAAGAAAGTATTTCTGCTGGTTGTTTTTGGCTTATTTTTTCCTTCCCTTTATGGCTCCAAAGGGCACAGAAACTTCACAAAGAGGAGATGACCAAAGAAGCCACTTCCCACTCTCTAAGCTGCTGTTACTGTTGTAAAGTGTTAGAGGCAAACACAGGTCTTAAAGGAAAAAGAAAATAACAGCATGGTATTAGGAGGCTGAAGAAAAGGGGTATGCTCTAGGCTATGTCTAAATCTGAATATATAATGGAGGATCTAAAGCCTGTAGGGTAAAAAACACATTGCAGTTGTTGGCAAAACTCAGCTTTGCTGGCTTGACCGTAATTGAGACAGTAACAAGAAATGATGTGAACATGACTCATACACAATATACTCTTAACATTGGACTTGTGGCTGGATGAGGTACTGACATAAACCTTAAGGCTACAATGCCCTTGCTAAAGTCCTCTAAACTCAAACTGCTGGTGTTCCTGGAGCTGTAGGGAGATGTCAGCCTTGAACAGAAAAAGAAGAAAGTTAGGAAGTCACTGGACCTTTACCTGTGTTTTGTGATTAATGTCTCCAGGGTTTCCAAGGAGCGACAGGCTCCCGAGGCAGCAGCGGAGAGAAGGGACCTCCAGGTGACGTTGGGCCAACAGTAAGTTTCTGCTTTTGGGTCTCAAAGAAGGCCAACACATGAAATAATTGAGTGGAAACAAGCTGTTCCCACAGCAGCTCTCCCCCAGAGTCTAAAGAATAGTTTTAATTCACACTCATCCTTCTTAAGGAGATGTCTGGATATGCAAAGCCCAGGCTACTTAGCTGTTGATAAAGCATTTAACAAATCCCCCCCTCCCTTTGCTCTCTGTAGATTCACAAGCTACACAAAATCCAACGTCCAAACAAATTTCTAGTGTAAGATTGTAGACTGAAGCAAGAGAGTCAGTCCTGAGCTGGAGTAGCCAGCATCGGGCTTGTAGGGGCAACCACGGGTCTAGATGTCACAGTTATTTCTTCTTCTCAGATATTAAACACACCTGCTATTTTGGGAAACCTGTTATAAGATTGTAGCTGAGAAATTTCTGCATACCTGTTGATGGTGCTTTATGCCACTGCTCCAGCTGCTGCTTTATTACTCTTTTTCTTAAAAAAGAAACCAAAATATTCCTATGAGCTTGAAGCTCCTCTAGTCACTGTCGTGAGGTCAAAGAAACAACGAGAGCATGGGAAACAAACTTTGTGCTCCATGTCCCACTAATGTAACCCACATCCCCATTGCTTTTTCTTGTTTTCTTCTGCTCTTCCTTTCCCTGGACGACTTCTTTTCTTTCCTTGTAGGGGCTGCCGGGTCCAAAAGGAGAAAGAGGAGAGAAAGTGAGTTTTTGTGGTGCTACTGTATCCTACACTCAGAAGAGTGGATGGGGTAACATGCCTTGCAACCTTCCTTGTGTTGAAGAACTTCACTCACCTATAGCTTCTTGCCTTTCCATTCACCTGCACTGGCTATGCTGGCAGGATATAACTAATCCTGCAGCAGTCAGGAGCTCCCTAGTATTGACTGTAGTAATGAAGAAGAAAAGGCAACTGAAAATCCATTCTTTGCTGAGAAGGAAAAACCAAAAATGCTTGACTGAGTTGCTCTTTTTTAATGTATTGCATAAGAGGGGACTCATTTGTAATAATCCTCTGGCATGCCCCAGCACAGAGCATTTGATGTCAGGAGATCTATGCTGCCTTTGAAGGTTATTTTATTGTGAGAGGAAGTCTTTCTCATCCTAACTTTTGGTTAAAAAAAACCCCTGTGTCTTTCTAGGAGTCTGAGTCTCAATGCCAAGATTGACTTCTGTGAATTAGGCTTCAGACAGGAGTGAGCCGCTTTTGATGGACTGCTTTTGTCTTAAGTTAATGCTTCAGTATTAAAATTTTTAACACCATTCTCCTTCCATTCCCACCAGCTTTCCCTTTTCTATACATCTTTTGCAGTGGAACTTTCCTTTTTCTCTCCCTTAGGTGTTGTGCCAAGCTTTTGTTTAAGTCTGGGTAATCTGCCCAGTGATCCAGCCAGAGATGTATATTTTATAAATCTTTTTGGAAGTATGCAGCGTGTTAGTTATGGATTTTCACAGATGGAGTCAGTGTTTATTTTTAAGCAGCTTTTTGCATCTTTATCACTTTTCCCTACTTTACTAAAACTTTCTAAAGAACCCCTCAGATATGAATATTGATTCTTAACCATTACTGTATTCTGAATAAATCATAAAAGATTTAGAGAAAGATAGGATGTTATAATATCTGATCATATTAAATGTTTTACATATCACAGAACATTGAGTTATAGACTTAGCATATTTTCTGATAAAATTTGAGAGTGAAATTTACTCTCCCTTTTTTGGTAGCTTTGGTAATTATTGAGATTCGGTCTGTGCTTTTTGATGTGTAGGAGAAAAGCAATTATTGATGTTTCCCAATTTCAATTTTATGGCTTCAGAGCTTTGTGATAAATAAATAAAGCTGCATTTCACAGTGATTAATATCTTTGAAACTCAAGCTGACATAAAGAATGGGCAGACAGCTATCATGCATTATGATATTGATCCTTCTCAAAAGATATTAATACTTCCTTTTTTTTTTTTTTTAATTAAAAAAATGTTTCACTTTAGGGGGAACCACAGTCCTTGGCCACAATTTACCAGCTCGTTAGCCAGGCTTGTGAGCGGATGATTCAAAGTGAGTATAACCAGCCCAGCTCCCGAGCGTGTTCTCTCCTCTGCAGCCGTGGTGAGGAAAACCAGAGGGGAGAGAGCATGAAGCCGTAGTGACCCAGGGAGCTCTTCCACCCTCTGCTATTCCAAGGGCCACACACAGCAAATGTCCCATCACAGGCTCTCAGTGCTGCATTGCTGTTACTGGGTGGCATTAGCACAGAGACCCGTGAAATATTTCTTTGGAAAACACTTTGGCACTTTGCAAAGACTCCTTTATTTCTCAAATGGAAAAGCTTGAAACTAATTTGAAAGAAATTTTTCTTTCGGTGATTTGTGCTGATTCCTCTTGAGATGAGGCATTTTTGGTAAATCTGCTGTGCTGTGATGCACGAAGAGAAGCAGAGGTTTGCCCAAGGTCAGGCAGCAAAGTCATGACTCAGCTGCCCATTTTCCTGTTCAGCTTCTGGCTTTCTCAGTTTGGACTGGCAGCCTTTTAGCACTAGCTGATAGTTTTAAGTACCTTTTTAGACAACATCCTCTGGTTTGTCTCTTTTCTGAATTTCTCAGCCAAGGAAACATTCATTTTCTGTCTTCCCTTCTTAGCTCATGTGTTGAAATTTGACTCATTCATTCATGAGCATGCAAGAAAGCCAGTTCCTATTTGGGAAGAAAGGTTAAAACCAGGAGAACCAGGACCACCAGGTCCCCCAGGCCCCCCTGGGAGCAACGGAGAAAGAGGAGAAAATGGCATCCCTGGGCAGCCAGGCAAGGATGGGTATCCGGGAGAAAGAGGTATGGACAGAAGCATTCGTAAGCGTTTTTGACTATATCTTTGATGCTTTAACTCAATATTTCAGTGCCTCAAGCAGTCCTGTAAATATAACCCGTGATATTATCTTATCTGATTACTATTTTCCCTTTGGACTTCTCTCTTCTAGGAAGAGTAACCCAAGTTAGATAGCTCAAAAAGTAGGGAGAAGGCAGATGCAGCCCACTCTTTTTGCAAGCTCTGCTTTGAGAGGAAGGCCAGCCTGTAGATTTTGAAGGATGGAGAGTTTGATTTTAGAGGGCAGGAGGCTTTTCCTACAGAAAGTCAAAAGAAACAGCCGTTTGGATGAACATGTGGTAGTGGAACGGATCACCTCCAGGCAGAAATGACAAGTCTTGGAAAACGCTGGAAGAAGGCATGAGGCGACTGAAGTAATACTGAAAGTGGAAGTAGGTTTCTGGAGCAGTAGTTCCAACAACAAAAGCTTCACACATGACTAAAGAAATAGATTAATGTAATCTCAGAAAGTGGCACCGCTTATTGCACATGAATGAGTGAATGGTGGGAATATTTTTTGCTTGGATTTGCAGACAACATTTGTCAGTGGCTCAAGTAATTGTCTGTCAAAATAAAATGAAAAAGTTGGTTTCAGCAGTGTCCTAACACCTCTAAGTAACTAGAGACCTTCTGTTTAACTCCTTGCTCTGGCACTGTGCAGTCTTAGCTGGTATCTGAGAGCTTATCAAAATGTCACTTAAGAGAAAAGGGAAGTAACAACCTGCAGATGTCTCCAGTTTGTCAAGCGAGGAGATGGGAGAAGACAGATCTCACTAAAAAACAATCTTAAGGACACAGCTGATTAAAACATTTTCATCTTAAAAATATGAAAAATGGCATTTTGTCAAAATGCACCTGTTTCACTGAGAAGTACTGGTTTTGCGAGCAATTTCATGCGAAAACAGCAAGCCTGACTTACCAGCACCTGGTCAAAGAGATGTTTCAGCTTTGTGGTTTGCCTGATCCGTGTGAAGAGCGTGGGAGTGGACCTCACATTCAGGCCAGTGCACTAACACCAGCCCTATTAATTTCTCTGCAAAAAATCTCCATTTTCACCCATATTAGGCTGCAAATCAATGCTGGTTGGAGCCCAGTTGGTCATGGGCAAGTGGCCACTCTGGAAAAGAGAGCAGGTGCCCAGACAGAATTAAAGGAAATGGATATTTCTCTGTGTTGCCAAAGGCTGTGACTCTCTTTTACTTCAACATCTAAGAAGAGCCTGGTGGGGAGACCGCAGGAGCATTAATTCAGGGTGAAATGCAAAATGCAGTGAAGTGACACTTATCTCTTATCTGTGATTAGGTGCCCCGGGGCCCAAAGGAGAAAAAGGGATGGCTGGAGCCAGTGAGGAAGGGATCCAAGGACCCAGAGGCAGAACAGGTAGAGTGAATACAACCTTTTTGGAGTGGGGTCATCCAGAGCTCACCAGCTGCCAGATTCAAAGTGTCCTTCAGCCTTAGGACCACTGTAGTGGGGCAGACTGACCTTCCCACTGCAGCACTGTCAGCAGCATCCTGGATGGTTCTTCTCTGCTAAGATGCAAGAGATTGCTCCAGGAAGCCTCTTCCCTCTGGCACCCATTCCCAGGTAATGGTGTATTTTAAGGACTTGAGACACATCGAGGGAGTTTTAGTTTTGCTGCCTTTTTGCATGCAAGACAAGATGCTCAGAGGATAGAAACTCTTTGAAAATTCAGCTTGTGAAGCACAAGGGTTTTTGAGTAATCTGTTAGGATTTGGTGTACTCCTGCATCCTGATCCCTGTTACTTGGAATCAGTGGGAGGTTTGTCATTGACGTAACAAACCAGGCTCCACCAAGGGAATGTAGTCAAACATATTCTTCTGTATTTAAATTTTTATAGTTGAGATGTAAAGACACAAAAAGCAAAGACTTTGAGATGGATCCTGAGGTTAAGGTGATTTTCTGCATTGACACGTAGGTGGACTTTCGATTCTCATAACCAGGCTCCATTTTTAGACAAGCTGGGTGCCCTTAAGGTCAAGAATAAGACCTCCAATTACTGGGATTCAGAAGAGATTTTCCGACTGGCAGGTCCAATTCTTCCACCAAAATGAGGAAACAATACTCAGAAAATTAACCCCCATGTAGGATGGAGAAAACATAGAGGAGGTATTACACTGAAGCAGCTCAAGTAGATGTGCTACGACTTACAGTGCTTTTCCTTCTTCAGGCCCACCAGGAGAAGTTGTGCGGGGGAAACCAGGTCCGAAGGGTTACCCTGGGAATGCTGGTCCTCAAGGTTTTCCCGGTGTCAGAGGGCAGCCTGGGCAGTCTGGATATCCAGGGGGTTGTGATATCTCTGGATGTTATGGGGCAGGAAGAAGAGGTAAGTCCTGACTGTCTCAGTGCAAAAGTTAGGATTTTAGCACTGGTCTCTCTGGTTACTTCTCTTAAGCTGGGCAGAGACCTCTGTTCATCCTTCAGGCACTGTCAGTCCTGCAGGAGCCTCCTTTGCAAAGCAATTAGGATGATTCAAGTGCAATTCATATGGACAAAAGCCAGTTTAATTGACTGCTCCTCAGCCATCCTTCATAGATTAACACATAACTGCAGCAGTTGTCAAGCAGGTGGAGTTATCGTGGGGGTATCTTCAGTTCTTAATGTCCCCAGCAATGTTTCCATTCCAAAGGAATGATATCTCAGTTCCTACACATACGTTTCATGGAGGCTCAATTGCACGAAGTCCTGGGAAATGAAGAAAATCACTGGCACCGAACAAAAGATTTCCAAGGGAAAAAAATTAATTCTACAGCATTTCCTTCTCAGTACATGACACTGATTTGTTCGTTTGCTCAGTGGCCTCATCTCCTTTCTGCACACAGATCTCCTCCCCTGACGGCTGGTGCGGAAGCAGCTGAAGTCATTGCTTTGCCCTGGAAATCTCTGGGTGAAAGCGCCACGCACGCCAAGAGAAGCAGCAACCTGAACACCAAATGCGTTGTTTGGGTTTTTTTTAATGACCCATCATTTCTATAAGGACAAGTCAATCAAACACTAAAGCCACCAAACCAGCCTGTGTTCAGCTGAGTCATCCGCCTCTGTTGTTCAGCACTGGACAACTGCAGTGTTCAAACTCACGTTGCATGTCCCACAGAAAGACAAAGACACCGTCAGAGGTGCAGGCTTGACAGACTTGTAAGAAAAAGAAATAATGTATTGAAACACTCAGAAATAACAGATAATTTTTGCCTATTTGTCTGCTTGTGGTTTCTTTTTTGTCGCTTGTTATTCTGTGTCCCCAGCACAGAGAAAAACAGCACCTTGTGCCCAAAGATGCAAATCCACTGGAGCAAAACCGCATTTTCTCTTGGCTGACAAGGTAACAAAGTCTAGCACCATTTTGACTGTTTCTGCTTTTGGCAAGAGGCTGATGGCTTCCTTGCAGGGGTGTTATATACACAAGCATCAAGTGACAAACCCCACTGTTTAGCCTCGTTCTCTGGGGCTCGGTAACTGTCAAGCAAAGCCTGATCAGAGCACAGCCATGTACTGAGAGGAGCTGGAAATTAAGCTACTGGCCTTTCCCATCCCTGCCTTTGCAGTCTGAGTAGCTACTCTACATCTTATCAGGTAGAATATTGAATAGGTCTGAGTTTGACTTTTATTTATATGACATGGAGGTAATTGCAATGTTACAACCCTCTCCTTGCGTGAGCCATAGTCTAATATGTACCCACAACAAACCATACGGATACTGATAAAAATGAACCTCCTCCTTCGCAATTGATACTTGAGGCTGTGCTCGGTTACACTCCTTGTAAACTGCCCCTGCTTCAGAAACAATAGTGTCTGAACTGTGATTTAAACTTGGAGAAACAAAATGTTTCATTTTTTGCAAAAGTGGAATGAAGCAAAATGTATCAGCACAGATTTTTTTTCAAAGATGCTAAGAGGCAAAAAATGGAGCATCATGCATATTCCTGTGCACTTAGTTTGGATGTGCAGTTTCTGCAGCTACATGCAGACTGGTAGCTGGGTATTCATACGCCTTAGCCAACCTTTGCAAACTTAACAGCAAACACATCCACGTTTAGAAGCTAGATTGTCACATAAATACCAAAGAGATAGAGGTCTATCTTAAGAAAATTAGGTTGTTTAGATGTGAAATCCAAATACTATTTCGTCTTGTCATTATGGAAAAATCTTATAGAATTGAAAATTTTTGCTAAAGGAACATTTGAACACATCAGACTTGTATGGGAGTCATCCTACAACAAAAGTCATGTAGAAATATGATTACTGCATCCTGTAAGTATTTAAAGTAGTCCTTGGCTTAATATACGTTCATCATCTAGAAACTCCCAAGAATTAATGTTTTCAGTATGACATACATTCCCTTTGGAGAATGTAGGAAACTGCATAGAAATACCACTCCAATAGAAATAACATTTCTGTTCACTTTGGGGCTTTCCAGAGTTGCCTTGACATACAAAATAGAAAACTTTCTAGCTTAGATGAAGTCTTGCCGCAGACAAGGCTCCAGACAGAAGAAAAAGGAGAGGTCAGAGGAGCTGAAGTATACAGCACATTGGGAACACGGTGTTTGGAAGAGATGCATCCATTGGGATAGACACCTTGCATACCTGTTGTGGAGTTGTAGATGTTTCCATCTATTACAGGTCAAAGAGCTTTTGATCCGTGTTTTTCCCTATTCTCTGAAAGATGAAGACATTCTGAAAATAAGCCTCCCAACCCTGCATTAAGTTGCATTCAGAATGGGTCTGCGTTTAGCGCTGGGTATAAAACCCAGTGCTTGTGGCAGATGCAAAGCAGTGGGCAGGAAAGGCAAGGAGGTGAAAGGGGTACCCTGCACAGCAGCACCTGAAATTGTTCCCATGAAGCACTCACAAATGGGGGAAGGTAAGCAGTTCAATGTAGAACATCTGCATTTCGCTGGTCGTTCTGCTTCCTTTCCGATTTAAGTCAGTGCAGTCCAGTTTCCAGTCCTGAACTTGCTGTTCTGTCTGTTCAAATCTAGTAACTGCAGGTGATTTGACACAGAGCTCCTTTAATTTTCATTATCAACTGTTTTTGAAAGTTACTAACATCATTTCACTGCCTGCCTTGGGATTTAATCTGTTTGGTAGAATTTCAAGTGACATTTGCTTTTGTCTGATTATTTCAGATACAACATGAAGGGTCAGACTTTAACAAAATTGGGTCCCAGAAGGGCTGTTGATTAGGAGACAGACAACCTGAACAAACGAATTGTCCATTTATGTTCCTAAATTTTGTCCCATGAGTGGTTTTATTTACTTGAAATCATGGATATTTAGCCCACCTAGTATCACAGAGCGTACGTGCAAGTGCTTTGTAACCCAGTTCCTTGAAGCCGAGGAGCATTTCTGCTGAGAGGTTTAAGGCACTGAGAGTGTCCTAGTCCAGCAGTGAACATTGCATGATATTAAACAGCAAAAAAAAAAGATGTCAGTGGTTGGAGAGACACAGCAGCCCTGAAGGTGGAGGTGCAGGGAGGCTCGGGAGACCCTGCCCAGCCCAAATTGCAGTTTCCTCCCCTGGCAGTGAGTACAGAAACCAGCCATTTGTGAATATTAATATCCCACGCTCCTTGCTGAACACAACCTGTTGTTTTCCCTCTTGCGCTGTTCTTTAGCACGCTTTGTACTTCTCTGGCCCAGTTTATCACTTCTAACACAAACTGTAGGGAAGAACAGTGTCATTCATTAGCAATGCAGTTTAAATAATTCTCTTGCAGATCTTTCCTTAGTAGGGACTTTGTTCCCCAAGCTTTAAACACTACAAATAAAAGTTTGGATATTAGTTTTTCTGGATTTAAACCTGTTTTCTGGATAACCCTGGATTAACCTCAGTGCATAAATTTAACATCTCCCTGTGAAATCCCACAAGTTTTTACCATTTCTTCACCTTTGCAGACTAATTTCTGTTTACTTCCCCTTCTGTTCAGTCCTTATTAAAATCCTTTGTCCTGATTTGCCCATTCTAATTACCGCCCTTAAGTAATCTGTCACAGAGACTTTCTTTTCCACACAGTGTGTAGTATGACATCACATCTTCAGTTTCTTTAAAGCTTCTATCCTTCAGTCCTTAAACTGTGATAAATTTGGAATTTTAGCTCTGCTGCAGAGTTTGACCCAGCTTGTGCAGCCAGATTCTAGCAGAGGTTGAGGACCTTTCAGAGACAGATTTTTTTTTTGCTTCAAGCATCATTTTAAGCTATTAAATCAGTCTCAGGAGTAAGATCCACTAAGCACAGAGGACTAACCAGCAATACTGCTAACAAGCAGCTCTGAAAAGGCTTTCTCCAGGGCTCAGCAGCTTGGCTTGACCAGATTTAAAGGGCTGAAAACAAAGAAGACATCCTGGGTGGGGATGAAAGGTCTCATACATAGACATCGCTGCAGTGGGGGAGAGCCCGCGGGGGCTATCACGGTGGGTGGTACTGTTATAGGGGGATTTTCCTTAGCACTATATGTAAATTTTACATCTCACACACACATCTTCCTGCCTGTCTGTCTCTACACATGTGGATTTCATCAAGTCCAGTTTCTAGATAAATGTCTGAAGAGGAACTTATCCAAAAAGGAGATGATACACTCTGTGTGGATTAGCTCACTGGAGAATGAGATGACATGGTGGAAAACAGTCCTGGAAACACCTGGGGAAATGGGGATTGCATAGATCATCCTACCAGCCAGCTGCAGATAAAATAGCCTGCGAGCCCTATGGCTGGGAAGATGACCCAGACAAAGTGAGCATTAGAGAACCAGAAGAAAGAGGATGTAGGGAAAACAGAAAAATGGTGGTAACTGAGGTTATTACGGTCAGGTTTCCATGCCTTTGGTCTTCTTCCATTCATGGCCAATGGAGCTGTACTGGCGGGAAAGCATGAAACATGATGGTGAGGATACGATCTCTCCTCCACAAGTAAACCAGAAAAGATCAGCGTCAGTGTCTGCTTTCTGTGATGCCTTCGGGGTCTCTGAGGTTAGTTTTGCACTCTCAGATCTTGAAAACCAGTCACTTTCCTCTGGGTGTCTTCCAAGGCAGTTTTAGAGCTTCTGCTGTATCCTAGTCTTGCTTCCTCACTCTCCTTCTGATGTCAGCTTCTGATGTTCAGTCAAGTCCTGGGAATAGTTCTGAGCTGGGAACACTGCAAATGTTAACAGCCTGGCTGCATACACTTTCCTGGAGTCTTTCATATGCTAAAAGACTCTCTATTTGTGTTTCATGGGTTTGGAATAGCAGAATTATTCATTATTCTAGAGTTATACTCTGGTTCATGTCCCAGTTCTATTCCAGTTTCTGATCATTGAATCCTATGGCGGGATAGAATCCTCCTTAACAACCTCCAAGATGGAATAACCTAAGAAAGAGCAGTAGGTGTTGATTCTTATTTTCTCCCCTTAGATTTTTAGAAGGAGGCACATCAGAAGCAGAAGGCAAGACTTTATTCGAACTTTAAACTGGGGAAATAGTAATGTCACGTGAGAAGAAATGGAATTGCCACTGTATGAAAAATGTTATGATGTTAGCAAAACGGAGGAAGCCGGTGACCCGCGTTATCCGAGCTTCTCCCGAAACACCAGTAACATCTTTGTAACTGGTTTCAGCTGTCACTGCTCATCTTGTCCTGCCAAACCCTGTGATCCCGCAGTGGCACTGACTCTTCAGGGATGCAGCCACATCCTTAGCACTCCTCATCACACCTGATGTTTTTGATGTGCTGCTGGAGCAGACGCCTGTGCCTCTTTCCTCCTCCTCTTGCGTGGCAGGGCACTTCTGCCAGGGGCTGCACTGCAGTTTCATGTCGTTGCCAGGCGGTCCTGCTCCGTTGCTGACACGGTGCAATGCTCCCCTTGAGACGCTGCCGTTCACACTGTGTGCACTGGCAACCGCTTTTTGCAGAGAAGGTGAAGATTTGAGATGGGCCCTTTGCTGTGAACAAAGTACAGCCTATGCCTGCCCCTACTGACTTTCCCAACATGCCACCTTAAACATTTGGCTCTTAAACCTGTCCTTAAGCCTTTAGCAATTCTCCTGCTACCCCCAAATCATTCCCTTCTGCTAGGCAGGGGCCTGACCACAGTTCTTGCTGTACAGCCACCCTCACCTCTGTGGGTCCCCCCCTCCCTGGTCTGCTTTGGCCATCACTCCGCTGCTGCCCGCGCCCGCCTTCCCTGGGAGACACGAGCAGACACGTGAGCTTCTCCTGACTCTCCAGCCTAGCTTGGAAAAGTGCATGTGGTTTTATTGCTAAAAATGTGCACGCACATTCAAGCCTCCCACCCGCTCTGTTGCTGTCGGTGCTCGGGAGAAGGAGGAGGAGGAGGTTGCAGTGGGAGCTCTGAACAGCCATCCTGGGCACGGCTCCAGCTGGACGATATGATGCCCCTGACCCAGCAATGCCCAGGGTCAGAAGTCGCCCCACCTTCATGATTTTTTTATCGGCGCACTCGAAATGTGAAAAGGCGCTGGAGAGGCTTCAGGCCACCTCCGTGAGCCCAGCCTGTCTGCAACACAAACCGTAACCCGTCCCCCTCCGTGGCGTGCAGCCGCTGCGATGCAGACTGCAGCTGCCTTGGTACATTTATGCACTAGACCTTGAAGATGTTTGACTGTTTGTTTTCCTTTCGTTGCCATAAGCAAGCTCACTGACTGTGAAAAGGGATACATTAGCATCTCCAAAGACTGAGTCTCTCTTTATTCTGAAAACAAGCAAAGAGGCAGCAGCAGCTCAAGCTCCCTCATCCTCCCTCCCTGCGCAGTGCCAGCACAGCTCCTCGTGGAACTGGCCCAAACCATGGCTACTCTACGTTTTTGTGAGCTGTACACATTTTAAGCACTTGGCTGAGTCTGTGAACACGGAGGTCAGTTGTAGCTTCTTAGATGAGGCCAAACAGGCTGATCACTGCATTGATTTTCAGCCTGTATTACTCGGACTGAGTGCAGTAACTTGTATTTCAAAGAAGTCTCTTTAGACCATACTGTTTCAGTTCCAGCATTACTGTCACAAGTCCATGCAGTTCTCTGCTGATCACTGAGCCACGGGGCATGAGCAAGCCTCATGTGCCAGGCTACCGTGTAGGAGTGCCGCACATCTCACCCGGGGTCTCACCTACCCCGGACTCTGGCTTCTACAGGGACCTTCTGTGCTGGCCTCCAGGCCTGCCTCTCCCGGCGTGCGTTCTCCAAAGCTCTGGGCTGGCCAGAGCTGCCTAGCAGTAAACGTCACAGGGGCCAGGCAGTCTCGTGCGTGCTGATCCCAGCTGCGGGGTGCGGAGGAGATGCTGGGTGAAGCCCAGAGCCCCTCAGCTGTCAGCCTGGGCTTTGAGTCGTGCAGTCACGGCAGGTCCCGGGGGAAACCTGTTTTTTTTAGACTATGTCAGCCTTTCCTTGCACACTGTGGTAAACTGGTTATAAGCCCTTCTGCCTGTGAGACCTCTGAAGTAAGCAGGGAGACACTGGGCTGGGTGCTGCTGTGCTGATCCCACCTAGCACCCAGCAATCAGCGATGAGGATGGGAACGGTGGGTTTGTAAGTACCAAACAGAGGGGACGCTGAGCTGGATGGACTTACAGTCTGTCCAAGTGTGGTCACTCCTGCGGTTGCAAATGCATACACAGAAAAGGCAGAAGATCGACGAAGCCCATGCTTACCCTCTGTCTTCCAGCCTTTCACCCACACATCTGGCTCAGCTGTGCTGTCGGGCACCGATGTCTCCCTGCGGTAGGACAGGGCTCCAGCATCCCCCCTCCCTCTGGTCGGCGGTGCCTGTCCCTGCCTCCTCATTGCAGGTCCCAGAGGAAGGACAAGACGTGCAAAAAAGGTTGGTTTAGTTTGGATAGAGCTGGGAAGAGCGCAGTTGCTGAAACAACTGGCCAAATTGAAGGCCATAATACTTGTAATTTCTGCAAAGTGCCGTTCTGAATTCCCAAGTGTGGCTGTGTGTCCTGTTCAGGTTTCCCTGCGTACTGGCACATTTCCTTATTACACTAACGCACCGTCCTGGATTTCTGCTGTGGCTTCCCCATCTCTGCGTACCTTCCCTACCTACAGCAAGGGATTTTTGGCTCAGGGTGACCCTCTGCTATTTTGCAGCAACCATAACCTGGATCCAGGAAATTTCCCTTGAAAGCACACTAAGTGCTACCAACATGGTCTGAATCTTAATGCCAAATCATTTGCATGATCCTCACTCAGCTATAATCCCCATGGTTTCTGAAGGGTATTGGCCAAAGCAAACTCTGTCAATGTAAAGACCATAGCTATTGTGTTTTGGTGAGCCAATGATCACTGTGGGTCCCAAAGGGGCTGAGCTGCCGTGAGGAATTCCTTCAGCCTTTCCAGTCTGTCCATCTTTACCAGCTGACCACAGACCACACCCCACACAGGTATCCTAAATCTGGAACTTTATTTATCAAATGACTTATACAGGGACACGCAGTCCTGAACCACTTCAGCTTGACAGGGTAAAATTACTAGGCAGGGCACACTGAGACCTCTGAAGACGACTGGAGCTAATTTGCCAGGGGCTGGTTTGTAGATGCGAAGCCTCTTTATGTGCTGCTCTAGGGAACAAGCTCGTGTTCTTACATTGCTGAGTATATGCCAATGAATGCCACCATGCTATGTACAAACTTTAATAAGAACTTTTCCCCTAAATTAGATGGAGGAGATGAAAATGGCTTGGCAAAACGATGCGACCTCGGAAAGTATTCTCAGAGACCTCTGGAGCAAATCAAGCGTGGACACGCAGTAAATTATTCAAAGGGTTCCCTCCATTTCTCTGCTCCTCTCCTTCCAGGTGAACTAAAATCCACAGAGTGGGATATACTTTCTTCCTTATGTGGCTATATTTAGATCATTCCTGCCAGCCATGGGGGGAGGAAGAGACCAACAGTTCCCAGCAAACACACAATGATGAACATCCAGAGGAAGATCCTGTCAATGACCATTGCAACGTACTTCCAGTCTTCCTTCACCTGGGAACACAGAGATGAAAGGCTGATGATTAACGTTTATTTGAGATTAAAACTTATGAAGACTATTAGTGCTTTATTCCAAAATAGGATATTTCAATTTAAGTGCAGAGATAGGAGGGAAAGGTCTCACTTACATTTAGTGCTCCTATATGATGGCAAAGATTTATTCTATCAATTGCTGATGTGGGAGACAGATTCCCAGACTGTGTGGGTGTGCATGTGCAGTTGCAAACCCTGTTCACAGCTCCTCAGGGATGACATACGCCTGTGGATAATTAAGCTCGTCTGCACACTCACTATCCCATTTTCCATGAGCAACAGCTGTAACTGGGTGTGTAAATGAGGCTGCAATTCAAACAGGGGAGGGTGGGGTGGGAGGGAAAGAATTTACTTGTTTCCCCATGCTCATAAACAGATTTGCTTACAGATTAGCAAAGCCAAACTCTTTCTGTGAAGGGATTTAGAGCTTTGGGTGAGTAAGCACTGAAAATGAACCAGCAAATGAAAGAAGTGGTCTTCCTCACCCTGCTTTTTCCCCACTTCTGTCTTGCTGTGGGAGGATTTTCCAACAATTCCTCTCTGGGGAGGTCTAGTACTTATTAGTACCATCAGGCAAGAATTGTAAATAGCTATTTCATCAAGTAAGAAACCACATACATATGAAAACCTCTTTTATTACATTGCTGTTATTAATTTCTTTCCCAGGAAGAGGACTGATCACACAGCAAAGTTTGATTTGATACGGCTGTAGCCATTATAATTTCCTACAATATACCGCTTGGTGATTAATAGACCTGAGGGCTGAAATCTGGCACGCTGCCTCGCTCTGTAGGGAGAATGTCTCAGCGGGAGCTGGCTCGAACCTCTTCAGTGGTCGTGACTGCAGCAAGTCGGGAGCGTGGTGTAAGGAGGAGGCAGCAAAGCCAAGGCTGCGCTTTGCTGGGGCTGCTTTACTGCACGGACCGGTCTGCGACCCTGAGCGAACAGCGGCTTCACCGTGCCCAAAGCTGCCGTGTAGCCTGGGCTGTAGCATGCGTGAAATGCACAGTACAATAATAATGTAGCACTAACAGTACAGGCCTTTTCATCCACAGATCCTACGTTTGTTTTAAACAGATAATAATGAGGGAGTAGCCCAGAACAGTAGGTGGGACATGGTTTAACGGGCATGGTGGTGTTGGGTTGATGGTTGGACTTGCTGATCTTACAGGTCTTTTCCAACCGTAGTGATTCTGTGATTCTGTGAGCTAAAACACGATTTGTATGAGACCTGGCTTGATTTTATTTTTTTTAAGGATTTGCTGATGATGCTGAAAATTAATTTTGGAAAAGGAAGCAATCCAAATATCAATCAAATAGCCATTTGCAGCAGATGATGTTTTCACAGGTACAGGGGCAACTTCGGGTCCTAAAATAACATGCTCTGTCAAGCACCAAACAAATAAGCTCTGAGCACAACACAGTGACTCTGAAAACTCACCTTGAGTCTTCTCTTTCTTCGTCAGTCACAGATGCACCACTAATTTTATACCTTGTGGGTGGTACAGAGAAATCATGATGTGTCAGAGGAAGAGAATATACAATCCTGGCTTCTGTGACCAATGTTGTGACCTTTTATTGAGCTAAGAGAATAATTCCTTGCAGGTAAGGTATGTGCATTTACCTCATTTTGGCATCCTGAACCCTTCACAAACTGATCGTGAATCTTCCGATGTCGTCACTCTGTGCCTCAATGCAGACAATGTTCAGCTGAAGCAACAGCAGCAAAGTGAGCTTTTTAACTACACCTCTCATTATTTGCCATGTGGACTGCTTGGTTAGGCCTTTAAATCATCTGGTATTGCTCCGGCTCCTTGGTTCAGCTTTGTAAATTGGGAAACGAGGCACACACTGGAAAGCATGTCATGTTTTCCCATAATTTGTTGTCTGAGCAAAGCATCTTAAATTTCAGGAATACCTGAACGTCTTCAAAAGTGTAAGAATCGGTTAAATGTTTTCATGGAGTGGATAATTTTATTCCCTTTAAAAACAGCACCAAGTTAAGGAGGCTTTTACTATTCAATAGGCAGGGATAAACAACGGAGGTTCATCCTGAAGCTTGCTGTCTTCTTGGAGGAACCCATGTTGTTTTATGATTGTACAGCCCTCGTATGTATTAGATGTATTAGCACGTCCATCTGTAATTAGGGAGAGTAAAAGAAATAGTGACCCTGAAATCAGAAAGAATTCTTTCATCCCAAGGATAAGGTCTCAGTGGAAAACTCCCCTTTGCTGTACGTATTCTGGTCTATTCATCACTTGAGGGTTGGAGTGAGTTTCTGATGCTTAAAATTCCTGGTGAGAAGGTCAGCTAAGCAAGCTCTGGATGATTGTGTTTATGGGATTAGTGTCTCCTGATGCAACCAATGTGTAAAGAAAATCTGAAATTTACCATCTGATGTCCAAGTGGAAAGCTGGATTGAGTAAATAGTGCCCCATTCTGGCAAAATAAGCTTTTCTGAGTACTCGTGCCAGTAAAAGTAAGTGCTAGATCACGTGAAGAAAAGAAACGAACTAGGTGAGTTTCTTGTTGAGAAAAGAAGGGGGAAACAGGAAAAGAGGAACAGCTTGAAAAGTTCAACAGAAATTTGCTTTCAAATGTAATGGTGTGTGCATAAATACTCAGGCCATCTTGAAAATGATGGCTGGGAGTGCATCAGATGTTTGCAAAATCAATATCCAGCTTCAGACCAAGAGCACAGAAGGGTGAAATTGGAAATTATGGAGAGACAATGCAAAAAAAAAAAAAAAAAAAAAAAAAGGAGTGGTAGTAGGAAAAGAAAATTATCAGGATTTTTTGTTTTCTTTTGTTTTCTGACAGCGCTGTAGCATTTTCCTGTGGTCCAGCACCTCACGTGGAACATGATCCGCAGAGGCCTCTCTGACAACATCTATGCAGCTGCCAACATCTGCCACCCCAACTCCTGAGCTGTATTTTGATTAGTTTTTAAGAAGCTCACTCAAAACTATTTTCAGGAAAGGATCAGGGGCAGGAACCAGCTGACTCCCCCACCTCCAAATTCCTGAAAAGTAAGGGAATCTGCGGCTCTTCCCCGGTCCAGCTCCCTGCAGGTCTGAGCAGTGGGAACAGGGCATCCTGCCCCAGGATTTGAGTGGAGGGTTGAGGTGCCTTGGTGACATCTGATCCCCAGGACCCAGAGCCTGCAACTCAGATTAGAGCAGTCCCGGGTGGTTTTATTGTACTTTGTTAAAAATAAACCGGTGAGATTATCCCGTGTTTCCTCCCCCTCAGCTACATTCTCTCCCATTTTATTTTTAAGCTGCCTTCAAAGTATTCTTATTAGAGTAGTCCGGAGATGCACACAGGCATGAGGACAAGGCTTTCCAGATGGTGCTGTTGGTGTCTGGTTATTCTGGTTTGTGTGTGACATGCAACTTGTTTTGCTTCTCAGTCTGCAATTAATTTCTAATGGCATTTCTATCATATGCTGGGACAAGTCGGTCTTGCATTTTCCCCGGTGTACCATTGTGCTCATATTGTTTGCAGATATCTTTTTGTAAGAAACAACTGCCTCTTGCACTTCCCATTTTCTCTTTGCTGAAGCACTTAATTAAATGAACTATTTACTTTTAATTTAGGAGCACTGCCCCTGTGGCAATGGTGCTTTAGAAAAAAAGACAGGAACTTCAAAAGAAGCTCTGTTCTCATTCTGGGAAGGTGCATGTCTCTGAAAATATTTCCCAGGAGACAGCGAGCTGTGTCTCAGGGGCTGCAGCTGCATCAGAGGTGCCTGCTGATAGCTTTGTTGAAGGCTTCCATGAAGAAACGCCACAATTTGGTTTTAAGATGAATGCAAATTTCTGACTACTGATTTTTTCCCCAATAAATTCTCATTTTATTAGATCAGTTCTGCTCCTTACAGTAAATTTCAATTCCAGAAGATCACGTTTCCTTCTTCTTTGTCATTTCCACCTGGAGAAAAAATGGGCTTTCCCACTTGACATTACTTGCATCCAGAAAAAGAAAATAGTATAGCCTCAAACCGGGCTCAGCAATTCTTTCCCCCAAACCTGAAAACCCAACCTCTGCCTACCGTGCCAACCACAACTGCTGTGGAAGAGCAGAAAACTGTGGGCGGGTTTGCAGGCTCTGCCTGGGGAACCTGGTGCATCGGTGGTCCTGGGGGTGACCCTTCTCCACTCATTGCTGGGAGTTCCCCTGGTGCCTTTGCTCACAGCCTGGGCTGGCGGGAGGTCTGGTGAGAGCCCTTGGAACTGCTCCTTTTCTTCTGCTTTTGATGTTTAGTGCTGTAAATAACTTTCTCAGGATGATCGTTTCATTTCAAGAGGGAAGAGTAGTGGAAGGTGTAAGAAGAAAATTCATGGCTTCTGCAGACTGTTTTCATTTTGAAGAAAGTTGCAATCATGGATTAAAATGAAAGAACCCAAGATATTCATTGACTTACTTCTTGATGATATCAACAAGCTTAGCAGAAAGAGAATCAATTTAAATGGGAAGTATTATTGGTGTAATAGTCTTTCATTTGCACCAGGGGGAAACAAGTGAGTTAAAATCAATTAACTTCCACGGGTTTACTTGTGATTATTGCTAGGAGGAGAGAGCAGAGTTTAATTCCCGCAGTCCTAATGTGCTTGTGAAGTGCTTTAACCCGGCAAAGAGTGCTGGGCTGTCAACTAATGAAAATGGGCATTCACAGTCCATCTTTGCTACAGATTTGTTCTGTGTCCTTGAACAGGTCACCTCATCTCTGTATTTTTTCTGTCACTCCTCAAAATGAGGAATAAACAGTTACTTTCTCAAAGGGATGTTGTGAAGTGAAATACATTAAAGAACAGAGGCCTCTCAAACTATGGTACCAAGGAGTATATAAATGGACAGTACCACTTAATCTTTTGTTGCTGCTGCCAAGTGCTCAGTGCTGTGAAAAATGCAAATATAAAGACACTCTTCATGCCCAGGAAGTCTTGCATAAAAGCACTATCACTTGCACTGACTCTAAATCCTGAGAAAATCAAACTGTAATCACAGCTGAAAAAGTACCTTTTGCTGATGTATTCTTCTAGGAAAAGCTAGATAAGAATTTTCTTTAGCAAGAACACTAACTTCAGGTTATCTTGTGCCTTCCTTCGTTATGACCATAATTAGCTAACACACCATATCCATAGTATTGCAGGAGGAAGAGCTACAAGAGGTGTGAAAGGATGTGGCATTTGTACATGCATCACCATCTCCATTAAAAGAAATTCTTTCAGCCTCTACTTTCCTTCTCTGTTTGTAGCCATATTTACCCCTTCAGAGTAAGCGTGAAATTTGTCTGTCCACCCACCTTCCTGCACAGAGCCAACTGCTCCAGTGGAAGTCCACTAGTGAGGATTTGCATCACACAGAGCTAAACATACCCTGCAACGTCCCCACACTACTACGCGCTTCCCACATCCACAACCTATTCTAGGAATTTGCTTTCCTAGGCTCGGTAGCCAGAGTCAATGCTTAATAAAAAACAGAGAGTGTGAATTCCCCATCTGTCAGAGGCTTCTCTATACGTTCCCAGCAGACGACTGCTTTTTGGGTTTCTTTCACAATCTTAGCTGCTTCCTTCCTATCTAACAACAACTTTACTCCTGTTTTCTGCTGGAGAATCTTATTGTTCTAGAGCATCCCTGAGCATGCTCTGGTTGTGCTACCCCCTTGGCCCACATGCCTGCCCAGACCCCAAGGACAAACTCTCCAGCTGTGCCTATGGTGGCCAATGTGTTCAAAAGCCACAGTATCAGGATGGCTGAGCCTGCATCAGTGCGTATACTCTTTGTAAAGCCCCCAGGTTTGGTGGGGCTTCCTTAGCAGCTCTTTTTTGACTTACCCAAGGAAAGCAGGCTAAGTTAGCATACTCACTGAGAAATCCGCGTCTTCTGCCCGCAGGTGGTCTGCGATGTAGTGAACCCCTTCCACTGCCAGCTTCAAGGCTGGGGACATCAACACAAGATGTTGCTCTTTGGTGCTGTGAGTCTTGCTTCCTTGAGCTGGTGTGCCAGCTGCCTCGCTCTTTTTGCATTTACACTTGCACTGAGGGGGCTTGTGCTGGGGCTGCTCTTCATTTAGGTGGCACCTCTGGGATGCTGGAGAGCCAGTAGATTGTCCATTGGTCTGGGAAGAGTCCTCTTGCAGGTAGCAATACTGGATGCTCCGGGACCTACAGCGGATACTCCCTTCCTCTGCCTTATCAGGGCTATACATCTGCTGAACGCTTAGTGACCTGGCTTTTGAGATGGAGGTGGTCTGGGTGTCACTCAGGGGGTGGCATGAGGGTTGTGGAGAGGAGCAGGTCACCTGTACAGGCTCTGGGTGCAGCACAGAGTACTGCCCAGAAGGGGACTTGCAGATAGGCTGAGGCTTGGCTGGCTCCTCGAGGTGGGCACAGAACGAAGATGTGGGTGATGGCTCATTACTCTGGGGGCTGGGGGAAGATGAGGTAGTGAAGTTGGGTTCCACGTCGACCTCAGACCAAAGTCTTGGTGTATTGGTTATTTTGTGCATGGATTCAATGAGCTTCTTGCAATTGTCTTTCACAGTGGAGGGACGTTTCATGAAGAGGAGGCGTGGGACTATGTCAAGGAAGATCCTCCTCACCCAGTCAGGCATCGTGTGGGTACGTGGCGAACGATGGTGCACGTTGAGCACAAAGACAGTGATGATGATAGACAAGGTAACAAATATCATGGTGAAGAGAAGATACTCTCCAATCAGCGGGATGACCAAGGAGGTAGATGGGATGATCTCTGTGATGAGCAGCAGGAACACAGTGAGGGACAGCAGCACAGAGATGCACAAGGTTATCTTCTCTCCACACTCAGAGGGCAGGTAGAAGACCAGGACAGTCAGGCAGGAGATCAGCAGGCAGGGGATGATCAGATTGATTGTGTAGAACAGTGGCAGCCTCCGGATAATGAAGGAATAAGTTATATCAGGGTAGATCTCTGTGCAACATTCATATTTCTTGCTGTTGTAATTGCCCACAGCATTGATGATGACCCATTCTCCGCTCTCCCAGTAGTCCAGCTGGTCCACATGACTGTGCATGCTCACCAAGTCTATCTTGGCTTTGTCATAGGTCCAGGAGCCAAACTTCATTGTGCAGTTTTGCTGGTCAAAGGGGAAGAAGGTAACATCAATGCTGCAGGAGCTTTTATAGATAGCAGGTGGCATCCATTTAATTCTCCCATCATAGAAGAGGTGGGCCTTGGTCAGGTGGGTGACTGCAAAGTCACCGTCAGCACTGGGGAGAGATGGAAGATAGAAGAAGACTAAGGCTTCTCTGGGACATCTCAACTCTATGAAAGAAATAGAATATTTAGTGCCTGGCTTCCAAAAATGCACTCTGGGGCACCTGAGAGATGCAAGAGGCACATCATGTGCAAACACTGGATCCATCCACTCTATCCAGTGGGTTTTGAACTCTGTTGGCTTATGCAAGCACTGCATTTGCATGGAAATGTCAGCCCTCACCTTGCATTAAGTCAGGTCCTTGAGGTGAGTGTACATAAGTTTTCCTCAAAGGTGTCCCATAAATACCCTGGAAAGGGTTGAGTTTGCTTTAGAGAGATGGGAGAAACCACTATCAGGTAGTGTGGCTGTGGGCTCTGCAGAATTAATTGTGACAGCTGCTATAAATGAAACAGTGTTGGGTAATCGTTCAGTCTCTTACATGAAAAACAGCAAGAACATCCTATTAATGGGAATAATGAAAGTTAATCTCTTGATTTCCCAGTCAGGAAAAGAGCTGTCTTTTATGGTGTCTTCTTACAGGAACTCTCAGTTGGGGTCTGTGTTCTGGTATAAGAGAAATAGATAACAACCCAGGATTTTATACCAGAAAGTGAAAAAGCTATTGCATAAACAGCATTTTTTTTGTTTGGATCTGCTTTTCTCAGCTGATCGGTGCACTGATTTCCCGCAGCACCGTGCCGTGCAACCGTGACACCGGCTGCTTCCAGCTCGTCATGGGCACTGGGATACAAGCGAAGGAGATCAAAAAAGGCAACAGGAGGGGCAAGTGCACTGGGGATTTGGGGGAAGAAAGACCACCAAGGAATGCCATACTCAAGCTGTAATAGTGTTGGAGAAAGAAGGGAGACTGAGAAACTCTGGGAATGGGATCCCCAGCCCTGGAGACAGCCCTGTCCTCCACCCGCCTCAGCATCACCAGCTGCAGCTCCGCTCCTTCCGCACACCCACGGCTCTGCTCCTACACATTAAACATTGAACCCGCCACTCGCCCCGGTGCATGGAATCACAGGATCACACAGAATCACAGACTCACTAAGGTTGGAAAAGACCTGTAAGATCATCAAGTCCAACCATCAACTATCACCTCAATGCCCATTAAACCACGTTCCACAGTGCCTCATCCACACGTTCCTTGAACACCTATGGAGGCCACAGACAGAAATTAGCTCATTAATAGATTCAGTTAGCTCAGTGGGTACTTAATGCCCTACATGGCTATGCCATGCCCTGCTCCTCCCCTGCTCTCAGTGAGGAGGACATGTGGACTGTGACACTTAAGCTCCACATCTGGGGCTGAGTCCTCATGTACCTTCTCTACAGCAGTGTCCTTCCTCCAGGCAGCGGCTGCAGGAACTGCAGCCTGCGTTAGCTTACGCAAAAAGGCAAAACTGAAACATTCAGAGCTGCACAAGTGATAGATCTCCTTGTTCGAATAGTCATCGTGATGGAGACCGGGTGTTTGGATCACAAAATTACACCTTCACCTGAAAATGAGCCAAGCCCCTATATCTCCAGCCTCTTTGTGCAGTGACTGGCTGAAACTTCAAACCTCCTCTCTCCCTTGATTTCTACTTGCAGACAGAGGATTTTGGTATCCTTAGACAGTCACAACCTGGATCAAACACCCTGGTTCAAGAAGCCTTAAAATGTGGGTGAGCTTTGGGTAGAGCTGCTATTTTTTTTTCATCCTAAGCAAATGTCTGAAAGGTTGAAATCCCAACTGAAAAAAGCAGGTGGAATCTGTTTGTAGAGCAATGCCCTCAAGTCTAGCTACAGGAATAGAGAAAAGAGCATCCAAAAAGCAGGGAGGGAATTGGGGACCGTCTTACACACCCGGCTGGAGCCACTGCAGAGCTCGGGCATATGGAGGAAGAAGCCTGTTGTGTGATGCCGAGTGGCAAACAGCAACGCTGCTAAACAAAGGGGAAGCTGAGCAGGGGAGGGAGAGCTTCTGCTAAAAACTTGAGATGAATTATTCAGGCTGATATAGATAGAAAGCTCTCTGCTCCTGCCCAGCCCTCCCGGCTGGAGCCGATCCAGCCTGCAGCCGCTTTCCCATCATTGGCAAACTCCCCCAGCCCCACTCTCCTGCTTCAGCGCTCAGATGTGCCGTGACAGCAGCCGTACAGCGACGGGGTGCGTGGGGGTCACCCCTCTCCTCTTCCTCACCAGCAGCAAGATAAACAGCACAGGGAAGATCCGGTGGGGCCCCTCAAGCTGCTGAAGGCAGAGGAACTTCCCTAAATTTATTTCTTTAGGAGATCATCCATTAATTCATACGCAAAAGGCAAAACCCTTTCTGATATTTCGTCTTGCCCTGTGAAGCATCCTTGTCAGTCCATGACCACATTGGCTTCCAGTGAGACTGGTGTAGTATGGCTCATTTTGGGCAACAGTGGCAGGAGCTGTCTTGGCTAACACGATCTCTGGGTAGAGATGGTACATGCCCCCGACCCCCAGGATCACAGCCCAGATCTTTGTCTTTTGAGACAATTTTCCAGGTTGGTTGAATTAATGAAAAAATGAACTCAGAATTATTGTGTGGGGCAGAACCAGGTTTTTACTAAACTCTTCTTTGTTTCTGTAACGGAAAGACTTTGCTCTTTGTGGCAGATTTTGGAAAAACAAAAGAACACAAAAGGACCCAGTATTCTTTGACCTCTGAACTGGACTTTTTCTAAAGCTTTAAAATGTTTTGGGTTTTTTTTTTTTTAAGACAGCAAAGCTAAAAATATTTAGAAATACAGACTGCTGTCTCAAAGGGATCAAGGCAAAACCACCATCGTGTTTTACTCCAATGCAAATAAAACTGAGCAATGCCATTGTACCATCCACCCAACTTCTTTCTTACCTCTTCTTAAATCTAATTTACACTCCAGGACCACTTCCTTTGGATGAAAACCATCTTATTTTTTCTCCCAGGTTTTGCCTGCACTGTAAAGCCAGCTTGAGACATGAAACACACGCAGCAAGTGGCAGTCCAGTGTTTGCTGTTCTCGGTGGTTTTCTTTCTAAATCTCGATAGGAATTTGGAATCCTAGTCTGCATTTAATGAGATCTCTGAGGCAAGATTAAATCATTCATTAATGGAACAATATGTTTATAATTGGACTCATTACTGAAAAGGGATAATGAGCATCCACTAGTGTTTCCCTTCTTAGGTAGAGCAATGTGTAAGTGGCTGGGTAAACAACACAGGTGTGTGTTTTTTCTTTTGAAAACTGTTGCAGAAGGGTATGAAACTCTCACTAAAAATTCATCCAGGAACAATAATAATTCACATAATTGTGTTTCATTCCCAGAAATGTCTTGTCTGGCAGTTTTGCAGTCTCTGCGTGACTAGCCACACGCCTCTCATGCAAGCATAGATGTAACCAGTGTGATGCTGCAGATCTTGTGTGTCAATTATTTCCATAAATTAGCTGCTGCTTTGATGAGGAAGATATTCTTTAATTGCTTGCCTAACAAACCCAGCCTCATCCTGGGTCCTCTTCGGCTTGCACATTATTACAGATAACACTGGTACTGCCTTCCAAGCTGGATTTTGCCTGCAGTGCCGTGGCAGGAGTGAAACCAGCAGCAGAATAGCTTCTTGCATTTGAGAGTCAGCTAATGACTCTGAAGAGCCACAAAACACCCTGGGATCCTCCCGCCTCTCCCTCACCAACCTAACAGGGCTGCGAAGTAATTCCTGACTTTACTGGGCATGTTTGAACTTCTCATTGCAGTTCAATGTAGAGATATCTGAGCAATTTGTAAGCAGGGTAAATTAGTCGTGCTGTTGTACATAGACTGTATCCAAGCCAGCTATATCGTGCAAAGGTAGTGTTCGCAGTTGTCTTAACTCTTTGTGCATGCATATATTTTTGCCTCGTTCCCCAAGCTTACCACCCACACCGGACCTTCAAGCATATGCTTACTGGATTGGAAGCTACGCTTGCTGGCACCCTGCCGATGCGGGGTGAGCCTAGAGAGCTGCTTTTAGTCTGGGTGAGGCTTTCATCCTGCTCCCCTTGACATGAGAGAGGGACCAAGCAAGGTCGCCTGGCTGTTGACGGTCTTCCGAAGCCTTTCCCCAACCTCCTCCAAGGGATGAAGGTGAGAAAACTGACTGCAAATGAAGTCTGCAGTTAGGAGATTGGGGAAACCCTGTTTTCTTGTGGAAAGCTTTGCTGTGGGAAAACCCATTCCTGGCCAAGCTGGGCCAACAGCCCTGACTGCATAAGGTGACTATTTCCTTAGACAGGAAGGTTGGAGATCTGATATAGCGGGACAGAGAAAATCTGTAGTCATTCCTTTATAGTGGTAGCACATTTTCATCTTGTTCAGTCTAGACCACTGTGTTGTGACAGTTGTCATGAAAAACCATTTGGAAGAAGGAGCGAGTGCAAGGTAAACATCACAACAAGAACTTGAGAATTAAGACAGTCAGGCTCTCCTGATTGCTCTGACCTGACAGCTCTAAAAAATCTGTCAGTAATAAAGTACTGGAGCCCTTATATTTTCATGTCAAATACAACAATGCACACCAATAAAGAGACAAGACGGTCGCTTTTTTTTTTTTTGCCAAAGGAAATAACACTGCTGTGTTCTGCAGCCTTTGATTTCTCATTTCAAGAATAAAGGCTGCTCTTCTAAATCTTCTATGTTTATAAGGGTTCAAGAATGGCATTGTTTTACTGGCAGCCATCAACCATATTTCATTAAAAAGCTCTGCCGATGGAGAATCTTTTTTTTTTTTTGCCAGTTTCTATTTTCCCTGCAGGGAGGAGATATATCATCTCACAAAATTAAATGTTTTCAGAAGGCATGTAAATGAGGCACACATTTATTTTAATTTCTGATGACACAATTTAAATCCAAACAGAGCTTTAAAAGCCTGAAAATTAGCTATATACATATATGGATATAGCTAGAATGTCCTCATTTAAAGCATTTTTCATCAAAGAGCAGTAACCAAGAAAAATTGCAGTTTCAAGACCCTTTAAAGAATGTACCCTGCACCCTTTTGGTACACATTAAAGAGATGTTTCTGTAATGTTCAGATTAAAGTACTCTCCAAAGGCAAACCAGAGAATATTTTGTTTAACCATTGTTTTGTGCTACCAAAATGATAACTAGAAATGCACAGGTTGGAAGAGACCTCTGGAGATTGTCTAGTCCAAACTCCCTGCTCAAAGCAGGGTCAGCTACAAGAGGATCAGGACCTTGTCCAGGTGGGTTTGAAATATCTCCGAGGTCTTGGCAACCTGGGCACAAAACATCTTGGGTACATAGACGGAGGTGTCTGTGTACTGATGTGTACTTCTTTTGGTCACAGTCCAGCTTTTGCTTTCTTGAGATATTTAGAAATCAGTGGTAACTGATATTTGGTTGTTCCTCAGTAAAATAGGCATCTGTCTCAGAAATGGCTGTGCTGCACTGATGAAATAAGTCTCTCAGAAGGTTCTAACAGTGCTGAATTTGTGCATTTTGCTTCAATTCTTGCCTTTGCCAAGCATCCTCGTCAGCACTTTGGAGGCAAAACTCTAGCTCTGTCCTTAGCATAGTGGTAGGAGAAGTCCTTGGATGCTAACACTGCAACAGCCCATGAGAGAGATCCCTCTTATAGATTTCTTTCTATCAATTCCTGTATTACTTGACAGAGCTTGGCAGCAAACCTCAAAGGCATCTAGAGATATAAGTCCTCTCCAGAAACATAGTCATGTAAACTCCCAGAAGAATCAGGAAAGCTTAAGTGTGAAGCAGCGATTATGGGCCTATTGTAAGTACAATCGTCTGGGGCAAAATGACAAGATCTGTGCAAGTAGACACATACACACGCAAAGAAAAATGTCAAGAATGTTTCCAATATTTTGAAGGTTAGACTAGGGCATCTTTTGGTATTTCCCCTCCAAACAGCTTTGGGATGAGTCAGGAAACCAGTGTTACTCCATATGTCTCACTGGTTGCAAACATCATAGTGTAGTTCAAGAGAACAAGCCTCTGTAGTATAGTTCAAAAGAACTCTCTGCTTTCTCATGATTTTCAAAAGCCGCCTGCCAGATGATCTTCTAACCCAGCCCAGTAATCCTTTGTGCCCATATTACCACTGGCTGAATTCCTCAAGATACTTCCTACTCCTAATTACAGACATTTGTATTTGAATTCCCTTCATGCATGATCTTGTCTTTTATTCTTTTTTTTTTTTTTTGTGACTACGGAGGCTAAGGCAGGGATTACTTTTTGCAACAGCTAACACCAGAAAATATTGAGAAAAAAGAAAATTTTGAAGTCTGAATGCTCCCGGTAGCTTCTTCCCGGCTTTTACAATCATCAGGCTAGAGAAGACAAATGCTATGATACTATCATGAATATCCAGTTGAAAACTAGCCAGTGAAGCTCGCATTTCAAGTTCCCTGCTCATCCATTAGGCTCAAGGACATGGTCTTGCATTCCTCCGGGCAGCCTTTAGCAGCTGGAGCAGCTGGCTGCGAACCTACCATTTCAGGGTTTTCTCCTCTGGAGTGTTTATGTTGCATGGGGTCCAAATGGCTCAAGACAATGGTGGAGAAGCCAAAAAAAAAAAAAAAATCAAAATGCAGCCCCAAGAGTTATTCCCTGATTAGACAAAAAAAATATTTTTTTTTTTTTACTTTAAATATACAAAGGAAAACTAAAATGTGCTTTAGTTCATTCATGAATGGGAAAATAAGTCAATGCAGAGGATTAGATAATTCATTTATAAATGATTTGGTGGTGTCTGAAGAGCCTTTACAGCCTTGGATAAGGAACCACTAGCCTTCTTGGCAGAGAAGAAGAGGCTTTGTCACTTCATTATTAACCCATATTCCTCTGTTATACATATCTATATGTAGTATGCATATACACATGTAGTAGAAACTATTTACAGAGCCTTGGAACTTATCTCATCAAGCCTAAAAATTCAAGAGCATATTAATTTCCCTGTAGGATATTAATATGGGTTTACACTCCTTATGAATGTTGACAACTACATATACTCTCTAGGCCAAACCAGCTGAGTTTACTGATTTAATTTGGGCCTCTAGAGTGGCTAAATGGAATTTTTTGAAAATAATGAGCTTAGATATGAGAATAACCTCACAACAAGGCATTAGGTTTCCTTAAAGATGTAAATCTCAAATCAATTTAAATTTCACTGTTTCTATATATACCCCAAGATGAAAACAGAAGAGGCATTTGTATAATCTCCTGCCCAGAAAGTCTCTTTTCGAGAGGATACCACCCCAAACAGAAATACCGTAGTTCTGCCAGAGCATGTGATAAGCCATAAATAGCTCACATTAAAAAGCCTGAATAGTGCCAAAGGCCAGTGTGGCCAATCTCTCTCTTCCACCAAGGTCCCTGCACATGTTCTCTTGCTCTTAGCAACCCAAAATTATGTGCCTCTACTTTAAATTCCCTCTAAACAATATATAGATATTATCTATATATGTAAAATATGAGAGGGAATCCTTGCTAGCATCACCCATGACTAGTCGCTGTCATTGCAAAGCCTTTCTTTCTGAAACATTTCTAGCTGAGATGCCTGCAAGGAGAAACACTGTCTGGTTATGCAGATGGTGAGCTGCCATGCAGAAGAGCCTCATCTTGGTCTCCCATCACGCTACAGGTTTTGTCTTGCATGCATTGCATTTGCCCTGCCTTGCCCTGCAACTCCTAAAATGCATGAAACCTGATTGTTAGAGTAGTGCAACTAAGATATTGACTGCAGCTGTGTTTGGTAGGAAGTTAGGTAGAAGAGAGAAGTATATCCCAGGGCAGAACACAGTTTACATAAGATTGTATAGAATCATAGAATCATTTAAGTTGGAAAAGACCTTTAAGATCATCAGGTCCAACCGCAAACCTAACACTGCCAAGTCCACCACTAAACCATGTCCCTAAGCGCCTCATCCACACGGCTTTTAAATACCTCCAGGGATGGTGACACAACCATCTCCCTGGGCAGCCAATTCCAGCACCTGACAACCCTTTCGGTGAAGAAGTTTTTCCTAATATCCAGCCTAAACCTCCCCTAGCCCAACTTGAGGCCATTTCCTCTTGTCCTATCACTTGTCACTTGGGAGAAGAGACCAACACCCATCTCCCCACAAGCCCCTTTCAGGCAGTTGTAGAGAGCGATGAGGTCTCCCCTCACCTCCTCTTCTCCAGACTGAACAACCCCAGCTCCCTCAGCTGCTCCTCATCAGACTTGTGCTCCAGACCCCTCACCAGCTCCGTCGCCCTTCTCTGGACATGCTCCAGCACCTCAATGTCTTTCTTGTAGTGAGGGGCCCAAAACTGAACACAGTATTCGAGGTGCGGCCTCACCAGCGCCGAGTACAGGGGCACGATCCCCTCCCTACTCCTGCTGCCCACACCATTTCTGATACAGGCCAGGATGCCGTTGGCCTTCTTGGCCACCTGGGCACACTGCTGGCTCATATTCAGCCGGCTGTTAATCAACACCCCCAGGTCCTTTTCTGTCGCGCAGCTGTCCATGAAAAGAGCATGGACAAATACAGCTGTAAAGAGGTATAGAATTAATGGAAAAGCATTACTGACTGGCTAATGGTTGGTGCCTACATCCATGTTTAATTCATGGATAAAGTAACCAATTAAAAATGCATGATAGACTCATGACAACCAATAGAGGAATGCATGATTATTAATAGTAAGTATGGATAAAGGGAGAGAAGTAGCTTGGACTTAGGTAGCTGGGACACTAGATCCCCCTGCATGGTAGCAGGTCAGTTAGGCTTGCTAGCTGCCATGCCTCCCTGCAAGTCAGCCTGAGTCACGCAATAAGGTGGGCAAGGCTGAAAGGCTCACACCCCAGAAGAGGGTAAGGAGGACTTTCTGGAATAGCTGCTGTGGTCAGCAGAGAGGCAGCTGCTCCCTGGAGTCCCTGTAGTTGCTCAAGTGACAGCAGCAGTGAACTAGGACAGCAGGGCAGAGCATGCAAGGCAGATGCCAAAGGCTACCCAGCTCAGAGGTCTGGGTGCCCATTGACCTCTGGGGGCTGCTTTCAGCATGAAGTCCCAAGTTAGAGCACAAGAGGATACCGAGGCCTTCTTCTTTAGTGCTAGGGCCCTCCTTGCATGGACGATGCTCATCAACTGTGGTGAGCATGGTGAGCCAAGGGAGCAGATGCAGAGATGACACCACAGGCTCTTGTGTACCAGTAGCTCCAGCAAATGCATGGTTTGAAGCACAAAGGTCCCATAGACGACGGAGATTTGTGTAGCACTATTTCCTTTGGCATTATGGTCCACCAAAACAACTACCAGAAGCTCCAAAAATAATAATACTTACCACTGCCATTAATTAAGCAATGAGAAGTACAAGGGCATTAGTTTTTTCCAGTGGAAGCTGTGAACACCTTTCTTGGCTGCAATGTGAGGCACTTGTAATATAATATTCATGCTCAGAGTGTGTCCCTGTAGGATAGGAAGGTCCAAGTGCCCATGAAGTAGTCATTTCCATTGGTCTAATCTCTGAAAGGTGTTATGAGAGGATGCAGTGATTTCCAAGAGGTTTGCAATCACTCCACACCACTGAGGATCAGAGACAAGCTAATGGGAAAGATAACGATTTCCATAGTCTCCAACGCTCACAATGCCCTGGACAGATTGCTCCTTCAGCCATTTTTTTTTTATAAAACAAAAGCAAAATCATATCAAACTAGAACCAGGCAATTGTTTGTTAAAAATGAGCCTGGCTTCCGTTATGAGCATTTTCTCTGAGTGTTAGCCACATACAAAGATGCTTTTTGATGCTTGCAGCAAGTGTTTTCTCTGGAGCCTGTGCTGGGGAGGGAGACTGGGATATCCTACATCCTAGGAGACTGGAGAGCTCTTGTATGATAAGACAAGGAGAAAACAGTCTTGGCACTTGGACAGTCTTTCTAAGAATATCAACAGGCTCCAAAGGAAAGAAAGAAAACAACCACCTTCTCCCTGGGAAAATGTCCATGCAAGAGACAGATTTCAAGCATTCGGGATCAGAAACAAATAGCTATTTAAGAATAATTCTAGAATGGTACTGGGCTGACCTGAAACCTGTATTTGTAGACACACAAGTCTGACATGTTTCAGCATATTTTCCTTATTTAAGCCCATCCTCAGTAATTGGCATTTCCAGCTGATGGTGATGAATTAGGGGAGAGCTCCTTGGTGAAACGAAATTGAAGAGGGCTGAAAGCTCAAATCCAGCTTAATTGTGTATCTGACATGTGAAGAGAAAACAATACCTGACATCCCCCAACAAAACTCACTGTCTGGAGAATGGATCATTAGGAGAACAAAGCCCTTGTGATGAATGTTGGTCATGTCATTTAAGGCACGTCTGGGACAGATATTATGAGAATCTACATGGAATTCAACCACAGAGAACAAAGCAAGGAGGTGTAAGAAGCACCTTAACACCACGGACAGAGAAAATTTGCAAGGATGGGTTTGAGCTCTGGCCACAGCGCTCACACTCACTTGTTGTAGAGGACAATATCTGGCCTCCAGATGAGCTCTGAGGGGATTCGGATGGATGTGACGTTTTCATATTCTTGGGGGTCCCAGCGTAGCTTGTAGTCATGCCACTCCTGCCAAAAACAACGAGGTTACAAAGCTGGGAGAGTTCAGATTGCAAAACTGAAAAGGAACATGGAAAAGCATGTATCTTGGTGCACCCACCTGCTTCACCCACACGTTCGTGGTCATCATTTGATTTTTCTCGTCCTGAAATGCAAGATCAGCTATTGGTTACAGAAGCAGATGAAGCAACCCAAGGAACTATTAAATTTCTCTTAATTACAATTAAGCTCATTTCTGTAATTATAAATCACCTCTGCAGTAAATGTAAGTTCCATCTTGGAAATAAAAAGCAGATGTTTCTGTCATTTAACGTGGGACAGGGCACAGCTGCCTGATACCACTGAACAGCTGAGCCTGCACCCAAGCAATCTTGTGAGCAGACGGACTTGAATTTGTTGGGATTTTCCTCGGTGCTGATGGATTCAGCCTAGGACGATGGGGCCAGGCAGAGGAAAGAGCTCCACAGCTTGCCTTTGACCTGATCACTGAAGGAAGGGGAGTGATGGATCTATATATCCTTACTCACACATGTGTGCATGGATTACAATGCTCAGCTTCATCTGCAAGTCGCGTTTAGTATTTCTACTGTGAAACATTATCCGTGAACACAGTTCTGGAAACATGAAACTCAGCAGTGTTTCTCCTTCCACCAAATACATGAACTTAGAGCCCTATGGACTGGGTTTTCTGAATAAACCCAAGCTACTCTGCTGACATGTAACCCTTGGACAGCCTGGTGTATACCCGTGCTGTCAATGGGTAGACTTTTTCCCAACTCTAAGTACAAATAGTATGGAAAGGTAGAACTATATATACTTTTAAATAACGTAAGGCAGATATAACGCTGGCAGCACTTTAGTAGAATTAATTACTGCTTGCTGCTTGCCTTGCATGCTTGTTATATCCCCTATGTGAATAACTAAGACGAATTATGTGGGGCAGAGCCTAGTGCTGGTCTGATTTAAGTGTCACACCAGAGCTCAGAGCTTATTTGTGTGTTTGTTTCTTTTCTGTCTCTTTTTGGTCAGCATCAAAACCAGCTCAGTCGACGGGGTTCATTTGGAAACAAATTGCTCATCATTAACCTTGCTTTTGTGGCAGTTCAGGATTAATTCTGAACATTAAAAGCCAGGAGGTTCAGTGGGGGCTGTGCCTCCCTCACCTCACTGCTGTTGTGGCACCAAGTGTAAAATCTGATCGAAGGTACCCTTGTCTGGGGTTAGGAACCAGAAGCACATGGAGGAAGGAGGAATACAAAAAACATTCAAATGAGCAACAAAGAAAGGGAAAGTATCCAGCTACTTCCTTGGGTGTCAATGGGAGATGAGGAATGGCACTGGAGAAGGCTGCCATGCCCTGGACTGGACCAATCCTTGAGCATCTGCTCCTCTTACCACTTTGCAATTCAAGCATCTGAGGGTCTCCACCACAGTCACTGCACTGGCAATCCCAGTCTCGCAGGTGCTACCCTTTACTGGAATTTTCCTCCCTGGCTCGGTGCAGACCCTTGGTGGAAACTCCTGCCCATCACTACACCTGAGGGCTCTGCCATCCTCCTGACCCAAGCGAAGCATGACTCTAGTCCTGTGGGTTTCTCTCGTAGGGGGTTTGCAATGTGCTAATGACTGACTGCCTCCTCCGCCTGCACGGCTGACTTCTCCTGCTCGGAGCCAGCCCAGAGGACAGCGGGGGATTCTGCAGCCGACGGCGGTCTTGCACTGCCTGGCCTCTTTTCTCAAGGTGAACGCAGCACACGAGGTCCTGCAGAGACACGGGCTTAGGAGTCCAAATGTGTTTCTCAGTGGCTGCTCCTAGGCACATGCTTGATCCCTTTCCACTTTTTTCTGGGCTCAGAAAACCCTCAGCACACCAGGGTGAGGTAAGGACACACAGGGATGTCAAGTTCCACATTGATTTTTGGTGTGTCGTCCCCCCCGGCTTTTGTCAGCAGGAGCTGGGGTTTGAATACGGCTCTGATTTCTCTTTCAGACTTCTTGTCGTTGGGAGCTGAATGTCGGGTCTAACAATTGCAGCGGGGTTTGCACCAGACAGTGTCACTGTCGGGAAGGGGGAGAGACAGTCGAAGTGCTGCAGTGGTGGCAGGGGGTGTCATCAGTCCCCAGCCACACAGAGTGGAGCAGGAAGGGATGAGAGCTCTCCTCCAGACGTACCCACCAGCCCCGGCACAGAACTGCCTGCTAGTTGCACTTCTAACCACTGACATGATTTTAAGAAGATTAATTCTTCCTAAGTAAACTGGGAAAAGCACTATGAAGCAGGTGTATTGATCCCCTCTCTTCCACAATTCAGCAGCTGCATAATGGAAAGTCTCTCTCATGCCTCCACAGTCGCTAATGTCTCATCTTTAGTCTTATCAATTATTCAGATGAGAACCGTACAACTTCAACATTAGCAACTGCAAACAGCCCTGGATCCCTCAGGCTGACGTAAGAGAGAGGAGGGGAGTGGAAGACCATTTCTGTGCTGCAAAGCTGGAAGCTGATGGCTCGTGCACAAGGAGATGCAGCTCTCCAGCAACTGGTGTCTTTGATTGCCCACCTCCCGCACCACCTCGGCTCTGTTTCCTCTGCATCTCAAAACTCGTATCTCAACATATAAAATGTTGTGTAGAGTCACCTGTCATGATTGTCCCACACCAGTAATGTCTTTAAGTTGCATTACACTTTCCATTATCACCCCCTTTTACTCTGCCACACGGATACAGTAAAAATGACAGCGAGTCTCCGAAAGTCAGGCCGAAACCTGTTCAAGAGATGTGCATCTACACAAACACGCTGTCCTGGCAATTGTTGCACGCAAAGAGGGACAGGAGAGAGAAGCATGTGGGAGCAAGATCTGCACAAGCTGGAAAGCCTGTGTGTGTGCTTAACATCTGCAGGGATCTCCTTTGCATTCAACACTTGACCCCAACACACTGTGATAGAGTAAGTGTTTAAATACCATTTCAGCGTGCCCCAGTCCAGAGTGCAAACCACTGCGGTTTGTACATAGCGTATGCAGTTTTCACATGTCTAACTTCTATTTGAGCAAACATTCAGAAACAATTTTCTTGTTAACATCTGCCAGATTAGCTAAAAACCCTCAAAACTTTCATTTGCAGAAAGCTCTTCAGGCAAGCTATCTTCCAGAGATGCATAAACCACTGTTCCTATTAGCTTGTGTAAATTACTGTTAATAATTATGGCTCAGATGCCAAATCAGCTATTTGGTTTTTTCCTTAGCCAGGACTCCCTGGCATTTATACCAGTTTCTCCACTGCTCTGCTGTGATTAGTCCCACAGGTTTTGATAAGGAATTTGGGATTTTGCCTGTATTAAATGAAGAATAAAGGATCCACTTTGATGACCAGCTACTCACATGAGTCATCCCTCATTCCAGCAGAGCTGTCTGCGTGATAACTCTCCTTTGCTGATAGAAAAGTCTTCCCAACCCAACCCTGGCTCAGCCAGTAAAACCCACATGCACGAGGAACCTCTCCCCGAGCCCCAACCCAGTTAATCTTGGCCGCTTGTTGCACAAACGGGTTGCACTTACAACATCGATGAGCTGGGCAATGGACAAGCCGAAGCGGACCAGGACCACATCAGAAATGTTGGCGACGGGGCGGGACCACTTGTTATAACCAGAGAAGAGTTTCTTCAGGAGACGCTCCTCTGCGTGGGCTCGGGTTTCCACGTGGCCGAAGGCTGCGGGGAAGGCGTGGGGCAGGGCGGCGTGAAACGCGGGCAGCTCCAAGCGCTGCCATGGCTGGAGCCTTCTCTGGGTGGGCTCCCCAGCTAAACCCAGTGATGGGCAAGTAGGGACACATGGGAGGGTGATGCCACCCTGGTGACTTGCCCCCCCGCTACCCCAGGCTTTGCCATTTATTTCTCACTCTATTCACCCACCGTGGCCAATTCCCAGTGTAGGGTTTCTATTGCAGAGCAGGATTGGTCTGCAGAAAGTGAGGGCATCAGTAAAACCATTTGAAAGACACTACATGGGCCATTCTCCCCTGAATCTGCTTTAATTTTTATGGCCACTTCACAGCAAGTTTCTAGCACAGAAGTCTGCGAGCAGGAAAGAGGGATGCTAGAAGGGCAAGACAAAAAGGAAAAATCAGCCTCCTGCTGGGAGATAGGGATTTTGGGTCCGATTTACACACAAAAACTGGCATCAAATGCATCAGGAAAAAAAAGGCAGACTGAAATTCAGCTCTTCAAACCAACCTCCATAGCTGGTCTTTCACAAAAATGATGGGTGAAGGAAGAGGATGGGGGAGAGCACAAATTGGATACAAGAGCACAGTTTCGCTCAACAAGGACTTTAAAAGTTGGAGGCTGCAAGGAGCAGCCCTGACCCCGCACGTACACTACAGGAACCATCAGAGGTGTCTGTTGGTTATTAAAAATTAAAGCCACCTTTCTTCCAGGGGATTGCCGGGGGAGCTGTGCTCCTGTGCCGGCTGGGCGCGGATGCATCTTCCACCACGGATGGCAGGGAGAGGGAGCCGGGGGCTCTCCCCGCATCCCTCGTGGAATATGGCTCCTACTTCATCTTTAGCTGCCCTGGATTATACAAAGGGAAGCATTAGCTGAGCGCTGGCTGCGCTCTCCCCAGCCGGAGCTGTAGCCCGGAGACACATTAACACACTTTACTCGGGGAAGAAAAACCCAGGCAAGAAGCAGGATGCTGAGCCCCTGCCTGTATTCTCCCTCCTGTCCCCTTCCCCACCACGGCTTTAACCCCTTCCCCATCAAACCAGGGAAGGAGCAGAAAATAAAAGCAAAGCACTGCTCAGCAGAGGCTGGTATTTAGGGGACCTGCAATGATGGGGCAGGAGGATGCAGGAGTGGGGGAAATTCCTTGTTGACAGGGACCAGTCTTCACAGCATGCCTTTGAGAGGGATAAGGGAGAAAAGAGCTAAAGAGCAGAGCGGGGGTAGAAAAGCTTTCTCAAACTTACCGGGGAAGATGCTGGCACAGAGCAGGAGGAGGAGGTTTCCTTTAGACACGAGAAATCCCATTGTGGAGCAGAGCTCAGGCTCTAGTACGCAGAGTCTCCCGTCAGGGCAACTTTTCCTCTCCGAGTCTCTGGATCCTCCAGCTTCATTCCCCTAAACTCCTTTCTCTCTCTCCCTGTCGCCTGCCTCTGGGAAGGGATAATAGCTGGTGCTTTGTTTGTTTTTTCTTTTCTCTTCTGACTGATTTCCAGCTCTTCCGCCTAGAAGGATGCTCTTCCCTGGGACACCGATGCACATACACTTGCAAGAGATGCCTAAGGGCTGCAGAAAGCTCCTGCAAAGAGACACGGAACGCACAGCCTCCCCGGGCTCCCCTGCTTGCTCCTCTCCCCTTTCCTACGGGGCGGTTTGGCTGCTCGGTTGGTTTGTTGCTGCTACTGCTGCTGCCTTCACCCTTCCCCCAGCCCTTTGGGCAGCCTTTGCTCAGATTTTGCTGCTGATGGGCCACCAATGCCCACGCCAGTCCTCGGTGGAGCAGAGAGGGAGCACAGTATGTTTGTATATTTAATGTAGTTAGACCTGCCCACCTCCTGCTTAGGAGGAGGAGAAAAATCTGTGCGCTCCAGCAAACAGGCTGCAGGGAGGAAAACTTTTAGCATGAGAAATAAAGGGGGTGATCCAGACCCCAGCTGCAGCCAGAGGTGGTGGATATGGGGCCATCTGGGATCTTTATAGCACCTGAAGCCCAAACAGTTCTTAATTAATGAAAGCTGTCTGTTTAATCTTGTCCAAGTGCTTTTCAAAATCACTCCTGTAGACTAACAGGGTAATTAGCCTGAGAGATATTTCTGGCCTGGGCATGTATCTTTGCTGTCAAGAGTTATCGGGCTGATGAACCTGCCCATGAGAACAGGGCTCTGCTGTGCTTGGTGCTGTACAAATACACAGGACAAATACAAATATTAGTCTTTACCCATAGGCAATATGCAAATCAGAGGTGAGACTGAGGCAAGAGGTTACTTGAATATATCTATATACTTGAATGCACCTTAAATATACCACAAATAACCCTGTTGAAGTCATAAAGACTTTTTGTGGAGGAAAAGTGCCCTGCATCTCGCATCCCTGATTCCTCGCACAGGAGACGTGAAGTAGAGCCCTCTCCACTTCATTTTAAAACAAGCTTTGATATTAACACAATTACTTCCACACAGATAGCAAATGGATTTCATTTTCAGGCAGGGGTAATTTTGCCAGCTGCAAAATTAATCAAAGTCTGTTGTAATAATACTAGCTACATATTTTATGTGTAATAATTTCCCTACTCCCAAAGCATATCAAATATCTTCCAATATAATAGATTGCTGGCTGAAAATGGGGAGGGTTACAGCCACAAGAGAAATTAGGTCTGTAGTGAGATTATAAATAACATCAGTGTAGTACAAAACTCATCTTGTCTTTTCTTGTCTCATCTCTTCCTCAACAGTTGTCAGCCTTTCGAATGACAAACCCCACCATATTTTCCACTGGGTGTAGGGACTCCTGCATGGTCTGCCTGCCTTGCTTTCTGTGTTCTGACCCCCACTGCAGCACCTGAGCACCTGCGACATGCTGTAAAAATCTGTAGTGCTCATGCCAGGGAACCATCCAGCGTTAATTTAATAAACAGCAGATGTGAGATCAAATTAACTTAAAGCTGACGCGTGGGTTACATCCTGAGAGCCAGGTCCTGTGCAGCACTGAGCACCTCTCCTTCCCACAGCCAGCAGTAGGGTAGCAGAAGAGCAATCATTCCTCAGCAGGGTAAAACCAGCATCACTCAGTCACACACTGCAACCACACATTCCCCAACATCCATGCAGCAACCAGAAAAACCCATTTCTTTCAACCCCTTTGCTCTAGAGAATCTGGAGGGAGGGGGACGTCACCTCAGTTTGCACACTCCTCTGCTCCTCGCTGGGTCCAGCGCTGCTCAGTTCGTTCCCGGCAGCGTTAAATGGGGAATCCTGGGTTTCAGCCTGCCCAGTTCCAGCAACAAGCACCTGATACAACAAATCTTACAAATTCCCAGAGGCTCATGGTGGGAAATAGGATTTCTAAAGGCCATTTTTCAAGGAGGCTGGTACTCTGCACAGGTCACATGTCGGGTGACCAAACCCAGGGGATCCAAGGTCAGCTATTCCCTTTTGAAAACCTTGGCCATAAATAATACAGGTATCCTTGACTACAGGCCCTCCTGCGCAGAGCCGATTCAAATCCCATGGACAAACCCCATCCATCTTCACCTTGCCTCGGTTTCTGTGCTGGCGAGGGAGGGAGCTGGCGAGCAAATACTGCCTTTGGATTAACCCTATAAATAATTTTAATTAAAAAAGGATTTCCTTCTTTTGGAAATTAATCATAAATCATCATTTCCTATAAGTGAAAGGATTATCCCTCACCTCCCTGGCCCTGTTTTTATATGATGCGGGGAATGAGCGTATTTTACAGAGGTTTCTGTGCCTTGAAGTGACCTTGTTAAATCTCACTGCCAGTTTCTTTCCGCATCATTGGGCCATGACAAAATTTCCATCAGCTCCTGTGTGTATTTGGAAAGCAATGTCTTCCACCGGTACATGTGCAAGGGACTCAGTCTGACTGGGACAAAAGATGCCATTTAAAGGTTTTAATGATTTTTTATTGTGGGAGAAAGCTGCAACTCCGACCTGATTCTCAGGCACCCGGCTTTGAGCCTTCTCATTATTTTGCCTGAAATCTCATTCCTTTGTCTGAAAAAGATGTGGATAATCTGGGTGATCCAAATGTTCACAAAAACTGAATGCAAACATCCCAGCTATTGAAATTGTAGACCGAAATGAACAGAACTAAGGCAGTGTTTCCCCCAAGGTTTCCAATGAAGTCTCAAACTTGTCCTTGGAATAAGAACAAGCCAGTAACAGGCTCAGGCTCCAGTGTTTTGGGTCATTTAGTAGAATTCCATGATTTTGCAAGGATCTGGTAACTCTTGAATCCACTGTCTTGCACTCTGCACTCCGGCAAATCTCTTCCCCATTTTAGCCCTTTCTCAAATGATTTTTGACATATAAAAGGTACTGAAAGAAGGGGTCTGGAGTTCCTGCATATAAACTGTGCCTGAGCCCTCTCTCCTGCCACCACTAGTTCAATATGGAAAAAAATGCAGCTGCTGAAGGAGGCAGAGGCAGGCTGCACTAACAGGGAATCCTAGGACTGCCTGTTTTCCTTGAATTTGCCCTCTCTCTCCATGATCTTGTTTTGGATGTCACTGCCAGCTCTCCAGGGCAAACCCTTGGTCTCTGTTTATTTTGTAAAATGTCATCTGCATGTTTGAATCTACAGAAGTGGGACATAATAATGATAATATCTCTTTACTCATTCCCTGTTTGGGCTTGAAACAGGGGACAAAGCCAGTTAATGGAATGCTTGAGAAACACCACCTTTGCATTCAAAGGTGATCTGACTTTTTTCCTTGTCTCCATTCCTGTGATAAAGAAGATCTCTCTCTCTTGTTCCTAACTGCTTTGTCATCAACAGAGACTTCAGGTGGAGCAAAAGCAGTAGGAAGATAACCAGCACTGAAGGGGGAGAGATCTCCTTTCAGTGAAATGTGCACTGAAATGAGCAGAGCGGAGGGATGTGCAGGGCTGTTTCTCAGAACAGCAGGCTCAGTCTGCCTCTGGGGAAATCTGCAAGGTACTGCTGGGCTCTACAAGAGTGACTCTGATTTATTCAGATTTATTTCAGATTGTCTGTGAAGTGCCAGAAGACTTTGAAAGGCATTTTTAACTAAATCAAACATTTTTGCTATGTAAGAGACTTTTGGCCATGCAGGGAAGCTGAGACACCTGCATGGGAGTAAAAATAACAGAGAAAGAGCAAGTGTAGCAATGATTGTTTCCAAAGCAGTAGATATGGTTATGAAGTCCAGGCTTCTCCCAGACTTCTTTCCTTCTTGGACGCTGGCTGTGGAGTGGATGCGTTTCCAACCATACAATACTACTGTAGCCTCTTATTATTGCCTGGAGCATCTTCATGGCAATGATCAGCCTCTGGGGACAAAGGCGATGTCATGGCTTTACAACAACTACAGCATCCACAGTGAGAAACTAGTTTTCCATGGGCGATGAGCAATGCATCTGATGCGAGATGCTCCAAAGCTGCATCACCCTTGTGATTCCTTTCTAGACTAGTTTCCATCACAAAGTGCACACAGTGAGCAGACAAAACTGGCAGCTCCTTGCCTGGCAGCCCGGCCCCGGGTACTCAGGGCCACCGTGGGCACATGTCCTCCAGCCAGGGCACCACAGTCCTGACCCAGGGCAGCCCCCACGGTTCCAGCCATGCAGAGATGCTCAGTGGGTCGTGGAGCAGATAATACACACGCTTCACAGCAGGGCAGTCTTGCTAATGCAACATCTCTCCCTCCTCTCTGTGAGCTGACTAAGATTTGAATCGAAGCGCAAGAGCCCTAATGCATTAACGTATTGTGTTGCCTTGAAATCCTCATGCATTACTGAGCTGGGAGTTAAGGCAGCTCAGCGCCCTGCAGGATTAGCTCCATAATGAAGCTCCGGGGAGCATCCAGTCGTATTTACCTCTGGACAGGCTATGCTGATGGAGAGCAGGGGGAATTCTCTCACCACTTTTTTCTCCTGGCATGTTCCCATCTCTCTCCTCCACAGCTGTGTAACATGGTGATGATCTTTTTCTTCGACCATTGACTCATGGTGTCAACAAAATGCACTAATCCGGACATTTCTTCTCTGCATTTCTCCTCTTCCTATTCCTTAGGAATTTCTGAATAAGGTTCATTATTAATAAAGCAACAAGATGATTTGTGATTCTAGCTCTGCTAAAACAAAGCAACAAAAAAAAAGTGAGCCAACCATTGAAAATGGGAAAGAAGCAAAGCAGCAAGTCATGGTCTCATTAAGGCTTCCAGCTCTACTACTATTAAAGACTTTGTGTTACAAATCAGATGAACCTCTGCATCTTATTTGTAAATGCCAGACTTCATTGTAAAGAGCCTGTAAAGAGCAAGGAGGCAGCTTTAGCTTCTCTTGAGATCCAAGAAGATGGATTTTTAAATTAGAGAACAGAAGCATGTCTCTCCAGACAAGTTTGTTCTCCGAGGATAGCTTTGGTTTCACTGTTCAGCTTTGTAGATCTAAATTAGGCTCTTGCCCTTCCTCACCAGAGGGCAAATGCTGCCCATTTTATTCACTAAAGAAATCTGGAGTTGACTGATTGACAAATCCTTTCCCTTTTCTCTCCATTAGCAGCACCAGCTACAGACCACATCTTCCCAACCAGTACAAACCTGTCTGAGGGCACTGCATGCTACGAGCAAAGCAGGGCTTGATCAGAGCCACAGTGCAATTAGCCAGATGAGGTGGCTGAATAAGTTAGGACCTCCCCCGAGTTTCTGGCCTGATGTATTAATGTGAAGTGAAATAAATCTACCTAACACCCCGGGCTATGAACATCAGGGGCTCAGTGGTGCACATACCATCTGTCCAGCTGGAGAGCAGGAGCTGAGAGCTTCTCCATCCACCTCTGGTTGAATCGATGGAGCTCAGGAGATGCCACCCTTATTTGAAGCCCTTGATCTCAGTGCGTAGACACAATCTAGAACAACACCTTTGCCAGGCATCAGCACCCTGAGCAGAGGGTGTTTTAGCCAGGCGTGGAGAGCAGAGCGGAGCAATCCAGGCCTCCTGATGTCTACTTCAAGTGCTCTCACCAAGACTGCTGTGGAGGCAAGGATGAGATTTGCCACAGACAGACCCTGCTCCAGGCTCTGGCTTGATGACTTCAGGCTTCAGTTTCATGCCCACATCAGTGTGAATGTGATCTGTGTCTTCTATGCAAAAATCAGCATTAAAAAATGCAGTCAGTGCTAAAAACTTGGTCATAAATATTGTGCTTGGCACAAAGCTTTGGCCATAAATATTTCCTTGGTTAACCAATAGGAAATGATAGCTCTTAAATCTCAATTATAGTTGAGTAGTAACTGGCTCACACTCATTGGCACTGGGGTCCTGCCTTGCTTGTGTGGGAAATAAGGGCAGCTTTCCCACAGCTTCTGAAGAAACCCTGAAATGCTGATTTCTGGTCATTCCCAGAATTCCACAGCATTTTGTCCTTCTTCAGTTTGGAAGAGCTAGGATGAAAAAATATATATATACACTTCCTTAAGCTCTGTCCAAAATCTTCCTGCAGTAGATGTTGTAATGACAGTTCTGTTCCAGCTTGTTTTTCCACCAGTCTCCTCATCACTGGCTGGATTCATTCATGTATAGCTGACAGACAGTCTTAGGATATGGATTTTCAGAAGTACTGTCCAAACAGGGAAGGAGAGATTTTTTTAGGAAATCTATGGTATTGGGAGTTGTTGAGTTGCTACCATCCTTTCTGGTAGACTGATTATAATCAAGCCAGTTGAGATTACCTTTGCTACCTACTTTACTACTGTAAAGTATGCGTTCAAAGTTAAAAAATAAAAAAGGGGGTTCAGAGCATCATCTTTTTATGGCTGCCAGACAAGCTGTGGCCACACTCACTACACTGGCATCTGGTTTGGGTGCTGCATCTCTCCAACATGCACCTAGGGAGGTGGAGAGCAAGCAGTCCAAGAGCTCCAGAAAAAAGTTGCCATAATAATCTGAATTAGGGTCAAAGATCCTTTCTCCCTTCACAGACCCCACCATGACTCTTTTTGAGCAACAGATAAGAAAGTCTTTCAACAACTGGGAAGGTAGCACGTGGTTTGTCTGTGTCCATCCCCCACATTACCAGTACCTTCATGCTCTCATCTTTTTTCTGCTCATTAAGACACATGCTTCTATTATTTTCCTGCTGACTGGCCTACATGAAAAGAAACATCAGCCATCTGTTACTCCCACAGTTTTCTGGATCACAAGGGTTTCGTTGATGAAGGAGGAAGTTTTTCAAAAAGGCACCCATTTCCCACCAATTTCCAAAAACTATACAGCTTCTTTGCCTGCTTTCAAAGCAGAAGTCCTGCATATTAATAACACACCGGCCTTTACTCGGGTCCAGATTCGTGTACAGCATGTGGATTTGCACAATAGTTATTTACAGCACTAGGTGCTGCTCAGTCTGAGTAGTGGAACACAAAGACTTGATTTCAAGGGCCTGAATATCTTTGGAGATCTGGATCACGCCCTTCAAAGTATTGTCTGCAAACCACAGCAGTCTCTTGCTACTTAATAACACAGTTATTTTTTGCAAAAATATTTTATCATGAAGTCTTTAGGCCTCATCCTGCCACTCTAAATATCCAAAAGTGTAGGGATATTTATACCTGTGATGTTTCTTATTTTGCCAATGAAGACGATTGGACTGGCATGACTACAATAAGTCCTTGCCTGTCACGATGACTGTAGAGCTTGGAATTAGCGTGAAGATACTTTGACGTATTTTATTCCTGATTCAATTCTTCTTCATTTGGCACAGACTAACGTCCCATATGGCCTATTGTTGGACCCTGCACCAGCTGAAGGGGAAGCATCTTTGATTGACACTTGAAAATACCAAGTTGTGCCTTTGGGCTGGCTCAGGCTGAAAATGCTCTTGGCAAATGGAAATAGTCATGTCATTTTTATTTCACTGTTCAACAGGAAGAAGGCATTTTCTACACTGAGCAAAACACATAAAAGTTTATTCTCTAAGGGCATAAAATATTCCTCTTTTGATCTCCTGTAGCATATTTCCAACTGGAAAAGGGTTTCAGATCATTTCAGAAAAAGGTTTTCAGACATTCAGCTGTGAATAAAACTTGGGGGAATAGAAATCCATTCCCAGCTCTGGCCTGCGGGTTCAAAAATCAGATGGCTCCTTCCTTGGCCTGAACAATCTCCTGCTCCATGAGCTTGAAACCCTTATGTGGAATACCCACACCCAAGGTACCTTCTCTCATCTGTGCTGATAGAAAGTCAACCGAACTGTTGAGAACGAGCTGGTGGTAGAAATTTGGAGGAACGGGCACTGGCATATTTCTTTTTGTATACCGTCTCCAAAAAGAGTGACACGTTTCTACTTACTTTCTTTGAAGTCCTCAGGACTATCCAGACCATCAGGAGTAAAAGTTCATTCATTCTTTCAAATTTTGGCATTATGGACTAGGAGAGAAATGCAAAAGGACTTTCCAGACTATTTCACACAAAAATAGGTATGGCTAAATGAGCAGCAAATAACAAAAAAAACCCCACCCTTTTTAGTAGCAAGGCTTCTGCTAACATTTTTCTTGTAATCCTGATTTTTAGTGCAGTCAGAGAGGAGCTGACTAATTTGTGGGCTGCAGCAAGAAGTAAAATTTGTGTAAAAGGAGAAAAGATGGGCTTGGGCAAACTATCCCCGCTGCCTGGCCAGAAAGTGCTCACAAGAGGATATTTGGATTCCTCAAAAATTCTCAGTCATGATCTTGTTACTGCAGGGGAACCAAATCAGGCTCTTGGAAGAGGAGAACATTGAAACCGCAGATTGTGTCCATTTTGTAGGATGAACATTTTGGTGGATGCAGAGCTCTTCCCATATGGGAGCAGTTGAGTTTAATCCTATGGCCTAGGTATATATAACATATAACACACACATAAACTCCTTGGGCAACAGAGGTTTTAACTGGAAATCAGACAGACACCTCCACACAGCAGAGTGAAAAATCAATCAAATATAATAGCTGATACAAAATGCCATGCTGCCAGCACCTAAGAGCCATTTTGCTCTCTGTATTCAAACATCTCCAGCAGAAGGGGTTCCTGTGGTGCGACCTCTCTGCCGAAGAGATTTTTCTCGTCTTTGTCCTTAATGAAGACTCAAATCATTGAGCTGAGCAAGTTGTGCAAAGAAAAACGTGCTGACCAGTTAACATAAAACAAAAGAGCCCACAAACATGAGTCATACTCCAAAAAGCAGGAGGTTTTCTTAAAAATCATAGGATTAAAACATGTATACGAGGTTCTTTTCAATCCTCTTTTGTCCCATTTTACAGAAAGCATACACTTCACTCCTTGACCAAGACTTTTTACAGCTATAAGAAAGAAAAAAACCCCAGAGGTTCTTAGATGCTTATTTAACTCCAGCAGCTGATGCTGTTGGTGAGACAGTGCAATCCCTGCAATACAGCCCTGAGAGCTGGCAGTCCCAGCTCCCAGCCCTTTACCCAGCGCCAGTGCCGCTGCTGCACTGTTTCAGGGGAGAAGCAAGCTTGGAAAGCCAAATCTCTGGCCGCATTTTGGCATGGCTTATTCTACTCTGGAAAACATCGTTTGCCGGAACTGTGGAAAACTTTCTAGATTTGAAAACCTACGTAACAGCACTATTTTTTTGTTGCTGGGGTTTGCTATTTTGTATTTTTTTCTCCCACCAGTGAAGGAGCTTTGGAATTCATGAAAGTGTTTCATTGAGGGGTATTTGCTTCAAAGGAGTGCCTCTGTGAGCAGACCCAGCCATTGTTTGCTCCTTTATTCACCAAAGGCAAACACAAATGTATAAATTATGCAGGCAAAAATCAATGAGGTTTCTGAGGGGGGATTCACTGAAACTGGTTTTGAAGGCAGAAAGCAGCTCAGCTCTGCTACAGCCAGTGACTCATAAGTACTGATCACACTAGCCCTGCAGTTTATTAAAAATCAAGTCAGGTCCCATGCAGAAGTGATGTTATTCTAATACTGCAATCATTTCGGCAAGGTGTAAATTGCTCGGTTGCAAGGAATGACGTTGCCTGAGGCAAGCTATCAGTTTTGTGGAGGGGGGCAGGAGATCATCTGCGGAAGAGACGGCACAAGAGCAGGCAAGGGGCTGACAGTCTGAATATTTCCATCAGGATCCCAACTGTAGCAACCAAAGCTTCAGTCAAAGATAATCATTGCTAGGATACAAGAAAAATCTGTCCAGAGCCATAGCAACAACTTATTACAAGCAATTCCCCAGACATTCGAGGGGATGGTTCACCCTAGATCAGCACCTCAACTTCTTGGTGTTTATCCAAGATACAAACATCTTTACCCAAATAATCTACCTGGCAGCCATGAAAATCGATTAAATGGGAAAGCAGACGTCTGCAAGAATGATCCCTGCAAAGATCTCTGTTTAGGTGAGATCCGAGGGGGTCAGCAACGTTGGTCCCAATGCGGGAGCTCAGAGCCGCGCACATACCAGGCCAGAACAGGACAATATGTGCCAGAACATTTACCTGCCTCTGCATCTGAACAGTCAGCCCTGGCCGAAGGTCAGCCTGGGAGGAAACCAGACACATGTTGTTTCGAGCCAAGGCGAGGGAACTGCACACTTCTGACGACCTTCACCCAAAGGCTTCAGGGCTGGAGCCACAGCAGTGCACAGAGCTGGGAACAGAGACTGTGGGAGTAGGAACGGGGTTGCAAACTCTTGCCCAGAGCTGCTTGCCTAGGTTTCTTTCATTTTTAAAGGGTTTACTTGCCAAGGAAGGCTCCATGCAGCTGGTGTGTTATCCACAGGACTCTCTCTAACTCCTTTGTAAGCTCCCAGCCTGAGTCCTTTTAAAAACAGCTTTTAAAGTAAAATTCAGTGATGTAAAAGATAGGGGAATTCAGGGAGAAAAATGACTACTGTAGAAATCAGCTTTAACTCAGAAAGGCAGCGAAGGCTCAAAGACACACAGAATCCCACCCCTGCTGTGCCCAGCAGCCACGCTGGCCCATCAGAGCAAGATGCATGACCTGACCCTGGGACAGCGGGAGCTTTGCTGGGTGCCTCCAGGCTCCAGGCACTGGTTCCATTATCAGACCATTCGATGGTTTTTTAGTTGTTTTTTCCCCCAAGGCTGTCAGACATTCGTTAATCATGTAGTGACAGGTAACATTCCCACTACTGTGCTGGGGCTTGACTAATTGCAGCACATTGAAGCCATGGAGAGACTAACTGCCCTGCGTGAAAGCCAAACGAAGGAACAGGGAAATGCCCCATGTTTGGTGGTGGATGTGGTGAGGAAATGCTGCCAAGGGCTGGTGCCCAGAAAAGCTGGGATGCTGGTTGGGCCATAGCGTTTGGGGAACAGTGCTCCGTAGGGAGTGTTTCCAATGTCACCCTGCGAAGGAAAGGGGTATTTCTGGGTCAGGTGCTGCCTGGAGATGGCTTGGAGTTGGGAGCAAGGGAATGACCCTTACCCATGGGGTCTGTGCTCAGGGTGACACAGCCACCCATGGACTTTCGTAATAAGGCTCATCTCAATGCTTGACTCTGACTTTAGCCCTTCCTTGGATAGGGAGGTGCCACATGCAGGGGAACTGTTCACCTCTAAAAAAGCCAAGTTGCCATACAGAGCAACATTTTCCAGCGCAAAGACTTCCAAGTGCTGTATAAATCAGAAAAAGAGAATCATGTGCTGAGCACAGACAGTCCCAGAGACATGTCCTCCAAGGCACGGGGGCTTACTGAGAGCCTGTGCTTGGGAGAGCCAGGGCTGACAGCATCTCCTGGGGGAGCTGGGATGCTGCTGCTACCATATCACAATCCAAAAATCAGAAAGTGGCCAGCATCAATCCTGGGGCACTTAATTCCTGGCAAGATAAGACCCCATGCCAAGCAAGGCAATGATTTCCACGAGGATCCACAGTTTTAGGCTGTGGTCTGCACCCAGATGGTGCCAGCCACACTCTCCTCCCAGCCTACACTGCTGGGAAGCATCTTGATTTCCCTGCATTTCCCACATTTGGCACCCGTCCCCCACCTCCGGCAGGACAGTCTCTTTCCCTCAGGCCCCCATTTTAATTTACCACCTTCCTTCCCCAGATCTGTTCCCCTGGCAGAGGATGCTGCGTATGAATGATGCCACGTGTGAACAGAGCTGGGAGCTGGCCTTTAGGGGAGGAAAAAAATGACAACCAGAAAAGTCTGAATTAGTTACATGTGCACAAGGGAGGCTTTGTAAGCCTAATTAGAGGTAATTAGAAGTCCTCCAAAGCCATCCACCAAAGCCCTGCTGAATATTTATTGCCCTATTAGGCACTGTTCACAGGTATTCTCCAAGAGGACTGGTAGTTTTGGGGGGAAGGCAGTGATATATGTGCTTTTAAAGCAATTCTTTTCCAGAATTGCAGTGTGCTATGGCAGTTATATGATTTTTACAAATTTTTTAAAATTTACAGGGAAGGACAATGACTTCTCTTGGGATATATATGAGAGGTAACCTGACCTTAATAGAAACAGTGGTTTAGCTGCTATTTCTACAACAGTTTGGAGATACATTGAGGAATCAAGGTGTTATTTGCACCCTGGGCTGCGTGTGGCATTCTGTGCAGGCTCAGGGAAGCCACTGGTCATATCAATCTCTCAGGAGGAGGGAAAAGTTTCTGGAGCCAGAGTGTGCAAGTCAAACAGTGATACGCATTGCACAGTCACAGCTGCTGCAGACTTAATGATGCTCACATGTTTGGGATATGGGCCCTGAAACCATTAGAAAGGAGAGGGTAAAACTGAGTTGCTGGGGTTTAGTCTGGGCTACAAAGGTGGGGGTTTGAAGGTCTTTAGTGATACCTGCCTGAGAAAATGCTACACATGAATAAAACTTTCTGAGCCCAACACTCATGAGTCTTGCTTGTGAAATACCTTTCCTTTGAAACTACACACCGTGGAGCCAGAAAAACATCCTATTTTTTATATTAATTTTAATGTAAATTTGTAAATCTGATATTTGCAGGTAAGGTCAAAATGAGGTTAAGAAATGGCAAGCAAATCAAACATGAAAACATTTCTCAGCATCATCTTTAAAGCCTCACTATTTTAAGCTTCTCTTAAGATTTTGGAGGAACTGACACATGGGTTTGGAGAAAAGGCGCTACACACAAGTCATTCGTCCCTCTCCCACACACCCAGCATCACACGTTGCCCCCAGTAAAGGCAGTACCTGCCCCATCTGCACTGGAAACCAGCACCCGCGTTCCCATGTGAGAAAGACTGAACAACCAACACAGGCAGGGAGGAGAGGGAGGGAAGAAGTTTAACATCTCAGGAAATCCAGGCAAGAATGAAAGTTGCTGCAGGGCATGTGCTATACAGAAGGAGGGGGTGGGATTTCAGTGGCTTTTGTAATTTATTTTAAACAGAGTGGATGTGATTTGGAAGTAAAGATCATTTACCCAAGTTGGTTTTCGTGCTCCTGATCCAAATACCAGCAGAGGTGATATATGGGGCTCTGCACATACAACAGCTTTGCTTCTGCAATCTCAGCCCTGAAAGTATTTGACACATCTCACCGTGCAACTCTGGTTAAAATTATGGGACTCGTGTCTCTGAAAACATACAGGTACCTTGAATATTCAGGCACCATGTAAAAAAACCTAGCCATTGACCCCTGCACAGCACCTATCCTTCCAGGGAGACGAGGAGAAAAGCTTATGCACACTCGTGGTTACACAACCCGCAAATCAAACCTCCTTTTGACATGCATCTCTGGAAGACACACAAGATAAATATAGAGAAGGCAGTACCTCAGCTAATTAAGCTCTCACAAAGGTGAACTGCTGAAAGTTTAATTAGCTGAAGCACAGCTCACCAATGTTCCTACTGCAAGGGTGTTTAAATCAAAGTCAGCTTCATCTGGATCTAATTTGTAATGTACAGGAATCCAGAGGGCTGAGTAGTTCTTCAGCTTTTGTTGGAAGCAGCACATTGTCACAAGCATAGGGAAAATAAGGTAATGACATCATCAGGGCTCCTCTAGGCAATGTGTTACATTTTTCTGTTAAAATTATTCATCTGTTATTTAGCTTAACATTGCACCTCTTTTTACTGAAGAGGCTCAGCTCAAAAGTCCTGTTGCTAAATTCACTTCGAGTTTCAGTCCTGGTTTATTAGAAAAGTGCTTACAGAGGGGCAGCGGAGGGGCACGGGGCGTTGGGTGAGCCTTTCCTAGTGAATCCTATCATGGGAGATTCAACTGAAGGTTACCTGAGCTACTGGTTTGCTTCCCCAGAGCCTGAGCTTCTCTTAATGGCATTTTAAACAGATAATAACTGGAGTTTTACAAGAAAGGTAGAAATCTGAGGCAGATGGTAAGGGCTGTAAGTAATAGCTCCTGACTGCATGTTTCACCTCGCAACCACAGTCAGAGCTCCTGATCCAAGCCAAGGGTCTTCCCAAAGCCGGAGCAGCACCTTTTGCTCTACATCAGCAGTTGGTGCAGGTACTGCCATGTGCAATTGGGAAACTTCATAAATCAATACGAGTGTTACTTTTAATTAGATCTTGAAACCATCATCTTTTCTAAGCTAAAGTGAAAATTCTAGACATCAGCTGAAGACTCTCCAGAGCTTGAGAGCAGAAGTGATCAAATGCACATGGAAAAGAAATAAACACATGGCAACTATTAAAATTTGCAAATTGGGTTCTTTACTCGCTGTGTCAAAGCTTTCTTCTGTCAAAAGCATAAAACTTCCTTTGAAAGTGAAGTATAGACTGTGTCCAAAATTTCTGGAGGCTCCCAAACTTTCCCCCCACACCTTAAAGAGTGGAAGTCCACTGCTGGCCACCACCAGCCCTGCGTTCCTCCTCCATGGTTATCGCAGTCAGGTACCCTTGCTGCAAAAGCATTCCCTCCATCTGAGGGTCTTCCACCGCCCACAGATTTACAAGGAAATAAGAGCGTGGAGAGTTTCAAACAAGTTTCTAAGCATTTCTCTAAATTTGGCTTCTTTCTGCCTCTCCGATACAACCCACTGAGGTGCTTCCCTTCTAGCACCATGGTGCCTCTGTCACTACTCGTCCCACAAGGCTCTGAGCCAGATGATTGGAAGCTCAGCAGGAGCATCCAAGGAGAAGGGAAGGTCAGAGACCATCACCACGTTTCTTGAGCCAAAAACTGCTGAACAGGAGGTCCTGTGGTTCAACATTAACAATCATTTTCCATGGGTAGAAAACCAGCATTTTGCTAGTTATTCTTCTATGAAAGAACAGATGTCTTAGCTGGACCGTCGCTATATAAACGGATCAATTTAAATACACAGCAGTAAAAAGATCTCTTCCCTCCCTTCTTCCTTAGATTTAAAAATCAAAAGGGTATCTTAATTCTGTCTATCTCTGTCTGAACACGTCAGCTATTCTGGTCTACCCATATGCAAGCTCTTACCCCACAGTAAGTGAAAGCTAATTGGAAATGGTTTGCCATGGGTGATTTAAAAATATTTTTTCCAAAAGCAAACCTTGTGAGTCTGAGGCTGTCCTAGACTCGAGTAATTATAATAATGTTTCTCCTCTCTGGTTTAATCTTATCCACAGTCCTTTGATTCCACAGTAGCATCATCCTACCAGTATCAACAAACAATTAGTATTTCTGCTGAAATTTGTTTACACTTGCTTTACTTTAAAAGGAACAGAAGGTATGGCTTCTTTAAAAAAAAAAGAAAAAAAAAAGACAAACAGAATATGCTAGTAGGGAGGAATTACATAGTGCCTGGAAGAGAACAATTAATATCCTCTGTGAAGTTGAGTAAGAGCCACAAAACTCATCTGTATCCTAACAGGATTTTCCTTTGTAAAGGAAAACATGAAATATAAATCAGCGATTGACATTTCTCCTTGGGGAATAAAGAAGAAAGAATGACATATGACAGATGGCAGAAAAGTGACAGTACACTTTGCAGAGATGCTCAAATCATTTGTTGACAAGGAGAGTCTAAACGCTTGAACAAAATGAGATATTTCTGCTCATGCATTTAGTCAGCTAGTGCTTAACTGGTTCTGTGATGAAGGCAGAAAAATGCTATTTAAAGTTTATGAAGATCTGAAAAAAATAGCTCCTGGATGATGATTTTTTTTAAAGTCCAAGTTGTGAAAAAATGATAATGCATTGGCATAACATTTTCTCCAGGATAAGACTTGAAAGCCAGCACAGGAAATAGGTTAAATAAACATAAAGTTACTGTCATAAGAAATTATAGGTTTGCATTTTCCCTAAAGATTTTTTATTTTTAAGCAGGCAGTAGAAACTTTTTAAAGCCTGACTTAAAAAACACCATGTATTTATATATGGGGGGGGTGTGTGTGTATATTTCTGTATATAAATATAAACCCCATATATATTTGTTTATATTTAAATGTGTATTTTTTATTTTCACTCACTGAGAGGGACACTAGCGCCTGAGCAATGAGGAATAGTGAGAGGAAACTTCAAAAGGTACCAAGTGGGATAGGGGACAGATGAAGTGCAACCAAGCTTCAAAGTCCACTCCACCTCTTCTACAGAGGTTCCTCAGGAGTCCAAGAAGACAATACGACTCCAGCATTTGTTTGTGCGAATCAGCTTTGCAGATACTTGCAAAGCCCAATCTGACAGGAACAGGTTTGGAGCATCCCAGACAGGTTTCCTGTTAGAAGAGAAGTCAATGACAAGAGTTCTTCAAGAGCTGTGTGAAATCTGTTTCTTGTACACTAGATGAATTATTCCTATTTAGTGCTGGTTACACATTCCTATGACAGCCATGGTAAAGCTGAGCTCACCAGTACCAAGAGAACATCTGATGTCCAGAAACTGTCTTAGGAGTTAACAAATATGCTCAGGTAATTAATTACAAGTGATGGTTTGTAACAGTTTGAGACACCACCAGTCAAGTGAAACCCGACAAATAGCTACGTGTGCCTCCAGCCCATGGTGAAATATGTTATCCCACCTACCTAGCTTGTCTGTGGACTCAGAACACGCATCTGGTCAGATAAGACAACTTCTCAGTTTAATCCAGTGCCACCATTTGCAGCCATCTTATGGATGAACGACATATCTTAGGGTTGAGTCCTCTGCTGCACACAACAGTTTGCTCCAAGGACTGCTCAAAGTAGCAAGCCAGCCCTCTTCCACAGCCTTTGCAGGCACCGACCTGCTATGACCATGTGTAAGAGCACCATCTGGTGACTCTTCCCACAACAAGAGCATTTCTCTTCTTGCAATGTGTAGAAATGGAGCCTCCAGAACCAAATGCTGCTTGCAGTTTTGCACCGTCCATCTAGCCAGGCAGGAACAGGGGATTCCATGACCAATTCCTCCTGGTGCGGCTGAGAGCAGCGCCTGCTTCTCTCCGTTTTAAAAAGTGGAAAGTCCTGTATGTGTAAAACTAACCAAACCACCGATACTACCTGCCTCAAGTTGTATCAAAAGAGTCTTATCACATCCACCACCCCACTTAGGTTCATCTCCTAGCTGCCTTGTCTTTTCCACAGCCATTAGCATCCAGGACAAAGTTCCCTCGCTTTAATTGTGCCGGCAATAGATGCTCCTTGCTCCATAAAGTCTAGCTCTTTTTTTTTTTTTCCCCTTTCTCCTTTCAGGAGTTTGTTGCATTATTTACCGGATGCCGTTGGGAACACTGGGGTTTGTCTTTTCCCCTCTGCTCCATTCTCCAGGAGGTTGAAGATGCATTTTACATATTTTGCCTGTTCTGAAAATATGGGCTTTTTTGGTTCTACCCATAAAGACCCTTGCAGGCTCCATTACTGCATGAAAAGAAAAATGAAGCAATTTGGTTTTGAGCAGGACTCTGGGGTATTTTTCTGTGCCTGTTCAGGAGCTTTGACCCCTACCAGCTCTGCATGAGCAGGGCTATAAGCAGATGGTTTCAGCAGAGCTGATCTTGCCTTAGGGTAGGTGAACGGACTAAGCAATCTTCCAAGGTCTGGAAGTTCGTGTCTTCCTCTCTGTTCCAGGGATACAGCCCACACAGCAGGCACTTCCCAGGGGTTTTCTTTCAAATGTAGACAACATAAGCCCCCTCCTCCCTGAGCATCTTCCCACCCAACCACTCAGACTGCCTTCACAACCTCCTCTCCCCAGCAGGGAGGCTCTTCCAACCCTTTCAACCACCTTACATCCTGTTGGATACAAGGCGGCAACATTTCAGCCTGATCACAGGGAAAAGGGCTTCTAACAAAACCTGTCAGCTATGGAGAATAACCCCTGCTATCATCCCTAGCCTTTCCCTATGGTGAATACACATCATTGCACACTAACCGGACCTCAGAGATAAAAAACAGGCTTAAGACTCAACAAGAAAGCATAAACCTTTGCTAGCAAATCATGGCATCGTGGTGCAGCAATTGCTTACACCCCGTGACAACAAAGTCAGCTACGAGCCACTGCTCCAAGTGAAACCTTTGCCCCAAAACCGTGCAGACAAAAAGGCGGCAAAGTCAGGATAAAAGCTCAGGAATTCTTGACTTCTGGCTGTATTCAGACACACTTCGGAAAGCAACCCCGTGTAACACATATTTTGGGGGAATGAATCATAAGAAAGACAAGGAAAAAATTACCTATGCTGTGTTATGCTAATGTTTCTGTTCTTCCCAGAAGCCTGGGGTGCTCTGATCGCTTTAAGGGGACTTCATTTCTTGAAAATTGTTAAATCTGACTAAGATCTGTCAGGGTTACTTTTTTGGCACTGGAAGCCCATTTTACCCACCCAGCTTATTTGGTATGGGTGCAAAATAGAGGTAAACTCATTGCTTTGTTCTTTTCTTCCCTAACAGAAGTCTCAACAATTTATTTAGATAAAGTTGGATGAGGTAACCCACACCAGCCCTCACTTAGGAAAGGTTATTGAACGAACTGATAGAAGTATAAGGTGTCATTCATCAGCCTCACGCTTGCTATGAGACATTAGGTTTTATTTTTGCGGAGTCTTGGCTTTAACTCATGCTTCCATTATCTGTTTGCTGTGATTTAGCAAGGAAAAAACTTCAAAGCCCAGCCCTAATATTCAAGAGGACTTAGGCAGCAATAGCTAAAACTAGGTCCTAAAACAAGCTAACCACACTTGTGGCTAATCTCCTTTGACATCCCAGCACAAACAGTATTTGCAAAACATCTTACAGTTTAACCCACGGTTTGTCAGAGCCCAGGCCTTAAATTTCAATCAGTTACCAGCAATAGATTAGGGCTGGCTTTGATGGATTGGTTCATCTGTTCCACAAGCTCAGCACTAAAAACAGCAGGTGATGGATGGAAACTGGTTCATCTGCTCCCTTCCTCGTGAAATTTAAAAGCGCAAGTGACCAAGAACAGACTCCAAAAAGAACATTTTTCAGCTTTCAACAGAGGTCATCTGCTCTCTCCACATAGAAGAGAAAAATCTTTTATCGATATACTTTTAAATATGAGGTGCTGTGAGCTAGAAATACTCAGGACAGGGACGGTGGGATGTGCACGTGGAGACCAGGAACAGGTTGGTTCTCGCTGGACAGCTGTACGATCAATCGACTTTTGCAGCATGATGCAAATTTCAAATCTAACACTTAAACAAATAATAATGACAAGAATTAGCAGAAATACTTGACAGCCACTGTCTGAATAAACCCCTATCCACACTTAGTCTGGAGTGGATTTAAAGTCTTGAGAAATGTGGGACCTTCTTCACAAGAGGATCATCTCTGCGCACGATCTGCTGCAGAGCAGAGTTTGAGGTTAATGCTCCACCCCTTTACAGAGGAAACAGGAGACTGGAAAGTCTTTAGCAAGAAGGAATTCATTGAATCTATGCAAACTGTGAGGTCTGTCTTAACAGGGTTAACAAAGCTTTGTGTGCTTATAGAGATGTGCATGGAGAGAATGAGTTTTTTAGGGTTATTAACCCTAATACCTGGTTGGTTGGGATTATCATTCAGCAGGAAACTGTGATTTCTGTACCTTGTGAATATTTGTTCGGAAATCCTGGAGCATTTCAGAGAGAGGACCACACTCAGATTTGAGCTGCTTATTCAGGCTGAGCCAAAGAGGATTCCTAATTCTTCCCCTGTTGTGTCCCAGTTAAGTGGTGCGCGGGCTCAGTCTTTGGCAGAGGAATTGCTGAGGCCGGAGGGTCAGCGCAGCAGGGAGATAACCTTGCCCTGCAGGAACGGGCTGTTTTACACAGTTCATCAGCCACTCCCTCACATGCAACAACAAGACAGCAATGAGTTGCTTCCACCCTTTCCTCTCCTTTAAATTCCGGCATTTTAATTCCAGGGACTGCCTCACTTCTAACCTCATAAAAGAGGTTTCAGCTCAGGCTGTGAGATGAAGCATCTTCCCAGAAAGTATTGGGATCAATCATGCCAGGAAGGTACCATATATCCTTTAAATTGACAGTTAGCCTGGAGCACCCACCACTTACTGTCCACATGACAATGCTGTTAGCTGAAATCTTTCGGGATGACTCTCAATACGAAGGCACGGCTTTCTAGGTAAGTCTGGACAGGTCTTCTCATGTGTGTGTTTGACAGGACGCTTGAAATTTAACTGGCATTTTGGTTCCCTTGCTGAAAGCCTTTTGCACATACACAGTACATTGATCTGATTACACCCAATTACAGACACAGGGAAGTCAGAAATAGCTATGCTGAGATCCTGAGGGTGCTCCTCCAGCCCTGCCCTAGGAGCTGCCAGGGCATTGCAGTCGGGTTTTACTATCGCTCCGTTCAGCAATGCTGAGCACAGGGCACAAAAGAAGAGCAGAGACAGACAAATTGCAGTAACACATAGCCTACAAGCTAGATGACAGCTTTGCCTACAGCAGGGAGATGTTTCCCAGCACCCGTACGGTTTCAGAGAGCATCCATGAAGTATCCAGGCTGCTAATTCCTCAGTGGCAGAGGTAAGAAAGAAACAAACCCATGACTTTGTTCTTTTTGTTAATCAGGAAGAAAAATTGCAATTGAAGTGTTGTTCACTCACCAAGTAGGAAGAGCCAGGAAAACAACAGCTACCTCTCCAGGAGCCCGTGAACTTCTGCATAGTGCAAAAGGGCAGAGCCATGCTGGGCACTGAGCCCCTGCAGGAAGGTGCCTAGTGAGCATGTGCTATGTAAACCAGGTAACTGTGCAAGGGAATGGTTGCTGCTAGGGAAAAGCTGCCTTTACAAGCAAGGGTAAATGCTGGCTGAAAACTCAAACATCTTCCCTTGGCATAGATTCGTTTTCTTTTACTCAATATATTAGGAGTCAAGCAGAAGATCAAGCTGAGCATCCTATTAGACCTAGCTCTATTCTCTTTCTCTTAACTTTTCAGTTAAGGAAAGAAAAAAAGAGAAAGGATAAGAGTGGAGAATGGGAATTTCATGGGGAACAGCAGCTTTGAGGGCATGAAGTGAAGACAGGAAAAAGCTGAAAAGATGAAGTCTAACACTGTGGATCTTCTTTGGGGATCGAGTGCTCCCTCAGCAAGTTTGCAGATGACACCAAGCTGGGTGGGAGTGTTGATCTGCTGGAGGGTGGGAAGGCTCTGCAGAGGGATCTGGACAGGCTGGATCGATGGGCTGAGGCCAATTGTATGAGGTTCAACAAGGCCAAGTGCCGGGTCCTGGACTTGGGTCACAACAACCCCATGCAATGCTACAGGCTTGGGGATGAGTGGCTGGAAAGTTGTGGCAGAAAAGGACCTGGGGGTGTTGGTCGACATCCGGCTGAATACGAGCCGGCAGTGTGCCCACGTGGCCAAGAAGGCCAACAGCATCCTGGCCTGTATCAGAAATGGTGTGGCCAGCAGGAGTGGGGAAGGGATCGTGCCCCTGTACTCGGCGATGGTGAGGCCGCAGAGAAGGACATTGAGGTGCTGTGCGTGTCCAGAGAAGGGCGACAGAGCTGGTGAGGGGTCTGGAGCACAAGTCTGATGGGGAGCGGCTGAGGGAGCTGGGGGTGTTCAGTCTGGAGAAGAGGAGGCTGAGGGGAGACCTCATCGCTCTCTACGACTGCCTGAAAGGGGGTTGTGGTGAGGTGGGTGTTGGTCTCTTCTCCCAAGTGACAAGTGATAGGACAAGAGGAAATGGCCTCAAGTTGCACCAGGGCAGGTTTAGGCTGGGTATTAGGAAAAACTTCTTTATGGAGAGAGTGGTGAAGCATTGGAAGAGGCTGCCCAGGGAGGTGGTGGAGTCACCGTCACTGGAGGTGTTCAAGGGACGTGTGGACGTGGCACTGTGGGACATGGTTTAGTGGGCATGGTGGGGTTGGGTTGGTGGTTGGACTTGATGACCTTACAGGTCTCTTCCAACCTTAGTGATTCTGTGATTCTGTGATTCTGTTTTGTAAGTCCCTAGTCGATAGTACCTAGTTGGAGGATTCTGCCTTTTCTTTTCTGCAAGCTTTTCTTCCTAAAATCTGTCTTCCCAAATATTTTCTGTTTGTTATGAATGAAACAAGGAGGAAGCTGATTCACAGAGCTGCAGGTGCCTCTACTCTGGTGGGGTTAGTACAACCCGAAGCTGCGGAGGAGGGACAGGCACCAAGGAGAAAGCACTTAAGTTTCTAGGGATGGGCTGCACAAAAGAAAACAGGTCATACTTCAAAGAAATGGGTGAATTTGTGGCAGAAAAGAACAGGCTCTGAACCCCTGTGCTTGTGGCTCAGCGTGAAGTTACAATTGGGGGGTTGCTAACACAAATGGAAAATTACCATCACTTTCACTGCATCTCATCAAGGTGACAAGCATCAGCCTGCTTTTCAGCAGCACCATCAAAGGAATAAAGTTGGGAGCATCCCTCGGCCCCGACAGCCTGCTGCACACTCTGCGTGTGTTTACTGCAGGGATAATGACTCCTTGTCAGGGCTAATTCTGTAACAGGAGTGACAACCATTTAGGGGCTGAGTGGTGTCATTAGATGTGGCTTGCACACTCTCCAAGCTACTTTTGCTTGCAATTTGTACCATGTTGTCTTTCTAGATGTGCGGGAGTGGATGAGGGGAGGAGGGAGTGTGGTGGGTTATCTATTTCCAAACCTTTCTAACAGTGTTTGTGCAGTGGCAAGTTACTGCTGGCTTAAGGATTCACTTGGGAAGGCATGGAGAAGAGAAGCATGTGCATGAGGAGTGAGGAAGCAACCCCAAATCTGCTTTTCATTACAATGTGCAGGTCCCTGATTCCCCCTATGTTCCTCTGAGCATCTGCACATGTGAACGAACAGGCAACTGCTCTCGGTGGGAAATGAGCTCTTTTTCTGCACAGCAACACTTACGGTTTCTCGCACACCCAGAGGACTGCTGGATCCCTATTTTCATATCACTCTTGTGTTACTTTTTTAGACCTAACGGTACAAATTTATACAGGGTTTCCCTCCTGGAATTGCAGAGGAGGGCACTGTTAAGCCCATTGCAAATATACTTTTTTGACTGATAGCTTAAAAAAATTGATATTCTGAAGTAAGTTGTTCCCTGGTCAAATATTCATCACTTACCGTTATTCACCTTGGAAAATAAAGACTGTGGTAGCTCACAGATACTCACATCTTAGTGGTTGGCAAGGTTTTTTCTTAACAAGAGTGTGACTTTGATCAAGGGCAAACAAAATAGGGAAGCAGAGCAAGCTGCTGTTCTAGCTGGAAATGCAGTTACAGTTTTCATTTTTTTGGGTCCAATCTCTGGCTCTCACCCTGAAGCAGCAAACCAGCATGGGGTTTGCTGGAACAACAGTCTTTCCATGTCACCTGGACTGGCACAAGCTTTGCACTTGTCATCTTTTCAGTGGGATAACAAGATTTGCTCTTCCTTTGGACAGAAAGGAACCAATATGATAGGAGAAGTGGAGAGGGTAAAACCCAACCAAACCCTGAAGCAGCCTGAGCAGAACCCCCTTGGCTTTGTCTCAAGCAACATTCACCGCCGGTCGGCATTGTCTTCTCTAACGCTGCCGCATGACCAGCAAAAATCCACTTGGTCACAGCAGTCGGGGAGTTGGCTGTGTCCTGGCCGCAGGTGTCAGACGGCATCAATGCCCAGCTGAGTCTTTGCCATCTATTGGGCAGCTAATTTGTTCTGGCAACAAATGAAGATGTTTCCTCCTCTTCCCCATGGTTAGCCGTTCCTTGGAATCTTTTTTTTTTTCAACAGTCGTGCTGAAAAATGGCTAAAATGAGTTGAAATGACTGAACTGATTTGGGGAAGATGGTTAATCACATTTAATTGTATGACACATTTGAGCCTTGGTGCAGTGATATGGTCTTATGAATCATGTTCCCACGGGATATGAAGGAGTTGCACCGGTTTTATATAACAACATGCATTTGGACAATAAATCCCCCATGTAATTTACCTGGCTGGCTCTACAGATTCCTGCAAACACTGTACCTGCTGATTTTTGTACATTTTTGGGGGATATTTGGATTCATTTGCACATACAATTAGTGTGGCTGATGTCAACGGGAGCTATTCTTAGCAGAGGGCAGGCAGGCTGGGATTTTAAATAAATATACATATGGTAGACAGAATTAATGTCAGTCAAATATTTCAACTCTAGTCTTGGCAAAAAACAAAAGGCAGCAGCGGATTATTATTTTTTTTAGTTGTCAGATGAAAGTTAGAGTTGTACAGTGCTGAAGGTAAAGGGTGGAAAAGAGAGCTGCTGGGCTATCTCAGCAGACCCAAGTTTTCATTCGGCAAAAATAATTTATGGTGCTGACATGCCGTGGACATAAACCTGAGGGCAAGTAAGCCCTGTGAGGGGAAGGACGCATCTGAGGGATGTGAAGTGTGAGGTCCACGTTACTGTGAGTGCTGACATGTGTGATGGATGGGCAAGAAGTTCAAGTAAGTGTAATGATGGATTATGAAAGCTGTCTCGACTGTGGGAAGAAGAATTGCCCAGGTGCTGAAAGGAGAAACATCCCGGGTGCTGCAGGGAATGAAACCCTTTATTTGTGTCGCTGGAACCATGCCAAAGGACTGGATCTGCATGTCAGAGAGACTCCGCATTGTCCAATTTCTTTTCTGTCTCCTGGATGGTGATTGATTTACTGACCTTGAGTCTCACACCTCGCCTTGGGAGCGACGCACAGCCTTCCCTGTTCCCCCACTCTTCACCCAGGCTCTTACTTTTAAGATATCTTTTAATACATAATCCAGGAATCTCATTTTTATTCAGTACAAAATAACAAGTTTATGCTACTGCATAATGTAAGCAGGGCTGAGGCGGGTGGTAAGTCTACTGCAGGGTACTGGGGAACATGCAGGTGAGGGAGAAACACCTCTGTTCATTTATTTATGTCTCAAGAGCTGAAAGACAGGGCTTTGCTCTCCTAGGCAATGTGAAAACATGTAGGGAGAAAGTCTCCTGTGTAAAATAAACCTCCTGTCACTTCTGAGGGCAGAGGGGGCTCAGCCGCCCCAAAGGGTTTGCTTCCAGCCCTGCTGTGAGCCCTGGGGAGGGAGGGCATCTTGCTGTACCCCTGCTTTGGGCAGAGATGGTGTTTTGGAAGGTGAAAGGGCTGTGGATTTCCCTAGGGAAAAGGGAAGAAGGTGGGAATTAAACTCTGGCCTCTGCATCCCAATGCAGAGCCCTGAAACAGCAGGTCATAAAAAATAGCTGTTACCCTGGCTCTACCTAGGGACCAGGCTGGGCTGAGCATCCAAGGGAGGAGGGCCCCATCCAGATGTACTTGCTGGGCTCTCTCTGCTGAAACGCTGGGTCGTCTCACCCCCCACAACACAGCCTTTTGCCTGTTGGGTCTTAATCACCTTGCAATCTGATTTTCTCTCGCCTGGCTGCCCTCCCCCGTCTTCTCTTCCCTTTATTTCCATCTTTCCCGACATTTGCCCCCCTCTCTCATCTCCCCTTCCCTCTCCCCATCTCAAATTGTCCTGCCTTTCATTTCCCGGTCACTCTAAATCCTTTCTGAAGCCTGAGCTTTTGTTCTCCTCTCTCCTCACCCCTGCTGGGACCTACGCTGCCTTTTCTGTTTACGTGCACGCCTCTACAAATTCTGTGTCTGACAAAGCGTAGAAAAATGCTCCTCTGAGACCCGTTTTCCTTTTGCAGAACAGACTGTCCTTTATGGCAAAATAATGACTCAGCACTGCCGGGGGAGAAGGGCCGTATTTACTCCTCAAGTGAAAGAGGGATGTAGATGAGCCGCCCAGGCTTTGGACTGAGTCCGTGCCTAGAAGATGATCTGATGCTAGCAAATGAAAACAGCAGCGAGGCAGGGAGATAAGAAGGAGGAGAAATGATGCAACAAGATAAAATGAACTTTTAGCTTTGTTTCCGTCTGCGTGGATGGACCAGAGGCCAGATGACAAACCGCCCCTCTATTGCTCTTGCCTACAACATGCACACAAAGAAGATCCTAAGGGTTGGCCCATTCCCTTTGTGTAATTTGAAGCATAATCCCGTTATAAAGAGAAATTGGGGCATTTTGAGCTTTCAGTCAAGTGGTCTGGAATGGTCACTTGCCCCCTTGACTCCAGCATCCTTTATCAGTCACTTTATGCCATGGCATTTTACCTTGAAGACAACCAGCTACATCTTTCAGCATTGCCCACTTGAACTGGCTGCCAGTTTCTCTCTGACTCACAGCATTTTATTTTCAGCAAAGAGAGTCATGAAATATTTATCCTTTTTGGGGGAAACAAGAAACTGAAAGCAAAACGTAACATTTTTGTGTTTCTCTTCCACCCCCAAGTCTCTGAACTGCCCCCTTCTCTCTCTTTGGGATGAGAGAGCTGCTCAGGAGTGACCAGCAGTGGTAGGTGCAGCCTCACTTTACAGATATTGGGATATCTTTGTGGGACAAGGGCATGGGAGTCTCCCCTGATGATGTTCCTGGTGACACAAAAGCCCTCTCACCTTCTGCCTGTCCCCACGAACTCACCCTGCCCATCTCCGTGTCCCCACGTGCCTTGCTGGCTCTGCTGGGGTTCCCCAGCATCGGTTCTGGAGACAGAAATGTGCTGGTAATTGCACATTTTCTCCATGGATTTCTCCTCTTATGCTAAAAGAAGTAGCAGAACCCCCTGTTGTCATGAATTTGAAAATCACAAAACCATCTACTCACTATCTTTTGTGCAACTTCTGTGCTCTTGGCATCCTTTAAAGACAGATTGCCCTAATCTGTCACCAGTGGGAAAAGGGGAAAAGCCCTACCAGAGTTTCTTGGTAGTCCTGTATGGGGATATACTGGGAACAAGCTGATTTTACCCACACAAGATAATAATAAGCCTGTGGGAGGAGGCGATTAGTGGAACAGATTCAAAAGGCGCCCTGCTGAGTCTAATCTGTCTGTTGTCATTCTGCTGCTGCTGTTAGGTCTAAACAGCCAGGGAGTGAGCTAGCCACGAATTTCCGTGGGCTTTATGTCAATCTTCTGACTTTTCACTTTAATAGCGGTGTTTTTTTCATTTATTTAATGTATAGCGTTGGGCCTGGCTTGGGTTGTGGATAATCTCTGCTTAGAGCTTTTTGATCCATTTTCCAAAAAGATTATTTTAATCTCTTCCTCCCTTCCCCTAGCCCGTCTCACCACACCAAAGGATAATTATTTATCCTCTTGGCTCACCTCGCTTCCGCAAGGCCACCGTTTAATACTGGCCAGATGCTATGAGCAGAGGAGTCGGGGTCAGGTTTTGTGCAAGGGATGCAATATGGCACAGCAGCAATGACTTGAGGCAGCAGGACAAAAGAACTAAATACCTGTTTAAGTAAACTATTGCGAAACACAGTTTTCTTGTTTGTCCGTACCCTGGGCCAGGCAGAGGCCAGGCTGACCCTGGCACGGTTTTGAGCAGTCCCTGGGGTGCTCTGGTTTGCTGTGACAAGTTGTTCTGCCAAGCAAGCAGAGAGCAAGCAAACAGGCAAACCCTTCCGGCAGAGCCAGGCAGGTCCTCAGCACCCAACGTCGCCTCCACTCCCTGAATTCTGCCTGCAAAAAAAGGCAGCAGCAAAGACCTTCTGCCTCTTCGGCTGCTCGATTTTAACAGCACTGAGTTTGTTCTGGAAGAAATGATCATATTGATATGCAAAACCCCTAAACTGTCCCAAAATGACAGTCAGTGTAATTTCCTTCAAAGGCTGCTCTAAAGCCACGCACTGGAAATGGCTGGGTTTGGTGGCCAAGCTGATGATTAGGGTGAATGTCACCAATCTGACACACAGAGCCAGAAAGTGTGTACAGGCTGATAAAGGGAATTGGAAATCCCATCAAAAATATGATTCAGAATATTTTCTTTTCCCTTTCTCCTCCTCCTGCTTTTGTCTTTAGCAATCCTCCTCTTCCTACTCACGCGGTCCCGGAGGGTAATTTGTCTCTTCATGGCTTGTGGAGGCTACTTGAAAAGCTTCAATTAGTGAAGAAAGGTTCTGGCCCTGTATTTGCAGCACTTCCATTTCTTGGTTTTGCTGAACCTCTGTCTTCATGGAGATTACACACTAATCTTAATTAGGAAGTGGAAGAGGAAAAGAGGGGCTTTTTAGCCTGCATTATTCAACTTTGATCTGACTCATTCCCTTTCATTCTGGAAGAAAAACATTTGAAAGACTTCCAGGAGCCTTAGTCTAATGGCATTGACCAGAGGCACTGTCAGTCTTGCTGGAGAAGAGAGAAATGCACTGATATTGGCAGTTTCTCATAGAATGTAATAATGCCCTTCTTAGCAGCTAGCTCTGATTAGACATATTTTTCAATTTAAGGTCATATGCTTTTCCTTGGGTGGTTCTCATTTAACATTCCATAATGCATCCCATCTTATATTTTGGTCAGCTTTTTAGCCAGTGAAAGAGAAAGATTCATGGTCTCTTACTTTAGGTTTCACAGGTAGTTATTAAACGCACTTAAATACGCTAGATATTTTTAAGAAACCTCAGGCAGTTTACCCTCAGAAAGGAGCAGGGACTCTACATCCAACCTTCCTCCTTCCTGGCGTAGCATTGACATGTTGAGTGGATTTATTTACAAGGTGGACTGAGCTAGATGATCCCATCCTGCTCATTAATATTCACTTAACAAGTATCACAAACACAAACAGTTTAATAGGAGAGGGGGTTTTTTGCCACCTTTTCTGGAAGGTGATGTTTGCATTAGACACATAAATGTAGTCATGAGGGATAGCAGTGCATTGCTTGGTACCCCTGGAGATGTCACCTTCTGTAAAGGAAATGCACATAATAGAACAGGTCATGACATTTGCATCAGGTTAAGTTGTACTAGATATCTTCACAGCCTCTGTCATTATTTTGGTTTTGAGAGTAAATGGTACGATGGGAATGTACTGGCGGATGTCTCTGGTTTTGGTGCTCACAGTCGTGCCTCTCTGCTTTAGCTGTCATACCCACGTCCTCCTCTCCAGGCTGCGTAGAGCTTTCAGCAATAGTACATCATTATTATCGTCCTCTTTCTCATCAACATTAATAGACTCACACAAAGTCTTCCAGTTCAGATTACTCCTTTCTTCCTCGTTTTTTGCTAACGGGAGTTGTCAATATGAAGTGTGAGCTAAGCTGGGAATTGGGCTCAGCGTGGAATTTCACCATGAAGTTACTGTCAGAGAAGGGGGAGGTTTGGTGAAGTTTCAGTTCACTTAGTCAAAATTAAATACTTGTTTACTGTAAGATGGAAAATCCAGGCTTTGCTAATATGAGAAACATGGACCTTCGTCTGAGGTTTAATAATTAAAACAAACAACCACACCCCACACAGAATATGCTGTCCTTTGTCATGCTCTTCTTGTTGAGCAGCCCAATTAGTTTCTCACTGGGATCTCCCACTACCTTTATTTAAAATAGTAATAAATTTTTTAAAAGTGTATGGGATTTTCAAAAGCAGGCAATCCTCCCCAGCAAAAGCTCCCGTTCAGTGCTAACAGTTCCTCTTGATGTCAATAGAGGAAGACTTAAGGCGACTCTAAGCATGTTTGAAAGTCTTCACCCTCTCCCTAGGAAAGAAAAAAGTTTTACAGTTGGCTAAACTTCCTCAGTGCCTCAGTTGTCTTCCTCCTTTCACAGATTCACAAGCGTCTCCTCCCTTCAAAATGCCAAAGAGATGGGGTTTGGTAAACAACCCAAGCCATAGCGGCAATGATCTCTGTCTGCAGACTTGCCAGATCGTCCTTGGAAAGGACCATGGGAAATGGGGCAGGGGAAGGGCAGTCACTTTGCCTCCTCACTGCCCTTCTTAATTACCAGTAATTCAGCATTATAAAAATAACCACATGTAATAAGCAGATTAGAGCGAGGAAACCAGCTTCCCAGGCTGTCCAAAATGCAGAAGGTCTCATAGCTCCAACCCTAAACTTTCTGCCCTGGCAAAAACAGCCCAACAACATCCTTCAGGGACAGGCTAGTACCAGTTTCTGATCTAGGGATGCTCAGGCAGTTACAGAGGCTGGGAAAGAGGCCAGGATCAGCCATCTGAAGGGTTAGCCAAGGATCCTATTTATAGGACTGTTCTGGTAGCAAATGAAAGGTGAACCCTGCCTGGTTGGGGCTGAGGGCAGAGCCTGCCCAGAAGGGACTGTGCAAAAGTCTGACCCCCCAGGACGTTGTCAGCGAGACCTAAGGTGAGCGGTGTCATCTCCCACGCCTTCAGCGCCTGCTGAGCGATGCCGTGTTATCAGTGCTGCATTCATGCAGCCATGTATGAATAAAATATCACATGAATACATGCATTCTACCTGTAGAGCTTGATCTGATTTGTCTGACACACTGACAAAGCAGTCAGATATGTATAATAAAGAGCTTCTATTGGTGCTTCAAAGGACCTGGGTTACATGAATCCATTATCTCTTTCAAAAGTAGTCTGAGATTTGACTTACTTTCTTTTTTTATTATAACAAGACCCAACAAGAGGAGCGATATGGAGAGTCCTCAGATTGTGCCGAATTTTAGATTAGTTCCTGTAATACAGGAAAATTAAATACATTTCTAACTATAGCTGGAGTGATTTTATATTTAGGAAAGGGCAGCAGGGAGTGATTCTAAATGTAGCCCGGCTGAAGATGGACAATTTGGCAAAAAATAGATTTCCAAGCTGTAATGAGGAGGAAATAATTGGTAAGGGGAAGTGTTTATCCTTGCAGAGTTGCCTCCAGAAAGGAAAACCTGTGTGTTGGCACACACAGTGCTGTCACACTGGAGCGCAACGACGGAGCAGCAGTGCCTGGGAAAAGTCCACAGCACATTCAGGAACACAAACTGCCCCAAATTTGTGGTGGGTTGGAGGAGAAGAGATAAAACCCATGATGAAAAAAAAGGAATATTTCCTCCATTTCACTTCCCAGCCTAAATATAGCTCAAGGCAGATTGGTGCCACTTCTGGAAGGACTCTAGAGCGCATTCCTGAACTTAATTTCAATGCAACGTTTGGGGGAAGGAGCCGTAACGGCGACAGATACCGTGCACTCAGTGTTGCTCCTTGTTCCAAGCATTGAGCAAGTGTCTATGTTTTGTTTTAATGGGATGGTTTTTTCCCTTACTGAATGAGGCACACCCAAACCAGGTTTATATCTGTATTTCAGCTCTGTAATTCAGCTCCTTCTTTTGCATCCCTTCAGGATAGGATGCTCTCCCTCTCCTCTACCTTCCTAAATGCCTCATTAGCTTCTCATTGTATTTTGCTGTCTTAGCTGGCTTCCAGAGTTCCTGAAATATCGTTTTGATCACCCCAACTGCTCGAACCCCTCTCTGTGTCACACCTGGCATAGGTAGGGCCAGATCATCAAAAGAATAAAATCAGCATCATTCCAGCGAAAACGATGACATTCAGCTGCTTTTTGACAACCTGTGGATGTGACTGAAAGATCTTGCCAGAGCCAAATGAGGTTTTGATACACCTTAGATTGTGCATGCTAGAGTGACTCAGAACCTGTGGAGGTGGGAATAGCAGTCGGGCGCAAACAAAAATTTATTTTTTCTTTGTTTTCTTTGCTTAAGATGAAAGAACGAACCCAAATCCTTTTCAGTGTTTTTCCCCTCACATTATAACTCCCTTTCCCATAATGATTCTTCCTCCAAGGTGTCAATAGGGGCATCCTTCACTACAAAATGTCAACCAAGAGGATTCCAGTTAATTGTTTAATGCAAACCCTTATAAGCTAAATGAGCCAATCCACAGAATGGCTTTTTCCTTCCCTTTTGCTTTTTCTTATTATGGGTTGGTCAGTACTTAGGGATGGTGTTGATAAGCTAATAGCCTATTAGGACTCTAATCATGTGCCATCTGGAAGGAAAAGAAAATGCCAGGGAGAAGTGAAATGCAGATTTAATATTTCTGAAGGAGAAAGCTGCTGCTGTGCTTGTGGTGTGCCTCGTGGAGGTGGCTGAGCGGGCGATGGCAGGGACTGCCAGGCGGGGCTGTCCGGGGGACAGGGATGGGGACAAAGACAGGGACAGTCCCTTTGATGCTCTCTGTCGAGGCAGATCTCACTTCCCCTCCCGACGGGCTCCAGCTGCACGCGCAGGGAAGGCAGAGCTGATTTTGCTGCATGAAACTGTTGCCACTTCTCTTTGAAGTGTTCAGTGAATATAATCTTGTTTTTCCAGGCTCTTATCTACCTCTTATAAACTAAGGCTTGGCAAACATTTCAACCCTGCTTGGGAAGGTGTGAGAAGAAGATTAATAAATCTGTCTTTCAGCACTAAGATGGCTTCTGCCTCACTTGTCCAAGCCAGGGTTTGGGTCTTTGTGCTACAAAACACTTCCCAACTCAGTGAGCGACTGTAACCCACGAGCATCTGAAAGTCTGACCTCCACCAGCTTATCACAGGCTTCCTTTGGGCCCACTGGAATGGTCAAGGTCCAAGTGCCATGCCTTGAATGCAACAAGCACACCCCATCCTCTTTCCTGTTGCTTGTGGTGACTGCGGTGGAAGCCGGCGTCTCAGATGCACAGCCCAAATCCGCAAAGTAACTTCTCCCCAGCAAGGCTCTGCTGCCTATGACCCAGGGTTCAACAGAAAAACTCTACTGTTAGAGTGTGTAACCCCAGCTTAGAAAGACAGCATGCCAAAAAAAAAGGACATTGTCTGGACAAAGTCCTGTGAGCTTCTTTCCCAGAGCGCAAAGCAAACCCCAGCTCAGCAATTTGGCCCCCTTGGGCGAAAAGCTGCAGCCTCCGCCTCTCCCAGAGGGATGTGCCCAGCAAGAACAGTGGGACCAGGTGGTCCCTACCTCTAAAAGAGAAAGCTGCTCTGGGGTCAGGACAGAGTGCTACAAGGCAGGTACTTTGCCCTTGGACCTGTTTACAAGGTGGAGATGATCTTTACTTTTTCATGGTCTATGACACTGTAAAAATGGCTGTGAATTCAAAAAATCTGCCTTTTTGTTTTTTCAGTATGTGTTTAAGGAAAGATCTACAAGGTGGTGGCAGCAGCCAGGTGTCTGAGGTGGGCCACTGTAGGTGGGAGGGATGGAGAGGCACCAACTGCAGCTGGAGCCCCATTTGGGGAGCTGCTGTTGATGGGAGTCATCAGCGACCAGAGGCTTGATCAGGGAGATCAGCATCGTTCCTCCAAATAGAGGGAGGAACAGGCACAAAGACCCGGGAGCCGTCGTGAGCTGCCTGCCTGCAACAGATAACTGCTCTGCTAGATTGCTCTGCGTGACCAGACAAGGCTTAAAGGATAAGCAGAGAGGCATTGTATTCAGGTAACTTAATGCACATTTAGAAACAGGGAAAGCAGTGATCTCAGCCAGTGACTTTCTCCAAGCTCTCAATGCAGGCAGGTTTTCTCTTCCATAAACTTGTGTTTTAATGGGTGAAAGAGGAAATCTGTGCCTTTTTTTTTTTTTTTGTGGGATTTTTTCTATTTTTCACTCTAATAAGTATTTGGTATTTGGACAACTTACCCAAGCAACTCTGCTGCATGCTTCCTCTGCCCTCTCCCACCCAGAAGATCTCAGCATCTCACAGCCTGAAGGGTGGATGGAGAAAAACTGCCATTTTCATTTTACAGGCAACTGAGAGACAGAGAAGCAAAGTGATTGATCACGATTAATCTGTGGCAAAGCAGAGTCCCCAGCCCCCAATCCTACCTTGTGGGTTATTCTTGCTCTGTATGCCTTTAAAAGGAACAGATTTGGACCTAGAAATCAGGCTACATTCATGCTCAATGCAGCATGAAATCCTCCAGTCTATACTACATCTCTGGAGATTTGGGTTGCTTGTATGCAAGATCTGGCTTTCAGTTCTGGCTGCTGATTTTAATTTCCTATCATATACAGGTGCTTGGCTCGGGAGCCTGCATTGCTGCTGGTCCTGAATGCTAATTCCAACCAAGCCGTATGAAAGAGCTATTGTAAATGTGATAAGGAAGCACTGGGAGCTAGTGTCAGAGTCTCAGCTGATTGTAAACTGATACTGCTCCCTTGTTTAAGTGGAAAATTAGCTGGAAAAAACCATTAAAATATGGTAGACATTTTCTTCAGGCTTTTCTGAGGGCTGCTGTTTCTTGACACATTCAAATAAGGCCTGTATTCCCTATGCCCTTGTAATACAGAGCAACTGCCTGTCAAAAAGTGCATGACTATCTGCTATCTATTCTCTGTTCTATTGTAATTAAGGCACTAGGAATGTTTATGGGATTTGGGCCTTTGCATTTAATGAGTGTTGGACTTGTGCCTCCATTTTAATCAAGTGTGGGACTGGTTATTATTAACGTAGGACTTTGGATGCACATGCCTGCTTACAGAGTTAATGAAGATGGATTCTTTACTCAGAATAGATTGCAAGCCCAGGTCCTTCAAGCACTGATTCTGAGGTGTTCTTAGTGAGTAAATCATTGCAGAAAATCATGAACTGCTTCAGAAATCTGAAGAACAGCAAGAACTGCCCCTGCTGAGGATGCTCTTGGGGTAGGAAATGAGTAGGAGACCAGTGAGGTTTTCTTGCTTTGGATTAAAGTTGGACTGGAGTCTAGAAGACAAAAGATAGCAAGTGATGAGTCTCGGGCAGCACCAATCATTCTGAACTCTGATGAGCCAGTTTGTTCCAGGCATCAGGATACTGAGGTCTTGACACTTTGCTGTGCACAGTCCCCATCCATCACACCCACCAGCGTGTCTCTGTCTGTATCCTGAGACACAAGCTCAGTCCCTTGTTTGTCACAGTCTTGCTTCTTCTCGTGTCCCTTCTTTTCTTCATCTGCCCTAAGGCATGTAATGTATGGATCTGTACCTCCATGTGTCTCCAACTGCAAAATAAGGACAGTCCTAGTTCTTGCTTGTTTAGACAGTTTTCAGGCAAATCACGTCTATTTTGTATCTGTACATCTTTTTGCACATGCGTGATGTCAGTTAGGGGTTCTTGGCTATGGAATAATACAAATACCAACTGAGTGAGAAAAATATGGGAAAATAGGACAACAGGAAGGGCAGGGATAAAACCCATGAGGTAAGGGATTTCAGGCCATTGCTGGCCTGATCAAGTGTTGGCAATAGTCCTGCTTCAAGCTGGAGATTGGGTTAGAGAATTCCAGAAGCCCTTTCCAGCCAACACTGCTATAAATTTGTGATTACTAATAAAGTAAGCACACTCTGAATTTCACTGGTTTTAAAACAGAGCGGTTAGGTGAATAAACCTATGTCTCCTGAGATTTATGTCTGAATTGCTTTGGAAGAAATATCCTTGGTGTTTAATCTGTTATAAGGCAGCTCTGCAGTCTGACACAATGGTCTGAAAAGATGGATGGATGGATGGATGGATGGGTGGATGGATGGATGGGTGGATGGATGGATGGATGCACCAGAAAGCTCACAAGGTACAAAATCATAGATGGAGGCTAGACAGCCTCCTCTTTTAATTTGAAAATTAAAAGTATTCTGAGTTAACAGAAGGGGTTGCAACATTGCACTTTAGGCTGAGAAACCAGGATTTACGACACCTGAGACCTTTTTGGACTCTTTTGGTCAGCTGTAACGCTGTGGATGCAGTGTCAATCCCAGCAGCCAGTGTCTGCAAAGCTGAAATGTCAGTGCACTGGTGACTTTTGGACATTTTAGGGCTAGATATTATCAAGGTAATCTTTTTTGTCTGCTAAAAGTTTTTCTTTTCTACCCACAGGGAATGGATTTTGGGTTTTGACTCAGTTCCTTGGGATTCCCACTGAGGCCAGATCTGTCAGCTGTAATGCTGCAAAAGGTCTTGAACGCGATCACTCTTGGTGTGACAAAATAATGATATGCTCATTATCATAGTCTGAAATCGCACCATATTGTGGTTTTTCAGGAGAGTAAAAGTATCTCCTTCCCCTAGCTGTCTGGCTGAATTATGTCCAGATGCTATCGAACTGGATTGTATTGTGCTGTTGCAAAGAAGCACTAAATTAAACCTCCCAAACCACTGCTTACTGCCCACAGACTATCTCCTACTGCCATACTCAGTGCTTATTGCCCTGTAAAAGGGAATAGCACTGACTTTTCCCATGATCCTGACACCTGACAAAACTGCATTTGTTTTTGCATTATTTGCCTTGTCTTATGCTGTGTAGAGAGGAAAAGGGAAGGGCTAAGGAGAGAGCCCTGATTTGTTTCCATAATCCTAGCCTCCACATCAGCATGGACTGGTGCAGGGTGCCGGCTAATATGATCACGTTAGATTGACTTAATGAGAGAAGCTTAAGCAAATACATGTCACCATCTGGAGGGATAAAAGCACATATAAGGTTTTCTACTCTGCTCCTCTGGTGAGCTTAAACTTGCCATGCCGTAACTTGATTTCATTTGATTATGTGCTTGCGTCATTTGGCAGAAAAACTGAAAAGGGAGAGTATAGCACTTGCGTATGGGTCTATGCAGTTTAGAAAACTGAATGCTGTCTCTATTTTGATACACAGCCGGGTCATCAGCAGAGAGCCAACTTTGTGTCTCCCCTTCTGCTGTTCAGCTGCAGGTTTCTCCTGCAGAGCCCTCAGGCTGCCCAGGGAGGCTGTGAAGTCTCCATCCTTGGAGACATTCAAAAATTGATTGCAAAAGGGCCTGAGCAACCTGGTCTGTCTTCAAAGCCAGGTCTAACGTGGTAGTCCTCCCTGCTCGGGGAGGGGGGTTGGAGCAGGAGGCACCCAGAGGTTTCCTCCAGCTTCAGCCACTCTGCGGGGTGTCGCACGGGGGAAATGAGCTGTGTTTCTCTCGGGAAAAACACTCATTTCAGCACTTCAGTGGTTACGCAGGCAGGGCCCATATAAATTACAATGTCAGGAAGAGTTACCAAAGCATGAAATTCCTTCTTCACCCTGAGTATATTGGAATTGATTCATTTTCATCAGAAATGTGCTCACGCTTGGCACTAAACCCTTTCACTTCTCTTTCAATCCGCACTGAAAACCCACATGCAAAGTGTGGGGTTTTTACCAATGTTTTTTTTGATGTGAGTTTCTGTGGGGGTTTGTAGTAACAGAGGGACCTGGTAGCTACAATGACTTATTGCAGTAAACACCCTTACAAAAGAGAGTGGTGAAACACCCTTTAACTTTCCACCTTGCAAATCTGTCATACTGTGAGCAAATATGGTAGGCTATGTGCAATCAAATCCTTATTTTCCCTTATAAACTGAACTCTGCTTTCAAGCAAATGCAGGTGTATACAAACGTGGAGATAGGCTGTCCCTTTGAAAACGTCACACTCCAGGATATTCCCACACTGAACTGTGTGACTCCATATTGTTCTGACTTTAATCTAAACTTCCAAAACTGATGGGAGTTTTCTGCATAAATACATTTATAGTAGCTGGTAGTAGCACCCACTCTCCTTAACACATCACTAATTTGACTAGAATTCCAATTTTTAAAAAAATGTTGGAAAATCCTGATATGAAGAAGACCCAATAGATCATCTTTCATTTCTGCTTTATTCTCATGTTGTTCTGTTTTCAAGCAAAGGAGACTACATCTCTTTGATCATCTACACTATATCTTATTCTTACTGCTGGATATAATGTTTGGTAGAAGCTAATTCATGCTGAATGACCAGCTGTTCTTACACATCTTTGAGCAAACAAAATGGTTTGATTACGGCTCCCGAGCCACAAATCCAGGAAGAAAAAAAAGAGATTAGGAATACGGAGCGTGCCAGAAATGGTCCTTTTCCCCAGCCCCTGTTTTGTGAAGACTGTGGTTTTCTTGTAGGGATGAAACTTGGCAGTGCTGAGGAGGGCAGCAGCATCCTTGTACTGAGGTGTCTCAAGAACTGCACATCTTGGGGACACAGGCAAAGCTCCCAGGGACAACCTGGTGTCTCGAATGCTCCTGTAAAATTACAGAGTCTATATAGCTGCAGAGGGGGTGGCAACAGAGTTAAGGAAATGCAAACTCATTTCACATGCAAGTACCAAGGCAACAGTTTGCATTAAGAATTAGCAGCTCTGAATGTCAGGGAAAGTTTTACAGGCTTCATCTGCCTCATTTCAGGCAAGGTGTCCAAATGTGGGCAGGCTGCTATTTCCAGAAATCTGGGCTGGAAAGGGAAAAGTTGTCTGGAAAGGGTCTCGAATCCTTTCCGTGGGAGCAGTGACCTGGGTAGATCTGACCTCCTATGAGAGACCTTTGCGGGGAGCCTGGCAGGACAGGGGGTCCCGAAGAAGGACTGCAATGGCAGAAGTGGACAGTGGTCCAAGTTTATGGAGACAATAATGACTGAGACAGTATGACTTGAGAACTGGCTGCAGGCTTGCTGAAAAACAGTGCAGAAGAGGAGATGTCTGGCAATGCTGGAAGGCTGCGGTTTGAAAAACAGGAGGACAAGCACCAGGGATGGGCCAGGATTCACATTGCTTTGGAAGAGGGAGGTTCAAGGGTCTTGGCTCAGCTTGTGACCTGATACTTCTCCCTCACGTGCTGTAAAATCTCTTCTCTCAATTTTTTTGCAACAGGATTTCAGGTTAAAAAAGAAAAATAAACACAGCTTTCAAACGAAACAGAAGCTGATGTTATCTCAACAGTTTCAGCCGCCACTTGCCAAGTTCTGCTCTGGCACAAATGGGTCTCTTCCATCTGGTGTGTATTTCCAGCTCTCTAAATTGAAGTTCTGCCCATGTGATCCATTCTCTGTAACAGAAAACTTCATGGGCCATTTCTAGCAGCTCCCTCTGTCTCTCTGTCCCTCTGTTTCTTGGCTGTGCAGGAGATGATAACGAATTTTCTTCTGCCAGCACGGGCCATCAGTGTAGGCTGCTGCATAGGGGCTACACTGAGCACACGGGCTGGGACCCCACCGGAGCTCCCTGGGTGCCACATTAAAAAACACAACCCCAAGTGGAACAGCATCTCCAGCACACAAAGAAACTATGAGATGCAAGATGCTTGGTTGCTCCAAGACACCATGCTCGGATCTGGAGGATGGGATTTCAACCTTTCAAGAACGCTACCCGGTTTCTGTTTCTTTTAGTTTTGTAGCTTGGCCACCATTACAGTTAATAATAGCTGTAACTGTTGTTATTGCATACATTTTTACCCACACACATTTCTTTACAGAAAGGCAAACTTCCACAGCACTCTTCTTTAAGAAGAAATTTTCTATTGAAGAAAGACCTGAGGCACTGGATAACATTTTCTTTAAATTGACCAATTAAAAACAAAGTGACCAAGAGCTAATAACCAAAGCAGATGTTAGCTCAAAATCTAAACCAATTATTTTTAAAATCTGCTCTCGATGGACTTATGCTAATGCACTATTTTATTATCATGAGAAATTGTAGCTTGTATTGTGGTTTAACAGTCTAATTACAGAGATAACACTTGTTTTGTGTGCCCACGATAAGCACAGACTTTTAATTCACTCAGCAAATAGCAGCATGACAGAGATCAGCCAGGGCTGTGTGTCTGCAGCTCTACAGAGGGCACAAAACTGGAGCTCTCAACATCTGAAGAAGCTATCAGAGATTCTCTATGTCTTGTCTACATGGGGAATTAATGAGAGTGTCTGCAGCAAAGGATTTCTTTCAGCGAGTGTCCCCAAGGAAAGCTTGCTTGACTATGCATACAGCTGGTGGCCAGGGGTACTAGGACTAACAGATATTTAGGGTATTTATTTCTTTTCTATCCCCCCTTTACTTCTCCAGAGAGGGAGTTACACTGGAGATGGTACCCTTCAGAGGTGAAGAGCAGGCTGCGATGCTGTTCTGTTGGCTTTTGATTTCTGAACAGGGAACTCATTTAATGCTTTTAAAAATCCTTGCGAAGAAAGCAGTTTCTTGAAACAATCCCCAGCCAAGGGGAAAAGCTCTGTGCCTAGGAAAGAGAAGTCATGAGTCAGTTTGGAGCTTTCTTCACAAGCCCTCTGGCTGTCTGCCCACCTGTCCGTGAAAAACAAAGCTTGGTTTTTTTCTTCTATTATTTTGCCAACATTACTATGGATACTTTTGCCAAAGGCAAGAGAACAGAACCTCTTTTTTCCTCTGTAGAAATTGCTCTTTTTTTTTTTTTTTTTTTTTTCTTTGCTTAGCACAAATAATGCCTTGCACAAAACTGACAACTAGCGTGTAAGGACTCACAAGAAATCAGATACCAATCTCAGCCACCACATCTATGACATGCCTGGAAATTTCTCTGACTAGGTGTTAATACAACATCCATAACGAGAAAGGTTTTAAGACTTTTTCCAAAACCACGTGAGCAAAAGTTTTTGTGTTGCCTTCAGTGGAGTCTGGCTTTATCAGATGCCTTCACTGTAGGAGCCCACAAACTGTGTTTATGCCCAGTCATGGTCACTAAATCATCAGTCCATGCACGTGTCTTGTGATGCCCTCCATGTACCGCTATCTACTAAGGATGTACCTGGTTTACTTAGTGGGATGTGAGCAGTGCTTGGGAGCATCTTCATTGCTGTCCCACAAGCCACATGCGGCATTGGAGACAGTGTCCCTGGGCAAAGCCCAGCGTGAGGGTCCTGAGGAGGATGCTGGGCATCCCACATGATGTGGATTAGCGGAACGCATATGGGCAGGGGTAATGGGGGACCTCATCAGCTCTTATAAATGCAATCAGCTCCAATGGACGTGCACCCATTGGCCAGCAGACAACTGAGAACCACATTAAGACAAAAAATGGTGATCTGAACTCCTTGTCCAAAGGGCTGAACAGGACAAAGAAATCAGTGCCTGCCCTCTGGAATAAGTCTTTCTTCAGATTACAGAAGCAAGTTCTGCTGCTCATGTTGCCCTCCTGCCTACATCGGCTGCCCTGCCTTTCTGCTCCAGAGCAGCCAGAGAAAATTGCTAGGCTATGATCAAGATATTTTTCAAGTGACTCCGACTGCTAAATAAATGTGAAGGTCATGAGCCTGTTTTCTCCCTTCCTTTTTCTAAAATCCATTTTTATACAGATCGATATCTGTGAAGATTGAAGGAGAAAACAGACTTTGGGAAGCAAACCTTATCTGCTTGGAAGCAGGGCAAGAACATGATGCTCCCCAGCAGTGTTTTATTAAGGGTCAGGATTTATCATCGCAGGCCAAGGTTGGCTTCTCTTTCATTCTTCAGCCAGCTCCTTCCTTTCAGTGTCTCTCATTTCTTCCCAGTACAGCAAGAGGGTGAGTGGCAAATAAAGCTCAGCACCTGGCACATCCATTCCCTGACATCTCAAAGGAATTTTCTCCTTGCATGGCACAGGAGCGAGCTTTCATTTCACCAGCTGTAACAGGCGGTTTATGGTTACTGGAAATCTTGCAAATGAAAGGAATGGGAAAGGTTCTCGCTTTCTTTTTTACTTTCCCCCCGCCTCATTTACCCGGCATGATTGAGGTGCAGTTTTGAGATTCAGCCAGTTTGATCAAAATTCCCATTTTGCAGGCAATGTGGTGAAGAGCCTAGTTAAGATTTACTCTTAAAAAACCACCCATAATGCAGCAGATAAAATTCCCAAATGCTGCTGAACTTTGTGTTAGCAATCCAGTGCTTGGCTTTTTTCCCTGCTTTCTCCAAGCGAACCCCCAGCTGCTGGGCAGCAGTAGGAGCCTTCCCCACGTCCCCGTGTGTCCCTGTGCCTTGGTGTGAGCGCACAGGGTGCTCTGCCGTCAGAGGAGACAGTCTGAGACGCTGTGGGGAAACGGGATTGCTGAAGAACTCATATTTCTGCAGAACCAGTGGTATTTACTCCCACCTTTGCAAAACTCCAACCCATTAAAACAGCTTCTTTTGCATTATGGGTAAAACCACCTTGCCCACTTTGCACCCTAGAAACCTGCAGAAATTTGATTTGCAAAAAAACTACCTTTATTCCTCACCCAGCCTTCCCATTTCTATCTCAAACACGCTATCAATATCCATCACATAGCAACTCCTTCAAAGACCAGCTTCAGCCTCCTAACCCTCTCTCCATTAGGAAGAGAAGAAGTAAATCAGCTCTCCGGCTGGTCCCGAAGGCTTCCGCGCTGTAGTGGAAGATGAATTGCACCATTGCCTTTCAGGACTAATGCAGAGTAATCATACTAAGACTTTACAAAGTGCCATACATCTTCAAAGAGCTGTATGTCCATTAGCTAAATAGCACTGCTCAACACAGGAAAGCAAGCAATAATGCAAGATGGGGAAAAATAGTACACATTTTCCTCCCTGTGAAATACAACTGAATCTATGTGGGAGCTTAATTCCTTTTTCATAGGACGGTGTCACAAGTCTTTGGATACAGATGAGATGAGCACAACCCCCCATAATCTGCAGGACACAATACAAGCGAGAGAAGGCAGGACCAGATTACCACCACTGCACTAACAAATATCCCAAATTAACCAAATGATGCGCTATCGACTCTGGAAATAAAGCTCCTGCACCCTCTGCTGGGGAGAGGGTCATGGATGCACAGCCTGGCACGGCAACGCCGTCCTGGTCGGACACTGCCCTTTCACAAGAGATTAGTCTAAAAGTGCTTATTTTACCAGGGAAATACCAGCAGGGCTGTGGCTGAGCTGCCCTTGCGGGGTCAGAGGGGTCCGTGTGCTCAGAGAGGCACCATCGGCCAGTCGGTCAGCACTGGGACCATCCTACTTCACCTCTCCTTTGTTTCTCCCTTATTTTGAGGACAAAGAACCCAGATTTTTTCCCTTACTTCCTGTCCTCAAACCTCCCCACTCAAGCCCAAGTGAGGATGAGGGCAAATGGGACATCTGACATTTCAGTGTAGCGATGGGGAGTGTGGATGCGGTGGCAGTGACAGACACGTGTGTGCCCAGGTCTGCTGCTCCTGAGGGACTCGCACACCGACTCAGACCTCTGCAGACGCTCAGCTTTGCCATGTGCCACCAGCAAACAAATGGGCTGGAGCAGGGGAAGACCTGATGTGCTGGTGGTCCTCACACCACCCCGCCTCATGGCAGAAACCCTTCCTCCCTCGATTTAGAAATAGCCAACTTTATTAAAGACCTCATCTTTTCACCCCTGACACTAGAAAAATATTTTATTTTATATAAGAATGAAAATCAGGACAGACCTGAGCATACCCCAGACCTGAGTCCCTGCTCTGGTACCCCCTCCCTGGACTGGTGCAACCCCCAGTTCACTGATGGGCGTGCGGCTGTACCTACAGGAGCTGCAGCATGATCGGGGGCATCGAGGCACCCACGGCAAAACCAGGTGTGAAACTCAGGTGGGGGAGACGGGGCAGGATCTGCCCCCACCCCAGCCATTCCTGCCACGCTGAACTAGAAAGCGTGCAGACCCCAGATGAGAAGGAAGCTTTGAATAATATATTCAATGCTATCAATAAACCATGGAATAAAACCAAAATGTTTTTCTTCTCCTCCCACCCTCAGCTTGAAGGGCAAGAGGCCAGGAGACATTAATACTTGAGTCTTCGGTAGTTGCCCACCCGGCAGCTTTGCACGCTTCACAGAATACCTCATTCCTACAAGAATACATGTTTTGCCTCGTTTAGGAAACCAGTCTCACTGAGTCCCTTTATTTTTGCCAACAATGCTGTTTCCACTGTACAAACAGCAAGGGTGAGACCTCCTAAGGGAGACCTCCTAAAACTGGGGAAGACCCCAAACTTTGCCTGTGTTCTTCCCTTATTTAGAGGAACTGAAAGCCAGATGCTTTGCACTGCTGAGCTGGGGTTGTGGGCACAGCCTGGGTGTGTGCTCAGTTCTGGGAGTGATCTCCTGCTTCTCCGCCGAAAAAACAGCCCTGAGGTGGGTGGTCGTAAGGGATGTTTCCCTGGGAGTCCCCAGAAACTCCACTGTGTTTGTCCAGTTGGTACTTAACTATAATTGCTGAGCAGGTAGGTGGCTTTCTGGACTCTGAAGGACCCAGAAGTTCAGCTGGAAAGGGGAGCAGGGTACTCTGCTCCCACTTAGGTGATGCTCTGCAGCAGCAGACCGGTTTCCAGCGCAGTGCGCGGCAGCGTGTTCGCTCTGCCATCTAGGGTCCAGGCTCACGGCGGGCTGCACGCCTCCAGCAAGGCTGTCCTCCTCGCAGAGAGGAGCTCTGACTTTTCTGCAGGTTGGACTGGAGAGGAAATTCCAGCTCTGAGCCCCTCGGGAGGGATTTCATGCAATGCACGCAATACATACGCGCACTGATGTGCTGCTCGGGGATGAGTCAGTGCAGGTGGCTTTGAGGCGGTGCCGCTGCCTGGATCTTCAGGAGAGGGAGATCCAGAGGTATCACCACCTTCTTTGGTCATCTCACTACTGAGCAGGAGCTGTTTTGTCTGAGATCACTTTTGTATTTACTATTTCAAACCCTTTCCACCAAGGAAAATGTGCTTCCATGTATTTGCTCCAGCGAAGCTCCGTTTGTGCATAGCAGGGAGCTGGGATTACGTGGTGCACCAGCTCTCCCAGTTAATCTATCATGCCTCGCTGTGTGCTGCCGTTTGGTTTAACCACTTAATTAAAACTGTCTTAATTGATTTATATTCACCGGCTCCTTCATGCTCTGATTTCAGTAGAAGCTTCAGCTGATTCAGGAGAAGGCAAAGAATAAAATCACATTTTAGCATTTGTCTTCTAAAGAAGGAATAGGGACCTGAAAAGACATGGAGACCGTGATCGTATCTTAGTGCAGAGAACCAGCCCCACACTGCTTTTGTGATTAAAAAGGAATCGAGCAGAAAGCTACAAAAATTAAAGAAATGCTGGATCAACAAAAACCTCACACCAGTGCTGACCAGTGGCAGAGGGAGAAAAAGAAGCAGCGAGGATTTCTACTCATTTTTGGTACTAGAAAGTTGGAGTGATAAAATGTGTCAGTGCATCTAAAACATTTGTTCAATAAATCATCAGGAAACATGTAATTGATAGGTCTGGTCACGGGGGAGTACCTGGGACTGACTCAAATGAAGCTGAGAAATCTCTGGAAGCCAAAGGGGAAAGAGGAGCTTGGGGGCATTTGTTTTATTTAGCATCGAAGTTGAATGGCTTAAAGAGTGATCTTACTGGCTTTTCAGTTGTATCCAAAAATCTCCTCTCTCCATCTCTGACTTGCCTCCTGTTAACAGTCCTTCAAGGGCAAGGAGATAAAAAAATCTGCTCGTGAGTTTTGTGTGAAAAATCTCATGTTCCATTATTCACCGAATTCCTTATCCACACCAAACTATAGAATCTTTTAAAGTGTGTCCCATGCCCTCTTCCCCTTCCTTCCACTTTATTTTATGTCTGTCTTTCTGTTTAGCTACATATTATTAACTTCCTTACATAAAAAGAGAGTGACCACCTTGTTGAAAAAGTTTTCTCCTTCCAGAAAGATCCTTTATGCCCAAAGCCACCATCAGGTGACTATTGACGGGAACAAGAGACACGGGTAAATGACAGCCCAGAGCACTGCTGGAGTAGCATTAAATGGGTCGGAGAGATTTCATTCACAATTCTGCCACTGAGTTATTGCACAGTTTCAGAAAGGAGAAAGGTTTCTGCCCACCTTGGGCTGGAAACCCAAATGCTGGAGTTAGGAGTTACAGGGATGAAAAGCTGGAGTTGGCTTTTTTTTCACCTTGGACCGAGAAATTCCAGGTGTCTTAAAATGGGTGCCCAAAATAGGACTGAAATTTTACAACCTGAGTCTTCCTCTTGTAACAACTCCTGCTTATCCCTCCAGTGAATAAGGAAGAAATGTTTCTTTAATTTTCAGGGATAGTATACGGTTTAATTAGTCAGCTAACAAGGCACAGAAATACCCAGACTGGGATTCTGCTTAGGAACGGAGCTTGGCAGAGTTTTTGGCAATGAGTTCATCCTGCAGAAGTTCACGCCCTGTCACTGCATATACCTCTTCAATCCCAAATAACCATGCTCGTTTGGGAAAACAACTTTTACTTAATTTCTTAAAACAGCTATTTTTGCCCGGCCGGAGTCAGCGGGCTGTAAACTCACTTGGGAGTGTCCCTGGGTTACCGCAATGTTGTTTTGTTATCGCAGCTCCTCAGGATCCAGTTCCTGGAATCCTGATAGACCATGCGGTAAAAAGCACAGAAGATAAAATATTCCTGCCCAGAGGATTTGAATAAAAGATCATTTTCCCTTGAGGAACTTTAGCTGTGAGAAGACCAGGTAGATGTGTTCCTATGATAGCCAGGGCAATTGCAATCCTAAGGAATTTGGATGGTTTGTATTCATACGAATTTCTTCTAAGGCTCCAGCATTTACTTCTGCTCCACAAAAAGGGACATTTACCACTGCACGGAAAAGGCTCCTCCTCATTTTTCCTCTGGACCAGACTATCAGGGCAGTTGAGGCCAACTGCCAAGAAAAAGCAACGCGTGGTGCTCCGGCGTGGTCTCCCCTCTCCGCTTGGTCAGCGTGTGAGCCAGGACTCCAGGTCTGCTGGGCAGCTCGGCTCCGCTCCGGCACAGCAGGTACCACGTCTGGCTCCACCGGCATCCCTGTTTGGGCGGTGGGGCAGCCGCAGGACAGCGTTTGGATGCAGCACATGCCAACGCACGAGCCTGTTCGGACAGGGGAATGTGATTTAGCAAGCTGAGAATTTTCCTGCTTGTCTCACTGGTGTGAAACATAACAAGATGAAATATAATGATGTTGTTTAAGTACACCTTAATGTGCTGTATCCATTGGGAAACGCTCGCACCTGGCCTTTTTTAATAGCTTTGGGGAGGATGGGAACGGCTGAAGGCTTCGAGCCGTCATCGGGTACAACCAGGGGACTGCTGTGCCTGGGCAAACTGTTCATTCTGCCAAGCCTCTTTCACTGCCTTGTCCAAATGACTGGCAGGCTTTTTAAAATCCAGGCACTGGTTCATCTAGGTTCTCGTACTTCATCTTTCTGGGAAAAAACATCAGTGTGGAGGGAAGGATTTTACTTTTTCCTTTTCTCTTGCAAAATGGAATGAGTGTTTCATCATCCAACCTCACTATGGAAAATACCGTCAGTCCATCCACTTCGCTCCTAGAGAGCTCTCCAAAATCCAGCGTGAGCTTTCTTAATTTAGGACTGATGCCTGGTAAGCAAGATAACCCGTGGGACAGACTAACGTCCCTTTCCAGTGCCATTCCCTGGCTCTGAACCCACGTCGATGACACCAGCCTCAATTTTTAGCATGCTGATAAGGAGCTGGCACGGGGGCGAAGAGCTTTGGTAACCATCCTTTATCCCTCAGGATGCGTCTGATGTCTAACCTTAGGAAAATCAATATTATTAAAGGACTCTGAAGGGACAGTGTCCTTGCAACTGAGGGCACTTGAGATTTCTGAGCTTGATTTTATACATCAGAAAGAAAAACATTGTCTAATCTTAGAAATAAGAAAGGGAGGTGTGAAGGTTTAATGCCAGGAAGGGTCAGGCCCTCAGTCACCCTCTTGCTCCTCTTCATTAGCTATTAAATATGTCCCCAAAGCACCAAGAAATCACCAGAAATAAACAAACAAAGTGAACAGAAGTGCAAAGAAAAATAAATGTGTATTTCATCTCATGAAGGTTAAATCTCTGGTATTTTTACTGAATGCAAATTTTCCATTCTGATGCTTTGAGGCTTAAATTAATGATTGTGATTATTTAATTTTCCTCCATTTCCCTTCGGATTGCAACCATCGCTGCTGTTCTAAATATCACACATATACAGTTTTGCAGCTGCCACAGTCATTCATGTGAAGGTACACGCTGTATCACGCTCAACGCTTCGGTGTAAAAGTCTGGGCTATGTTGCTTTTCCACGGTGCTAATGTAAAACCACCTGCGACTGTGTCGTTCGGCTTCTAGCTATTCCCTTAGAAAACTACAGGTCATTTCCTTGGCATCTGTCCCTATAAAATGTACATTGCACAAAGTCGTGATTGAAATGTACAGAGGAAATTACACATTCACCAAAAAAAAAAAAAAGTCCGATTGCTATTTTACAAGAGAAAGTGTGTACCATTCAATACATACAAAATGTTTTAAAATTGTACATAAGTACCAAAGGCATTATGAGAGATTCTTTGGAGATGAAACGAAAGTGCAAAAAAGCCAAGGCAACAGAGCAAATTAAAGGAAGCAAAGCAGCAGCTGCCTTTGCTTTCTAAAGGACAACCAAACTTCCACGCTCAGCTGAGCCCCAGATTTTCACGAGCGGGAGGCGAGGGCGTGCAGCACCTGCACTCGCGCCAAGCGAAAACGGCCTGTCCCGGGGCGAGATTCACCTCTTAACTCACCGTCGGGACAAAAGCGTGAACCATTTTTAGCCTAGTTAGGGCCAAATGAGCCAGATCCTGCTACAAACCGTGATAGCTTCAAGGTATCTCAGGGAAATGGCGACATACTCCAGCAATGGATGTACCCTTTGCTTAGAAACACATTTGGGACTGAAGTGGCTCTTACAGCTGATAACTTTGAACCTAGAGATGAATTTCAGGCCAATGCAAAAATCTGATCACTATTTTTTCAATGGCATCCAGCAGGATTTAACTGGAAAAGTTAGCTCTTCGTGCCTTCGTTTGATTTAGATTGAACATTGAAGGGTAAGTTCTACCCAATATAGATCTTATGTCTGTGAAAATATGGGCAAAATGAAATCCTAGAGGCCGATTCATTCAATGAGGTTGGTGAAATCTCTGTATAGGGGCAGTTGGAGTCTGGGGGCTGACCTGCTTGAAAAATCAAATTTATTGATTGTAACGTTGTCTTCTTTCATAATTCTAAGATCAAAAATGGGCTTTTGATGACTCTTTTCTTAAAGAAAAGTCTCTTAACTAGGGGCTTTCTTAAATACATAGGCAAAGGTAAGAGCAGGACCCACAGGGCAGCAGGATGCTCTGCCCGGGCAGCAGCCCGTACTGGGGCAATGGCAGGTTTGCAGGAGATGGTGGCACTGCCCATCAGCCAGCACCGCTGCCATCGGGGTCACCCTGTCACAGCACATAAATCCTTCACCCTTGGCTCTCCGATGGCCTAGGACAACTGCTTGGCCACACGTCTAGGAATGGGCTTTTCAGTTCACAGAAACACAGAATCACTAAGGTTGGAAAAGACCTGTAAGATCATCAAGTCCAGCCATCAACTAACACCACCATGCCCATTAAACCATGTCCCGCAGTGCCTCGTACACACGTGCACACAGTTTGGACTTGGAACTGGCACTGGCCGCTACATTCTTTTGTTTGTTTGTTTGAAAGGAAGCCAAAGGAATTATCATTTAAAGCAACTGCACCACTCTGCTGCGTGCCCTGTGCTGCCTTCAGAAGTGGGATTTCTCCTTGGGATGGCAGTTACACATCAATCCCCTTTGTGAATCTTCCTTTTTGATAGAAATACATTATTGAAATAGTCTTTTGATTTGGTTTGACCCACTCTCCCAGCTCCAAAAAAGAACTTTTTTTTTCCCCTGTGCATCTCAGATGCAGCTTTATCTGTTTTAAAGCGTGTGTGTGCATGTGGTTGTATACACATGCACATACAGCAATACATATATGCATGTACGCAAACAACATGCACACACTTTTGCAGCCAAAGTTGTGTTGTCCTTTTATCTTGCAGGTTATGACAAAGATAAACTGTGAACTTCATTCAATCTGTACAGAATTTACAGTTCAGATGAATAGCAATGAAAAATATATAGAAATACAGCAGTTGTTATGTATTTTTGGGCTGTGTGTTTGTTTTGTTCAGGTATTTTTGAAGTAACATTGCAGAAGCAATCTCACCTATTTTAGATTCCTGATAAAATCTGCTTAAAGAAGCATTCGAATGCAGTGTATTTCTTAACAAAACAGCATCTTCATTTTTCTCTTTTCCCAGTTATGTTGAGTCACATCACAAACTAGGCAGGTGACACTTTGTTTGGTGTCTGTTCAATGCACATACACTTATTACATGGAGTGATACCTATCAGCACTTGGCATGTAATGTGCAATCTGTGTGCAGTATATGTGGATAGTGTGCCAAAGTGACACCAAGCAAGATAAATTTCATAAATACAATGTCTATACTGGAGAAACAGGAATATAGTTTTAGTATGTGGAGCATTGCTGTAGAACAACAGTGGCACCCCACCCACCTATAAGAATTACTGATAAAAGAATAAAACATTGATAAGAATGATTTATTGAATCTCCTAAAGCATTTGATACACCACACAGCAACTGCAACTATGTTTAAAATCTGCCCTTGACTTAAAATAACAAAAACTCTGTCATTTATCACCTATATCTTGTTTTGCCTTAGTGTTCCTGAAATTCTCAGGTTATCTACCCTGTGCGTGAATTTTTTTGAGAAAAATAAAGTAAGTTCAAATTTTAGGGTTTGGGTTTGGATGGTGGAGAAGAGTAACCAACACAGAAGGGTCCCCATCCTGCCTGTTGGCAGGAGCATGGGGTATCTTCAGCTCCAGGGAAGATCATGGACCAATGTGAATAAAAAAGCAGGACAGAAAAGACCTGTCACCAGCTTAGATGGCTTCTCCTCAGGTCATCAGCAAGGCTGAACATGGTGCCGAGAGATGCTAAAGGACTGAGCCTGTTGCATCCACATCTGTAATAAATCCTTCCCATGAGCATTACTGCATACCTGAAATACTGGGTCACGGCCACTGTGTTGGTCAGGTTTAAAGGATTACTGTGAAATGCTGCTTCTACCTTTAACGGGAGGTGCCCATGGCATGCTAACGTAAGGAGGCATTTTCTCGTCTTGGCTTGCAAGGCTTGTGCCAACCTTTTCTTGTGTGGAGTGGGAAGGAGAGAGCATCTCTCCAGGTCCACAGCCATCAGTGTCAAATGTAGCCAAAGTTCCAGGGGAGGCTTCACCGGCAGCGTGACATCCAGCCTTGGTTTTGGGCCAGAACCATCCAAACTGGAGATTTTGGCATGGTTTCTACCTGAAACCATTAACCCTGCCCTAAAAATATAGGCGTAGCTGCAGGTGAAATCTAGCCTGAGCTTGGCACTGAGTTTTGGAAAGGTTTGTGGTTGCAGTTAGCTCAAGTTTCTCAGGACTAGGCAAACAGATGCTGCTTGAACAATTCATCTGTGGCTCTAGTTACAGGAATTAGGAGAGGGCAAGACGCTTCCAGGTTCACTGGCAGATTTAGAAATTGCACAGCTTGGACCAGCTGCTTTCCGTTTCTCCCCGTTATCGAGCTGGAGCCGGGCATGCAAAGCCACATGCGTGGACAGCCGAAGGGGACTGGCATCTCGAAAGCAGCTCTTGCTTCAGGGAGCAAAAGCATCAACACTGTTAGAGTCTGTAAGCCCTTCTCCGAGACGTTCAGCTTGACAAGAAAACCAGAACCAAACCCTCATCCCTGTTTCACCGCAATCAGCTAAAGCCAAGGGGACAAACCCTCACAGGGCGCTGTACGGAGGGGCAAAACAGACTCCATCCCTGCGCTGAAAGGCTCCAGCAGAACAAACCAGGGATGTGTTGAGGCCACGGTGGCTCAATGAGGAAACAAATAAATTGCCAATAAAAAGCAAAACTCTCAAGCTAACAAAACATGAAGACTCCCTGGTGCACCTAGTGATGCCAGGACAAATGCAAGTCTCAGAGCAGAGTTCTGGCATTACATCTTCACTTGTATATGGTCTGGACAAGGAAGGTGAGGATACGGGACCTGTGTCAAACTCGATTATGGCGGCAGCGCTGGGAGATGCAAGAGACTGCAAACACCAGCCCTGTGGGGAAACCCTGAAGGCCTTATGACAGCCTGGTATTGCAGCGGGGGGAACTGTGACAAAACATTTACGGAGACATGAAGGTAGCTCAGTGCCTCTCTGCAAGGAGAGCAAGAGATGCTTCCACAAGGAATGGATATGGCACAGCTGCGGGGTCCCCGAGACCCCAAAGGGCTGTAGATAAGGGTGGATGAAATTTCCAAAGAGGGGTTTCCAAAGTTTGGGAGTCACATCCCCCTCACCCCTCGGGCTGGGCTGCAGGCACAAACGCACATGCGCACCAGAGCTGGATGCAGGCGAGAGAACCCTACGGGAATTAATAGAGAAATATGGCGAGTCCCACCTGCATGGGTTCAAATGGCACCTCCTAAACGGAGATCAGGCCTCCATCCTTGGCACTGCCTGCCTTGGTCTGCCTGCTCCTCCAAACCCTCAGAAAGGGGTGTCTGGGATGCTCTTCTTCAAAGGCATCTGGATGGAAAGGAGGTTGCTATGCACAGCCAACACTATTAGTATTTTTTTCCTCCCCATGTACATGTTTCAAGGAACCACAGGTACAAACGTGGTTCTTTTACCCCTTAGTTACAAGCAGTAGAAGTGGAGTTCGTGCATGCTGTATCAGAGGGATGGGGCAATGATCAGTCGCAGCATGAAAAGACACTTGGTATATCAGTGTTACCTACAGAAGCACCGCAGCACCCTACGTGACGGGTCACTGGGAGGACGGCCTCTCCCAAAAACGATGCTTTTGGCAATGTCACCTCGTCAGGTACTACAGCAATCTGGGAGTGCAGATACAGCTGGAGCGTATTGCTGTCTACTCATCTCAGGCTGCATGCAGTAGCAGGCAAAATTGAGAGTACAGTCAGTGAGATAGTCTGGAAAGCACATTCATACGTTAAAAAGGACCCAGCTGCTCCTCCTGCAGCAGCCGCTCCTTGCCGCTACCTAAATTATAAGCGTGATTAATACTGTATCAAAATGTGTGTAATCCCTCTCCCTCTAGACACTAATATAAGGCAAGCAGTATTGTGTCACTGGGGCATCAAACACTAAGATATACTAAAGAAGATTCCTATGCATTATTATTATGCTTATTATTAAAAACCCCCCCTAGTGTTATTGTTAAAAAAACCAACCAACCCACACCCTTGCTCTGAGCAGATTTTGCCCTGTGATGCAGAAAAGTCAGGGTGTTTGTGTGCTAAAAGCAAGACTTTGCTTTTACACCGCTGAGCAGCAGGGACCCGCGCGGGGCTCGGAGGGGGCTGCCGCCCTCACCCCCGTGCCACGGCCCTCCATGTCGCAGCCTCAATGTTACTTGCAGGTGAAGGAGCTTTTGTATCTGATTTCCTTGTTTCTGGTTGACCAAAAGGAAGCTGATGAAAACAGAAGATGCTGGCCCGGGATGGAGAGTGCGTGAGAGAGGATGCAGGCGTGCGGGTGTGGGTCGGAGGACCACAGGGGTGCTGGGAAGAAAGGGATGGAGGCTCAGGGCTCAACCTGAGGGTTCACACCAGCGTGGATGGAGAAACACCCTTAGCCTGCTCCTGGGCTTTTTAACATTCCTAATAAAATACTCACTGCTGAGGGTCTTTAGATGGGATAACTCTGGGGAAAATTCCTTAGGAATTTCAGTTTCTCTTTTAATACTTACATTTTGTTTTTAGCAGTAATGTTGCTGTGACCACAGTGGTCTGAGGATATAAGGGAAATGAGGTTTGCAGTAGCTCCCTCTTGAGAAAAATACGAGTAAACGTGTTGTGTTTTTCTTTTCTCTTGGGTAACTGTTAGGAAGGGGAGCATTTGTATCTGAGGTGATGCTCTGGCTTCTCAGGTAGATTATACAAACTTGTCCTAAAAATTCACATAATTTAAAATCTTAAAAATCAATTAAAAATGTAAAAATATACCTATTTATCTGTAAATAGCAGTGACCCTGCAGAATTTATTTGGATCTGTTAAGCAGCATTTGAAACAAAATACATTTTTAGAAAAGCTGATCTATCACATAGTCTGTCTAAAGAAATACAATGGCTTTCTGAGCTGGACAAGAGGTTTGTTTTCAGTGAGTTCCTTGACATTTTTGTTTTAAAAATTATTAGTAAGAAAATGAGTCAACAAGGAAATTCACATACAAAAATCTGCACTTGAGTAACATTAAAGTCCCTTCCCAAATATTGGGAAATTCGACTTATGGCTAGTGCTCTGTTCCTATGTCTCGGGGTCACATTATGAAAGGCCTCCTGCACAGAGATTGTGACACCTCCAGCCACGTCTCCTGTTCGGAGGCATGAACTCCTCCGACAACTTCAACTCACGCTTGGACCTGAAGCACCCAAAAACTGACTGTGGCTTCAGGTCCCAGTCCCAGGGACTGCTCCATCCCGCAGGTGGGGCCATTTGCGGTATTTCTCTCCAAACCTAGACCCAGATTCAGAAAAAAAAAGTCCAAAAGTTTCTTGGAGACCAGATCCCAGGCTCTGGTCCAAGGCCATGGCTTCACATTCAGCAGAGATGCACCTGGAAACCAGGCTCTGTGCACGCAACCGCGCGCGGGCACCGGCGCCCCCGGAGCGGTTCGAGATGGCCTGCTGGAAATTTGGCTTTCACACCTTCTTCAGCTCTCCTCTGTCCACACTTGGCATTGTCTAAAACTTTTGCTTCTGTCCTCCAAAAAATACAGAACCAGGCTTGGGAGGAACAGGGGAGCAAAGACCAGCCCGAGAGAGGCTCAGCAGAGGGACAAAGTTTGCCCGTCCATCCTTTTAGAGGGCTTTATCACTGGGACTGCCTTACTAGCAAAACAAAACCAATTTATTTTGTTTTAATCAAGTGGTTAAGACTTCTTGTGGGAGATTACTATCAGGAGTGTGTGACACAGGCATGTGGGAATTGAGGGATTGAAAATGAATACTTTGCAGGGAGTATTGGTCTATGGTTTAGGATGGGAATGAAATTATTTATGTCACTAAGCAATGAGCAGGCTCTGTTATTGTTTACGCAGGCATAAATCATTTCACAGAAATAAGGAGCATTATTTGGAGTTAATTCTGGTGTAAGCTAACCCAAAAAAACCAGGTCTTTTTGCCTGGATGAATGAGAAGTGACGATTTACGGCATGGTTGCGGGTGGAGGCATGTCTTAGAATTTCTCTGAAATGATGCCACAGACAAAGGTGGAATATTTCTTACACCTTCTAAAAAAAATGCTATGTGAATTTTTTAGCAGCAAGATACTATCTGTGCTGCATATATATAAAACCAGTTTTCTGTAATCAGTGATTGTGGGACAAATCCAACACCTTTTAAAGCTACAAGTCAGATGATCTTTATAAACTCTGGTACGGTAACTTGAAGTGGGGAAAACACAATTCTTCCTACGCAGTCCCTAAAGGAGGTAAAAGACTGCCAGATTTCAGCCTGTGGAGAACTCAGAGGACACAGTGGAACTGCGTCTCCTCGGGACACGCTGGCAGTTATCTGCTTTCAAGGGTGTAACATCACCTGGGCAGGAGGAAGGGATTTTGCAATAAGAACTAGGAAATGGACATTCAAAATAAACCCAAGAGGGCTTCAAAATTAGGACATGATGAAAATTGCCTCCCGCAAAAATTGTGCCTTGAAGTCCTGTTGACTTTGCCTCCTATATGAAAGACCAGTCATGCACCTGTGCTGCAACAGGACCGCATGACATCATCCTCATGCTCATCTGCCGTTCCTCCCTTTGTATCACGCCCTTCTGCACCAAATTTCCAACAGGCCTCAAAAAGTATTTGCAAACAAATAAGATAATAAATCTTTGTCATCTCTGACTTGGAGAAAATTTAGAGCAAGCAGCTGGCTGGAGCAATGTTGATTTTGCCTCACCCAATGCAATTCCCATTCTTGTGTTCACCAGAAAACACATGCCACCAAGTCTGATTTGGGACCTGCTGACATTTCTTGCTCTACCAGAAGGCATCTCATTTTGCAACAAGCCAGGGGCAAATCTGCACAATTTGCAGCCATTTTGCATTCAAAGATTTCTCCATATGGAATTCAAGGGCATCACTGGGTTCACTTTGCACAAAGAAACCTGGAGCGAAAAGGAGTTTGGGAGCACAAGCAGAGAGGGAAAAATTGCAGGAGGTAACAAAAAAATGGATCAAATGGGAAAGAAAGGAACTAGCATGGCTGGAAGCCCAGGTTCCCTCTAAGAAAAATGTTTTCCCCTCCTGAATGGTGAAAAATGGCAGAAAAAAATTGTGCAGAGCCTTTCCCCACTCCTCAATCCCATCTGAAGACCCGCGTATTGGTCCTGAGCACTAGCAAAAGGATGGTTTTATTTCCTGCCCGCAAGCTGTCAGACTGCACCCACATCTTCCCTAAGGCCAAAATAGTCCTGGGTCTCCCCTGGTTGCTGCTTCTGGTCAAGCAAACAGGAGGAGAGAAAAAGGCTGTGATTCTCCCTTCGCCCCAAGGAAGTCAATGTTCAACCTCTCAAAGGCCACACAGAAATGAAGTTGTCACCTAAATATCCTTAACAGGCTCTTGATACGACGCAGGGAAGATGTGGAGAGTCGGGGTTTGAAATCACAGACACAGCCCCAGCAGGAAACACGCACGGGATTTGGGCTGCAGATGCATGGGAGGGTTCAGAGGCACAACGCCAGCCATGGTATCCCAACCCTGGAGATGGACCCCAAACACACTTTTCCTCATTCACCTCCTTGCAAAAAAAACCCCCAACCCTGTCCATCTAAAGGATCACTTTGTGACTTCGTTTTGGTCCCAAAAGAAACTTTGAGCATCACTTTTCCCCTTGCCTTCCCCCAGCTGAGTGAGCTGCTGAGGTTCTCAGTAATGACACAATGATCTTTCCAAGAGAAAGCACTTTAACAACAACGAAATGGGACAGACTTGGATTGGCACAACTTGCGGGCAAGCACAGGTAAGAGGCTTCGAGAGACCATGAAGAAACAAAGAAGCACCTCTTAACTCAGCTTGAGGGATCCAAACAAAACTGAAGGGTGTCCCGAGAACATGGGTGTGAGATCCCTGGCAGGGCAGAAGAAGAAAGGGAAGATTTTCACGGGGCATAGTGTGTGCAAAAGTGTTCAGGCACAATGCAAACTGTAAGAAAACTGCCTGCTCTGACCAACAGGGCTTCAAAAGGATGGAGCTCAGCACTTAACGCGCAGCAACGCGGGGACCACAGCATCTTGTATACCCACCCTCTCCCTTTGGCCTGGTGGCTGTGCCTCCACAACGGCACCGTTGGCCACCAGAATGGCTTCACACCATGACAGTCCTCCAGAGGGGTTGGCTTTGGCTTGCCTTTGCTTCCAAAGCACCTCCAGGTCCGTTGTCAACGGGAGGAGAGATAATTAAATATAATACATGGTTTAAAACATAAAATTCCAGCCCTGCAGTCTCTTGTTCTCCTTCTCTGTCTTGTTTCTCTGCCCTCTGGGTTGTCTCTCTTACTGCACTCAAGCTCATATTTCTGAGTTTTTCAGTTTCCTAAGATGGGATAACTTCCAAACCATTCTGGTTCAGAGCAGTATCCTAACCTGTCCCACTTTGAGGCCATGTCTTCTGTCCATGCAAATATTCCAGCCACCATCCCTCTCCTCCAGGGGCTTATGCAACACTTCCATGTATTATATTGGAATTATGCCACCTTCCTGACAGTTAACGAGGAACCACAGAGTAACAACCCCCCTGTAATTATATGTGACTTGAAATCTAAGCCAGAAACAGACACATGTTCATTCCCCGACTCCAAAATACCTAAAGGTGTAATCACCAGTGCCATGGCACGGCAATTCCCACCTAACACTTGTCAGCCACCACTTACTGTGACCTCCAAAAGCCCTGGCCAAGTGATTTATTCCTGCCCTGCACTTCTGAAGATTCCCAAGAAATGCAAATTGCCTACCCTGCACCATGAAATAATTTCACCTAATGATCTTAGAAAGAGTATGAAAGAAATCTGGACTTCACAGCTCCAGTTCGCTCACCACCGTGACCTCTTCCACAAATGCAGGCTCGGACCTGCTCGTTCCCCCCCCAGAGTAAGCTGCAAGAAAGTATCCGCCAGCTAAGGATGTCCTAGAAGGTGGAAAACCTTAGCTGTCAATCTCCTTGAGAAGTTCGATGCGTGGACAGCTGGAGCGGGCAGCTGCCAGCGCTCGGACGTGGCTCGGTGGCTGCGAGAAGGCTTCACTGCCTGGGGGCTGACCAGCCCATGTCACTGAAGGGTCCCTCACCCGTGGCCGACCTGGGAGGAGGACCGCAGGGTGTGCAGAGGTCAGAATCGGTGTCTGATTCCCCTTCTGCAATGTAGGGTCTGATTTTGGCCACGGCTGCATAGCAACCGTTGTTAAGGATGTCCAAATTCTCTTTGGACTGGGAGATGCTAAAGCCGCTGAAAGAGCGCTCCAGTTCCTCGTGGTCTACCGAGGGGATGGAGATGGACGTGTCGCTGTCTCTCATGGCACTCTCATGGTGTTTGGTTGTAATGTCTTCGTTCCTCAGGTACTCTGCGCTCGCCCTGTGCCCACCGCTGTACGCTGACAAGGAGCGCTCGTGGGAGGGCGGAGGTGGGATGCGGACCAGCGAGCCGGGGTCTCCGACGGGCGAGGAGCCGTGGCTTTGCCGCTGGTAGACCTGCTGCTGGCATGACGTCGAGGGTGGGCACGTGTTGGTCGGGGCTGGTGGGGCAGAGAAGTTCTTCTGACCCATGGAGCTGGTGGACCTGATGATCTTGATGATGCAGCCGTTCTTGTCAATGTGCTCCCTGCTGTCTTCGGGGCTGTGGTAGGGAGGTGCTGGGTCTGGTTCTTTGGACCCAAAATAAGCCTCTGTCTCCGTTGGTGGGATGCCCATCCGCTGCATGTAAATGTTCACCAGGAAGTCCAGCTTCTTCTCCATTGACTGAACCTGCAAAACACCAGAGTTGCAGCGTTACACACTGCACACAGGTTGAAGCAAGTTAACATCCTGAGTACAAGCAACTTCCAACCCACCTAGGCATGAGTGTGGGCCTGGGCTTCATAGATGACCTCTGCCTACACTGACCTACACCAAACTGAAACTTTTAGTAAGTATTTAATTGTCCTATTCTGAAAAAAACACTTAATTTTCTACCTTTTTATGGGGTTTTCCTTAAGCTCCTATAATCTTTTTGACGTGCACCAAATTCCAGGAAAGCTGGAGCACACTCGCTTCCTTCCAGTGGCTTTCAGCTCCTTACTGCATTTGGCACTTGCCTGGGCTCAGACGGTCACGGGGATTTCTGAGCCTTATCCTCTAGGAAGATTTTCGTCTTCAGTGAGGCCAGCAGCTACAGCAGCCAGGCTCATGGATTCATCTGAAACATGCCTAGTATGGTGGCAAAGAAACCAATATGCCATTTTCAAAGATAATGTAGACTTTTGATAGACTCACCAAAAAAGAAAGTCTGTATGTCACAGACTCCAAAGTGCCTGTTTCGAAAGGATTACTTAGGCTTCCAGGACATTTAGTGCCCTTTCATAACATCCACCTTGTTTCTTTTTCAAAATATTCTTAGCTCTTACTTTTTTTTCTAAATGGTAATGACCCACTGGGGAAAAATAAGGCAAGAAAAAAATAACACAAAGCATGCAACACCCTCTCATAAGAACCCCCTCCTGACCCAATATACCTGTTTTTCAACTTTTCCAAGCCTGCCCATCATGCTGGGGTCTTCAGGCAGCTCCCCCTCCGCTGGCCCTTTGGTCCGATCCTTGTCGGTCATGGAGGATCCTCTCCCAACGATCTGGTCAACTCTACCGGGATCAGAAAATCCCCCCCACCCCCGGAAAAGGACCTGGAGTCAGTTGGAGGCAGCAGGCGAGGAGGGCTCTGCTTGTCGCGCCTCCATGGGACAAAGCAACAGCCTCTCTCCCAACTAACACTCCAAATTACTCACAGACACGCAGTGGCACTGAAGTGTTAATTCAGATGCAAAATTCAGAGCAGTATTAGCAGAGTTTGAAATTACCCATTTCTGTTTATACAGATAAAACCTGGCACATTATGCACAAGTAAATTTACCCACTGCAAAGAATTTCTTCAACTGGCTTTCTTCCAAATCAATTAACTTCTTATTTGTACTGAGAAATTATTATTTTGGGGGAAGATCAAGTTTTCTGTCTAGCATATGTCATTGGGATTTTTTTTTCAGTCTTTGCAGCAGTTTCCTCTCCTTGATGCAAATGTAAGTGTGTAATTCTCATATCCATGAAAATGAGCCGCTTGCCCTAAGAGCCAGACAAACAGGCGCAGTGCTAACTGTTTTAGTGGAATTACATCAAGGCTGAATTTGGTCATAACTCACCAAACATTACCAAATTGTCTCAACGCTACTGCAATTCACACCTATATCATTAGATGCGTTCTATTAGCAGGGCTCCAAGCCGGTAACAGCAGAGGACACTCCTGCCAAATCGGCAGCTAAAGCTACTGGGCATGTTGTTTGGCGCTAACTTCTTTACACGTTACATTTGCAACTCCTCGTTCCCAGTCTAGAAATACCTGGGTTGATACACGGCTCCATATGCCGAGGAAGAAGGAGGGCAGAGCCACTTTGGAACCTGGAAGTCCATTTTATTTGAGGATTCAAATTATGAATTTTCTAGAGACTAAACACTGGAGCTTCTTGATCCCTCAAAAGTCAGGGGAGCAACTCAGTTTTGGAACAGCTTCTTAATGGCAGCGCAGTTCATAACCTAACTCTACACCAGGCAAACTTTACTCTTGCATAATGCACCAAACGTAAGGGTGGCGGGGGAAAAGAAGGGTTAATTAATCTGACTGAAACCAAGTTGAGGTATCTTGAGCGGAAAACTCAAAATGCTTCTTACGCAGTTCTGCCGTGTGGGCCATGGGTCCATGCACCAGGAGGAGGAAAAGGAAGGAGCTGAACACAGACAGACAGGGGAAAATGAACAAACAAACAAAAACCAAGGAAAGGAATGAGACGTGAGGCTATTTCCAACACAAGAGCCATCCGTTTTCTTTACATCTGACAGGGACTTAATACGTATGTTGGCTGTTGACATTAAGGGACAGATATCAGTCGGTATGGACCGGCGTGGCTCCCTTGGCTTATATTAGAGCAACAGCAGTTTACAGCACCAGAAGATGCGGCTCAAAGAAATGAAGTGGATGAGCACATCACACCAAAGACAGAAAATATAAGCCAACAATTATTTTAGAGTTTATCTTTGATCCCAGAAGATACTTCATTTGGGCAGGGATGCGACAGAATACCGTTCTGTTTAAAAAGTCATGTTCGGTCCTTTGCTTAGCGATATAAGCACAGGAGTACAAGGAGCACCAAGTGCTATAATTACAAGTGTGAGGAATATGCATGCCTTATTTCTCTCTTGTAATGGGAGAAGCAAATTGTTGACATGTACAGGAACTCCCCACAAGGGATGCAATTACTGACATGACATACAGCACAAGAAATCCTACGACAATGTTGTTACCATGTAAGCAAAGAGGTATTAAATTGGATACCTCGGGCTACCTTGGTTTGGAATCACAAGTCAAGGCGTAGTACAGCCACTGTACGAACTCCTCTCCTGTATGCACAAGCAAGTAGACTAGTAAAACAATGAACATGCATTTAAAGAGGCCCAAAGTCTAAATGCTACTGAATATTGCAGAAGGCCAAGAACAATCACGGTGCTCTGTCCTCATGTCCCACCTACCACAGCACTAACACTATAATGTGTCCACTAATGGAAATGAGATGTCCTTCAACAGTCGCTGAGTAGAGCAGGGAGGCAGGACAGACTGGAACACAGAGAGGAAAACTGAACATTGCCATGCTACAGAGTATCATAACAGCAGAGATAGTCTTGTGCAACCCTATTTCTAATCTTGCAGAACTGGAGGAAGGACTTCTCTCTTCCATGTCCTTAAGAGAAGAGCTATCCATTAAATGAACCTCACATGACCCATGTGAAGCACAGGAGGCCAGCTGGCACTTCACAGATGGAGTAATCACTAGTATCATATAGAAAAGCACTGACTTCTTCCATCACCTTCAGGCTGGATATGTGTGTAGACCTGCTGTGATTTAAAAGCAGGACTGAAGCACTTCATAGAGCTCACCCATAAAGCGCTCAGAAGCCCTTGCCCATATACCATTTATACCAGAGCCCAGGAGAATTCCTGCTTGATTCATTCCCATTGTGTCCATATTTTAACATAGTCCTGACTCCTGAGGTGGTCATCTTCCACAACTCTGAGAAACCAGAGAGCCAGACCTCACGTTGGAGGTCCGCATCTCACGTCTCACCGAGGATGGTGCGGTGGGCAGCTGTGGGCCACTGACTTCAGTGCAGAGAGGGGAGATGAAGGTGAACCAAGTCTTTCTCTCTTGATGGGAGAAACCAGGCTTGAGGTCTCCCACCCCTTTGCTTCCCATGGCAGAAGTTAGACCAGGGGAGAGTGCTCCTACCCTCAGCAAACTGCAGAGATTTCATTTGTGCCCTATCTGGTACAAGAGAAGAGAGACATTTCCTCCTGAGCTCCCAACCCACCTGTGCCTAGCTGAGCACCGCAAAGAACAGAAGGTCCTTTTAACCGTTATAAAAGAGTTTGAGGTTTTGTCCAAGCTGGGCAGCAAAGCTCAAAAGATGAAGAAGAGAGAACATATTCCACCTTTGCAAGCAGAGGGGGATAGCGTAAGTTCCTACTGCGTGACAAGGGACCGCGAACCTTCTGAGGTGCCAAACCCCACTCCTGCACTACATCCCGTGGGCAGCCTTGTGCCTTCCCAACGCTTATCTTGGCTGCGTTGAATACACATGTGTGGAGGAAAGAATTCAGGTGAGGCTTTGGAAGAATCAGCTCCGTATTTTTCCCTTCATGGCAGAAGAGGATTCAGAGATGTCTAACGAAGCATGAGACTGTGCCATCTGCTGTCCTTGACAGGCTCTGCTGGGTCTTAGTTTGGGAGGGAGAGAGAAAGGGGGTTGCTCTTTAAAGTGAATTTTGATATCTTTCCTTCTTTCTAATGATACAAAAAAAATGTAAAGTCTTGCATCAGCCACAGTGCAGGTTTTCTCATGCTTCATTATGCTTCATGCTAACAATACATGCAAAGAGGTGTAATATGTCACCCTCAGGCCAGAAGCAGACATCAAAAGATCAAACGGCTCAAATGAGATAAAAATGAAGTGTTTGGGAATATGTATTCAATTCTTTTCTTTTTTTCTTTATCTCTTATAAATTTTTGTACACAATCCAGGCACTGAAGCCAAACCCCCTTCATCCATGTCACAGGACTGGCTACTTACCTCCTCATTTGGCAATAAAGTTTGCTCTAGACATACTTTGACCAATAGCTGTTGTCTAAAAATTACAGCTGAGGTTGCACCTATTCTATGTTAAATCAGCTGGTCAAGGGAATTTAATCCAAATTGTCTGTGTGTACAGCACGGAGCAAACACCTTCAGCCGAACCACAGCCGCGGACATCCACTAGTGTCCAGCTGCCTTTGCTGGGAGCTTCTTGCAGAAACCTTTTGGCTGAACTGAGCCCTTCTCACTAGAGCACGACAATGCAATCCACGGGGTCGAGATAGCTCATGGGACATCACTCGCTTTTGTTTCTCCGGGCAGCGTTTGGCTAAAACAGGGGTGTGTAGGCTAAAAAGGAGAGGCTGGTGCAGCCCATGGGGACCCCACGGCATGCGGCCCCATGGCACGGCCCCACGTGGCGCTGAGATGATGAAGGCCATAGCAACAGCAGAGCCTGACCCAGAGTTTTTGGATTTGGGGTTGGGGCTGCTCAGAGCTCTGGCTCCCATCCATCGGGCACCTCACAAGTCCCACTGGTGTCTGTGGGAGGATGCAGCTGCCAAAAATTAAACACAGCATAAGCCTTTTAATGGGTGGGAGCAGAGATTTCAGCAGCCTTCTGTACAATTCTGCTTCCTGGAGCCTCTCAGCCACAGCTCAAGAAGAAGAAATGAGAAAATTCCTTAAAAAAGGAAGCAATTATAAAAGAACAGTCTTAATGTCCCAGGAGACTAGTGGGCAAGTGCGAACAGGTTTTTAATCTGGCAATCGGTATTAGAAAATGTAAAAACGGGAGGGGGGAAGTCATTAACATTAAGCTGATGTAGCAACAGACTTGGAGTGAATAAATTAAATACCCCAGTTTGAGGCCTCCTCCCCTAGTACCCATCGATCACCTTTTCTGTGCACAAGGCACAAGCTTTCACATGAAAATCTTGCCTCTAGCAAAGGCTTGTTGCACACCTAATCATCCAGGTTAAAGACAACAAAATCCATTTGAATATGTATTTGTATTTTAAAATCAAAATGTTGCTGCAGATAAGGAAGTTATTTCCTTTTTAAAGGCTAGTTTTGGGCCTCATCATTTGGCAGGGAGGAGAAATGGGAAAAATGCTTTTCGGAGAGCATCTTTTTTCCAAGCATAAAGCTTGGGGCTTCTGGAAAACTCTCTTTTTTTTTTAATCTTTGAGCTAGCTGAGTGGGAAAAGGTAAGCTTTCAATATTCCTTTTACTCACATTCCTCTACTGACGATTACTCAGAGCAGCTTAAATAAAAATCAAGAGATTTGTCACGTATTAGCTCTTAGGGAGGGCAAGTATATATAGAAAAAAATATTTGAAGCTAAGCTTGCTGCATTTAAAAATCACCTATAACTTGTGCATGGAAAATTACTTTCTGGCAAATATTTAGACCTGCCTTGGGCTCCAGTGGTCTCAATACAAGGTGAAAATAGAGCTCAGCTCATGGCCCTGCTGCCCAGACCTCAGAATGCTCTCAAATGGGAACTTCAGTGAGAAAACGTTCCTCGTGGCATCAGCTTCAGGTCCAGTTTTACCTAAGGAGACAACTTAACAAGGGCAATGAGAAAAATCTCGCTGCGTGACTGAGGGCTGGGTTTGACTCCTGCTCTTCTTTTTGCTTGCAAAATCAGGATCTTTTTTTTGAATATGAGTCCCGTGGTTGTAAAATTTTAATGCATTCTTTTTCTCCGTGGTCGCTACAGTTGCATCAGCAAGAAAAAGAGACCACTGTGTTCATCGGATGTGAAACACTTCATTCTTACTTTGCCCACTGAAGTAAACTCATTTCACAGTACAAAGAGCTGCAGAGGCTCCTTCGATTGTGTGTGGAGTGTTTCATCTTTTAGAAAGTAGATCATTTATATTGGCTTTGTGGGTAAATATTCCACCTTTTACATCTGAAGATAGCCTGATAAAATACGAGATTTTAAAAAGATATAATTTTGCTTTCTAACACCTAGAAGAAGACTGAAAATAGAAAATACGCTAGCTGAAGAAACTGATGGTTATTGATGACTGTATGAATGTCCCTTTTTTTTTCCCTTTGGCTTGCCTAGTGTGAAAGCTCATTACTGAAAGTAAATCAGAGCATACCCAGAGTAGCAAGCCCTTCTGAGTCATGATTTAGCAAGCTGCACTGCTATGTGATAAATGCCGTCATATAACTGGCATGAAAGGGGTTTGACATTAAGCAAATGAAAAATCCAGAGAAAGCGGTATTTTGGTGAATCCTAACCTAGGCGAGTATTGGGGAGATTCTTTGGAAGAATACATGGGTCCTTTGGTTGGATACTTCTTATGCCGGGGAGTTGAAGGGGGCGGGGGACCCACAATCATATCTATCCTGGCAAAGTAAATAAGAAAAAAGACACCAGCAAAATGCATAATGAAGCAACATGTAGAGAAAAGTTGGTCAGAAAAGTTGCAGAAAGAAACAACTGAAAAACAGAACGACAGAGAGAGAAAGAGAGAGAAGTTGAAAATATATTCTGCTGGAAACAGAAGGCTCTGTCCTACCAGCTGGTTGTTGGTGAAAGCCAGAGTCTTACCCACCCCGGGGTAAGATTTGGAGATTTAGGCACCACTGAAACATCATTAGGAGACCCCCCCCGCCCCAGATATAACAGGCAACATGCTTTACCCTCTGAATTATATTTGCATATGTGTAGCAATATCCCATTGGGGTGGTTGTATATAAAACAACATATATTCATTCTCATTTCAGTTCCAGTGCTAGATAACACATCCTCAACTAGTCAGAAAAGCATGAGCCGTTGGAGTCAGCGAGATACGCTGCGGGATTGTATAACTCAATGAATGGGGGACATCCGTGGTTGGCAAGGTGTCAGGATGAGGCACGAGACAGTGTGAACACAACACTGAAAAGAGCACATTACAGACACACCACAGTGACAGAGGCATTAATGATTAAAGAGGAAAGTGCATGTAAACATCCCAGAAATTCGCCTGAATGCAGCTTTAATCCACCAAAGCCCTGGCTACAGGAGGTCACAGCCAGCCCTGCCGAGCTGAGCTGGCAGGGAGAACACAGTGCTTTGATTGCTGAAGGAAAGGGAAATAAAAATATCTGTTCTCCTCTGAGCCACCCCATGACAACCTCCCTGGGTCCCACCATATGGGTGCACTGTACTTCTAGTGCCAGTTGGTCATGCCCCAACCTTGGCCATGGCCACCCCAGGCACACACCTCGGCTACAGGGTGGCCCTTCCAGTTCTACTGGGCAGGTGACCAGCCATGGGACCTCTTGCTGCCCATGTGGCTATGATGATGAGTGCTTCAAAGGATGACCCCAAGGGGCTCTGCTCCTGTCACCATCACTGGTCTCCTGCTCAGGAGGGACAGTGAAACCAGTGAAGCTGCCTGGTACTTCAGGTACCAGATACTTCACACTTTTAAAGCAGCTCCTGGTCCTCCTGACTTCCCTGCACTGGGGTGGATAGCCTAGTCCAGCCTCAGCAACCTCAGCCTCACAGTCCCACGGGTACAGTTAAGAGAAGTCAGTTTGGTCTTTGAAAGCTGCCATTACCCCAACCCCCCCCCCAAAAAGCAGCTAACCAAACCACTTTGTCTTTGCAGCACATCACCTTGAAGGACTGGCAATGGGAGACTTGGGTAGGCAGTGAGACAATCTGCCACGCCAACTCGGGGGGTTGAAAACTCAGGTGTTCCTACCTGGAGCCAGCGGAGATGACAACCCCAATGGTTCACTACCCACTGTGGAGGCAGCCCGGAGGCCTGGCGTTTCAGGTTATTAAAGTTAGGAAATATAAATCCCCTTCTCCTCCTCTTCCCTCTCCAAATTCAGGTACATGTCTTGGATCTATAATCATTGAATACGTACTGAACGGGGCTGAGAGGCTCAAAGAGAGGAAATTCTCCAGGATATTTTAGTCTCCATTGCAAGGGAGAATTTACCTTCCAGCTGCATATCTGGTAATGGGAAAGGCACAGCATGCAGCAACGCTGAGAAAGTTACCTCCGCTGCTTGAACGTCAAAAATAGCAGAGTTAACATGGTCTCCAAGAGACTAACGGCGGAAGAGAGGTTCCTCTTTTTCCTAAGATAACTTTCCTATTCCATTCTGGGGATTCATATTAGCTGTTTGCAGACCCAAACACATCTTTTTGTATATTTGCTGACTCTGCCAGGGACTTAGATGGGTTTGAAACTAGAGGAAAACTTCCCCAATGACTTCCAGAGGAAGCTGGGCTGCCATAGCCATGGAGGGAAAGACTTTCATTCTCCAAGTGTAAAAGTAAACGGTATATTATTTTGACTGGAGATAGCCTATGGCCAAGCCCTGCCTCCGTTCTGGGTGTCCTTCGAGCTCAGCAGAAGTGGGGCTACTCCTGCTGAGCCGACACAGCCGGGGCATGTTGGAGGTTTGGGGTCCGGTTTTCAATGTGGGACCTCAGGGCTGAGGGAGGAGTGCTCAGACAAACGAGGTTTAGTTCAAATCCTCTGTTCAGGGGACCAAATTCATCTGGGTTTCTTTGCAGGAGAAATAATTGGGTGATTGTAGTGGAAAATGAAATTTTAAATGCCCTTCTTGGATCCATTTGTCCCTTTTTCATATTTCTTCCCCTGTTAAAACTAACTCATCTCCCCCTAAAATTTGAGCACAGAGGCTGAAATGCAGCTCAGCTAAACCACACCTACATCGGTGGGCTTGCATGAGAAATCCCCACCTGCACTTATTTTTGGCAAACTGTGCCATCCGAGGAGGGATTCCTCCTAAAACAGCTTGGCATCCCAACAGCTGGAGAAGCCACTGCCGCCTCTGCCCGTAGCAGCAGGGTCACAGCCAGCACACGAGATTTGATTTTGTATCACTCCCAGAAAAGTACCAAATTAGCCACGTTAGCCTCAAGACTGGGCACCAAACCTTTGCTATCCTGCCAGGAGGACCACAGAGATAGGCACCTGCATTACCTATGGGATATACTATAATGACAGGAACTCCCAAAGTAAAGTAAGAGGATGAGCTGTGATTTTTGTGTGTATGTATGTCCTGGGGTGGGCACTAAGGCAGTGTTAATGGCGTAACACCACCCCTTGCTCTGCTTGTGGTCCCTGTCCCGCTCATCCCTGTGGGTTCTGGCCACAAGCACCGATGTTTTCCTTGAGGTTTTCTCTTAGGAAGAAAAAGAATAAATTGTAGCTGCAAAGGAAAGTGCCTCTCTCCGGGCAATACCCCCACGATGAAGAAAAAAGCAGTGAAAAAATGAAGCAAAGAGAGGGGTCTCTTGCCTGGCCTGAAGGTTTTTAATCCGGGAGAGCATGTCCAGGTGACCAGCTGAATACTGCTCGATGACATCCATCACGTCGTAGGGCCGAAGGCTCTCCTTAAACTTGCGCTTGGAGACGAGAAATCTCATAATGCTGCAGGAGACGGAGAGGAAAGGCAAAATATAGTCCCTGGGCTGCAGCCTGACCTGCTTAGTGGCAGCTAAAAAACACTGCAGAGAGCTGCTTTGGAGGGAAAATGGAACAAATGCCAACGCTGTGGGTTTGGGAGAGGATGTGGCGATAGGAGAGGGGAAGGGGGTTGCGGGGGCTCGTGGCTGAAGCCCTGCTCTGCGACGGGGGGTCCCTGATGCCCCTTGGACTGTCAGCTGTGCGAGTGTCCTCTCTGCACCGCTTTCATAAATGTCAGCATTAAATCTCAAAGCTGGTGAGAATGATCATTTGGATGCATCCCTGCAGGGGATTTTCCTGTTTCTCCATTTATTCCTTCCCTCAGCAAAAATTGCCCTTTCTGGCAGAATTTTCTGTAAAGGAGGGCAGGCCACCCAGGGGAAAACCAGCCTGCAGCACAGACATTTCAGCATTTGCCACCTTTGCTTGGACGTTAAATTTCATTTTTTTCCCTGTTATTATTTTTCCGGACCGCTTTCCCCCTCTCCCTCTCTTACCACACTGCCCTGATGCTGACTTTCAGTCCCGGCGTCAAATCTTCCGTCACAAACTCGCAGTTGCAGCTTTTGTTCTCATCGGGAATGTCTTCTCCAGGGAGACTTGCTTCTGGATTTGGGAGAGGGAGGAATAAAGACAACACATTACTATTTCCCATGCTGGTGCTGCGCGAGAAAAGGCGAGTCGGATCACAAACAGCAATCCCAGGGGGAAGCACCAGAGATGTCTTTGCTGATGGGAGCATTTCCCAAGACGTGTTAAGGTGACACCCAGCAATGCCAGCTGCAGCTCTCATCCATCTCCAGATGCCCGACGCTTCCTCCTTTCCCCATCCCTATATAAATAAAACATTGTTGTGGGTGTCAGTAGGGGTTTTCTCATCTCTTATTATACTCCTGTATCTGAGCTAAAGGACTGGAAGGGGAAGGAGACCTATTTAAGCACCCTGGCTTGCAGCTCTGCCCTTCCTAAGTGGAGATGGAGAAGATGCTGGGGCCAGCCGGGGCTTTGGGGTCCCACGTGGCACCCCAAGCCCTCACCTTCTGAGTTTTGCCGCGACGCCGCTCCCTTGATGCGGAACGCTTGCCGGGCTCGGCTGCGGTCTCCGAAGCTCCAGCTCTTGGGCACTTTGCTTGGGCTGTCCTCGATGCTCTGGTCAGCGCTGGGGGACCTCCGGATGCCCTGAGCCTGTGGAGAGCCTTTCCCTTTGGTGCCAGCACCGCGGGGACTGGAGAAGACACGATCTTTCAAACTGACCTTCTGACTGTTCAGAGAAACACGTTGAAACAAAGACAAAAAGGAGACAGCAGGAGGAGTCATTCTGGAAACCACGCAGTCCTTCCCCACCAGCCATTAGAAACCAAGAGCACTTCCAAGCAGCAGTGAGATGTAGTTTTGCTGTTGGCTTTTTTTAAAAATAGAGATAATTATTTTCTTTTTTTTTTTTTTAAAGAAAGCATTGTAGAAATGTTTCTGCCATAATGAGTGAAATGGGAATGATTATTAAGAGAGAGAAAATAATGAGGACTTAAACCGAAGCCCCTCGTGGGATGCCAGGGCCGGTGGGACAGAATGACGTTAAACAATGAGGTTATGATCCCTTAAATCACTGATCGGCTCCGATCACGAGCAAGGAAGCTTTTCTTTCACAACTGCCTTCCAAAACCCTGTATCTGATAAGAAAATACCAATAAAAAAAAAGCCTTTATCTTAAACTTTTAGCTTTCTTGGAAACACTTCACTTCTGGTGCTCAGACCTGTCCTCTCCTTCTCTTCAGCTCCTGTATTTCCTCCCTCTTAAAACACAATCTGCCCCTTTAATATATTCCGAAGACTTCCTCTTTTTCCAGTCATATATTTAAATACTTAAATACAGACACTTAAACATGCAACTCCTTTGTATCCTATAAAGATTCAATCTAAAAGCTAGCTAACATCTACCTGCAGGTCTGCTACGGGTGTCATAAACATGCAAAGCAAAATTTTACAACCTCAGAATATGGCCTTTTATTGCTGTTCTTCTATTAGAATCCCATTTCTTGAAAACCTTGTAATTATGGTTTGAAAAGAAGATCTCTCCAGAAACAGAGATGATCTCACTGAGAAATAGTCTGCTGACCCAGCTCTAATTATTTTCCAAATTCTGAAATTTGTAATTAAAAATTGTCGCCCAAATGAGGATGATGAATTTTCACAGGAAAATTGCAAAACAAAAAGATTTTGTGAATCTTTAGGAAAGGGCTAACTTTATAGAAACAGCACTGGGGAAATCAAACTGCAAATAGTTTTGGATAATTTGATATTTTCTGAATAGCAATTGATTGTTAAAACATGCGAATAGAGGTTAGACAACCAGAGCAAGGCACTGGCACAGGTAGCTAATAGTTTATATATAGGCAAATCAAAACTGAGTAAAACCACAGATGTAATTCCCAAAACTCTGTGCCACTGCAGCAGCCACTTATCATTTTGCTGCAAATGCTCTGACTCAATTTGCGGGAAGAACATTGCAGGAATTTGGATTTCCACATCAGATTTCCAGGTCACCAACCAAAGACCTGGGTTTTTTTCCGTCTCTCAGCAACGCCACCTTAAAACTTGGAGCCAACCAGTCCTCCTTTGCCTTCAAAACTGGGACAAGGCTCTTCAATCAGAACTTAGCTGCTGATATTTGAAGCAAAGCAAAACACAGCTCCCTTTTCCCCGGCTGTATCAGCTGTACTGTGCTGACGGGAACAGACATTCGTTTTTGTCAGTAACGGAAGAAGATGTGACTCGAAGACACACAGGGAGCAGATTTGTTGAGTAAGAAGGTGCTATTTTTACGAAGTCACTTTACATTGCGAGACGTCGAACATTTATAGGGAGCGAAAGGTGCTTAGGCAGCATTTTCCGGAGCTGCACGGCGTGATCCCGGGAAGGCACCGCTGCCCTGACGCAACGCCCAGGGAACGGGGGGAGCAGCTCCTGGGCTGCAGGGCAGGGTTATCTCTGGCCGTTGGCTGGCCAACAATTTTGAGTTGAAAGATACATTTGAGAGAAAATAAAATTTGTTCATGACCAAGTTAGCAAAGGCAGAATTAATCCAATTAATGATGCATTTTTTAATTCAGGTAAGTACTGGAGATTTCATTTCCAGCGTGCTGCCCACCTGCGGAGCCTGTCTGAAAGCCATGGGACCAACAGATGTTTAGCATAGCTGAAAAGCAGATCAGAGGTACAAATCCACACAGGAATCTAGGAACAAGCATGTGCCTAAATACCTTGCTGGATGCAAGCCTTAGTCACTAATGCTACCAAAATCGTCGTACATAATGAGCCAAATGTTTAAAAGCAATTCTCACCCTGTGTTTCTTGGATTAGAAACCAGATTGAAATTTTATTTGTCATTTGATCCTAAATAGGCCAATTGGATTGTTTTTTCTTTATTTTAGCTGATTTTACAGAATAATATTCCTGGAATCTACTGCATTTCAGTAGTACTAATACTTTGAACTACCTGGTCTTTTTTAAAAATAAGTTTCATAAAAATGAATCAGCAACACACCAACGTTCAGAACTCAAAGGAATCTCTTTGTGCCTCATCCTCTGCAGAGTTGCTCCCATCACCAGTCTCGGTGTGAAACCAGTTGCCTATCACTGAGTAAAGCAGGCCCTTGCCTTTGGGGCTCCTTTTCCATTCCCACAATAAATGTGCTGCAAACCTTTCCAAGAATCACACAAGGCAAAAAAGAAAGCATTGAACTCGGTGAGAAATATGAGCTTCAAATAAGAGTTTCAAGCCCGATAGCATGAGGTGCCACACTTTTACACATTAAAAAATCTCAAGAAATTTGATGAACAATAAAGATCTGGGTGGGTTTTGCACCCGAGTACTCACTACTCAGGAAAAACCCCACCACCTGGCGTAAGTTCTTTGTTTTAACACAAATGACGTGAGACAACATGAACAGTTAATTGGATTTTTCCTTCTGCCATGCAATTCTCTCATTGGAAATGACACCTGGAATCACATGCAAGTACAATCCCTGCAGAGGAGGATGCTGTTGGGGTCTGCAGGAGTTGGCAGGGAAGAGTCCAAAAGAAATATAGACATATACAGAGATATATGTTGTCAGCTAACCCAAGATCATGTTCTCATTCAACCAGAAAGTCACGCAGAGTGACGCAGAGTGTCTCGGAGAAGTGGTATTCAGGTGTCACTCAAGCAGATGGCAGATGAGCCTCAGTTCGGTGGAAAGTGTATGTGCTGGTGACACGAACACAGGGAAAGCAGTAACCCAGCCACACGCGGCAACGTGAACTGACGCTCGCAATCGTGACAGCTAAGAGCGGCGCGAGCACGGGGCAGGCGCCCTGCTCGTTCCAGGGGCAAGGCAAGGGAAGGGAAGGGAAAGAAAACCGTGGCTTTGCAACCAAAAACAAAGATTATGGGAAGCCCTAACAACATAATAGGGTGTGCTTTAGTTCCTAGATCTTCAGTTGGCACCTATTAAAAACATACTTGATAACAAAAAAATTGTAATGTTTCCAAGCTGACTTTGGGGAAAGTTTACAAAACTTTCAGCTTCTGACTTGATTTTAACAAAGGATAGAAACTGAGTTGACTTTTTCTCTGCTGCCAGTCAGAAAAGGAGAGCCCATGCTGGACGAACACGTACGGACCAATCCATGGTACCACAGCTGATAGGAAGATGGTCACTGCTTTAGTGGGCTTTGCATTTAGTTTCAGTTAGGTCCAACAGCCCAGCTCTCAGCAGCAAAACGCATGAGAACTAACCTTCAAAAGCGCTGCCATCAGCCTCCTTAGGACGCTGGGGGTTGAGCTCCTGTTTGAAACCCTCTGGTTTGGGGCTCATTCCACAGCCCTCTAGAGTATTAAATCAGCACTTCAAAAAAATGCGGACTCATTACGTTAGCAGTAGTTCTGGATCAATAAAAAGTATCACCTGTAACTTCTTGTCATCGATTTTAAACTACGCTTGAGCAATTGTTTCATTTTCTCCTTTCATTTTGTAGGCAGCAAACGTTAGCCAAACTGAGTTTGACTAACATGGACTCAGAACCATCTCTGCATACGAACACAACCGGTAACAGTGTTCATTCTTCGGAAAAGCCATGGCCAGGAGAAAGAGGCTATCTCCTGTTGGGAAACGAGGCTGTTTTCTAATCCAGAGTTTGTGCTGAGCTCACGGCATATGAGAACAGCTTGTTAAAACCAGGCAGGAGTGCCAGGAGTGGATGATAGCCTTTGTGGCTATCACCAGGCTCCAGGTGGGACACAGGCGTGAATAAGAGGCAGAAACCAATTACTGGAGACATGAAGGAAAGGAAAATACATCTGTGTGTGCAAGACTTGCCATGACTAGAGCGGAAACCAAAGGAGGACCAGGCTCAAGCCTGATTTGCCTCCAGTGATTTCAGAAAAGCCATTACAACGGTGAATTCAGCCCAGAGAATGTTGTTTCTAGAAGCAGAGCAACCTGGGCATGAGGAAAACAAAAGGTCAGCCAACGATCAGTGTCATGGTGAGTAATCCCTCTTCTCTTCCTTGTCCACAACCACGGTGTTAGACTTGGGTTGAAGAGATCACTGAAATCATAACGGGAAAGACTGGAGTTGCACCATCCCCGCAGCCACCACATAAACCTGGCTGAGCACGGGGCCTCGGGTGAGTGAAGGGACACTGAAGCCAGATACATGTCTTTAACCTTGGCCTTTGGTATTTTGCAGCATTGCTGTTACACCATCACCCCTCTCTTCCTAACACACAGCGTTTTTTCCCCAAACTGATGTTGAGCGCTGTCAAACACCACGTCACACATATCCTGCATCTTCTAGCAAGCTCTTGCTATTTGCCAGCTCAGCTGGTTTGCATTTCAGGAGTAAAGCAAAACAGCTAGATTGCATCTTTGAGCTGGCTGATTATTCCTAAACAAGACTTTAAGAAACACGCTACACCCAGACCCGCAGGCCAGTCAAGGGCTCTGCAAACATCTTTCCTTCACTGGTCTGTCTGCCATTTCTTCCCACTGTCAGGTCCCTGTGGTGCCTTCATCTCTCTGAGTAGATGCCAGGAAAGCCTCTTACAAAGCAGAATATGATAGACCTGATAATCTGGCTTGGTATAGTTACATTGCTGTCTAAAAATGCAGGCATTATTGCACTTATTGACTAGAGATCATTGGTTTAGTACATTAAGAAACCACGGATTCCTAAGGAGTTTTCTATTAATTTACCTACACTGAGTTTTTCGTAATTGCCTCATCGTTTACTGTTATTTCGTTACATGCATCCTAGATGAAGGCTTTTAGCACTCAGCCTTAGATGCATCAAAGTGCTGGCATCTGCCCTTAAGGGTTTGTGCAGTGGGGGATTGCAGGCTGGTAGCCCAAGGGTCCAGGAAAACAAGACATGTTGTTTATTTTTATGTCCCTTCAAGGTTAACCTATAGTTTTACTAAAGCACAGTGTTTAAAACACTACACTCAGGATGGATGCAGGTAACAAGATGCTCTTGTAGCTACTCCAAAGTTCAAGACTCCTTTTTGACTGGAAGAACCACGGTCTGTAATCCTCCTTCTCAGGGTCTCCAATGGATCAAGAAGATCTTGAGATAGTAATTAGTTTCATCCTCCCTTTCCCTTGCAGAACTCAAGATGGGGGAGATGAAATGAGGACCACAGTAGGAATTCAGTAGAAAATAGAAAAAATTATACTGGCTGTACCAATTAAAAATTCATGCCTAGGAAGACATGCAAGGAAGACATTAAGATCAGAGTGGCTGATTTTCCAGAAAACAGAACTGGACGTAGACAGGTGAGAGGACAGCACTATGAATATCACTGCCCGTTTTAATCTCTGCCAAAAACCACCTCAACGTTGAGCAATTGAAAGGTGCCTTGCTCTGGCGGGGAGTCCCTGCCTGCACTACGCCTCCGCCTCCAAGGATAAAACAACCTCGCCTGGCAAATGGAAACACTACAGAAGTCATGATATTTTCTTCCGCTAGACTATTGACCAAAACTTTGCCATTTGGAAATGTATCCAAATGCTGTCTGTGCAACTGATGATCACCCAATATTTAAATCAGTCCTTTCAAGGATAAACTTCAAGGAAGGCCACAGTACCATCAAAACGGAAAGATTCAGGCTCTTTACCCAGACACAGGGGATTTCCTACCTGCTTATTATGAAACCTAGATCATACCCCCTTCCTCTTTGTTACCCATTCAGAGATGGGATTTACCACACTACTTCTGAGCTTCTGGTACACGCAAGTCTCAGGCATGAGTCCTAGCCTCTAGACTGACAGATAATAAAAATAGCCAGCAGGGAAAAAAAATAGCAAGAAAAGAAAAGATACAAGTTGGAACAAGTAATGGAGAAAATCAGAGTTACATATACTTTTAAAAGTGTAGTTTGTTGGCTTTCTGAGGGAGACAGAGACTGGTGATTTTGAGAATTAAAACGGACTCCAAAAAAGAGCATGCAAAAATCCGATTTCACAAACATGCGGCATCACTCAGTGCCCTGCCACTCCTGGGCTTGCCACCTGCCTGGCTGCGGGGGACGAGCTGAGGGGGTTCACCTGCCAGCATTCACAGCATGCAAACTCTGGGCATCGGTAGTTCAAGAAGGTGCATGTTTGCTGCTGAGAAGCAGTGTCTGGGGTGGGGTAAAAGACCCTTCCAGTGCAGGCGTGGAAGTAGACGTATTTATGCACAAGTAAAATAAGATATATGTATCTGTGTACAATAGTGGCCATCAGATGGGTGCACTAAGGGATGCTCGCTGGGAATTCTCTGAAGCCGCCTAACAATTGTCAGCTTGATGAAAAAGATGAAAACACTGCTCGTACAAAACCCTCTGCTCTAGCTATCTCTTCCCCATGGGATCTAGAAACAGAACCATTCACAATGCCAATGTCAACGCTAAGGGGAACCCGTATCCCCTACGTCTGGTGGGACAGGCTGAGATTAGTCCTTCTCTAGCTGCGTAGTAGAGGTGCTAGATAGGCAAGCCATGGCTTCCAAAGGCCACAGGACTAGGAAAGGTCAATTGGTAGTGTTCGGAGAGCCAAAGGAACGGTGATTGAGCAGAGGTCGGAAGCTGGTGTTTCTCATGCTACTAACTTGATATTGCTGTACAGTGCAATTCAATTTGCAAGGATTCCCTGGACCGTGAGAAGGAATGGAGCGATAGGGAGGAAGGGGTCTTTTTAAAAAAAAAAGAATTAAAAATTTTTAATTTATTTTTTTTTTTTAAATTTTCCATCATTTGTTAAACTTCAGTTCCCGGCCTCCTTCATTGCTGAGCAAACACTGGCTTGCTAGCCCAGACCAAATTCCCCATCCTCGTCTCTTTGAATCACATATTCTGCATGATTAGCAGAGAAGGAAGCCTCTAATTTCTGAGCGGGCAATGGGGAGGCTCTTTCACCTTTTTTTACTCATCTAGTACCTCTATTAAGCAGAGAAGTGATCAGAACGGGTGGTAGCAGGGTAGAGGGAGAATGAGCCGTGCATCTTTTGATTAGTTCCGTGCGACGCATTTCCCGTGGTACCTAGAGTTTCCTGAGCAGCATCCGCATAGTGACTCTCTGCACGGTTTGCTTTTACTGGAAATGAGGGGAGAGTAAAAATTAGACCTGGAAGCAAATGCCAGACAGGAAACTTTTGATTACTGACTCTAGGTTTAAAAGACAGGTGTTTTGAGGGCCGGGTTCATGACAGGATTTTTCTTTTTGAGCTTTAAATGGGGGAAAAAAAGTAACCAAGGGGGGTTCTGAAATTTGTCTCACTGCGGTCAATAAACGTCATTATTAGAAATGAGGCAGTCTGCATTGAATTGGTGGCGTCAGTTCATCTACAATTGACTAAGTCCTGCAGGAAGGTATTTTCATCCGCATTGGAAACAAAAAGTACTCTCTTCTTCCTCCAAACAGATAAAAAAGACAATTTTTTTAGTTGTCTAAGCCATGGAAAGCCAAAACTTTAACTTGTTTTGTCCAACAACATCGAAAAGGTTCAAATTTCTTCTTTTTTTTTTTTCCAAAAAAACCTCACAAAGAGAGTTAGTTAATCTGTGAATTATTTGCACTTCTGGTATAGGAAATAGCATTATAGTAAGCCTGGCATTTAAAAAAAACAGATAAAACTGGGGTGTGGTGCAGTCCCTTATGGGAAGGGATTTGAACATCTGTGTTCACGCGTCTGTTTTTCATAACACTTTTCAGACGGGCCCTACCACTTCTGGGGAGTCACCGGCTTTGCTGAGGCACCACCACAGCTCCCGTGAGCCCACCCCAAATCGCCGCTCAGGCACTGCCCTGCCAGGAGATGGCCACCACGCCCAGGGTCCTCCACGCCATGGAGCAGCCCTCTACCTGCGGAAGGGTAATGACCTGGCCCCCATCACCCCACCTGGCCACCAGCCACCGGCGGGCATCACTTGCCGAGTTCATGGGCAGACTGAAAAAGCCGAAGGGCACAAAAGCCCAATCTCGTCTTACACTTGAACTCGGCAATCGGAAGAGCTTGCGGGCACACACAGAAGGAATTTGCAGGAATTCTTTCTGCTTCGCGGCATCCCGTGCAAGCTCAGCCGACACCATCCTGGGGACTCCGTAGGCACCCGCAATGGGACCCCGCATCCCCAGGGAGCCCCGGGGACCGGTGGTGCTACCGGGGCTGTTCTGGAGCTGGGGTCTGAGCATCGCGACGTGGGAGTGGGATATTCAGCATGCAGAACTTCAGGGAGACACGGGGGTTACTCTCCTCTTAGTCTCCTCTGCAGTCCCTATGGAAAGATGCAGTCCCTTCCCTGCAAATAATCCGCTCCCCTAAAGGCAACTGATTATTTCCAGATTACTGTCAGTCCCAGCATGAGTCTCTGACACCCGTTTAATCGGTTAGAAGGTCAAACACCAACCCAGGCTAATGTGGCCCATCGGGCTCCTGTGATTGACACCAGTTTCCACGGGCAGTAGCCGTTAGTGAGACCTCGGACACCCTAGGCTGGATGAGCAGGGGCCCACTGAGTCAACCAAAGGCATCCTCCAGTGCGTACAGAAGCCTTAATCACACCCCTGAACAGAGATATTAATGTAGTGTGTACCTCAGACAGACATATACATACATTGATATATAGATAGATATACGCACAGATATACATACACATTACAAGGTGGCCCAGTCCAGCATTCACTCAGTATATCGGCCAAGGTCTTGCTGAGTTCATTAGGGTCAAGGACAAACCACAGCTGAGAACAACCTTCCAAAGAGGTTACCTATAGGACTGAACTCATGCTGGACAAAGTAATCTGAGATTTAGCTTCCCAGTTCCCTAGAATTCTTCTGTTTCTTTTTCTCTGATATTAATGTATTATTATGATCACTTGGTTCACTAATTTTTAGCTTTTCACCCAATCATGTTTTGGAAAATACAAGAGGAAGAAACGTGGTCATGGATGCCTTCAGATGTTTACCAAACCATCTATTAAAAGAGCATCCGAAGCACACATTTCACATAGGAGCCTCCATAGTCCTGGCTAACCATGGATTTGTCTTTTTGACATTACAATCAAACGACAAAATAAACAGAGACGAGATGCCACAGCGAATTTCCAGCCTGATTAACATCGGAATAATCAAACCCCGTTACCACTCTGATTTGCTGGCTTTCTGCAGCAGGAGGGGTGAGAAAAGCCCCACCACAGAGCAGCCCTCCTTCCCTGGTGTTATGAGGCAGAGAGGACTCATATTTGGACCCTGCACGAGAGCAGCGTGGTCTCGGAGGCATGAGCGGTGCTAACCGCTCCTGCAGCAGCAGCCAGCCCGGGGAAGGGCAGACGGCCACTTCTCCTGGCCAAGGCAGATGGTAGGGTGGACACGGCACCCAAAGCGACGGGCAACAGAGGAGGCTCTGGAAGCAGTTTTTAAATAGGGAGGAAAATAAAACGAGGGAAGAGGTACGTAGCATGTAGAACAAGGCCAGCGTCTTTTCTGTTCATCACAGCCCGGGCTCCATGTCACGGGGAGGTGAGCTCCTGTCCCCCCGCACAGGCCAGCACACAGCTTCCCGGCACTCGGTCATAGATGGATGCAGACAAGTTGGCGGTGAAAAACAAAACAGAAGCGATAGAGAAAGGACGTAACCTGTCTCTCACATCGGCCGTCCCGTTTTACGTCAAGACAAGACCAAATCAAAAGCCAGCCAAGTAGTTCCAGGTGACCCCGAGCCTCCACCACGCTATCCCCATGGCCTCCCCACGTCCTCCCACCCCGGGCAGCAGCTCTCCGAGTGCCGTCTCGGCAGAAATCAGCACAGCTACAGCAACACCGGAGTCAGAGGGCAGCATCGCCGTGGGTGCATGGGCAAGACCCCGACAGCTGCCCCGCGCGCCGGCGGGGCGTCTGGGATGCTCCCTGACCTTGCAAGGCAGCGCGTTCCCACGAGCCGTGCCAGCATCCCCTCTCTAACTTAAAGTATATTCAGATGCAAAATAGTGAAAAAGCTGTTTCTGTTCTGTTTGCTGCAAGGACTTTGTGGTGTATCTGTTACGGAAAAGAGGGGTACAGGAAATCAGCCACTCCCTACACATAACTGCAACAGGAGGAAGATGCAGCTATCTCCAGGTGAGAGACTGCATGGTTCTTTACATGGATGGAAAATGGAAAGTGGCAAACCCTTTACCAGCTGATGCCGTAGAAGTGTGGTGCTGGGGTCTGCTATGAGACACGATTCATCCCGAGGAGTTTCCTAAGTGAGAGTCATCAGCGACAGACCACGGCTGGATGATTAACTGTCGGGTGGGCTGAGAAACAGGACGAGTTTTCTTTTCTAAGGGCAGGATGACACACTGAGCATCACTGGGAGGCTGTTGGAAATTAAAGTGGGTGGGAGATTTGGGATGAGAATGTAAAAGATCCAGAAACTTTTATTTGGGAAAATAGGTGATTTGGGGCCCCCTGAACATATTCCATATTCCATTCTACTGTGCAAAATTCCTTCCTGAGGTCTGAGACATCATCAGATGGAGAAGGGCAGTGGGAGCAGGTAGAATTGATGTTGCCCTAACAAAGCACAGAAGGAAAGAGCTTTGGTTCCGCTACGGCAGCTGAACTGAACAATATGGAAAGGACTCTAATGCCATAAACAGGGCAGCTGCAGACCCTCAGCTTAAGCACTCCTGGGTTCAGGTGTAGCATCTTACAACAGAGGGCAAGAAAACCCATCAGTGTCACAAGAGACAGGCACACTACAGGAGCAGGAAAGCAGCATTTGGAAATGACCCCGCTGAAGGAGCTATATATAGTAATAAATACTCTGAAAAAGGGCAGTGAAAGGCTATTTTTACTTCTTTCTGCGACATAAGATTAAGAAAGCGATGTAGAAAATGAACAGGGAAAAACCTGCAACCTCTGCGAAGAAATATTATATCCAACCTAGTGCTTTAACTGGTGAAAATGAACCCTGCAAGACAGGACTGAGATTCAAAAACAAGAAATAAGACTAGTGCCTCAGAAATAAGACTAGTGCCTGCGACTGCAGGGATGCCGGCTGGTGTGACCCTACGAGGGACCGGCAGTCCTCAGACTTCCTCGGCTATGGAGCCGACCGGGTTGAACAGAGATTTCATCTCATGGCACAGTCATACGTACGCCTGTGAGAAATGTGGATTTACCCTTTGATGCATCCCAAGTATGTCACTGGCTGAGAGAGGGCAGCGGAGCAGCCAGACCCCTGGGATGAAATGCCGACCCTCCTGATGCCACGGGCGGGTGGCCAAGATTTCAGCCGTGGTCTGCTCCCAGGGAGCACTTCCCACGTAATGCTCCCTGCTTTAATGAAGCTGGATGGAACCTGCCTTCGCTTTAGCTGAGACCCCACGTAGGAAAGAAAATAATTCTGGATAGTTGAAACATGATCTTGGTGATTTGGTTCATTTGGCAAGAAAGCAGATGGAGTGCTACGGAGGTTCTGCTTGCAAAGAAAAGCTCAAATGAAAGACAGAAAAAAGAGTAGGGGGAAAAAAGGAAGGAAGGATGAATTTTTCCTCTCTTTAATCAGCACCATATCTACCCAGATACCTTTGGTTGGATTTTATGCCAGGGAAAAATTAGTTTCTGGCTTCTTATAAGCTAAAAGGCACAGCAGAAAGTTACATCTGCAAAATGCCAGACTCCAGTTATACTTCTGAAAAACATACTCGGTGTTTACAGTATTTAGGCTGTAAGCTATGTTTTGAGATATGAGACGGAAGATCTGAAAGCCAAGCAGATGATCTCCACAGATCATCAGTTTTGCATCTTGCCTCCCAAGAAAAAAAATGAGATTCAGTCCCAGAATTACTTCTTAAAAGAACTGGGAAAATAGAGGAAAAAAAATTTCCAGAATTAAATACTTTTATAAGGGGATGAAAAGTATCCTGAAAGTATCCCAAATATCAGCCCTGTTGCTTTCCCTGGGATATGTGAATAGAGAAAAGCTCTCCCATAGGTGAGATTTATGGCTGGCCTTGGAAGGTGCTCGCCACGTCTCAGAGGGCGCCCGGCGGAGCACACTCTGCACGGTGGACTCCAGGCATGGAGGGAAGACGGAGCAGGGACTGTGCTTCATCCAGAGGTTGTGAGGCCAGAGGGGATGGGGTGCAGAAAGGGTGTCTCTGCCATGCAACGTCGTGCCGTGTCAGAGAGCCCTCCTGTGTCCCACGGAGCAGCAGGTCCACGCAGCCCCGTGCAGTGCCCTGCAGCGAGAGGAGCTCAGGAGAAGTTGCTAACTCAGTGACATGGTGATGGCTTCGTGTTCCCACGTCACCTCCGCCTGGCGTGGCGCTGGGTGATGGAGACACAGCCAAAGCATCACCTACCCATCGGCACTCATCGAGCCTGCGTTATACTGTTTCAGCTACGACTCCAGCAACAAAAGAAAAAAAAAGCAGCATAAACCAAAGCCCTGCCATCACCCCGGATAAGTGTCTGCCAGCTCTGCCCGTGCTGCCCACAACTCTCTCTAGCCCCCACAGCCTCACTATCCTGGCAGCTACAGCCCAAGGCAGACTGGAAGGGAGATATGATTTAAGGTCCAGCATACACGTAGATACATTGGACTGCCACAGCACAGAAAAAGCACGGTAATACCTAGAATGCTTCCCTCGATGGCGCCGCGACATGGTACACACACGCACACACGTACACAGAAATCTACAGGTAATGCATGGGAATGGCGTGTTGGCAGTGATACAGACCTTGGCGATGGTTCGGGCTGCTGCTCTTTCCTTTAAACAGAAGCAATAGTACATTAGCATGGTGTCAGGTGGCAAAAGACGTTGCTGCTTCACTGTTAAAACATAACGAAAGGACAATACCAAACAATACAACTAAGTGGAAGTTGTGGACAGAAGAGAGGGAAAGGAGCACTTAATTCCTGGAGTTTCTGGCCTGGACAGAAGATCACTGGAGACTCACACAACCTCAGAGAAGACACATACAACGCACAGGGTTGAAGAGTTTATCCCAACCCATCCTTGTGCCTACGCATGACTGAGACACCCGATGGTCGTGTGATTTGTGTGAGCACAGGAGGACTTCTGTGGGCTCAGAGAGCAGCCCCCTTTGGAAATGCACCGCCCTGAGTTGTTTCTGCACACAGGGAAGGATTTGCGTGGCTCCCCTGACCCTGGTGCATTTGCTTTTCCTTCCTGGCCATGGGGACAGAGCTAATGTCAGGTTCCTTGATGCACGGCTTCATGCTGCAGTGCTAACGCGTGGTGCTGGGAGGGGTACGTTGGTGGGAAGGAGTACGGGCCCCTGCCCTGACATCCTGACACCCCAGGTGGGGTTTCTGCCTCCAAAAAGCCTTTGGCAGCTACTTTGCCAAAGTAGTTGGCAAAGGCTACATGGAGGGAGTGGGATGCCCCCATTTTTGTACGCGGTTTCCTACTGAGATTCCAAACCACTTGATTGCTCTGAAAAATCGATGACATTGAGGATAAAGTGAGCTGAAGACCTGCAAAAGGGTAGGCATAACACTGCAAGCCAAGCTAAGGCCACACCAAAAAACAATTCTCACCTTCACTGGCCAGGCATCTTGGTGGCATTTCCCTCCAGCAATGAGGAAAACCTGCTCTGCCTTCAACTACTCTGATTCACAGGTTCTTCACACTGGGAAATTGCATTTAATCTGGGGCCCCGAAGCAGCCTTGCCCCTGCAGCCCCACAAGAGAGGGAGCAGACTGTGTTTCTCAGCAGATAAGGCTCTGCCTCCCCTAACACCAGCCAGTCTAAGGGACAAACCAGACTGCGAGAAGACCTGGGCAGGAGGAGCTCCATTCCCTCTGAGCATGACGCTGTACCAGCCCTGGCCCTGCCTCCACCCAGCAGTGACCGATGAGATGCCGAGATCTGCACAGACCCCGACCCCTCTCCCTTAGGCTGAAGGCAGCAGCCTGGAGAGACTAAAAAAGTGCCCCTCCACCCTCTGCTCCTTGCGCATACAACAAGCTTGGAAGCCCATCCTCGGTCATTAGCTCAAATACATTTTAAAGTTTGCAGTCTGACCCACGGGTCTACGGATCTCTACCCTCTGCAGAGACACACAGCCCAGGGCAGGTCCCGTCCCACCCCTCCCCAGCTGGCCCCGATGCCCACCGGCATGGCCAGCATCTCTCCATCCCTCCTGGGGTCTGCACGCTCCCCATTCACCAAACGGGGCAACCTCGCCTGCTTAAAAAACCAAGAATTACCCCTCCCGAGCATAGGCTTAAGCTGCAGGACTCCTGGCCTGCCGGGGCAATCATGTATACCTTGCCACAGCAAATTTAGCAAAAATTTCTCACCGCTACAACCTTGCCTGCTCCTGGGGGAGGCGAGGGAAGGCTGGAGGGAATGGGGAATTAATTCGTGGGCCTGAGTCTCCTCTGAGGGTGGTGCAGAACGTAAAAGTCGGGAGGAAAACTGGGAACACTGCCTTGACCAGACCCTTCGAAAATGTGACTGCATTTTCAGCCAAGCACTGTAATATTACTCCAGAGCCAAGTTAGGCTGAAGAAATTAATGTACAGCATTGGTGAGGGATAGGGAGGAGGTCACTGAACAACCCATGGGGGACCAGCTGCCAAAACCTCTCACATCTTCAAGGCTGTCCATGTGCAAAAGGCAGGAAGGAAAAAAACAAAAGAAAAAAAGAAAAACAAAAAAAAACCCCAAAAAAACCACCAAAAAAAAAAAAAAAGGTTGCAAAGTGTGTGCTTTCCAAGCTCTCTTAACTCTGCTGCTAACCTGAATGTCAGTCCCGATTTGCTCTTCAGGTTCCTCAGGAGCTCCAGCTGGTTCAGAGGAGGGATGAGTCTAGAGGGAGAAAATAAAGACCATTAATATTCAGGCAGAGCTGATTTCAGAGCCTCCTGTCTCGGAAACTTCCCCCATTGCCCCATCCTTTCAACTAGAACCAGCTTTGTGCCACCAACTGCAACTGGGGGACAGCTCGGGAAGGATGGAGAGGGGTTTGACTGCTACTTCCAACAGTGTCCTAAGGCAGAGCGGTGGGGGAAGAGAGAGAGAGTGACAACAAGAGAGAGAGAGAAACTTGTCTGCACCACCGGATTTTGAACCTCCCAAAAAACAAGCGGCTGCCAGGGTTTCTGAGCAGCACGGCGGTGTTTGGGCAGGAGAGCTGTTTCACCACCTCTAGTCTAGCGGTCGGCACTGCTGTGTTTGGAGGTCAGCGCTTTGGCTGCGTATCAAGTGGAGAGAAGCTCCAGTTTGGGAGGCAAATGGGAAAACTCAACCCTGCTGCTCTTGGGAATGTGGGGAGGCATGGGAAGGAGCAGCTTATGGGGCAGAGAAAACAGGGACCGGAGGTTGGGAGCATCCCAGGAGAAACAGCAGTGTGCTCCGGGGTCAAGTTTAACCAATTCCCTACTGTCCATGTCAGGTTTTGCCCCAAAATGAGGCAAAACCATGTATCATTGCCTTCTAGGAACCATGGGTTTCCTTCCTTTCTCAGGAAGATAAAGAACCTGACAACGGGAATCCTGGTTGATAATTAAAAAAACCCTAACAAACAAACACCCTGTTGCCTATCCTGCTTTTGTGCTAAAAGCCATTGAATTTTGTGCTAAAAGCTCCCACATCCACTTTTACTTTCTTCCCTCAGACCCTGGGAGACCGTGGCTTGCTCCATAAATATTTATCGTTGATATCCACAGTCAGGTTTTCAACCAAGAGATATGTGAGCCGGAGGTGTTGGGAGGAGGATGGACAACGCTGCACGCGGTTGAGAAGAGCAGCATCTACTTAAGAGCACGCTTGGGGACCCTGCATTCGGGGTCAAGGCCAGCGGGGCTCATCCCATGGCTTGCTGCAAACTCCTTTCTGGGCCACCAGCGTGCCCTTGTCAAATTGTCGAAGTGCCACATGCCATCACTGTGCCCAGAGGGTGCGAAGTCAGCACAGCAGCCGCCTCCGGTCGCACTTGTGACAAGCGAGCAGGAGGATGCGTCGTTGCAGGGACGAAGGGGAGGACAAGGGGCTGCCGGCGGGCTGGGAACAGGCTGCCTGCAGCTGCCCGCCTCTGTGCGGTTGGGGCCACAGCTGCCCAAAGAGCCACAACCCCAAGGCAGTGTATACTTATGGCTTTGCTGGAAAATGAGCCACGTAGGTTGTAAAGAAAGCGAGAAGGACCTACTCAAACCGTCCCAAAACTGCAGCTTGGGACTGGAAGGAAAGGGGTGCAAGTGCTTGCAGACTAACAGACTGGTCTTGGCTGAGATGCTATAAGAAATGGGGCTGTTGCTTACTGTAAAATAAAGGCAGAGATATTCATGCCCACATTTTTTCAGCCATTATGAGACCAATAGTTTCAGTTTTCCTCTAACTGAAAAAAAAACAACTGGAAAAGCCTCTCCTCTGCAGGCACAAAACATCCTCAAAAACACAATTGTTCAGCAGAGCAGATTTGGTGTTCACAAGATTGAGGCAACCAGAAAAATTTCCAATCCTAAGTATGGAGAAAAGAATAAAAATAGGCTTGAAAATTTTGGCTCGGCTCCCCAGTCCAGCTCCGTTTGCTTCCATCCAGAGAAGAGCACATCCTGATCTGATGAATTAATGATCCTCTTCACTCAAGATGTCAGGAAGAAGCTGACCTTGGTGCAGTGGAGCAGTGCATGAGTGCTGGGCCGCCACCTCCCTTCAAACCCACTGTGGGGTTTGCAGATTCGTTCCAAGATGGGAGAAGGTGGTGCATAAAATCAGGCACAAAGTGTACTTGGCGGTTAATGAAGGGTGCACAACTGTTCCTGGGTGAGTTAGTTTCCCAGGGAGGTCCATACCCAGCAGAACGTAGGACAACAGCTCTCCTTTCTCCAGCTGGGATCACAAATCCAGGGCTCCCATCGATGCACGTCTCAGAGCTGAAGAGCTCATTAGCTCACTAGATTGAAGGATTCAGGATCCCAAAAGGAGCTCCCTCCTTTGCATTCGCCCCTAACACAAGGTCTACACTGTGCTGAAGGTGGCAATCTCTTGGGCCACCACAGATGCTGCCATGCAAAGGTAAAGGCACACAAGCAAACACAGAAATTCACCGTTCCTGGGGTAGGGTGATGGGCCTGGTACACGTGTGGTGGAAAAAACCAATGTTTTACTGAAACAGTAATTACTAAAAATGGGTAAACTCATGCACGTGCTTGACCTGAGATTTAATCTGAATTGAACGCTGAGCCTAAGCTGTCATTACAAGAGCAGCTTGGGGAACAGCTACGGCATTGCACTATTCCACCAGATCCTCAAAGGAAAGGCAGGGCTCTGCACAGCGCTTTAACTGAGCTTTGCTGTAAAACGCTGGACGGAGGGCACCTGCACTGGTGTGTGTGCCCAGGGGACAGGTGACGCAGGTGCCACTGTGTCCTCCAGAGACGTGGAGAAAGGACCTCCGGCTGGGGCGTCTCACGTTTTCTCTCTCTCCTCCTGGTCGGCGTGCCACTTGTTAGCAAGGGAAGCATGTTTCGGTTACGGGGGAGCTAGGTGAGAAGATCTGCAGGCCACGGGAACACACACAGCTCATGCTACCCACCACAGCAACACTTCCGAGTCGCCGGCTGCTGCAGGGGACCCAGCGGTACCTACAGCTGCTTCCCATCACCCCTCCCAGCACAGCACAGAGAAACGCCGCACTAATCCAGGTGCCGGCTCCCCCCATCCAAAGGGAAGGCAAATTTGCTATTCCTGGCAGCACAGATAACGTTCAAGCATCTGGGGACGGTAGGGATATCATGCCTCCGGCCAGGATGTCGTCAAAACCCCACAACACGAGGAGGGCAGCAGCACACAACAGTGGGTGGGAGCAGACACAAAAACGCGCACACACCACGACACGCACACAGAGACGACGATGATTTTTTTGAACAGCCCCAGTATGAACAATTAGGAAGAGGGTGACAAGGAGATGGATGCTGGAATGGGATGGGGACTTAAATGAGTCTCCATGCTGTGTCGGAGTTCCGATGAGGAGCCAATTTTTATCCTAACCATGACTTTATGCCTCCAGCCTAAGCTGTTTTTCATAACTGAGAATATTTATGAAACTTATACAATATTTTATTCTAAGAAACGGGATGGAAGCGGCACATTCTTATTTCACTCCCAGCAGTAGAAAAATGTCTGATTCTCAAAACCGGCTGTTGTTCAGACAACAGGAAAATGCATTCATAATATTATACTTGCACTTCGTTGATGCAATTTGCTGTAAATTAACCACACAAAGTGGTTAAGTGTGATTTACTAAGGCTGTAAAACTTGCATCTGTGAAAACTGGAACCACGTTTGGAAATCAGGCACTAAATCACATCAGCTCTAACAGCGTTAATGCATCTAGTGAGGATTTAAACAGCTCTAAGAACAGAGCTTGGCCCACAGTCTTGAAACGCAAGCCATTTATTCCCCATCTTAAAATATTGACTTGACTACACCTTCAGATACCCACCTCATATAAAATATGCCTGTGATTTGAAAATCTACTCTTTTCTGCAGAACCTGAGATAATACTATTTATCATAAATCTTACACAGCCATATACAGGTCTTTGCATTTGGATTGATCCCAAAAGGTTAAGTCCCAGATCGAATAACTGGGGCTAATAACTGCCTGGCTCTAGCTCAGTCTTGGAAGAAAAAACTGAAACGGAAAAGTCCTGCCGAGATGGGACATCCCTTTCCCAAAAATCAGACTGGATTACTAGAAGAAATGAATGATCATTTCAGTTTAGCATTCCGGATCTCTCTCTCTCCTCCAGACGTCATCCGCAAAAGCAGGCACAGCTGCTACTGTGATTTTACGCGGTGCCACCACTGACGCGTCCCACGGTGCCACCACACCAGCAAATTCAGCAAACCCAGCGTTACCTGCAGGGCACAGCTCCTACAGCATGAAGTGAGATAAATGGCACGAAGAAGGATGGGAAAAGAGGGCTGGAGAGAGGGGAACACGCAGGAGTGACGGCAGAGGGAAAACAGAGGTATGAACGGGGAAGTTTTCTTGTTAAGCGTTGTATGAATTGGAGGAGGTTGGTAAGACCATCAAGAAATCATCCTTAAAAAAGCAAGCTTATCAAGCACTCTCCCATTCTCCTTCCCTCAATCATCATTTTGGCAGACAGTTTCCCAACACTTGTGTGTACCAATAGCTAAAATGTACATGGAGGTGCATGGAGTTAGTCTGTAGGCAGCAGGATGGGGAGTCTGGTTTGGGCTTTCACTCATTCCTTTGAAAAAAACTGATCTTCAGAGGTTTCATTTTTTTCTTTTTTTTTTTTTTTTGTTTAATTAAAGGCTTTGCATGTTACAGTCCCAAACGAAGAACAAGGAGTGACATGACACACAGTTTCAGAGTCACATGCACTTCATACCTGGAGGCACCGTACGTTTGCGTTTGCGTGCTTTTCAAGTGTTTTCACCAAAGAAAACCAAAGGGATAAGAGAAAGAAAAACAGGGGGGGAAGGTGGGGTGGAGGAAAGGGGAAAAGAAACAGAGTAAAGAAAATTAGCATATGAACGAAATGCATCCCGGGGAGCAGATGCGCTGTGACCAGGCTTCCAGGTGAGCACGGAGCGTGGGCTGAGCTTGCTCCCACCGCAGCCGGCTCAGAAACCACTGCGCACCCGTGTCACCCTCGGGGACAGGCAGCTGGCACCTTGCTCTGAAAGCAAACGGGCACCACAGAGCGGGGGAAATGTGGGGGCCTCCGAGAGACCTTTCGTGAGACATGCACAGCCCTCGGTCCCATCAGCCTGGGACTCCTTGGCCTGGGATGCTAACTTGATCATGGTGGCTTTTTTTTAAACACCAATATATGAACATAGATGAGATCAAGGTCTTGTTCTCACGAGTGACAATAAAGAGCAGATTTTTTTTCAGCAAATCCAGTGGCTGATGCACAACGGGTTACGACGTCTGGGCGCACCAAGCTATGCATGCATTACAAGCCCAAACCGTTCCCGCATGTACAGGAGCCTCATGCAAATTTCAGATTTGGTTCTACCACCTTTTGAATCTGAAGATGAAATCTGAGATTCTCTCAGAGGCCACCATATTTTCCCCAAACGAGTGAGACTAGCTCTACTGCAGTGATTTGAGTGATGTTCTGGAGACACGTCAACTCCTCCAAGGCATGTGCAACTATTTTCTCATATCAAGCAGCCAGTCTTTTTGGAGATGCCTTGGGAAGACACGCAAGCTCAAGTCACAGGGCTCCTGCTATGAGGAATAAGCAGCCCAACCTTGAGCAGAAAGGGTGCCAAGGTAGCGGCGACTGCAGATCACCCTCAGGCACCTGGGAGGGAGACGGGGATATTGTGTTCCTCCAACCCACTTCCTAACCATGTTGTGCATTTCAGCCGCATGTCAGCAGCCATCGCCTTAATGCGGCGCTGGGCTTGACGTGCCGCGAAGGCTGCACCAGCGCAGGGCTGCCCGCGCCTGCCAGCTGGCTTAGCGAAGTGGGTAGACGAGGATAGATGGACAGTGTAAGTGATGGAAGCTGCAGCCAGAACATACAGTTACCCCCTTTTTTTCCACTTTTTTTTATCTGACTGCATCTGAAATATATTCAAAAGAGGTTCACTGCTTTCTTGGTAAAAAATCCAATTTGACTAACAGCTGAACCCATCGGTGCACCCACGGCTCGCTCTCCCAGGTGACATTCACTGCGTCTGCGCACAGACGGGAGTTGGGATTTAAGGGTGAAGCTGGGAGAGCAGAAACCTGTGCCCAGGGAAGCCCAGGGTGACGCTGCTGCTTGGGGCCAGCGTCGGGAGCAGCACCCACGGCGTCAGCCAGCAGAATTGCCACGACCCTGCTACAACTTTGTTCTGCTTTTTTATTCAGGATAGCTGGGTTCTTCACCAAACTACATTTTTTGCTCTTTCTCCACACCGAAGTTTTTATTAAGCCTGATCCGGAGCTCTTTAGCTTAGTTTTCTTGTGTGTATTAGCTCCATGGGCAATACAGGTTTCCTGGATTAAGTGGCAAGTAATTACCCCAGTACGTCCTCATGCAAAAGGGTGTCACTGTATGTCTGGCTGCGTGGTAAGTTCAGTCTTTCAAACAGCAGTAAAACCTGACAAAGTCCACTGAAATCAGCCCCTGGCTTTCTGTGTTTTGCAGCGGACTTTGGACCAGGCTCCGCTCCTCATCCCCTCCAGTAGCTGATCTCAGCCAGTGCTGCAAATGTACAGCCAGAAGGTCAAATACTGGGAGGGAGAGTTTCGATGGGGGTGGGTTTAATGCTATCGGAAAACAGTTTTGTTCTGTTTTGTTGGGTAGTCGGTTTAGGTTTTTTAAGCAAAATCTTGACGTCGGTTCATAGATCTCTAGGGAAAATGCAATCGATCAGACACACACCGGGAATGAATCCAATGAAAACTTACTGACCACGACAACGTGACTTCCAACAGGTTTTTAAGATGGTTTAAGAGGCTGGCTGCTGCGTTTCAAACACAGGCTAATGCCTACCCTAGGAAGTATATGCAGATTGTCTGCCTGAGGGCTAAAAGGTACCAGTAACACGGGAAAACACAAAGGGATTCACACCTGCAGCGGCACAACCCGGTGCTGGACCACAGCCCTGCTTGGGAGCAGGGAGATGGGGCACAAGGAGCCCCATCACAGCCAACAAAACCCCGCGAAGCTACGGGAATATCTAACCAACACGTCTGACTCCTGTACAGACCCAAAGCGATCTGACTAGCCCCTAAAAACACGCCAGAAAGGGATGCACGGCCCTGCCCGGGACGCAGTGCAGCATGAGGTGGAAAACGAACGGCAATGTTTTGCATTTTATCTTCTGGGGAAGCCTCCTCCTCGATGCCACCAACCCCGAGAGTGACATGGGGTGACAGTGCTTCCCCATGTCCCGGAGGGCAGCGAGGCATGGCAGGGGACTCTGTCCCCAGCTCCATGAGGCTCCAAGTCCCAAGAGGCTGCAAATTCCCACAGCTCTGCTATAACCTGTGTTGTTTCAGCTGGAAGAGCTGCCTGGGTGTGATGATGAGTTACCTCTCCCTAAAGCAAGCCAGATGGATGCTGCTAAAACACAGCGGCGCTTTATCAGCGTCATCCGTCACGGCTCCGCCGTCCTTCCCTACTCGTGTCAACGGATCGTGATGGATAAATGGAATGCAAGAAATGGGAAAGTGCTCACTGAATCCTGATTTGGTTCTTTCTCCTCTTAGAGGAAAAAAAAAAGGGAAAGGGGGACCCAGGGCAAATGTGCCTGGGGAGAGAGCTGGGCCAGTCAAGGGAGGGACAGAAGTGTGCTGAAAGGCAGAAGGACCGTTAGAGACCAGCCGGAGCAGCAAGGAGAGCCCGAGCGGGCGCGAGGAGCTGCAGGCAGGGCGAGGGCAGCGTTTACCTACGATCCAGGGCAGCTCGGGAGGAAGGTCTTCACACCTGGGCACGGCAACTGTCACAACACAACGCAACTACCAGCGGACGTGGAGAAATAAAGGTGAAAAGAAGAGCACGTACACATAGAGACACGAAAAGAAAAGAAAAAAAAAACACAACAGGGAAATTAAAATCAAGTCAAAAAGAAATGCACACAAAAAAAAAAAAAACAAAGCAAAAAAAATCCTAAAGAAAAAAGCATACACCAGCCCTTAAGAGCTGGGGAAATCAACTTTTTCAACCTAAAAAAAAGTAAATAAATAAACAAAACTATATATCCAGATAACAGAAATAAATATGGAGACAGTGGCATCACGAGGAAGGCAGTGGAAGAGGGAGGTGGAGGAGGAGGTACCTGTACATGGGGACTGTGACGGTGCGCTCGTAGTACTGCCAGGTGGAATGCAGGTCCGTCCGGGACAGGTTGGTGGCATAAAATCTCCAAGCCGCCTGCGGAGGAGACACGGTGGGATGGTGGACCCAGGCATGGCCAGCACTACCCTCGGCTTCATAGACCTCAGCCACACCGAGTCCTCCCTCTGTTTTCTGTGGGACGCTTCTGACATTCTGCCTTTTCCTTGATTTGATTCATGACAGATTTGGGGTGGTACCATGATATTCCTGACCATGTGGGACCTGCTAAAAATGCTGTGGGTACCAGGCACTTGCTGTCAGGGTGAGGTCAGGTATCAAACGGGTGTTGTCGCCCATTAGGGAGTTAAAAAATTTGGAGAGACCGGAGTAGGGGAATGTAAAATGACTCTTCTTTCAAATCTCCAAGACATACACCAAGGCCAACCTTCTGTGCAGACATCTGTTATCGTGAAGAAAATGCTCCCAATTGTAACTTTATATCAGTATAAATATTCTCTTTGGGGGGAAAAAAAGAGTTTGGTGAAAACAGACTGTCCTAATGCATTTGTCTTGCTGCGCTGGGCTGGATTTCGTTCCTTTTCTCCCCCAGATTGCTTACCACATATGCTATTTTCCCATGGCTGATTTCCTGGCATTTATTCCCAGACAAGACCAGTCACCAGCTGCCGTCTCACAGCTCACACACACGGCCCCATTTTTCACCTGCCCATCTCCTCCCCGACTTCCAAAAGTCTGTTAAGCCCCCCAAAATCAGGAGAATGTAACCCCAAGGCTCCTTGGAGGTGATGCTCACCTGAATCAGGCCTGCTGCTGGGTTTCGCCTCTTCTCAAAGTGTTTTTGTCGATGCTGCTCTTGAACCTTCAGAGCAAACCCTGAACCCAAGATGCCCTGGGGAAGAGAACGAAAATTTGCAGTTAGCAAGGCGTTAGCTAAATTTTCGCTCAAAAGCTGAAGCCAATTTTGCCTCCAAAGGTTTGTTCTGGCTCATTTTTTGCCTCAGATGTAGGGGGGAAGGAAAGAGAAGCCTCCATCCGAGGCAGCCCTGGCAGACGCGCTCCCCATGAAGGGGCAACAGCGGGGAGCGGACTTTGCCGGCACTCGCTGGAATTGCCGCATTTACCAAACAACCTCCAGCCGGCTGATAAAATACAAAATAACCACACCGTGCTGGCATTCAGCAAATTATCCCCATGGGGAAAAATTGGATCCATGCAACACACGGAACCGCACCACGAAAGAGACAGGTAATTTGCTGAAATGGCGTAAACACCCCTCGGAACAGCCCTTTGCGGGGAAAAAAATGGTTTCATGTCAAAAAATATTTGTGCAGTGCCAAATCTAGAGTTTCCACCCCGTTCGCTCACACCCATAGTGCCCGAGCTGTGGATATTCAGACATGGTTTCCCCTCTTCTCCCCTTGTTTTTGACTCAAAAGCCACGGCGCAGTCGCAGTCGGGAGGTCTCTGGGCGCATCACACCGTTGCGTTGCCACCAGCTCCAGGGGCTGGGGACAGAGCGTGACAGAGCTCAGCCCCCCCTCCCAGCGAGACGCTGCAGCCTCTGCTTACGGCAGGAAGGGCGAAGAAGGAGACGCCGATGAGCGTGAACGTAGCCGCCAGCAGCCGCCCGTTCCAGGTCTGCGGGTACTTGTCCCCGTAGCCGATGGTGGTGAGGGTAATCTGCAGGGAGGAGATCACCGCACAGCCCTCGGTCAGACAGCCTTAAAACTAAAAAAACACGGTCAAAACTCCCGCAACACCGGAGTGGCACGTGGCGGACCAAGTCAAGGTGCAGCTTGGGGACCCGGGAGGACCCCCGGCTTCTTGGGATGGGCACCTCCGTGGGAAGCAGCGATGCCCTGACACCCAGGACGGCACTGCCACCCTCCCTACTCGGCAGGCTGGGTTTTCTCGCCAGCCGGGAGCATTTTCTTGCCTTTAGCTGACACAGAGAGAGCTGCCATCTGGTGCAGAGGCTTGCGGCAGCTCGGAGCCTCCCCCGGGAGCTGGGGTTGCGCCTTCGGCAGGGGAAGCGAACCGGCACTGTTCCCCCAAACTCCCTTTCGGCATCTCACAAAAAAAGGCAGGGCTATTTGCACGGATAAAGATCTGATGCTGTTTATTCCTAATCTTCCCAGCAGTGCCTATTACCTGGTCTCCCTTCCTGTTTAAAAACAGCATATTAGCCCGACTGGAGAAATTACGTCTGCTTCATAGAACCTAATTTAGGGATATTTTTTCCCCTCCTCAGTATTATTGCAATGCACCAAGAGAGTGCTGGCAAGCTGCTCGAGTGTTTTGGGGAGGGAGACGAGACATTTGTTGGAGACGAAGAATCCCCTGAACTCCAAACTGCAGGAAAAGACGCATTTTCCCACTTCAATCCATGGACCTCACTAGTGGGAAATGCTGAGTATCCCCTGAGGCTTCCAAGAGGATTTGAAGAGCCTGGGACTGGCAGGGCAAGGCAGGGAGAGATGGTCTGATTAGGAACGTTGTCTTTGAGACTTCTGCCCAATGGACCCCAAAGGTCCCTGTGCCAAGTGGAAAATTGTCCCCGTCCCACAGCCTCCACGGACAGAGCTGGCCCCAGGGACCGGAGCTGACGCCGTGCTGATGTGGCTTTGGAAGCCTCTCGCATTCAACTTAGAATAAAATCACTTTTACACAAATGGAAGCACGATCCCAAAGCACTGTTTAATTGGACCCACTAAAAGCCCTATCAATTAGATGCCGTTTTGACAAAGCGGTTAGAAAATGCATCTACATGGCTATTCCTTACTGAAACACAAAGTCAAAGCAATGCTCCCTCCATAATCGCTGCAAAGTTGCTTTACAAATTTTTTAGGATTTACACAGAAAACTACAAGGATTGGATCCACTAAGATCAGACCAAGGGATGACTTTTGGAACCTGAAATTTGATTTATTTTGCCCATCTCTTAACATCTGTCTGAACCGGACCTCTGAGTGAGACAATGACAAAACCTGTTTATTTTAATGAAGCTCAAATTTTACTCTGAGCTCCTCAGTGGCAAAACAGCCTGGTGCACCTCGACGTCCTGAAACGAGGGGAGCTGATCCTCTGCCAAAGGCTCGCACAGCCTGGGAAGCAGGAGGCATAGATCTGCACGTGGTTCTCCCTAGACTGAGCTCTAATCTGGGCTGTCACTTTTTCCTCATTGTTTATTTTCTAGTTATGTCAAATTGGGCTTTGTTTTTATTTTCTGTCATAACCTAGGGGCTTGAAAAGCAATTTACTGCTTCTTTCCTTTTGTTGGAACAGAGGAGCTGCTTGATCAGCCGATTCCTCCCCAAGCCTGTTATTGGCATTTGATCAGATCTGGGATTTTCATTACATGCTTTGTAATCAAGGTCAAACTAGCACCATAGTGTCGGCGCAGAAGAACAATAACGCAAGAAGATTAGAACATCATTAATTCTCTCTTTGTTAATCGGGTAATCCAATAATTCGCATGCACACGCACACACAGAGCAAACTAGAAGCACTGCCCTCTTCTCCTCTGTCAGCAACGATGTGAAAGGGGAGCGCTTTCAGCGCTGAAGCCTTTCTGCTACTTAGACCCTATTAATTTTATAAAATTTATTCCGGCGTGTTTAACAGCGCATTGCCCAAGTATGATCATAAATAATTAAAGGACGGCAATACTCGTCAAAACGATAATCAAAGCACACCGTAGCGTGGGGTCTTTATCTGACGTGCCTCTACTGTCGTGACAGAGCTGAATCCCATGGCTGAGAGCACACGAGTCTCCGGTTTTCTTGCAGCTCCAGCTAGTTCAAGAAATGCGATCCTCTAACATTTTCTATGAGGTTTACTTAAGAAAAAGAGCTAAATGGAGTAGCCTGAAGCCATTTAATAAAAATGTTAACTAAGCACTCCGTAAGTCGATTCCTCGCATAAGTGATAGAAGATGGAGGGTTAATGGACATTTTCTTTTAATAACCAGCAGCTGTTCTAGGAAAATTACTTACCAGACCCCACCAGAGTGCATCTGCGTATGTATCAAAGTGCTCATTTTCTCCTTTCTCAGCCAAGTATACCAGGAAAGAGGCCAGGATGAGGCACAGGAAGCCAATATACCAGGCAGTAATCAGCTCCTGCAAGATCATTAAGGGATAGAAGAGAATAATTGCAATCCTGGTGCGCATCTCCAAAAGCTGAGTTGCTTGCTTGCGGTTGGATCTGAACTTCCCCTGCGTTTGTTTAGGCTTTGGGGCTTCTGTTGGAGACCAGTAGTGCAACTTTCTGAGATGGGACCATGTACCAGTAGTGGCCCCGCGACGCCCGTGGGGCAATCCCCCTCCTGAAGACCCCATCATCTAAACACGTACAGCAAACAGAGAAAGAAATAGCTCCATTCTTTCAAAATGTGGAACTGACACTAAATAAAATAAAATCATTTCCCCTGTTCACACAGGGAAGCGGGATTAAAACTGAAATGGGAACCCCAAATCCCTGGGGACTCTGCTTAGGGCAGGTCCCTTCCACTAAACTGCGGAGGAGCTACAAGGCTGGATACAATATCCCCCGATCTCAGGGAAGTTTTAATTCAGAACTCAGAGGAGTGACTATTTTTGGATGAAGTTAATACAAACGTGGACAAAACAGACCCATGAAGTCCCTATGATTTTTACCCAGTTCTGGATAAACTGGCAAAGCTTTTCAGGGGAAAAAGTGCAGGAGAGAGGAGAAATGTTAAATTCATAAATCCAGCAGCAGGGGAAAAAAAAAAAAAATCAACAAACTCTTCCCAAACTGGAGAAAGGCCAAAGTGCCTTACACCAGGGATCGGTTCTGCGACTGGTACGCGATCTCACATCGGGAAGAGGAAGCCAGCACAGAAAGCGTGCGTGCGAGAGGCTGCTGCTCGCAGGATGCGCTTTCAGAAATGCATCCACTTGGAAGCGTGCACCCCAGCCAAAGAGCTCGCAACAACACCTGCGCTTAACGAGGCTGCTGGCTAATTGCTAACTCTCTGAAATGAGCTGTATCAGTGTGCAGGTGGTCACTATGTTCAAGATATTCCCTGCAAACATCTAAACATCCCTCCTTTCTCTCCTCCACTGGTTGGAGGGCTCCCTCGGACCTTGTGTCCCTGACTTTGCGTTGCTTCCCATGTTACTGTCTTTCCAATCTCCCCAGGCCTGGGAGATGTTCGGGGTGGAAAACTGAACCAAAGTGGTGTCTCTGCTGGGGGGAAACACGAAGAGCGACTCGATGTCCTTGCCTGGGGCTTGCTCACCTTACTGTGCGCGTAGACCACAGAGCCCAGGAGCTTCCAGGTGCCGCCCCGCCGGTCCATGCGGATCATGCGCAGGATCTGCAGGAACCTCAAACTCCTGAGCGCCGAGGTGGCAAAGACGTTCCCTTGGGACCCCGCCGCCAGCACGGCGATGGACGCGATCAGCACCATGATGTCTGCATGAACAGAGGGCATTGAAAGCTGAAAAAATGCTGCTGAACCCCTACCAAAAGGGACGGCACTCCTACTGCCACTGGCAGCAGAAGGCTGCGCGTGAAAGAGATCTTCTATCAGTGGAATCTAGTGCTGGAAGGACACAGCAGATATCTTAACCTGGATGAAAGCAGCCACTACACACCTTATGGAAACATCCTAGTTTCCTTCTCCGCTCTCATCATTCCCACCGAAAATGTGTCAAATACCGCAAAGCATGAATTCTGATATGATTCAGTGTTAACACAGCTAAACTGCATTAAATCCTTGCAAAATGCATGCCCTTTTTTAATCAGCTGCAGCTGCCTGTTACACAGTGCTGTCCAGAGGTGTGAATTCCCCCACCTAAACTGGGAATGAAAACCTAGAGGTCCACCACAGCAATCCCAGGGTGCTCACGGACAAAGCAAGGCCAAGAAAAAAAAGCCTTGCTCTATATAGCCCAAATTCAAGGATCCTGAAAAACTCCCTCTTCCCTGGTTTTCTATGCAAATGTTATAGGAGCACTTTTCTGTGGAATAAGCTAAAATCCTGCATATGACCATTGCTAGCTCCCAGACATTTGAAAGCATGTTCCATAGCGAATGGCACGGCCTCTCTGCCCACTCCTTACCCCGTTAAAAATAACTGCTGTGCACAGATGGCCCCTTTCGCAAGAGGATCGCCGAGTACTTTACAAACAAGAATTAATTAAGTCTCAGAACTCCCTTGTGAGGCAGCTCATCAGCACCAGGGAAGGCAAAGCGAGACACAGAGAGTTTCAATGACTTGTGAGCAATTCGGCGTCGAGGCTGGACACAGGATTGCAGGATCCCTACGCTCAGCTTCTCCCGGCTAAACCCCCTTTCTGTGGCTGCGGGTGGCTGTCAGCGGTGCCTGGGGTACGCAGGGCAACGGGACGGCTCCCAGGTCCGCAGAAAACAGGGCGGGCCTCGTGCAGAATAACAAAAACCATGTCCATGGATCAGGACTTTTCTCTTTCTCTTCTCAAGGTGACCGTGAAGCAGCTGAGGATCAACCCCCAAAACGCGTGCGAGAAACCAGAGCACCGTGCAAGCAAGCGCTTGCAATAGCCATTTTGCTTTGGGAAATCCCATGCAGGGGAGGCAGGGCTTACCGATGACGCAGAAAGGCTTGCGGGCAAATTTTAACCTTCCTCTCCAGCCCCGGTATCGGCAGCAGCAGCCGGCCGCCCAGATCCTCACAAAGTATTCGACCCCAAACACCACGATGGTGACGATTTCCTGCGGGGGAGACAATGCCGTTAGTTGAGAAAGAAGTGTGATGGAGAGCACGCTCCAGAATCAAATACAAAGCCATAAGCCGGATGCCGCACACTTCAGGAACTATACCGCAGAGCTGTCTGCACCAGGACCATTAAATGGAGAGTCCAGGCTTGAAAGACTGTCAGATCTTTGCTGTTGTATCTTCCCTCGCCCTCCCCTGGGGTGGTGAGATGTACTGCACATCATAGCCTGTGAACTAGAGTTTTACATCTTCTCATATCACGTTTGTGTCCCCCAAGACTGATGAGCACCTGCTTATCTCCCCACCATTAGTCTCCAGGACTTGACTAGGATAATGCTGAGCAGCTCAGGGAAGACCAGAGATGGGAACCACTGACTACTTCATCTTAGGAGTCGGACGTGGTGGAGTCACCATCACTGGAGGTGTTCAAAAAACATGTAGACGTGGCACTGTGGGACATGGTTTAGTGGGTATGGTGGGGTTGGGTTGATGGTTGGACCTGATGATCTTACAGGTCTTTTCCAACCTTAATGATTCTGTGTGATTCACAGAGGATTTGAGCTTTTTCCATAGAAAACTGGACTGAGCTGTCTCCGGGTGCCGGGCGATCCGGTGCAGGGGCGGTGGAGACCCTCCATCCCTTGATGCCAAGTGAGCACGCCAATGATGTGCACGGCAGCTCTTTCCATCGCCGCCTAAATACCCTGCGCACGCTCCCTTCCCTCTGACTTCTTCACTAGCTGCGCTTGCCTCAGCTTTCTCACATGTCAAATCTGACGAAGCCCTAATTAGTCTGCAGCGCCTTTTGATGTTGATGTAGAGCAGGGACTGGGGAAGAGGGAGAAAGACAAAAGGAAAGGAGACACGTGAAGCCAGCAGCCCCACGACGTGGTTGTGCGTGCAGGATTGCTACTGGCTCTTAATGGCAGAAGCCACAATGTCGGTGCGAGGGATGCCGGGCTATTTAAGGAACAAAACTCTGCAGCTTGATGTTGGATCAAATAGTTGCAGGGATGCTGTAGTGTGGGAGAGGAGGCAGCTACGCGGGCTGCTCCCTACGCAGCGCATCCGCAGCTTTAGATATCGGGAGCTGTTGGACATCAAACTGCTTTTCAGTTGGGCTCAGTCTTGCTACTGTGTTTTGCAACTGAAGATAAATGCAGAAAAAGAAAAAGTTTAGGAAGAAGATTTTAAAGGATCCTTAAAAATATTGTGTTCAGGTTATTCTTGATACTGATTTCTCCTTTTATACACACTTTCCCTATTTCTAACCTGCAGGTCCCAGTGGTCCCCTTCTCACAGGCGACAGTTTAAATTCTTGCCCCAGTTAAACACCCCCAGCCTCAGGTTTTTGTGTGGTTTCGACTTTGTTTTAATGCCTCACTGATGGCTTCATTTGTATCCCACTTACCAGGATGTAAAGGGCCCCTTCTGAGCTGTTCTGGTACTCATCAATGGTCGAAAAGACAGACAGCACCAGGCAGGAGAAAACCAGTAGAAAACTATATAACCCAAAAATAAAAAATAAAAAAGAGAGAGAGGGAACGTCAGTCTTCAGAGCAGGGGTTTTCCACAGTTGCTCAAACTAGTCCAGAGAGCATTTTTGGACATATTTACCATGCTGCTGCTACAACACTGTGTGAAAAGAGAAAGTAAATTCCCTGATTTTAATAACTGAAAGGTTGCGCATGGAAGGACCCACTGGACTGTTCCCAGTTTGGCCAGTGCCAATCCAATTCCCCTCCCAGGGGCTCTGATAACCCCTGACATTATTTCCCCGAGGAAGCGTCAGCTCTTACTGCGACGTGCTTTCAACAAGTGTGCAAACAAGGAGGGAAATACTCATTTATGAACGTGACAACCGGTGACCAGACTGGCTGATGAGACGGAGCGCAGGCTGAACACAAACCCAGAGAAAACCCCAGTGGTGCTCTGCTTATGCATTTTCCTCCACAAAAGCTTACACAGGAGTGGGACTGCGTTTCCCATCCTTGCCAGGGTAGGACATTTTTGGGTGGATTTAATGTTCCTTTCTTAGGCAGGAACTCCAGATTAACTCCTTACCGCCTGGAAAGGCTGGCAATGTTTTAGATTTGTTGTAGTATCACTGGGAGGTGGATGGTTGTTACTCTGCTCTTCTGTGGCCAGACATGGCATGCAGCAAGGGTTTGATCCAGATGTGATCTTGGTGCTGTTAGTACCTCAGTGTGAAGCCAGAGACACCCCACCATCGGGGAGGGAGCTGGGCTGGCCGCTCTGTCCCAGCCCTGCAGGGACACGGAGGAGCCCCACGGAGGCTGGGGGGGGACCCAGCTTTGGTATCAGCTCACTCAACCTCTTATTTGCCACGAAAACGATGGGGGAAATTCTCAAAACCCCCTTGCAGCATGCATCCAGGTCTCACTGACACCTACTTCCACGGGCTGTCCCAAAAGCAGCCCCAGAAGTGCCACATCACCCTGTCATTCACAGGCTGTCCCCATCAAAACTGCCCGCTCTGCGCTTTTCATGAATGCTGAATCTATTAATGCAAATCAAAAGGCACGAGATGAATGACAGGAGCTCGACTCTTTTCTGACACTCAACGCCCGAGTCCGCAGCTATAGAGATGTCCTGGCATCTGCTCACGGAGGGAGAAGGCTTCCACCCGCCCGCGATGCCCACCGCTTACTCCAGCAAAAGGAGGGAAATTAATTTACTAACGATCGATTTACTGTTACAATAAAGTAGGCCAGCGCAAGGAGAAACTAAAAGCTGCGTTCTTTAAAAGCATTAAATAATTCATCTGTCTGGCTTTGTCTCACATTCCTACAAACTGCATTTTGAATATTTATAAGGTACGGTTCAGCTGATGGGTGCTGCTCCTTTTCGTTGTGTAAAGAAAAGGAGTTTCACACCACCAGGTCGTGCTTGTGGCTTTGCAACAACCATTAATGTCACGGTAACAAGTAAAAATAGGGGGATTTGCAGTATTTATTCGAACCACAGGCTGAAACAGCCCTGCCTGTTGGAGGTAAGGGACCTTCAGAGCCATCTCGGCAAAGGCTAAGCTTTGTCAGCAACAAGATGAATTCAGCGCAGACCAGATAAGGACAATCGCCTGATTTCTCACTGCAGATTTCTTCTTTTCACACCAGATCTCGTACCCAGAGAACTGAAACAACCTCAAGAGAGTAAGAAAACATCCCTTGCAATCCCACTCCTGATGTCCCTTACCGTCTTCTCTGGGTCTCACTTAAAATGTTTTTTCTCCCCAAGCTGGTCTTTTAAAACCCTTGCCATAAACAAGCCTATCACAACCTGCCCTGCAGCCAAATGGACTCCATCCATCCCTCCATCCTCCGAGCCGCCTGGGCCAGGCCCCGGGAGCTGGAGACGGGACCCCGCGACGGGACCCCGCTGCCGCCCGCACCGTGGCAGGGGGGAGCAGAGCCCTGCACCGCTGGAGGGAAGGAGCTGCAACTGGGTCAGGCAGCCCCGCTCCCGGGGTGGCCCACATTTTGCTGCAAACTGCTATGTTGGAGTGAGAAACAAATGAATAATCAATGAAAGAAGAAAGAGAAGAGGAAAACAAAAAAAAACAGATAATGGAAAGGGATCGGGGCGAAAAGCAAATCTTACATTTTCTGATTAAAGAAGTAGAATGTGGGTTGTATTTTTATGACCAACCATCACAGTAAAATGCCTGGGGAGGTGCTGACAGCAAAGTGCCAATATCAACGCAGACTTGCACACATGTTGGGGAAGGTGACCACCTTGGACAGACCCAGAATGAAGCCACACTCAAAGGTGAGTCCTGGGGCAGGGACAAACGCCATGAGAAAGAGGATTGCTGTATATTAAATTTGTCACTAGACATGCATTGCTGGGACAGAAAAAAGAAAGGAAAAATAATTTTATCACTTTGAATCCCAAGGGTGGATTGTGCAAGCAGTGGTTATGTGGAGAGAGCTCCAGGGCAGCTCCAGGTGCTGCTGGGGCAGCGGGACATCCGGGTGCTGCTTCTTCCCTTCCCCAGCACATCACTGCAGCCCCATCCCCGGCCTCTCCGTTCCCCTCATCTCCCTGGGGCAAGCTCGGTGCTGCTGTAATTTCAGCTCTGCACTCCCCAGGGCTCTCATTGCCGGGGAGACCTGGGCCAGCATTAATTACAGCACTGCCGAGCATCGGAGGCAACGGAGAAAGTGCCAGCTTCTTCAATGAAGCATGGGAGCTCCATGGCCAAATCCCACATGGACCAAAATCTCCCGCTGTCTTAGTCCCGATGGGGACATTCAGCCACGGGGTAAGGAACGGTCCTGCCAGCAAGGGATGCAGGCGCTGGCTCATCACAGGGTGAGCTGCACAAGCAACCCAAAATAGCTCCACGGTGATGCACAGCTGCTCTGCTTGACCCTGTGGTCCACGAACCTCTGGGAGGCTGTAAAAGGAGACTAAGAGAATTAAACCTTTCTGCCAGGAAACTGAATTCAGGGGGTCGGGGTCTGTATGGCTCCTGGGAGGCTTTGAAGGATCTGCAGACCCCCTATGGAAAGGGGTTGGAAGAAGAAAGCTGAGAGGTATGTCCACACTGGAGATGGTGTGTATCCTCTGAGCTCCCATGGAGGGAGGGCAGTGGGGAACAGGAAGGCTGACTCTGCTTTAATTTCACCTAATCTACCCAGACAGCATAGGAAAGGGCTCCAGATAATAATGGATAGCTAGGGAAAGGGAAACAGGCCAATAAATAGTGTAGAGGTTGGGATGAATCTAATTTTTAAAAGCTACATATCTAATCAAAGCAAATTATGTCTGCAGCCTGACTCTGGGTAATGTTAATGTGCAATAAGGAACGTTAATTATGTCCTGTCTAATGATTTTTACATTAAAGATGCCAATTCTGCTTAGAGCTTTGGAGAAGACAACATCCTCCTCCTGAGCAGACACGATGCACGGCTGGAGCCAGCACCAGCCTCTCCCAAACCCAGGCCAGGATGCAAAGGGCAGCGTGCGGGTTTGGACCACTGTCTCCTCCCTAGATGCTGGAGAAGGACACCTCACGTCACTGCACCTTCTCACCCACCACCCATTCCTACGGGCACCCAGCACCTTCTGCTGCTCCGGGATCCCCCATGCCTGTTGCTTAGACATTTAAGCTCAGCCGAGACTCAGCCGTGCAAATCTGACTGCTGCTAATACTAATAAATCCAAAGTCCTCCAAAGTCTGGCTTTACATCCAAAGGTTATGATGACTTAAAACACCCATGCAAGCTTCTTATTACAATTTATAAATCCCAGCACAAAATCTGCATATCCAGATTTCATATCCACCGTGCTTCACGTTAGCATTGGAAAAAGAAATGACTGAACATCCCTTGAAAAAAAAAAACCAACTTAAAGTGACTTGAAACAGGAAAGATTGTCCTTTTCTTTTTTGTTCCTCAGTAAAAGCATACGACGGAATCACCATAAAGCTTTTCAGGTTAATCATTTAATTTGCCTTCCAAAAGGAATCTACACACCCATTTATGTAAGAATATTAAAAGACCTTTAAATGTATTCCTGAAATACTTGTATTAAAATAACATTCGCTGACACGCAAAAACATTGGGCTTCCTCTGATGGAGCACCAGTGGAATAATTGACAACTGGATTCCTGGGTGCGACGGAGACGGATACAATACACAGAGGTGGCACAAGCTTGTAACAAGCCGCTGTGCCTGTCAGGCGCTTCGCTGGCTTTCCCTGGAATTGGGAAAGGGAATTAATGATTTGTTTAATTAGAAAGAGCAAAGCTGGAAAGGAAGGAGTATTTTACTACAGGTGTTTGAGAGCTGCACAACAGAAAATAACTTAAAACATTTTAAACGAAAATTACTTTGGGGATGCAAACAAGACATTGACAATTGTGCTAAAATAAAACCAAAATGCTTACGGGCAATCCACCTGTAATCCCAGCAATCCATGTGCTGTGGTCTCTGTAAAACGCTGGCTTTCAAGTATTGAAAGCTTCAACGTAAATCAAAGGCCATGAAAAAGCAGCAATGACAATAAACCAAGGTGAAAGACCATCCATACCAAAGAGAATCGGAGATTGTCAAATGCCTTTTAATGCTCAGAGAGCCTCATCATCAGAATGGGACTATTTATAGCTCAATTTAAATCTCCAGTGGATCAGAAGAAAACTCTGATAATACCATGACTTCTCCAGGGGTAAAGACGTCGTCGTATTGCACCTGCCCTTAGCCAGGAGCATCCATCATCTTTATTCACGTAAGCGATCCTGCTGTGATTTGCAACCCAGCTATTCATTTACAAGGCTAAGAAGGAGCCTAAATGCCTCACTCCGGTTTTCCACATCCCTCAGTCTCAGCCAAGATCATCTCCCAAGGCAGCTTCTGTCACTAGCAGAGCTGAAAATAGAAGCAGGGAGTCCTGCCTTTTGGTCCTGCGCCTTAATAAATGCTCTCTTTTCCAAAAATAGCTCCTGGCGATGTCTCATTCCCCACCGGTTCGGTCATGCCCAGCCCCGATCCCGCTCCTCGGAGGAGCCCGGAGGCTCCCCGGGCACCCATGCGGGTAGAAAACGTTGTTTATGGGCAACACGCAGGCTGGCTCCAAGGCAGAGATTCTCATGGTTTCTAAACTTTTTAATAAATCTTTAGCAAAGGCCTCTCTGGGACAACGTTAATAGCTCCTGTGCCTTCTCGCTGCACTGAGATGATGGCTGAACAGCCCCGGTAAGAAGCACCCTGTTCGTACAAAGCCATAAAGCGTACTAAGGACGGTGGTGTAAATGGAGCAACGGAGCATCTCCAGGGGACCAAAGCAGTGTCCCGGAGGAGCTGCGGTGCGGACAGCAAGGCTGCATTAAACGGTGCTCTGGGAGGTGGGAATTACCCAGGCTACAGAGAAGCAGGTCTTAGAGATCCCAAACCATGTTATAGGGCTGGCACTGGGATGGGAAGGAAAATTTGTCTTTCCCGATCAGCCCTATCGCACCACCACCACCCGCAAGCCCCCAGGACGTGCCCCCCGGCCCCTGGGCACGGATGCAGCAAACCTGCTCTCCTTGCTGCACGACAGCCACATGGCAAAAAACAGGAGGTGGTTTTCCAGCAGATTAGGGTTTCTGGGATCTTCCCGGGACGCGTGGCCAGGAGCGGGAGCGCTGCTTGAGCACTGTGCCCCGCTTCTGTGCTTCGGCTCCGCTTGCAGCTATTGGAACATGCCTGCACGTTTACATCCCGGGGAAGTGGGGGGGGGATGAGATCTCCTTTGCATCAGGTTTTTGGGGAAGGTTGTTTTCTGCTTTATGGGCAGAAAAGGAGCATTCACAAACCTATCACAGCAAACTAAGGAAAAAGGAATAGGTGTCCATAGCTTCACTGTATGGGCACAAGTCCCAAAACTTCTCTTCCTCTGCCTTACCTCTGTTTAGGCAGCACATTTCTCAGTTAGAAAAAAGAGCAGGATAGGGGTTCAGATCTATTTTCTCCTTCAACATCCACCACTTTCAAAATCAGTTCCCACTCCCAGAGCTGCTCCAGCCTTTCCCTCCTGTTTATAACAGAGTCAGGGAGCAGAAACAGCATCGTCTGCCCCGAGTGCCCAGTGCCAAAGTCCCAACCTGAACCCATGAACTGCAGGAATTTAAGTAGAAATGAGTTTTGCATGACATATCTTGTCCCTAGTCCAGCAAAGGATTATGTATCTCCACACTTACAAGCAAGAGTGAGCTTAAGAGCTTTCCTGGACTGAAGCCTCAAAGACCAAAAGCCGTCTGGAAACGATGGGGAATGGAGATCAAGATCTGAACATTTACAGCAGGAAAAGGGGTTAAACTTAAGGAATCGGTTGTTTGTTTTACAGGCTGGCTCTAATCATTTAACTCGCTCAACTCGGCGTAAAAGCCTTAATAATAATCACCGCATGCAAAGTTCTAGCGCAAACGTTCCGCTTTGTCCTCATCTAACATGAATCACTGGGAAACGCTTGTCTGCGTATTCTCCTTGCCCTGCGCACGCAGCCTCAGAGGAGCCAGATGTCTGGAGGAAAACCCGAAGTATTAATCAAGCCCGTGCACCTGCCAGAAGAGCCTCTCTGCTGCGATCCAGCGCTGCCGGCCTGAGGTTTTCTTTTAAAAACTTGGTGGGGAGAAATATATTCATGCAGCTGCAGAAACGGTTCACGGGAGAGAATCCTCAAGACCACGGTGCAATTATGGTGCATCGGGAGGTAAATTAAGAGTATAAAATACTGAACATTTAAGTAATTCTTAAAATGTCTGTGCAGGCATTTACTCAGAGCACGTTCATTGATTTTCATGTGAGGGAAAGTTGCTGTCTCATGCAATACCCCTATTATTCAGATTGAAATCTGAGCGCTGCCTCTGTTTCATCCCACAGGGTATTCCCCCAAAAGAGCCTCTGCTTCCTCCCTACCCCTGAGAAACCAGTATTCATGAGTACAGGAACACAAGCCTTCCTAATATAACCTTTACCTGTCCACGAAGATCAAGTTATTTCTGTTTCTTAAGGGCAAAGCCCTGCTTTCCACAACATCTCGAGAAAAATAAATTAAATAAATTTAAGCAGCCAAGGGCTATGCTGCATGGTTGGAGCACACAGGAATAAAAAAAATCCTCTCACAGAGGTCAAGCTTCTTTAACCGACCTGGGCAAGTCACTTGACCTGACTTAACTGAGCTCTGAAAGTGGGTTAAAAGCAAGATGTCCCTGTAAAACGTAATGCTGCGTCTCATCTAAACATTCCTCGAGGGAATGGGATATACAAAAATAGGCTCTGGTCTAATTGCAGATAGGAAGATTGTCTCAAAATGTGCAGGGCTGGTTCCTGCTGCAGACAGGAATAGTAGCCGGTTTTTCAAAGGTCTGTCCCAGAATCAGCGATTCAGCCGGAGCCCGAGGTTTCCTGCCCGCGAAGGACAAGCTCTGTCTCTCCGAGCTCCTTTAGCTTCGCTTCCCCGTCTCTGACTTTGCACTAGTTTTACAGCATCAAGAATTACAGCACCTCTAAAATGAGCGTCCTCGCCAAGAGCATCCGCAGGGAGCTGCCGAGAGATGCTCGGCGGCTCCAGCAGCCGCGTGAAGCAACTCAGAGCCACGGCAGGGAACTAATGGCTCAAAATCCTTATGCTGACTTCAAAAAAATCTCACTTTCCCCATGCCTCAGCCCATGGTTTATGCTTCTGTAAAGGCAGGACCCCAGAGCTGTGCTCTCAGGCTCTCTCCCAGCTAACAGCGAAGGAGGACTGAGATTTTGGGTCCATCCCTGGCTTTGTGCCTCGATAACGAGAAGACAAGAGTGGCTTCTCGGAGCCAGAGGCTAACGGGTAATGCCGAAGCGTAAACCGCAAGCATTACCAAAGCACTGCTAATTTAATTTGCTCATCAGTTTATTTAATTAACTGAGTCTTGGGGAAGAAAAAAAGAAGTATTTGCAAACTGCCCGTATAATATGTCTTAGAGTTGGTAATTTTGCCATCTGTTTAATTTTACTTCTCTTGTCCCAGCTAGTGACTAGGAAGGAGCTCAGAGCCAAGAAGCAGGAGCGCTGGTTCACAGCCTTTTGATTTTAGTCCCCAGAAGACAATGACCCCCAAGCTGGGTAAAAAAAAAATATATACCCAGAGAAATAACGGGAGTGCTACAATCAGCGGGACCATGTTCCCTTTCTGCAACTCTCCCCCAGTCACACCGGTGCAAATCAGGAATAACCCCCCGAAATCCAAGGGGGCTGCACTGCCACGAGAGCGGGTCCGGATCAGCTGGGTCCAAACCCTGCGATGCTCAAGAGACACCAGATTTTGGCATGCAGAAAAATGCAGTATTAGGTCCAACAACAAGAAATAAAAGGCCCGTAGCCAGTTTTGGAGCTCTGCATCCCTTCCCCGTATCAGTAGGACGGCACGCTCCTCCACAGCAAAGGTGGCAGAATACGGCCCTGGTGCTTTTCATGTCCGTGAAGCTGCTCCTGTTGGGATGGGAATGTTTCTGCTGGGAATATCGCCTTGGCCGTGCGGACAGGCAGGCCTGGAGGAGCTGCTCAGGGTGAAGGGATGCAAAACAAACCCACATCTCCAGAGAGCTCAGGCTTAAAAAGACAGTGCTCTTCAGCCCTAAAAAAATTGCTGAAACAGCCAGTTATGCCGCAGGGAGGGGAGAGCATCACAACAGCTGCCAGTCAAGCTCCGTTTAACTTCACCACTAACAACTATTTTGGGTCTTCCAGGAGCTGCACCTCTTCAAAGTCCTTTTCCATCACTCTCCCCTCTACAGCAGCAAAGTTTCCTTGAGCTGTAGCCAGATTTGTCCCTGCCACGCTGCTCCCCAAGAGCAACGGAGAGATGCTCCTGCCCCGACCCACGTTGGTGTCTCCTTTGCTCGTGGCAGAGAACGACCCGCTCATGACACCGGCCCCGACGGGAGCGGGGCAGCCTCCCCTGCACAGGTCTGCCAGGGCGCAGCCTCTCCTTGCACCTGGTTAATTAATCCCCAGTGCCAACGGGTGATTAATCACTTCTATTATCTCTTGCTTCTTCTCTGGCATAACTCGAAGGCAGCGAGTGGGTGGCCAGGTGCGGCTCAGCCCCGCGCGCCGGGGGAGCGGGGGGCAGCCCCCCATCGTGGAGAGCCCTTTGCAGGGGGAGAGGCTGCCCGGAGAGCTAAACACCCCGGAGAGGAGGGGAAAGCCGTGGTCCTGCCGGAAGAAATAAAGGCAACCGCAGTTACGAAGGAGCCTCCTTTTTAAAGCCCTTCAGGCTGGGCAGCTTTGGGGCGCTTGTTGGGGTCAGGGCTGAGGGGACAGAGCCAGCATGTGCAGACCAGGGTTTGCAAAGAAAGAGGCACTGCCTCACCCATAGCTCCCCAAAAACCTCCATCAGTGGAAGAGGGGAGGAACGGCGCGTGTCCCCCCAGTCCCTGCAGTGCAGCCATTCACAAGCCAGCACCACGCTTCAATCTCATTTAAGGCCACCCTACCCAGCCGGTTCCCAAGCCGGGAACCAGCCCCAGCCCCACTCAGGTATGTGAATCACAGAATCACTAAGGTTGGAAAAGACCTGTCAGATCATCAAGTCCAACCACCACCCCAACCCCACCATGCCCACTAAACCATGTCCCGCAGTGCCACGTCCACACGTTCCTTGAACACCTCCAGTGATGGTGACTCCACCACCTCCCTGGGCAGCCTCTTCCAATGCTTCACCACTCTCTCCATAAAGAAGTTTTTCCTAATACCCAGCCTAAACCTCCCCTGGCGCAACTTGAGGCCATTTCCTCTTGTCCTGTGAACAAACCCCTCCAGCCATCCTGGTTCCTAAGGCAATGAGGTTCATGCAATCGCCCTGTCTGGCTGCATTGCTATTCCCATCTAATATTTGGACCCGTTGGCCAGTTTTCATCATATTTGCCAAAGAATGGAGAGCCAGTGACGGGCAGCAAGGAGGAGGAGGGCAGCCTGGTTTTGCCCCTCAGAGAAGGCTGCCGTGCGAGCTCGGTGGGGCCAGCACGCGCCAGCGAGCCTGGGAGAGCCACGAGCTCGCAGAAACCAGCTCCCCCGAGTTCCCCCGCTCAGCAAATGACAGGTTTGTTCCCTCTCCTCATTTCCCCGCGCCAGTAAACACAACAATAAATAGCAAGCTGCAGGAGGCAGATGATTGTGTGGTGAAAGGTGGAAAACATCTAAAAATGATTTAAAGCAGGGAGGAGAATAGGAAGAGAGGGCTGCGGATTATATTCTCGGAGGAGGAGGAGCTGTTCGGCTGGTGAAAGGCAGCAGAGGCAGGGAAGGTTTTCCTCCCCACCCTGCAGCTCCTTGCTCCGGGCGATGCTCGGGTCCTCTGTGTGGGTCCCTCTTTGCGAAGGTCCCCAGAGCCAGCCCTGACACGGGACCCTGCCAGCTCCAGCCCCGGGATGGGCTGGGAGCAAGGCCAGCACCGCAGGGGCCGGACCCACCGTCTTTTAAAGCTCACAAGTAACAGGGACACAGGGCATGGACACATTAAAGCTGAAGAGAGATTATCTAGCTGCCATTTCAACATGCCGGTAAATCAAAGTCGATGGAAGCCATATGCTCTGCTGGGAAGCATCCATCTCGTTGCCAGGGAAACATCCTTCCCGTTTAAAATGGCAGGCAAAGGCTTGCAAAAACCTGCTTTTAACCCCCTTTTCTCAGGCACGATCCAAGTCCCCCCGGCAGCTCCCCCAGCCCTGCGGCATCGTGCCGTACTGCTGCCTGGCTGCTCCCTGGGAGAGCTGCCGCAGCTTAACTCAGCAGCAGGAGAAGGGGACGGTGCCTCTCCCAGGGGGTCCAGAGGAAACCAGACCCAGCCTGACAGCACCGTGACCCTGCTCCCAATTTCCAGCTCACTCTCAAGCCAGTTTCCGAGGTTTATTCCCCAGGAAATACAGGGGATCACTTGCCCGGGTCACATCAAGCAGCTCCGCTCAGGGATGCTGCAGGTGGATGGTACGGGCAGTGCCTGCCTGGGCACGGACGTGCCCAGCTGTGGGGCAAGACACTTCCAGAGCAAGAGAATAACCAACAGCAGGACCGTGGCCTGGGTTACCGCTGCTGAAATCCAGCCGTCTGCAAAGCAGGAGGTACCACCCAATTTCTTACAAGTAGCAAGCAAAAATCTGACCTTGGAAATTACAGCAAACTGCAGCCAGGGCTTCAGGCTCTCAGAAATAACGATCAACCCATCCCTGAGCTCAGCAGCTGGCTGGAGTCTGCAGCTGGCCCCTTCTCTGCATCTGCACCTTCTTGTTGCTCCCTCTAAGGCGAATGTACGGAAGGCTCAGAAACGTGGGCAGGTCGGTTTGCTGGGGTCTCTGCCAGCTGATGGGGGAGAGGGAGATGGGGGTGTGGGAAGGGGCACCCCCAGAGCGCAATCTGTAATCCGGCATCGCGGAAGCCACGGCAGCAAACACTCTCCAGCCTATTAACGCTAATGAATTTGCACGTGATTTTGTTCTAGACAGAAGATACAGACCAGCGACCACGTGGGTACTGGGACAGAAAACTGGACATCCTCTTGCAAAGCTGTTACTTCTCTGTGTTTACTTCCAACCTCAGCCTCATGGGGTTTTTTTTTTTCTGCCTTTTTTTTAACTCTTCTCATTTATTGTAAATCCCACAAGCAGATGAAGCGAACTGTTAAAGTACGGAAACGGAGCATTTTCTATTCTGATAAGTAGCTATGCTCTAACAACCTTTATAATGGAGATCAGAGACAATATTTAATAATTCAAAGCCTAGGAAGGTCTGACGGGACAAGTATACATGCTGAAGTCTCCTTGTCTGTATGGGAAATGGCTATTACTGCTGGAGGAGGGAGAGGCTAGGGTTACAGCACGGGGAGCAGGGATGCTGGATTATGCCGCAGGCATCCCGGATCGCTGAATTCCTCCGTGCCTCAGCTCCTAAACTGGAAAACGGGGGTAAGGATTCCCCCCAGCACACAGTGGCACAGCTGAGGTTAAGCTCACGCATAGCTCAAGACATGGCTGTGGCCCTCAGCAACCAATACAACCTTCTAGAGTAGAATAAAGCCTGGCACAAAACCACTGCAAAGCACACCAATAACCAAGGCTCGCATGGACCAGAGCCAACAGCAGCATCTTAAGTGACAGCACAAAGCCACCCGGGAGCACGCAGGAGCAACGTCCTCCAGCACATGAGACCAGGGCATGCCCAACACCACAGCCAAGGTGTTAGTCCTCCCCTACGTGACATCTCAAGGCAGTTGCTACAGTCCTAAATCCCTTTCCCGGCTGCTAACTTGGCTCTTAACCCAGGTGGCAGCAGCCGGTGCGGAGCCCGCGAGCAGACGCCGCAGCACGAATTCTCCGTCAGGGCATCCTGCTCCTGCCAGAGCGGGGAAGGAGTCACCTTCACTCGGTGGCATTGTAGCAAGATCTCCCCGGCGACTCGTCAGCCGGCTCCGAGATATGCTCGGGCTGTCTGGGAATTATGTCACCAGGCACTGTAAATATCAAATGGCCCTATTATGATCCTGCACGCTCCTTCCTACCTCCTTCTTGGCTCAGAGCCTCGCGAGTGGTCTGTGCTGTGCGTTGAGGACACCGACAGTGATAAAAAGCAATGAATGGATAATAGCCAGGTAGTATTTTGAGTTACAGCATCACGAGCCTGCTGCTAAACCGAAGCAGGAGCAGCTCTCCATCCTGGTTGTGTAACCCAGCCTCACAGGACGCTCGCCGTAATTACAGGGCCTTTCCCTGCAGTCCCATGAGGGCCATATTCTGCATTCATGAAAGGATGCTCAGAGTTTAGCTTCCTCTCTAGCACATTTTTTCAGTCTTCCCTAGAAACAGCAAAAAGCAAGAGGACGCAGGAGGGAAGGGGGAAAAAAAAAGGTTTAATTAATCATCGTTTAATTCATCATCATTTAATTTCTGCTGTGCTTTTAGCAAATGAAAAATAAGTAAGCCACCCCATCAGGTCTGCACTACCTCCCCGGGCTGCTCCACCAGCCCTGCGTTTCACACGTGGGGTGCACACCCCACCAGCCCGCTGCAGCCGGCAGGGAATGCCGTCACAGGGTCGGGCTTGGCTCCGGCCACTCTTCCCAACCCACATCCCACGGGGATGCGGCTGCAGGGTAGACGGGTCTCCCCAGCCACAGATGGGGGCTGGCAATCCATTAGCTTAATGAATTTCTCTGGGGTTTTTAACAGCCATCTGCTCCCATGTGGAGAAGGGCCAGAAGTGCAAGGCTAGGTAGGACTGGAACTCGCTTTGGAGGTTCACCCCATTTCTCTGGGGCTTGGGCAAGTGCTCTGCGCCAACAGCACACCCACGGCAGGCTTATTTGCTCTGCAGAGCATTTGCAAAGAGGGGCGGCCAAAATGGCAAGTTGGATGGAGGTGCTCCCCAGGCGCACAAGTTCTTGCCTACGGATGGGTCAAGCCCAGGCAACGTCAAGCCCTGTCTACTAGCAGGTCTCCCAGATTTGGCTGTTCTAAAGCACAGGGTAGAGGCCTGAGGTTGCGATACGTCTCGCCTACTTGTAGATGTCTACGTCCCCATCTCCTGGCAGAAACAGCAGGACAAACACACCTTTACAGTCCCGGTCACTTGTCTTATTCAGGCACTTTCATTACCTTTCCTTATACCCACAACCTCAAATCATTCCCCCCACGCTAAGGCAGGTTAATCCATCGCCAACTTAAAACCAAGTTTCAGACCTACATGGTGTTATTTGTCCTGGGCTCAGATGGGACATCTGCTGATTCACAGACTAAGCCCCAGCAGCTCGCTCTGTGCCATTTAGCACGACTCGAGATGCTCCCACCACCCGCAAACATCCATCGGGGAAGTGCAGGCTGAGGGCCTGGAGGGGCAGCTCAGAGGAGGTTTCAAATTATATCTGATTTCTGTTGCGGAAAAGAAAAACAGCAGCAGCAACAAAAGGTCAATGCAGAAATTCTTCCTACCCTTCATTAGCTGGTACAGTAAGAGAGAAGCTGCTAAATAAGAATAGCATTGAAAACATGTGGAAAAATGTGGCAAAGAAGAAAAATTCAGCGCAAAATTCTGTGTGACTGCATGTCATGCCTGACAAACTACAGACAGAGAGCTCAGGAAATTCTCCTCTTCTCTATGTCTCTTTTCTTCCTCAGAGGAATAGTCATAACTAAGAAGAAGATAACCACAGTGATGCACATCCAGTACCCACAAGGACCAAACCACGAGGTCACATTAACAAAGTTTCCTTATTGCTGATACGGATTAAATGCATCGGTCCCTCAGGCTATGGAGACAGAGCCCTCATGAAGTGCCAGCAATTTAGTTCAAGACATAATGACATCAGGACTTGTCCCTCTGGCTTAGGGTGATGCTTAATTGGGTGTGAACTCAGCTTTTGGATGAACACTGCCATCAGCACGCTGGCTTCTTTGCAGCTCCCTAGAGAGCTGTTACGTGAGGGGCTCTCCTTGCACCCCCAAACTCATACGCAGCAAGGCAGCTTTCTGCAAGGCCACCAACCAAGCATGGGATGTCTCTGAAAAGGGCCATCCCAGGAGAAATGACACAGTGAAATTCCTCCAAACCTGGCAGCTCCTGCATTGGCAATGTCTCAGAGGAGCCTGTCTGCATTTGCCCGTGGCACCTCCAGTCCCTGCTCTGATACCAACGGAGAATGACAGCCACTCGGAAATATCTCATCTCTCCTAAATAAGAAAAATCCCACAGACCGAAAACCCAACAGCATCAGCAAATCAACCTCAGGGGAGAAAAGGAGGTACAAATCACTCTTCCCCCTTGGTCACGAGCCACTGTAGAGCAAGACTTGCTCCTGGACATGGAAACACAGTACGCTGTGACCCTTCGAGCTGTCCTAGCAGCTATGCAACCCCAAGATGGACAAACGTCCCATGCAAACTCCTACCCATGCTCCAAACGGTCACGTTTCTTCAGCCAGGAGAGATGGGATGAACAGCACGAAGCTTCCAAACGATGGAGCCAAGTTGAGGGTTGGTTTTGCTGCTCATTCAAGCCTGGAGTCTTTATATAGAGTCAGGGCAGGATCCAAAAGCGGAAGAGAGACACCCACTCCCAGGGAGTGTAACACACACACTGAAATAAATAGCTCCCTGCCTAAGGAGATGACTCAGGAATCTCACTAGTCCTTAAAGCACGAATCATTGCTAATAAACCCCAGAAAACTTGGAGGATGGCCCAGTGAGAGGTTAACTGGACAGGACATGGCATTTCCAGCCTTGCCAGACACAGAGGAAGGATGAATAACCACATTATTAAACCAATGTCCAACATTGAACCAATGGCCACACCAGCCTGAGCCCTCCGGGCAGCCAAGCTGCTTCCAGAGCAATGAGTAGTCCTTATTACCAGGGAGAGGTTTTGTTTTCCACTGCCGCTCCTGGAAGCATTCAGGCTTAACCACCATATGGCTGGAAGTGGCAGGAGGCAACACAGCCTCACTCCCTGTTTGCCCAGCTATAATATACAGATATTTATATTTAACTCCTTTGCTCTCCTCTTGAGCGAAAGATGGAGTGCTCTTACATCCCTTATTACGTTCTTCAGATCAGGTAACGAACCTCTGAGCAAGCATAAACTCAATTAATGGCCACTTTGAGACTCAGAGTTGCGCGAAAGCCCATAAACATGCAGTAGAAAAGGTCTCCCAGTGCTGTCATTTCGCTGCCACATATAACACTCGAACAGTGAGAAAGCCGATAAGCCCAATTCACAGCCCTCTACGCACTGCATTTGTAATGAACAGCAAGATCACAGCAAACTGCCCCAGTATGGGTGATCCGCGTCCCAGGGAAGACGTGCCTTCATCCTCCCAGCCCACAGTTAACCCTGCTAAGGTCCTCAGATGACGGGATTTCCCACGGAGACAGGCTGGCCCATGTCCCTGACAGTCTGCTCTAGCCAAAGCCAACCCCCACTTTCTTCTGCAAACCCAAGGAGCACAAATAGAAATCAACCCACCAATTCAAAAGCAAATGAGAAGCCAGGCAAATACTGCTAAAGAGAAAAGTGGAGCAAAGATAACACTTACCAGCAGTCCCCCAACAACTACTTTATGCCTTTCATCTGTCTTGCCTGTTCAATACAGTAAGTCCGTACAGCGGAGACTGGCTCTTTTTGGCTCAATGTACAGAACAAAAGCTTGTAGATTCTATTTCCATTAGGGGTGCTTGCACACTGCTGTAATATTGGCAGAGTATTGTTTTCCCCTTGGTATTCATTTTAACTATTATTTGACTGAGTTTTTTCTCTTTCTTTTGCACTGCATATTAGTTTTTCCCACCATAACAAACCAAACTTACAACAAACACGCACAGCATGTACCCAGACACAAGCTACTGCATTCACACAAGAGACAGAGGTGTATGTGAGTCACCTTTGAGTCAGGATTTCTGCTAGGTTTTTTATTTTCCTGGGCACCATAATAACTTTAGAGAGTGACAGCGTATCTGTGGAAGCTGCATTAGGATTGCCTGTCCTGCTGCGCTCATCCATCGCAGAGTGCCACAGCTGTATTCTGCTTCGACACTGTCACCTCCCCGGGCTGGCAGAGCTCTAAAGGAGAAAGTAGGACTTCCAGGCAGGTCAGGGTTTGTTTACAAATGAGGCATTTGTGAGTCCTTGGGAAAGACCCTCCAGAAGGCAAAAATCTCTGCCTCTTTCAATCTTGTCCTGAAGAGACCGAGTGCCAGCCACGATGGACTGCCGGCATCCTCAGACGGAGAGTGGTTGCCTCCTAACCAAGCAGGGGCAGTTGATCCCTCTGACCTTGCCTGTCCCCACATCTTTTGCCCTGTCCCACCCTCCCGGGGGAGGCATTAAAAAAGGAGGATCGCTGAATGAATACCGACCACTGGGCACTCTCCTCCGAGAGCCTAAACACGACTGTAGCTGCTTAAGAACTATAATCAGTATTAATAAGGCTTGATTATCTTCTGATTTCCCCTGGGTCTTGGGTTGCAGGTCCACAAGTTGATCAGGGTTTGCTATAAAGGTTCCTTTCTCAAAGCTGTTTCTCAAACATGGCTGGGTAAATGTGGATCTCGGATCCTGGTCATCCCATTTCAATGCGGATCAGCCCCATCTCTCATCTTGACCTTACCTGGCAGGATGTCCACAGGATAGTTCTGGCTCTGAACATCACAGTTCCTACAGGCTGTGGCAGGAGGTGGGAGATGCCTCAACTCGCTCCTGTTTTCAGTTTGCAAATTGTGCCAGGCTCTGTCTTCTCTCCTCCTTGTCTGGACTAATCCCACCCAGCTTTCACCTAAGGTATGAAAGGGAACTTAGGCTCCATTTGTCATCAAAGAGAGAAATGGGCATCTCCAGAAGGCAGCCCTGTCCACCTAAGATGTCCACTGAGGTTCCTATGGGATTTCTGCAAGGAACCCAGCATGTATCTGAGCATCACCAAATTCAAGCTGAAAGCCCACTCCACCTGCAACATCTGGACATTGCACGTCCTGAAAGAAATCAAGTGACTGCTCAGTCACAGGGCTTGCACAGACAAGGCTGCTCCTGCACCCAGCAGTCCCAGTGACCCCGACGTAGCTTTAAATCACCTCCCTACAGCAGCAAGAGTGAGAGGCGAGAAGATCTCACAGGTCTTCTGCTCCCCATGCCTTGGAAAAGGCTGCCCTTTGACATCCAATCCACTCAAAAAAAGTCACTGGATGGATGCTTACCGACACCAAAGCTTTCCACGCATCTAAAAAGCATGTTAAGAGGCTGGAGTGATATCGAAGACAGACCAGAGAGAGACCTGGAGGAATGCTCCAGTTTCCCTCGTTTATTGGTAGTTAGACAGTCAAGAAGCCCCGAGGCTGTAATAAAGGAGCTCTCGCCATCCCAGCCAGTGACTTCTGCGAGATACTCCGTACCAAACACCACTATGTGTAATTAATTCAGTGCTTTAGAATAAATGCACATGACCCCCCCAAACACCTTCAGTGTAAATGTCATCGGAGGCTGCATTCGCAGTTTCTCCAGGATAAGGCCAGGAGAACCGCATGGGGAGCTGAGGTCACCCGCAGCTTCAGTGATCAAGTATCACACAACTTGTTCTTACTGAAGAAAAATGACACTTTCCTTTTAATCTGGGTGGATGGGCCCATCCACCAAGGTACCACATTTAAATACCTACTCCTGCAGTCCTGGTGGGCCATCTTTTGCCATAAGCAAGTGTCAGTAACTTGAGTGTTTTTGGTTTGCAACCAGATTAGGAGCCATTTAAACCTCTGGTGGTGGAGGACTCAGCTGCACCAGCCAAACCACTATGCCCAGTGCCCTTCTGCACTACCTGGTTTTGCCATCCTGTGCTCATGAGTCAAATCACCTTTCAGCACAGCTCCCGTCTAAATACATTCATGAAAACTCAGTTTAGACCACCACAATAAACTGGTTTTGAAATGTTGTTCCTTTTGACCGTCGGGGGCTAAAAGTCATCCCATTATCCTGTAGCAACATCCGTCTCAGTGCTGGAGACCTCCTCTCTCTTTGATGCATTGGGAACTGGGGTCACACCAACAGGGACAGGCTCGTGTTTGCCTGAGAAGGACACCATAGACAAAGTTTAATCCTTTGTAAGAACCACTCTCCATCTTCTTCAGCTCTCCTGTAGCTACTCTACAGGAGATTACATAGCAGAAAAAAGGGACTGGCACATCTCCCTGCCACCACAATTTGAAGAGGAATCTCTCCCTCAAGAACTGACTAAGAAACCAGCTAAGCGTTTGGGCTACCTTAAAAGGGATTATGCAGGGCTAAGTGTTTGCTGCTTAAATCCCAGAAGCCAAACGCCAAACTTACGCTTTTTATCCTGACAAGCCTCACTGATGCCCAACTGACAGGCAAACCCTCTGCCTTGCTCACCCGGCCCCGCCAACATGCATCGCCCAGTGTCTTACCCTGCTAACGTCCCCTCCCTCTGCTGCAAGGCAAAAAAAAAAAAAATCAAGAAATCCGATTTTTGCTAACTGCATCTCCTTAAGCAATGCCCATCTTCCCTTTAGTATAGGATTTGGGGCTTGCTTTTTGGCTTATTCCCTCTTATAATAAATTGAGCCATAGGAACACTCATCTGGTTGAGGTGTGTTGCAGCGCAAAAAGGAGGTCATCCGGAGGATCGGCTTGTTTTTCATTTCCTTAATGTCAGTGTGGGGTGAATGTGACGACTGGAACGTGACACATTAAAGCGACTGAAATCAGGTTGCTCCCACCAAGCTCTGACTAAGCAGCTGGAGAGGAGCTCATGAGGCATCACACCGTGGAGGTCTCCCTGGTCCCCAGGACAGACGCAACCGCGCGGCTGAGGGCATCACTGCCGGAGGTCAAAGCCCAGCAGGTCCATTAAACCTAGCACTTACGGGAGATCTGTATCGGTCCCTGCATCCCACATACTCACCAGGACATGGGGAGGAGAACCCAGGAGTTCCCTACATGTCACGGGTGGATGGGCTGCGTTTGGTGACATCGTACCTGCCACCAATATCCCTGACTGTGGGTGATGGCTTGCAGTGAACCCCACCCCTCGGTGCTTGGGGATGAATAAATGAGACTGTCAAACTAAATTTACCCCTAATTAGTAAATGCCATGATATGAGTATAAAAGAATGTAAGTGGAAAACAAAACACGAGAGCTGCCTAAAAATCCAACCCAGGCAGCAGGAAAATGGCTGGGTGTTCCCACAGTCGTTCAACCTGATGCAAAAGATTAGCTGGGGATGGATCTATATGAAATAACCAGGTTTTTGTCAGTCCCCGAGGAGTGGAAGGAGTCACAGAAGAGGCCACCTCTGCACTGAGAAGCCCTGGACCTTCAGGGAGGTAATTACATCAACTCCCCATCCTCCCACCGCGCCAGCCGTGGCCATGCCAGGATGCGGGCAGTACAGAGAGGAGACTTTCTGGAGAGAGAGGTGGCTTCTGGCTGGGTTAAAAGGGAAGAACAAACGGGATGGGGATGACACAAGGAAATTTCAATAGAATTAGACAGGGAGGAAATGTTCTTCCTTATTATAATTTAAGTCCGTGCACTTGCTTAATTAACTGAACGTATGGTGCACAGTATGCGGATAAAAAATGCACCCAAACTATTTTTAACGCAATTAAAAAGACGCATTAAGGTTTTAAATTCAAAGCAGGAAACGCAAGAATTACGTTGGCCCTGGGCACACAGCTTTAGAAGTGTCTGAATACAGGCTGTTTTCTTGCTACTGCCCCAAATCCAGCCCTGGCTTTCAGCTCAGGGACTAAACATGAGCAGCTCACCCAGGGGATCAGCAAACGTGTCTCCAGATGCATGGGGCTATGGGGGTGCCCAGCGCAAGTCCCTTGCTTAGGCTGGCACAGAACACAGCGATCCCTCCTGAAATAAGATGGCATGTAGGGACAAAAATCACTTTCAAGTATCGCAGCCCTTCAAACTCAGCACCACAGAGCACAGGACACGTTACAATAACCAAGGTGAAAGGACTAGAAGAAAAAAAAATCTAAATTATTGAAAGAAATAAAATGGAAGCATTTTGGAAGCAAAATGCCTCCCTGTGCAGAGAAGTAGCTCAAGATCTAAGTGCTGCTGCATCCCTCAAAAAGCCTGGCCTGCTATTTAGGCACAGCTCAACTTTTTAAGTTTCAGCTCAACCTTGAACAGAATGAGGCCACGTGCTGCATTGCTATGGCTCTTTTAAAAAAAAAAGGGGTGGGGTGGGGAAGGAGATAGAAAAGAAAGATGCTGAGAGAAATACTGGGAGAAGATGAGAGATAGGGGAGGCTCAGACCTCCGGGAGCCGGAGTCCACCCCCAGCCATGCTCAAAAATGGGACCCATCAGGCTCAGCTGTCCATGGGGCTGTGCAAAATAGATATTATATATAACCCATATACACTCACAGCTACCACAAGCAGGTCACCCAGTTGTGTCAGTGTAGGAAGAGCTATTAAGCATAAAAATGAATCACAACACAGAAATATAAAATAGTGCTTTTGCTCACAGAGGTAATAGATGTTGCCTCTGTAAAAGCGCTGAGATGAGACCACGTTAATGAGTTTGGAGCTGGGGGGTGGGAGTTGCTCTGAATTTCACTGGTTTCTTATGCATGAAATGGTGCAAAGGGGAATGAGTGATGACTGGAAGAAGAGGTGGGGAAAAAAATCAGATGGATTGGATCTAGGATGCAGAATTGGAAATAAATGCAACCTGCACAAGCACCTCAAGGCAGCGCATCCATCGCCCGGTGCAATACCAGCCTGGGAGATGGGCCTCTGCAGATCGGCATTTATCAACGGTGCTTACGCAGAGGCATCTCTCATATTTATTAAAACACATCCATGCTGGAAGAGTCTCTACAGTTTGTGTCTTGGCTTTTGGGTGCAGGGAGGCTGCCTGAGCAGCACAGCAGCCCCGGAGCAGCTCCACACCTAGAAATGCAGCTGGGTCTAAAAGCATCTCTACAAGCTAAAACCCAACCTTGCAGGGTCACAAACTCATTCACACTGGACATAGGTCCTAAATCTTCATGCGAGGAAGTCCCTGTGAGTAGCAGGAGCAGAATAGGGGTTCTGGCAGATGGGGTCAGTGGAGGGGGACTGAGCAGCGCACAGCCCGAGACAGTGGCAGGACGGGGCTCCCCCAGCCACAGTCTTCTCCAGGACTCCCCCTCCTGCGGTATGAAGGCTAAAGGTGCTTTTGTGCTCAAGGCTTTGGCACAAAATGGGGTTTGGGGCAGGAGGAGACAGTGTGACCCCAGTAGCGCAGTTAGGGCACTGCACTGGCCATCGGGGTGGCTCCAGCTCTCCCGTACAAACTTTATGACCTTGAGCCAGTCTCTTCATCCTCCCATATCTTTGAATAAGCAGCCACTAAGCTTTTTATCTGTCCGGTCTGACTGGATTACAGACTTCTAGTTACAGAAACCCAGGAAACCCCCTCCGTGCCCCATTCAAACACATACAGATCTGGCACAGGCCATGCCAGGCTCACCCGGGCAGCAAAGGGCGAGAACTGCTGCGTGGGCTTATCCTGGTGACTTTGTATGATGTTTACCGTAGCCTTCAGCTCTTCAAATAACGTATTAGCAAACTGCCAAGGCTAAGCCCATCATATGTGTAGTTCAGAAGAACTGGAGTCCATATAACTTCCCAATATACTGTAAAAAATTAATTATATCACTGATGCTTCACAGACATTAGTGCAATTACTGCCTCAGCTCTGAATTCAGCCTCCATTTCCTGACGGGTACACGGGTGGGGGTTAGAGGATGGTTTTGCAGTGGTTAAATCTCCCAGCTGCTCGGGCATCCGCCCCAAGGTGATCTAGGGAGGCCACCCAGCTCATCCCAGGCCAGCGGTTTCTAATCGGAGGGCATGGCTCCACGTGGCGTCACGGCAGGTACAAGTGGAGTCACGAGCCCAGGAGAAATGCAGCTGCTTGGGCTGGGGGGGTGCGGCTACGTGGTGAGAGCCAAGGGGCACCCCAGCCTGGCACGGGGGACACGGCGTTCACAGGAAAGCAGACCCTGGCAGGAGGTCAGTTTGGGATGCCCCGCTCCTGCCCCGTGAGGATTACTGGCTGCCCAAGCAAATGCCACCGCAGAGAGCCAAACGGGTCAGAAGTTAAGACAGAGTAGCTGAAGAAGCCAAAGATGCTTATAAAGCCCCCACAGTCAGGGCTACTCCTGCCACTTGCCATTTGGCTTTCAGCCCCTTCCATCTCTCTCATTGTCACCCTAGTGTCCCCAAGCTGGGGGCTCACCTGCATTTAATAGCATGGAGTGCATGTTGCACCCAACATCCCCCCATCCTCGGCGCACACACAGGCAAGCACCCAGCTCGCAACGTGAACGCTCAGCCGCTCCACACGATTCTGGAAGATTTTGCTACACAAACCACCTACAAGTCCAGAGGATGGCCCCGAGCATGGAGGATGCTCAGGACCCCCAGCACTGGACTTCACACTCTTCATCGTAGCTGCAAGTGAGCTCCACAGATGCTCCCTCTTCTCCTCTCCCATTCCCCCGGGGGGATGAGCTCCCCGCAAGGACCCCAACCCGCTGCAGTGCGCAGCAAAGCTCCCCCTTCCACCCAGCCAGCATTTCACCGACTCTCCGGCCGGACTCACCAACACCTCCCTGGAAGGCCTCAATGTACAAAATGGCTGAGGACCAGAAAGCGTATCCCAACACCTTATCTGAGAATAGCCTAACAGCGAAAGGATGGGGAAAAAAACCACAGAAGGCCCAAAAAATCCTCTTGCCGGGGTCGACAGAGGCCCCAGCCGTGATGGAAAACAGGCAAACAAACAAACAAAAACCATCAGCACCAAGGAAACGAGCATCCCAGCCTGCGCCCAGGCCTGCAGAAGAGCCTGGTGGGACTGTGGAAAGTCCCAGAGGGAAGGGAGTTGCAGTAACACAGCAATTTATTTTGACCCTCCCTTTGCAATCCTCTGAACAACGGGAAGTCATCCGCTCTCCCGATGCAGCAATGCCTTCAGATCTGGGCATCTTTCCGCCAAACGGCGGGTCAGACGTGGCCATTTTTGGCTAAAAAAGCGGGGTGGCAGAGGGGGAATGTGCACCCTGGGACTGCTCCTTTGTTTACCGCTCCATCGCTGTGCAGCCAGGAAGCCCCAGACACTGATTAGCATTTCTTTCTAGACACATCTCCAATTCCGCCGCTTCCCACAGGGGAGAAGGAATACCTCCCGAACCCAGCGCGGAGCCCCAAAGCCAACCCCAAACGCTGGGCAGCCACACAGCAGCCAAGGATGGGGCCGGGGGAGACGGAGCGGCAGTGCCTGAGCAGAGCTTTTTTGTTCCTCTGCTCACAGCATTGCTATGGTGATTTCAAGCACGACGGAGGAGCAGTCCCTACCCATCACTCCCGCTGCTCCAGCCCCCTGCACCGACCGCATGAGCAGCCCCTTCCCCCGCCAGCAGCCGCGGGCAGGGGGGGCCGGTGCATGGCACCTCCCGGGGAGCCGCCCCCCAGCTCCGCAGGGGCAGCTTCTCCCCCCCCCCCGCCCCGGATTCCCTTCACCACCGCCACACACACCCCGGTGCGCCCGGGCACCGACTGGGCCGGGGGGAGGGATGCAGCGGCGGCCCGGCCCGGCGGAGCGGCTGCTCCCGGGGCGGGCGCGGTTCAGCCCCCGCCACCCCGCAGCATCCTCCGCGGGGCCCCCCAGCCAGCCCTGGCCCCCGGCCCCCCCTCCCTGCAGCTGAGCATCCCTCCTCTTCCGCATGCATTTGGGGGGCTGGGGAGGAGGGCAGATGGGGACCGGGCGGGGGGTCTCTCCCGTCGGGTTCCCCCCCCCCCCCCCCGTTTTACTCACACGTATGCGTGGTAAATGAACGCCCAGCCCCGCGGTCTCTCCAGCACATTGTAGAGGAAATTCTGCAGCTTGCGGTAAAAAGCATTCCTTTTGGGGGGCTTCCCGCTGCCCGAGACCCCGGAGCGGGGCTTGCTGAGGATGCTGCCCCGCTTGGTGCTCTCGGAGCCGGCGATGAGGAGCGCCCCGTCCCGGCTGGAGTCCGGGGCGCCCGGGTCCAGCCCCACGAAGCCCACCTTGAGCTTCTTCTCGCCGGCGGGCCCCGGGTAGACGCCTCCGTTGCGGGATTTCTGCACCATGGTGGCGGCCGGGGGAGGGGGCAGCGGGGCCGGGGGCGGCGGGGGGCTCCGCCCGCGCTCCCCGCCGCTGCTCCGCGCCCGGCGCAGGCGAAGCCGCAGGAACCGGCTGCAGTCCGCTCCGCCAGCGCGGCCCCGCCCGCCGCCGCCCGCCCCCTTAACCCTTGGCCTCCCTCGGCGGCCCCTCCAACAGCAGGCTCTCGCACTCCCGCCAGCCCGAAAAATGCGCGTTTGCCACCTTCCACCCCCAAAAAAAGCAGCAGGCTCCGGTCTTTCCCCCAAAAAATCAGGCTCCGGCTCCCTCCCCCCAAAGGAAGGCTCCAACGTCTCCCCAGAGCAGGCGCTGGCTCCCTCCCCCCAAAGGAAGGCTCCAACATGACCCCAAAGCACGCTCCGGCTCCCTCCCCCCAAAGGAAGCCTCCAACATCTCCCCAAAGCAGGCTCCGGCACCCCCCTCTAAAATCAAAGTCTGACATGTCCCCCCTGCCCCCAGGCCAGGGTCACACAGAATCACTAAGGTTGGAAAAGACCTGTGAGATCATCAAGTCCAACCCTTACAAAAAAAAACCCACACCAGAAACCACCACACCACACAGCACCATGCCCATCAAGCCACATCCCACAATGCCACATCCACAGGCTCCTTGAACACCTCCAGTGATGGTGACTCCACCACCTCCCTGGGCAGACTCTTCCAGTACGTTACCACTCTCTCAGTAAAGACATTTTTCCTCATATCCAGTCTAAACCTCCCCTGGCGCAACTTGAGGCCATTTCCTCTTGTCCTGTCACTATCACTTGGGAGAAGAGACCAACACCCACCTCCCCACAACCCCCTTTCAGGCAGTTGTAGAGAGCGATGAGGTCTCCCCTCAGCCTCCTCTTCTCCAGACTGAACAACCCCAGCTCCCTCAGCCGCTCCTCATCAGACTTGTGCTCTCCTCCCCAAACCAGGCTCTGGCATCCCCCCACAAAATCACCACAAGTGGGGGCCTTCTGCAAAGGCCCCCCGAGAAGGGCTGGGTAACAGCCTGCGTGTGATGGGGTGCCCATCCCCGTGGCTTTGACGTGGTCCCACTGGCAGCGGGCACAGACATTGCCGCGGGTTCCCAGGAAGAACCCAAGTCCACGCCCCATCTCCACATGCCCCCTCGGCCACCAAACCTGCTTTACCTCACCACAAATCCCCTTGTGCAAAGCCATTCCCTTTGCCCACGCTTCCGCAAGGTCCAACCTGCCCTCTTAAGGCTTGGAAGCCCGAATTCAGTTTACTTCACGCACTGAAACTCCACCATGATGTGGTCACCAAGCTGCACAGAGACCAAGCTCCCAGCATAGGAGGTCCATCTCCAGATGTGCTGACCCAAATCAGGTCTTTAACACACACTGTTGGTTATGGTCCAGCACTACCATTTTCCCCCCATACACCATGGATGGCTTCTACCCCAAGGAATATTTCCTCCTGACACACCTTCACAAGACTCAGAAGACATGTAGACTGCAGAAGCCTGAGATAAGGCAGAGGTATCTAACCCACACAGCTATCCTCCATGGAAAACAGTCGTCGTAGTGCAGTTGGAAGACCTGCAACCAAACAAAATCAAGCCCAGCACCATCAACTCCTACTGCAGTGAATTTTCTATCCCTTACAACCCAACAAGCCATGAATGACCTGTGAACTGCGCACTTCTGTGTGTTCGTTGTAAGAAACCAGGCTTTAGGACAAGGCTTTTTGTATGTGAATAAAATCGCAAGCTCAGACAGGCTGCTTCTTTCAACACAAAGTACTTCGCCGCAATGTGGTTATTAGGGGAGCAGCAAAATGGTTGCCCAAAGTTTCGTGGCGTGTGAGAACCACGCAGGGCTGTGTTTCGGTTCCCTCTCTCGCGAGGGGCAGTAGCTGGAAAATCAATCCTGCTACTCTGAATTGTTGACATGCTTTTCCTGTAATTCATATTTGAGTGAAAAAATCAACATAACCTTCCAGTGTGCATTTCCCAGATCCTGGCCTTTGGTCCTCTCCTTATGCCTCAGGAGAATCCCAACAACAACCAACGGACAAGAGGAACACTGAGACTAAAACTGCTGCCGCTTACTCTCCAAAACCCACCACGTATGTTAAAAGAAGAGCCAGCGTGGAGCAGCCCTACATTTTTATGAACAGTATGTTTCCTGTGACCCATATTCTCTTCAACGCATGGCTAAAAGAGAAGTCATCTCTGCAAGGCAGGCAGAAAACTAAAGCTGAGTTAAATAATGGAAAAACAGATCTGCAAGTATGTCAGTGAATAAATTACTCAATTCAGCAAGAGGCCATTTTATTCATTATTTGTGAACACTTGTAAGATCATTAGTGTTCTTTAATAGGGTAGCCAATTACAAATGTGCCTGGCACTAATGTACAAAGTGCATTATTATAGATCCAGCGACGCAGTCCAAAAGCAGGAAATATCCCCCTCCACAACAAGGCCAACAACAAACAGAGGAAGCAATTTTCAATTAACAAATTCAAGATTACTAATAGTCTGTGAGCCCTAAAGAAGAATCTAAATTCATCACACTCCTCTTTCCCTAATTAGTTGGTCACTTGTGCTGTCACACTGCAGCACAGCTTTGGGCATCCTGTATCTCCAAGACCATCAAAAAAACCAAGAGTGGGCTAAGGAAAGGGATGGGATTTCATCCTTCCCAAGCCGTGGATGGGCTGAGGAGAGACACGGTGTGATTGTAGCGGCTGTCAGGGCTTGTTGCTTCACTTGGGAGGGAGGTAAAACCTCAGACAAAGACAAGCAAGCAGCACCAGAAACGGTCTCCTTATATAAACAGATCAGTCCTTGGGAGGTGGAAAATCCACACTAGCCTCGCCCCTTCCCTCTCCACCTTGGGCTCTTAGGGCATCTCTAACTCCTTCTCTACAGGTAGTATCTCATGGGTTGGCACTGCAAGCTGTAGCCGAGTGTTCAGAAGCAGCATGGCTGCTTGGGGAGGGCTTTGCCTCAGGTAGCAGGAGGGCGGCACTGGGGTCCCTCCGCCAAATCATGCCGAGACCCCGAGCGTGCGGCTTCCCGCTTTCCTCCCCGGCATACCAGCCCGCCAGCTCCCAGGAGCTCTCCCTTGATCCGGTTTGCACAGTGCCTGGCAAGTTGCAACCCTGAGAGGATCAGCAGTCTCTTGGGAACAACTGGAATCTCAACGCTAATCAAGCTGCGGTGTCCTGCCACGGAGTCTGCGGCAGGTAATTTCGAAGATGAAGTCGGTTGTGTTGCTCCTTCTGCTGGGGGAGGCGGAAGAAAAGGCACAGCCACTAACACTGTGTGAATTAATGAGGTATATAAAAGCACCTTCCCAGTACTGCTTTTATCTGATCCAAGGACATTATGTCTCCACAAACAAACAGAATTACTGAGTCAGTTCTTTGCTTTCAACACTACTGATGGCTTTAAAACACAAATACTGTGGCAGAGAGCTTAGACCCTGAAGGTAAGATGAAATCTATCAAGCTATGTTAAGATACCGAAAGTGCGTGCTCTGTCCCTTGGCAATTTTTGAGCCGTAGTAAGAAATGACTGGTATGAAATATGTAGAATTACTCCAGGGATATATTTCTGTTTGAAACACTGAACCAGAGCCCTTTCTCCATGCCCGCCCAGCTGGTGCTTTGTGTGAACTGTGCTACCCGTAGCCTGGGTTTTGTCACTCACAGCTTTCTTCCACAGCTATTTGCAAAACCTAGAGCAGATGGCTTTATCTCCCCTCGTATGGGAGGCTATACCATCTGAGCAAAACTAACCTGTCAAGAGCAAAGGCGTGAACAGTTTGGTCTTTCTGCACCCAGTGTCCACCCATGTCCCTCCTCTGCTTCAGCTACCCCACACCTCTCACCACCTCATCCTCTTCTCTGAGCAGCAAACAGTCCCTGGCAAACCATGTTTATTGATTAAAGATGTGTCCTCACTGCTTGGCTAACAGGGACTCCTTCCAACATGTGCCAAACCATTTTTGGGCTTGAAACCAGAAGCCCTGACCCATGAGAGAGGTTGATTCATACAAGGAACTCAACCTGGAAGGTGATGCTTCTCCAGCATTAAGGTTTGAACCCTCAGGGGAAAACACTGTAAGAAAGAAATTCTTGTGCATAAATGGAGAAATCTACAGACTTCCAAAGGAGAAAGATGAGCGTGACAAGGGGATACGTACTTCTGGCTAGAACACAAGGCATTTCTCAGCAAAGGCTTCATCATTTGGGATGGGGAGATATGGGCACAGCTGCAGAGAACTTGTAGGGTGGTGAAGGCAGCGTTTAGATGAGTGCATGATAAAGGACACTGAAGGGAGCTTGCTTATCACCGCTGTTATTTGAGCCATAATAAGAAAATGGGGCTTTGGTGAGAGACAGAAATTGGCTGATTAAGCTTAAACTAGATTGAAGACCCAGGCCCTGTTCATGGGATCGAGGAAGGGACTAAAGCACATTACAAATCTGGAGTTGCTAAGGGCGCGGGGTTAAAGGCAGGTGTGGTAGCGTTGTCTCACCGATCTGAAAATCTCTTTCCTGGAGCTACCCATGACTTGGCCTGAGCCGGACGGTCACTCCAGCCCTTGGGGCTGTGGCAACTGAGAGCAGAGATGAAGACACTGGTGTGGAAGGACCACCTCGAGAGCAAGAGGTTTCAAATTGGGCACTGGGCAAAGAGCAAAGGCCTTTCTCGGCACTCTCAAACACAGTATTGCCACTGATTTTTTTTTATTTAATTTTTTTACCAGCCTAAAATGAAGATACACCAGATGGTTGTCCAGTTTCAATCAAATCTGACAGCCTCAAGGCTAATTCTATTTGAGTCAATTTTCATGAAAACAAGAAGCCTAGAGCGAGGCAGAGGCTTCCTAATGCCTCCTCCTTTCCCCTCCAAAGGGGATCCTGAAGTGTGATCTCATCTTTACCTGATGCCAGAGAAGGTGTCCATGAGGACACCACCCCTCCCAGCCACTAAAACACTTCAACCAGAATTTGCAACCAACAGACTGACAAGAAGCCAGGCTTCCTTCCTCCTGGGGCTGACAGAGCTACTTATTTTATATTACGTATTTACTGGATGCAACGTTTCTGTGCCATCATCCATCTTTCTGTCCTGTTCTTAGACAGCACCTACCTCGTTGGAGGCTGCTCCAGCAAAACCCGGGACAAATCAGGCCATGAGAGATTGACTTGAGCTGCGACTGGAAGCATCTGAGTGCATGAACAGAAATCTCCCCAGGCTGCACTGCATTAACCCAAAAGGGAGACACAGGCACTCCTTTCTCAGCTAGAAAGTTTATGTTTCTCCTTTCTAAGAGTGATTAAAATTGCTGAGGTCTAAATATTCATTTGTGCTTTGTAGGCCAGCTGTAAAGAAAGCCAGTTAGCAGAAGGAACAGCTACTTCATGGGCACGTGGAAGGAGAAGCAATAGGGAAAAGCAAAGTTAGGGTGAATTCTGTTGAATTAAACTGGGTTACGCTCAGAACATCTGCAAATCTGAAACTAAGGCCCTTGGTTGCATGGGGACTGGCACCCGTCCCATTTCCCCTAGCACCTCGTGGTCACCCTGCTCAGCTCCCCGCAGCCCCCTCCCCTGGCAAATTCCCCACGGACCAGGTCTCCTTCCCCATCACTACTCTTCACGCTTCCTTCATTAGCCTCCAGCTCTGTCTCTTGCCCCAGCCTCCTTTGAGACCACACGCAATTCCCTTTCTTCATTTATATTGTTACCTTGAAGGTATTTTTAGCCTGGGACCATGGTGCCCCTGAGTCTTCCTTTTCCCAGACTCCATAAATTTAGCTCTCTTAGTCATTCCTCATGTCTCCCAGCGCTCACATTCTTCCTCCTGTCCTCCTCAGTTTTCTGCCTCCTCCTGCACCCGTGAGGACCAAAGCCACACGACTCAAATTGCTGCCACCTCTGTGCTCTTAGACCTCATTTCCCAAGACAAGGCTGCTCCAGGACATCCCCACCCCACGGCCACCACAAGCTCCTTGGGGGTGACCCCTTAGAGGTGTGGATTGATTTAGAAGACTTCCCATCAGCAGCCCTCTCCCAGCTTCTCCAAAGCAGTGCTTTGCCCTTGACAACTTTATAGCAATAAAACTAACCTGGTTTTGCGTGGGAGCTCTTCCAGCCTCACCAGGTCTCAGGGTCCAGCTCAGGACTGACTCTGCTCCCGGTAAAGCACCTCCCAGGACCATAACTGCATCCTGGACCCAGTCCCACAAAAGCCCATTAGGTGCTTTGTTCCCATTCAAGCACCTGCCTCCCACCAACTTCAAAGCTGAATTGAAACCTGCATGAATATTTAGGGACTGGAGGTTGTCAACAGAAAGAAAAAGCCCATACTGAAATAGCTAACAACTCCAACACATCCATCTTATCTGAGAGCTGAACAGTGCGGGAGCACACTGGAGAGCTGTGCTTTATTCTGCTGCAGGGAGAGTCAGGGGGGGTGTGAAGCCAACTAAAATAAATAGGCTCTAAATGGTCCCAGGTGTCCTGGGTTAGGAGGGACCTTCCAGAGCTGGGCTCCAGCCAGCTGGGTAGGCTGCTGTGGGGATAAAAGGGGGTTTGGGGAGGGGGGCAGGAGATGCTGGTGCAGGAGGGGGGGAGGGGTTCCTGCTCTGTTGGGGTGTAACAGCACTTGGGGGGGCTGTACTGGATCACAGGGGGTTTTCAGAGGCGATGAGTCTCTCCTGCCCCCGTGGGGGGGTCAGCCCCCGGGGAAGAGCAGGGAAGTGGGGTGCAATGCACAGGCCGCGAGGGTCCCTGCAAGCGGGAGTGGGGCAGCATGGGGAGCAATGGCCCCTGTGGCTTTAAAGATACAACAGCTCCAAACCTGCATGGAGGAAGATATTATTTTCTTTCCTGCTGCAAACTCTTTTTTCTTTTTTTTCCTTGCTGAAATGTCAAAATCTCCAGCTTTGGCAAGCAAGGCAACCAAACTCAATCACTAAAATACTGGAAAGCTTTAAAGCTAATTATTTTATCTTTTCATTACTGAGAGATTAAAAAACCCCTTCCAAATGTAAAAATCTGCTTTCCAATATTTTCATGTAACATTTTTCTTTTAAAAAGTGTTAGAGTGAAGATTAGCTTTTGGTTTTAATTAAGAGGGTTGCGTTTGATCCATGTTTCAGGTTAAAAACCACAAGTATTCTGTTGGGAAACTGCCAAACAGACCTGGCTGTCTCTCTGCTCCTGCCTCTGTCACGGCATGCAACGTGTCATATGCAAAGAAAAACTCTTGAAGGAACTAAATTCATAGTTTCTTTGCATCATGAGCTTTTGCTTTAGTCTTTCAGCCTGGACACCTGGGAAATCAAGCAAACATGAAGGGTCGAGGGTTTATGATTTATTTATCTTTAACCTGAGTGCCTAAGGAAAGCTGATGTATGTGTGTCTGCTTCTCTCTTCCCTCCTTTAATAACTGCAGACCTTATGGGCAATTTTTATCTTAGTTCATTAAAGGTAGAGGGGGGACATTTCAGATTGCTACAAGTAAAAATATGTGAAGAGAGGGAGGACAGAAACCCTGAAATCCCCACAGAGGGAGATGGCGATGCATGCACACAGCTGTACTGGACACCAGAGGACCCACCCATGACTTCTCAAAACACAAATCCATAGGAAACTGGACCCTCTGGTTCTGCTGCTTGTGAAGCTGCTGCTTTGTGGGCTCCTTTTGGATCCCACGTGGGGAGGGCTGGACAGGCAGCGAGCCTCTGCTAAACACCTCGGTGCCCAGTGTTCGGCGAGGCAGGCGGGAGCGAGCCTGAGGGGAGGCTCCCCTGGGCAAAGCCGGTGCTGTCTCTGCAGGATGACATTTCCTCACTTCCAGCCTTATTTTCATGCAACCCCTGTTTTGTTCTTGCAACTTTGTCTTGCGCACAGTGGTCCAAAGGATGTTCCTGTTCTCTGGGCATCTAGATGCTCTGGCCGTGCCCGCAGAACATCTCATTCAGCATCTCTGTGTACTCTCCTGTGTGTGCGGACAGCAGGCAGAGCCTGGGAGGGCGGTTTTAAAAACGAGCTGTGTTTGTAGCCTGACAGCAAGCTGTCAGCTGGCAATGGCTCAGCTGCCCAGGCCACCCTGCAAGAGGGACTTCACCTCCACTTCAAGATGTGGTCAGCCTCAGCCACCCCTCCCTGTCCCCCCTCTCCTGCACATTCCCCATGGTCCCCACGCAGATCTATGGCTGGAGATGTCCTGAGGCACCAAAGCGTATTGACCTGCCGCTGCACGCTTCCCTAGCAGCAATCGCTCTAATGGGAACTGCTCAGAGCATCCAAGGTGCTGGTGCAGCTCCATTAATCACAGCGGCCTCCCGCCTGGCACGGGCTGCCCTTGCTCGTCACCGCGGTCCTTCAGGTCGGTGCCGGGGGAGAAGTCCGTCCTGTGTCCTTGGAGCTGGCACACGTCGGAGAGGATCATCCCATCACGCCGATGTGTGGGTGATGGCAGGGGCTGGCACGGGCAACAAACCCCTGTGTGCTCCCACTCCATACCAAAACACAGACTCAGAAACCTGCAGCCTTCGCTAAGTAACTGTTATCACTCCATCATCTCCCCACAGAGATGATATTTGGGGATCATCCTCCCCTCTTTCCCCTTCTTGCAGACCCATCCTGAAGGCTGGCCGCTTCCAGACTCATCACTCCTAAGTGCTCGGTGGGCAGGCGCTTGCTGCGGCTGGCTGGGATTGCAAAAAGCATTTAGCCAGCAGATATAAGGCATGAAAATAGTGCCAGACAAGGGGTGATTAGAAATAATTTAAGCTAGGCAAAACCAGGCCACCCTAAATTTGCAGGCAGCCTGACACGTGGAAGGAGTGTTTTGTGAACGGAGCTGAAATGAATTATTTGAAGATGCTGCAGTATCTCTACGTCAAACATCCGAGCTGGGGCTAAATGATACCGGAGCACCGGGAGGCAGGCGGGCAGGAGGGGGTGTCTGGCTGGGAGCTCGGCCCCGGCAGTGTTACAGCTCAGGTTTCTCCTCCAGATCAGCAATATCTTTGCTCTGGGAGGCAGGGGGGGGTGAAGGCACAGGCGAAGGGGAGGATGAGGCATGGTGCGTCGCCCTGGCCAGAGCTGCTGCTTTGTGCTCCCCCAGCTGAGAACACACCTCAGGCTCACACCGAAAATGCAGATCTCAAACGGGGGGATGCAGAGGGAGGTGGTTAAAGGAAATGAGTAAAAACGTCCCAGGTTTGGTCCTTGACATGTTACAAAATGCTGGGGGAGGGTCTGGCTTGCTACCCTCCTCCCTGAATTTGTATTTCTCTGGGGCAGGATTTGGCCAAGGGTGGATGATGCACTTTGTGAAGGGGGCACGGTGGAAGCAGGATGGAGAGACAAGACCCACCCAGGCATGGGAGGTTCTTCTCTGCCCTGATCAGCCTTTTTCCCCTCCTTCTGATCTGACCCATCATCTGTTTCCCCAGGAGGTTTACTCCCAGGGTTTTTTGTCACCAGCTTGCCGTGCAGAAAGCCAGTCCCAAGGATGAAAAACCCAGGGAGAACAAAGCTCCTGCCTGCAGCTCTCCCTGGTCCCCCTGGGCCAGGCACTGCCCAGGCTGGCGTGGGAGCCCCAACCCCGTCTGCTCAGACCCAGGTGCTCAGCACCATGCAGATCTGCTCCAGGAAAGAAGCTGAGCACAGCAACATGGGCTGGGGAGCAGAGCAGCGGTGACACATATCCATGCTGGATGGAGAGCTACCCACTGGCAGCACAGCTTTGCGAGGTGAAACGTGCTGCGAAACTGCCCAAGGAGACGGCAAGGGGCTGCTGTTGGGACACAGCCCCCAGGCAAAGATGTTCGTCAGTGATGAACTCACTTTCCCAGGTCACGTAGTCATGGACTTCATGCTGCATCTGCGTCGTTCCCACCTCTCCCAGCATCTCCATCACCAGCAGGCAATGGCAGGACCCACCTGGGTGATGTTCCCTGGTGATGCTGGTGTTCAGGGGACTGGAAGTGCACCTTGGCCTCCCTGGCAGTCAGTGGCATTGGCTTCCAAGGTAGCAGGAATGGGATGGAAGGTCAGGAGTTCTCCACTTGTTCTTCCCCCATAGTGGGGTCCGTTTTCAAATGCTATTGAAATGCTCCAGGTATCACCAAGACTTTTGAGTCAACATGAGACAGGCAGCACCTCACTGTCCACGTGGGGTTAAGGTTCAGCAAAACATACTTGGAGACTGGTGACAGATGAAGGGAGCAACGGGAAAGGCGCTGGCATAACTGGAGAGACTTTCTCGCGTGTCCAAGGTGCCACGTAATGCTCCTCACCGGCGTGCCGGAGGCCGGCAGCCTACCTGGTGACGTGCTGCCTGTGCTGGGTTTTTGCAGGGACGTGCCCAGGCAGACGAGGGGTTGCGGCTGATGCTTTAACTCGCCTCCAAGTGCAGAAGGGCAGCAGGCAGCTCGAATTCACCCAGCTCAGCATCTGCAGCATGGATTCTACTTGCAGTCTTGCAAAAACCTTATCAATTTTTTAGAGCAGCCCAAAGTGCCTGCTGAGTCGGCCAATCAGCTCCGGTGGATTAGGGAAACTTACCTTAAATTATTAACAGCACACAGCCAGACACGAGGCCTGTGGGGTAGAGGTGGGAAAGGAGAAGTTACTCATTCCTCCTTTGCCAGTGGGTGCCACGAGAGCAGCCAGCACCAGGCTGGGGATGGGCAGAGGTGTCCGCTCACGCCTCGGAGCATGGTCTCGTTTGTGGGGTCTTCCCTTCTCCATCAGGAAACCCCATCAGTGTTATATCGTGCGCGGGGCGTGCTTGCATCATGGAGATGTTGTCCCTTTTGGAAACTGGATGCTGGTCCGCATCGAGCCCCCCACACCTCCCTCTCCTTCCCTCTTCTTACAGGTCCATTGGTTTCTCAAACAACGTCTTGAAGAGCTGATCCGCAGCTGTAGAGGAGAGCCAGCCCTGATGCTTTTTGACTTTCCTACAACCTCTAGTAATTTTCCCCCCACGAGCTTTAAATTTCAGGTAATACAATCACATTTGCAAACTCTGGTCCCCAAAGAAATGACAATAAGCACTTTGCAGCTCCTGAGGCCGTACCCTTTGCTTCGCTATGGATGCGCTGCCTGCCAGGGCCCGGCTTTGCAGGGCTGGGACGTGGGGCTGGGTTTCCTCTCCTCGGCAACCGCTCCAGAAGGACTTTGTCCCTCTTTCCACGAGATGGCATCGCTGAGACTGTTACGGAGGGAAGCACCCACCGCAGCGTCTGCAGGGAGGGCAGTGATGAAAAATGCCTCCAAAAAAAAAAAAGTTGCTAGGAAAAAATGCCTCTGAGTTCTCAGTTGTGAGGTCCCAGCACACCTGGCCATGACGAGGAGGAATCGGAGGAGAAGTCAGTGTTTTAAAATGCATCTCACCAGCACAGCCCTATATATCACCTGCCACGGGCCACGCAACACCCACCTGCTCTCCCACAGTGTTGATGGCTCTTGAATCAACTTGAGTTCACTGCAAAGTTTGCTGAAAGCCATCTGTGGCCCAGTTCAGGGTGATGTTGGGTTGATCATAATTTTGGTAGAACCCCAAAATGGGTCACCCGTGCCAAAGAAAACATCGTCCCCAGTGTGCCTGCAAGCCCTGTGGGGTCCGGCAATGATTTGCACACGGCAGGTCATGGATCCAGTCCCAAAACCCAGATCCACAATGAGTCTTCAAACCCGAGGTTTGGGTGGAGGCAGGTCATGGCTTCATTTGATTTTGATTTGAGACCCCCAGAAATTCAGCACACTTTATCTTCTTTTTTAAACTCATGCTTTGAAGTGGGTCTAAATTAGAATATTTCTGTTAATTCTGTCTCTCTACAGAGCCTGACCCAAACCTTCCAAAACGGGGGATGCTGCAGTTGCAGGCATCTCAGTTCAGGGCCTGTCTCTTCCTTCTGATCCTGCAGATTACCTGGGGTACCAACCGCCCTGAAATGAGGCTGAAACTTTGGACCCGCTGCGAACCGTGAGCAGGTTTGAGTTAAATCCTCTGGGTTTTATATTTTTTCTTTTCTGCAGCTGCACTGTTAATTACCGCACCGCTTGTGCATCACTCCCAGAGCATCTTTCATAGCTCCCCTGGCATATTTCTATGGAAACGTAGCTGTGGTTTTCTTAAACTTGGTTTTGCTTTTAAAATATCTATAGAGGGGCCAGGTGCAGACTTTGTGCCTGCTCTTCTCTGTCCCTCACCTGACCCCAAGGTTGTCCCCACTCCTGCTGTGCCAGGGGCTGGCTTCCACTGGGGACCAGAGAGCTGGAGGTTCCCGCACTGCACGGGAGGGATGTTCCCACAGGAGTTCCTGTTCCTGCTGCTTTTAAGGATGGAGGAAAAACATGCACATGACGATGTTCTCCTGCCCTGCTTGGAAATACCCAGGGAGGGGCACAAGTCCGCTGTGCTGGCTCAAGGACAACATGCCTCAGGAGATGGTGAATGCAGGAGGAGCTGGAAGACGAGATTAAACTATCAGTGGGAAAACAGCCTTCTCACGCGGTCGTGCTCTGCCTGGAGGGATCCCCAGATCTCCTTCCAATTTGTGGCATGCCAAGGACACGGCACTTCATAGAGTCCAAATGCTGCAAAGACCTTGGGTGGCAAATCCATTTCTATGGAGGAAGCTGGTGGCTGCTGGGGGTGTGAAGGGGGACGAGGAGCCTCGGTGGCCTGTGCAGACAGTTTTGGGGAAGGTGGCTCAGTGAGCCACTATGTGCCTGTCTGTCATCAGACCGGGGCATGGGATGGGGACAGTGGTGAGGGGGCAGGCGGTGGTGGCTTCATGCAGCACACTCTGTAATTCGGCTTGGCGTTGGTTCCTTGAGGCCCTGTCTGGGGGCATTTAGCACTGCAGAGCATCAGATGTTAATTAGGATCATTAAGGGCTCCTGCAACACAAACAGTAATGATGCTTGTGCCTCTGGAGCTCTCCTGGAAGGACCTCGCATGATGCCGTCCTTCACAGACCCCGTGCATGGCATCCGCTCCCCGCACTGTGGCCACTCCTAAAAGCCGAGTCACGAGCACAGACAACCTCAGGATGCCCCAGCACGCTGCTAACCCCACCTCAGGGAGGAAACGTCCCTTGGAAATGTCCCCAGAAGCACCCTCACACCTCCTCCCTCCACCTCCCTGCCCCACCGTACCCCTCCCACTCCTCCCCGTGCTCGGTGCTCCCACCCTTTCCCCCTCAAAGCGCCCGGCTGTCGTGTTTTGGTCAGTCCTAAACACTCGGCAACCACAACCCTTTGGTTTGGGACAGCTGGGTGGAGCAGGGAGAGGCGCAGACCTTGCCCCAGGCTGCAAGTTTGCAATGGAAGCCAAGACACCATCCCGGGCGAAGACCATGAGTTTGGGGGCTTCTTGGGAGTCCTGAGTCACGTCTGCGCTCCAGCACATGGCTTCAGTCGGGGAGAAATGTTCCTGTCATCTTGTTTGGAAAGGGCTGGAGGATCTGCTGTGTGTGAGGCAAAGAAGTGTGTAGAGAGAAGGCAGCCTCAGCCATTTCTCCCCAACTGATGGGGTATCATAAAGAATAAAAGCGATGCTGCCAGCCCTTCAAAGAGGCATGGGGTATGGTATTTTCTCTCTTTAAATGGCATCACTTTAAGGGGTTAACTTAAGCTTATTTTGCATGGAAAAAATTATAATAAAGGCCCTGATAATTGATATTAGAAGGTAGAGCAGGTTAAGGAGAATATCAAAATCCAGGCTGCTGTAAGAGCAGCCCCTGTCTTAGGCTGGGGGAATCAGACCAGACACCTGCATCGGTCGAGGGGCGAGAGCTGGGGAAGGGCTGGGTGCTGGGTGACACCCGGAACATGGGTGCCAAGCTCTCCTCCTTCTCCAAATTTCCATCCCAGCCCCGCCTGTGCCCGTCCCCATCACCTGCACTAAGTGGGACTACAGGAAACCCATCAAACCAGCCCCTCTCAATGACAGACACACACACAGAGCTCCACACCTTTGGGGTTGGTTGGTTTCGTTTGTTTTGTTTGGTTTTTGTTTGGTTTTTTTTTCCACTGTGGATGTTGTACCAGTTTTATTGGTAAAATTAACATGAAGCCTCACAAACGCTGGAACATGCTTTTCCTTTTAAAGAATTTCCACTGGACCTTAATGGTTAGCATCCAGTCGTTGACATATAAACTCTTACAAGCTGATGTGCACACATGCGCCCGGGGGAGACGGTGGCAGCGTCCTGGTGTCAGGGATGGTTTCTGCGCGATGCACTGGGAGCCCACAATTCATTTGCCAGCCTTCTGGGCCTTCTGGGCAGACTTGGTGACTTTACCAGCCCCACCGCTTTTCTTCTCCACGTTCTTGATGACACCCACGGCCACGGTCTGCCGCATGTCACGGACAGCGAAGCGGCCTGCGGGGTGGAGAGAGGGGGGACGTGAGCGAAACGCGGCCGCCTTGCCCTCCCTAAGGCTGAGATCTTCTGGGCGGGTGATGGTGACCCACCATGGTGCCATGCATTATCCCTGTCCTTGGGGCAGGTTCCTGCAGGAACGAGCCCTGAGCCACCAACACTTGCTCTGACCGCCAAACTAGCCTGATGCTCCTCTCTGTTTAAATGTCTATTTATTCAACTTAAATCACATCTGCTCTCTGCAAGCTCTCACCATTGTTAAAGCTTCCAGATGTGCAACATCATCCAGGGAAAGCACAGCATTTCCCTGCATTAAAAGGTGTCCTCTGCTGAGCAAACTTCCCTCTTTCTTCTCCTGACCGATTGTGTTTTAGGGCAGAGATGGGGAAGCTGAAAAATATTTCTGCATTCAGAAACTATCAGGGTTTAGGAACTTTGAAGAAAAGGCCCTGTTGCTCCCAGAGGGAAAACCCAGTCCTGCCTTTGGAAACCCAGCTCGGCAGAAAGCCCGTCGCACCCCATCGTCCCTAATAAAGTTTGTGCGTCAGATTTTGCACACCCAGCACGTGGGGGAGCAACAAAACATGCTCAGCTCCCTCTCCAGTCTAACCGGTGTGGGATACTGGGAGAGGCTCAGCACGTCTGGTGCGAGCACTACAAACGTAGAGGCTTCATGCTCCTCCACAGGAGACCTCAAAGAGCCGTTCCCTTACCAAGGGGTGGGTACTGGGAGAAGCTCTCCACACACATCGGCTTGCCGGGAATCATCTCCACGATGGCCGCGTCGCCCGATTTCAGGGACTTGGGGTTGTCCTCCAGCTTCTTGCCGGAGCGCCGGTCGATCTTCTCCTTCAGCTCGGCGAACTTGCAGGCGATGTGTGCGGTGTGGCAGTCGATGACGGGCGAGTAGCCGGCGCTGATCTGGCCGGGGTGGTTCAGGATGATCACCTGGGGGACAGAGCGGTGTCAGGGCAAGGCTGGGAGCCGATGGATAGTGACAAACCGTGCGTGGTGGCACCACCAGCTCTGCTGACCTGAGATGTGAACTGCGCTGCCTCCTGCGGCGGGTCCGACTTGCTGTCCCCGCAGACATTCCCGCGGCGGATGTCCTTGACGGAGACGTTCTTCACGTTGAAGCCAACGTTGTCCCCAGGCAGAGCCTCGCTCAGGGCCTCGTGGTGCATCTCCACGGACTTCACCTCAGTGGTGATGTTCACGGGTGCAAAGGTGACCACCATGCCGGGCCGCAGGATGCCGGTCTCCACTCGTCCCACAGGGACTGTGCCAATCCCTGCAGAGACAATGACAGAGCAGAACATAATGTAACCTGCTTGACATATCCCTGGGCAAGAGCCTGGCTGCAGGAAAAGCAAGATCTCCCCAGTGCTTTCACCAAAGACCAAGTTTACTTCTCGCAAAACAAAAAACCCCAGATTTTAGCTGCAAGATCAACATTAGGGTCTTCAAAAATACCGCAAGTCTGTGCTTTCTACCCAATGTTTTGTAAAAAAGGAGTAACACCAGAATCAGAAGGCCCTGAGCAACCCACGTGCCCTGGAAGCTCTTTCTTTGCTGCAGCTGTGGCACCTCCTGCATGGAGGACTGGGCACGTCGCAGCGCACATGCAACAACATGCTCCGTATCCCTGATGGCCACACCATTAGCATGGGATGAAGCCCAGCTGTGCCAGGGAACGAGGGTGGCTAATTAAATGAAGGGGACCTTTTACACGCTGTGTCATGAGGAGACTTCGGGAAAACTCACCTTTGGAGTCAGGCGAAGAATCATTAAGAGAAACAACCTTGAAAAGAGGTTGGGGAGGTTGGCTGGACCCATCTCTCCTCCACACCCACCCTGCTTCCTCCACCCCGTCCCACACGTCTCTGCTCTCTAAGGACACGCCTAATGGTAAAAACTTATCTCTTTCTCCCCGCTGAACTAGGGAAGGACGCAGACCTGCTCACCACCTTTCATCTCCATTGCAAACAAAAGACTGCGTTAAAAAGCCTGCTTCAATCCCTGTTCAATCCACGTTCAATCCCTGCCTGGTTTCTGCAGTGCACACGTCCTTGGAAAAGTGTGGAAAAGGGCTGGAAAGGGCTGTGCCTGCCTGATCCGGCAGCCAGGGAGTTGGCAGGGCTGCCCGCTGCTGCCAGCAGGTCAGAGAGCTCACGGGGTATTTATAGCTCAGAAAAGTGTCCCCATCGCCACTCCGGAGGGAAAGGGAGACATGCCGACCGACGCGCTCCCTACATGGCTGGCGCTGTGGTCCAGCTCAGCAGACGGAGGTGCCGGTGATGGACACCAGCATTTGGGAAGCACGGGCAGACCGCGGCCAAGCCGCCCCGCACCAGCCTCACCGGTGGCCCTTCCTGCTGGCCTTCTCCCTCATCCCGGCCCCAGCACGTTTTTGCTGCTTCCATCTTGCCCTACCAGCCGTGACCTCTGGGACACCCAAATTTCCAGATGTTTTGGCATCGTGTATTCCCTGGGAAGAGCTCACAAACCTGCTGCTCCTCTCCGGTCCTTGGGCACCTTCAGGCATGTCACCCTCCAAACTCCAGACAGCCCAGTCTCAAATGGGGTCTTTGCCCCGGAGCTAACATCCTTCTCCCCAACATTATCTCAAGTTTGAGTCCACTCCCTCCAGTTTCTCATATACCTGGAACTGTCATTCCCAAATTCCCATGGAACAAAGACTCCGGTTAAAGCAGAGGGAAGAGGGACTGTGGCAAGGCTTTCGCTCACCTCCGATCTTGTAGACGTCCTGGAGGGGCAGGCGCAGGGGTTTATCTGTGGGGCGGGTTGGGGGCAGGATGGTGTCCAGGGCCTCCAAGAGGGACACCCCGCTGGCGTTGCCTTCCTTGCGCTCCACCTTCCAGCCTTTGAACCAAGGCATCTGGAAACAGAGCAGCAACAACATGCACTGAGTGTGCCCATCCTCAGCATCCAGAGGTGATCCCAGAGAGACATCCCACCAGGACAACCTTCATGGAGTCAGTCCAACCATGTCCTGGCTTTACCTGGGGACAGGGGAGCTCTTGTCACTCCACCATCCCTGCAGACTTATCTGCACCCCCTTGCTCAATCTCCCCACTGTCTCCTGGAACTGTGCAAAACATCCATTAACAGGAGAAAAAGGATGGAAGTGGTTAAATCCAGAAAACTCACAGTCCCCATTCCCAACACCAGCCTGTGGATGCTGCCTTCCCATGCCAGCCACATGGATCCTGCCCTCTAGCAACGATGGCACAGGGACCACAGGTTCTCCAGCCAAGCCCCAGGTACAAAGCACCCAACCTTCAGTCCTGAGAACTGACTTTCTTCAAGGCGAGCCCCAGACAGACCTTCTCCCCGCTTCCTCCTGCTATCACCCCTCCAGGGTTTGGTTTTTAAACCCTGGCGTGGGAGGATGCTGGAAACCTGGCGCTTGCACTAGGGCTGCTGAGGGGCAGGATCATTTTTGACAGATGCTTTCTGCTCCTCCCCTAAATTGGACCCTTGAAGCTAAAAATGGCCAGAAAAGAGGCAGAGAGGTAGGGAAATGTGCTCAGCAGAGGCCGTGGTTTGCTGCAGGGAACCACAGTGATTTCTTGGGATGATGCTGCATATCTGGAAGCTGTAGCAATGCCTGGGGCTTGCCGGCAAGAAAAATTCAGTCCTGGGTCTGAAACAACCCTGATACAACAAACAGAGGTCAGAGTCTGCAAGGTCATTCCCCATTCCTCTGCACAGAGAGGTTTAGACAATATTTTCCCACTCAGGTGTAAAACGCTGCCCGTGTGCCCCAGCTCCATTGCACACGTTATGGACGTGGCTTTTCCCTTAGGCACCAACATCAGAGGCACAGTGCGTTGGGTATGGGGCTGGGGCTAGGGGTGAAACGGCCCCCCAAAGTGCCCCTGGTTTCACAGCCAGCCCTGGAGGACATGGCTATGCCAAGGCTGGTTTCCCATCCTGCAGTCTGCACCGCTTTCGGGAAGGAGTGAGGGGAAGAGGCGGTTCCAGCCGGGGAATCCAGCCTGCATCGAACGCGTTCAGGTCAGCCTCCCTCAGAGGGTCACATCTGACACCGATTGCCCTCCTTGGTGACAGTGGCAGGAGGAGCCTGGGGACACTTTTGCAGAGGGATCCTTCCCAGGGCACTGCAGCTATTGCCGTGCAGCCGGCCCCAGTGCCAGGCTAACAGCTCAGCGAAATGACGAATCCATCCAGCCGGTGACGGAGCCGCATGTGATGCGCCGGGTGACTCAGACCTTCCCCCCAGCCTGCTGTCGCACGGCCCAAAACGCCGGGCAGGCGCCCATACGACGAGCTGCCGCAGCAGCCCCCTGCCCACGGGCTCTACTCTCGAGGGCGACGGCCACCTGCGTGCCCACAGCTCCCACCCCTCTGCCCCTGCAGGGCTTGGGGACATGGAGAAATGGAAACCTCTGCCCTGTGATGCCTGGCTGTCAGAGCAACCCTTTTCCCTTTTGATGCCTTACCCAGAAAACTTCTGACATCCCAAAAATCAGATAAAGATGCTCTTTGACACCTTCTGGGACCAAATCTACTCTTTGAAACCTGGGAATGGCCCCAGGGTGAGAAGCATTTGCAAAACCCGGTTTGTGCTGCCTCCTAGGGCCACCCAAGTAAAACCTCTCTTATGTATTCCCCAAATCTGCTTCCCAGAGAGCAATTCCTATTCCACAACTCCTATGGCAAAAGCAGGATCTGGCCAAACCCTGCAGCCAAACAGGCTAAACTGCAGGCTCAGGCCCCCATAAATAACAGCTGAGCTCCAACTCTTTTGCAGCCCAAGTGCGTTTTACAGAGCAGACATCTTTCTCTGATTTTACCCAGCCCAGGAGCATCCCAACACACCCACCCCACACACCCCAACACCGAGGCTGCAGCCCCGGGCCACCACGCTCCCTTGCACCGCAGATCAGGTGCGTTTGGGTTGCAGCATCCCAGGGGGTGAAAGTCTCCCAAACTACATCGAATGGCCCAGTTCTGTCGGCTGCAGCAACAAAAAGCTGGCTTCACATAAAACCCCATTTGCCAAAAAGCTCTCAAATGTCAAACTTTGATGCAAGTGCAGCCCAGACGTCATTTTTTGCAGTTGGCCTTGGGCTGCTGTGCAACAGAGACGTAGGCTGGAGTCTCCCACACAGAGCTGGCTCCAGCCTGACGTACCACCACCCACCTCCCCTCGCCCGGAGGTGACAGGAGCTGCAGGGACATCACGGCTCTAATCCCTGCTTTCTGGTAAGTCCCCTGACAGACAGATAAGTCACTTGTCTGCCTTGTGCCTTACTGAAACCCCACCAGAAATTGTGAGTGAAAAAAATCAGAGCTTTTTCAGGTGAGGAATGAGAGGAGAGATATCTACACCGGCTTCCTGCTCAAGCTTTCCTAGATGGGGTGCAATATGAGAAAGAGGAGCCTGTCCCAAGCTGGTGTCCTGGCAAAGGCAGGATGGGGACCTCCTGGGGACCACAGCACGGGGAGGACCCTGCACCTTCTCCAGCAAAGCTCATGCTGATCCAGACCTCTGGCCAGGCTTTCTTCGCAATTCCCCAGCTCGGGCAGCTCCTGGGAACCCACCCTGGAGTCAGCTGCCTCCTTACGGCAGAGGGGTGAGTTATTTCGGCCCCTGCCTTCTCTTGGGCAGCGCATCACGTTGAGAACATGCTCCGAGACCCATCCATAGGAAGGGGGCCAGCACGCCCCATCCTGCTCCGTGCCTCCCCTCTGCAGCCTATTAATAGGAGAATTGTTCAGGATCATCTTCCCGGCCCAGCAGCTGCTGACATTTGGAGCCTGTCTGATTTGAGGCACCCAGGAACTATGTGGCTGGGTTTGGCATGGCCACGGCTGACCTTTATCCCAGCTCTGCTCTGCAGGGGACAGGAATCTCCCAAGCAACCCCAAAATTCCTTCCTCCCAAGCCAGCCCCAAGTGAGCTGCCTTTCCCATGCAAGGCTGTGAGCTGCGTTTCACGACGGTGTGAGCTTGCATTGCAGCACTCCTCTACCACAGGCTTACAGCCCTTGACCTCCCTCAATTGCTGCTATACTCGTACGTTGCTTCCCTCGTCATAGAGCCCTGACCCATAATCCACAGACAAAGTCCTAAAGCCCCCTTAAGCATCAAATTTCCCATTGTTTTCACAAGGGATGGCTGGGGGCTTCTGGTCTGAGCAACTTGCTCAAGGTCACCCAGAAGCCAGGAGGAAAGCAGGGACCTTCCTCTGGCCAGAACTTTCTAGCCCATCATTTCTTAAGAAGACTAAAGATGGGGTAGCTTTTTCTCCAAAAAAACAGTGTCAGAGTAATGACTGCTACTGGCAGCCTGCCGGTCAAGAAGCCCCCGCCCTTCTTCAAGCTCTTCTTTCTCCCCTGCTGTCATACGAAATAACGGCAAGGGCCCACCCAGAGCACCCTGCCTTTGTGTCCCCACCATCCCCATCACTGATGCACAGAGGGCGAGATCTTGTAAAAATCAACCGGAGAAAGACCAAACCCAAATGGATGCTCTAGGAAACCACAGTTTTGGCATGGGAAACCTGGCACCTCCGCAAGCAAACATCACCTTAAGAAGTAAGATCCCCGCACTGGAACCGGAGGTGTGGCTGTCACAGTGGCATACAGCACCGATGGAAAACAGCACCTGATACCCAACATGTGGGAGCCCAGCTGTATGGCGGGAGCCGTTACAAGCCTGCGACCAGATTGCGTTATTTCTCTCAGAAAACAATGCCCTAAAACCACACATGATATTCCTGCTGAGAGTGACAATTGCTGCGGATGGCTCTAATGTCACCATGTGTCCGACAATGCGAAACCTTCAAATCACATGCCAGAAGCAAAGCCATCATCTCCTGAAGATGCTCATGGTTAGCTGCTGGGGTGCCTGGCCACGGTACAGCAACCAGCGTGCCTATGAACAGTGCACCCATTCATCCTGGCTCGGCACAATCAGAGCTACGTGACAAACGCATGTATGCTGGCAATGCGGGCCATTACACACAACGGGTTCATGAAAAGTGCCTGCGGTTTTCAGAGCATGGAGGACAGCTTCAGCCTGGATCAGGATAGTCAGGATGGGGGGAAAAGTCTAACACAACGCACACACTTACGTTGGGAGAGGGCTCCAGCATGTTGTCTCCATGCCAGCCCGAGATGGGCACGAAGGGAACTGTGGCTGGGTTGTAGCCGATCTTCTTGATGTAAGCGCTGACCTCCTTGACGATCTCATCGTAGCGTTTCTCGCTGTATGGGGGCTCTGTGGAATCCATCTTGTTGATGCCCACGATGAGCTGCTTCACCCCCAGGGTGTAAGCCAGCAGGGCATGCTCACGCGTCTGCCCGTTCTTGGAGATACCAGCTTCAAATTCACCGACGCCGGCAGCAACGATCAGGACGGCGCAGTCAGCCTGGGAGGAGAGAGCTAATGAATTGCTTCTATCCCCAGAGACCACTGCTCCTGGTGACACCCCTGAGAACTTTGAGTAAGTCCCAGATGAACACTACTCATGGCTTGGGCAGACTCCCTGCTAGTTGCTACCCATAACCCTGCTGATCTACCTCAAAACGGACCTAACTGTGTTATTTCAGACTTACCAACTGTGCATGCTTTTGCAACGTGGGCTGGAAACCAGGGTGGGTCCCTCCAGGTTGCATGACTAACCAGGACCTCATCTTGATCATCCAGGGATGCACAGCCAAGACCTTATCGAAAACCCTACTGAAGTCTTGCAAATAATCTCCCTGGGTGACGGATGAGACTACTGCCATGCAAACTGTGTTCCCTGGCTTACTTCTGTACCCAGAGCCGACAGCAGAAGCTGCCTGGCTTTGACAGAAAGCCATGCCCGACCTAACTGGCATCGCAATGGGAATCTCACCAGGCATGCAGCAAGGCTCATCCAGCACCCATCCACCACAGCGAGATGCAGGAACATCCTGCAGTGCAGTGAGGGAAAACCACCCCACCCTGGAAGGGTAGACCATGGACTTTGGCAATGTGATGTGGTTTATGGGACAAAGAGAGCTGTTTCAAGAAAAAGGAAGGAGCAAAGACCCATGGAGTCTCCTTAAGCCAATAAAACCTAAGGGATTGTTGGAATTTTCTTGCATACCTCAGTTGGCTGAGTCTAAATAATGTGGGAGACGCCCTCACACAAAGGCCTGTAGGTCATATCATCCCACCTCCCAAAGAAGCCATATTTATCCCCACCTCCTCCAAGTAGGGGAAATGGGGTGGAGAAACCACCTCTCTGTGCCCAAGGAGGCCCTTTCTGCCCAGGGAGGTGCAGGACCATGGCAAGCTGGGTTCCCTGGTGCTATCCAACCTCTTGCATGGACCCTGCTCAACGCCACTTGATGTCTGCTGGTTCAACTACCCACCTCCAAAAGGACTCCAACAGCACCTACATGACCCTGGGCACATCAGCCAGCCTCAGCCTCCCACCTCTGGCAGCCCCCTACCCCTAGCCACCATTTCTCACCTGGGAGGTCCCGGTGATCATGTTCTTGATGAAGTCCCTGTGGCCGGGTGCATCAATGATGGTGATGTAGTACTTGGTGGTCTCAAACTTCCACAGCGAGATGTCAATGGTGATGCCACGCTCACGCTCAGCCTTCAGCTTGTCCAGCACCCAGGCGTATTTGAAGGACCCTTTCCCCATCTGGCCGACACAAAGGCAAGAGCTGGTGAGAAACCCAAGCCCACAGCACTGGTGCCGGCAACCCACCCTCCAGGGCCCATCCCAAGCTCACATAGGCAGAGGGTCATATTGCAGACATGGAAGGCAAAATTCCCTAAACCCAATGGCAATGATCTACTTACTAATAAATACAGGTGAAAGGAGATATTGCTCTCAACGCATTCCTCAACAGGATGGAGGAGAGGCTGGAAGAAGAGCTGTGAAGTGAATTTGTGAGTGGATGGGGAGGAGCTGGAGCCAGTGACTCATGAGGTCTCCTCCATTAAACGCCATGGCCCTGCACTGCTGCTGGGAAATCACGGTGCTACAGAATTACACAGCAATGGTGGAAAGCTTCTTATCATTGCATTTTAATCTATTAACCGAACCTGTGAGACAGCTGGTTAGTGGGAAAGGGCATTGCTGTGTGAGTGAGCCCATAACTGACAGGGGTGTAGGAGGGGAATGGGTTAAAAGAAAATGAAATGCAAGATGGTTGGTATGAGCAGAATAGAAATGTGATTGATTTTTGCCACAGAGTGTGCGAATTCACAGGAGAAGTTACTGTGAGCTGCAGCCAGACCAACTGTTGTTGCCAAATGGCCAAAATCTCAGCCAACATTGTAATGCACAAAATCATTCTAGGTGAGATTAGCTTCAGCAGATCTCTCTGTCCTCTGATAAAGCACGTTCCTCAGTAAAACCACAATGTCACTTCTGAGCCGCTTTCTCCTTTGGGTCGGTGTCCTTTGATGTCGTGCCATCAGGGAGAGCAGGACTCCCCCCCGCAGCACGGAGGTGGTGCTCCCAGTCTGAGCTGGGATCCTGCCAATGGGGCAGGACAGGACCAGCCCTTGCTGACCACGCTGTGTGCCGGGGCAGTCTGCGGAGCCTGGCCAAAGCAAAGGGTTAACGGGCATTGATCATCGGCTCTTGGCCTCAGATACGAGGTTTTGTTTAAGATGGAAAATGGAATTTAGGTCATTTGTGGATGATTTAATGGGCTCTAACCACTGTGCAAGGACAGAGCTGTGATACCCCACTCCCATCCATCCACCCCGGTGTTCTCTGCAACCGCGGTTTCTTCTAGAGTATCAATGCATAAAATTCATTATGGCCAATTATAAATCACTGGTCCAGCGGGAACTGCTTCCTGATCGCAGGCAGCGAACGCTTCAGTGATGATCCTCGCCAAGGAGGCTAACGCAGCACCACACCTGAACCTCTCCTGCCCGCGTCGTGCCCCGGGGCTGGTCTGCCCTGGCTCCCGCACTCCAGCCCGGGGCAGCACAAGGAATTAATGGTGCCGGCCCGTTTATGTAACAGCTGAGCGCTACGATGACTTTGCAGCTTGCTCTGGAGTATTACGGGCGAAATCCTAAAGCTGGGGCAAGCCTCCTCCTCCTCGGAGGGGACACCAGGTCAAAAGGGTGACGCCCCATCCCCGCTGGGAGCTCTCGTGCCTGCAGGAAGGGCAGTCTGGGGCAGGGGGGGGTGTGGAAAAATCCAGAATCAAATCTCTGCTCCTAAGCATCCTCTTGGCATCGGGCTGAGTGAGGGGGCAGAGCAGGAGCTGGGAGGTTAATCCTTGCCAGCGTGCACATCGAACCCCTCTCTTGCCAGGGGAAAAGGGAGGGCATCGTTAGAACATGCTCATTTACTGCTGGAAATGGCGGGGATGCACTGGGGAATGGTGCATTTTGTGCAATGCATTAATAACGGGTAGCTCTCGGGCAGGAGTTCAATCAGAACAGCCTTTCACCTATCAGCAGCCTATTCCCTCACTTCTGGATGGGGAAACTGAGGCACGGAGAAGACCCCTGGCTCTCTGTGGGAGCCGAGTGGGACTCAGCACCTTATTGCAGGCACCTGCAACCACATGCACACGAACAGCCGGTCATCTCGTGTGAAACCCCCCCAGAACTCGGCATCATCCGTAACTTGAAGACAAATGAGATCCTTTATTTAACAGTTTCCCTCCTTTCACGGGGTATATTCAGTTACCCAGAGCTGTTGTTGAAAAAAGCAGGGTATTATTTAGCTTTGCACAATACCTTCCCTGTTCAGTGCCAGAAACAGCCTGATTTTTCTTGATCAAACCCCAGCGGAGGGACAGCTTTCTATTTGGAGACCACAAATACTGATTTATTTATTTTTTTTTTAATAGAACAACTCATCTTTCAGAGGTACTGTTACCTATCCCCCTGAGTCAAAAAGAAGAAATAATCCTTTCTCTTTTCTCTTAAAAAAAATATCACACCCTGGTCTTTTTGTTGGCTTTTTGGGTGCACGCAGGCCTCCATTTCCTGCGAATGCCACCTAATGGAAGAAAACCCTTCCCCAGCCCTGCATCAGAAAATGGAGTCTGTAAGCTCAGTCAATAGGCTATTAATAGCAGCTTCCAGTCCCTGCGTATTCTGGCAAGTCAGTGAAAGTGTCTGTTCAATTAAAATAGCTGCAATCACATCTACAATACCCTAATCACGCCATATCTGATCAGTAGGTAAAGGGGGGAAATATATGGAGGGATAGCAGCGAACAGTTTAAACCAGGGAGGAGGGAGATCGTTTTGTACGAAGGAAGAAGCTCTTCACTTAAGGGCTGAGAAAAAGGGCTGACAGCGAGGCAGGAAAATGGGGGGTTTAGCTCGGATGCTATGGGCAAATTCAAAGGGTTAAGACAGACAGACAGCAAAATACCTAATCAAGAGTGGCAGCTCTGTAAACCTTTTTTTTTCTTCATTGAAATGCAGGATCTTGGCCAGGAAAAAAAAAATAATCTAGGGATATCTGCATTAAGGATTCCTGGAACGATGATGACAAGCCATCTTCTGAGAGACCAGATCTGCCCTATGAATAACACAGCCAGGCTTTTCCTGGCTCACTCACCTCTCTAGAATTTACCATCATTAATTGCTGAGAGCTTCCAATTCACATTTTTCTTCCCAAGACTATTTCTTCCTCTTATCTCTGTGTTTGCCACATTATAGGTATTGGGTGGTGCTGAACTGTGTGACAGCCTGCTAAACGCATGCACTATTATATTGCTACAAATGTCACCATTATAAAAGCTAAACAAAAGGATTTAACTTAAATACCCATACTTCATGCCAGCTTTTCTATACTAAAGCCTACCAATCAAGCTACACATGCTTGAGAAAAATGAGAATGGGGGTTTTAACAAACTGGATCAAACGAGTGGTCCAGCTGATGCTCCACCTCATCCCCAGCAGGCACTGGAAATAGATGCTTCAGAGTGAAATTCAGAGAGTCCTGCACTAGGCAGTGCGGGATTATCAGGTTTTCCTCCTTGTGCACAATATTTAGGAGGAATTTCATGCCCTGAAGCACTATGGTTCGTGGCTCTTCCAGAACCTTAACCCCATCTCGCAGACCTCGCCGTGCCCCTGCCCTCATTAACAGCCTGCGGCAGGGAGGCCCCCAGCTCCGGAGAAGAGGGTGGCGAGTGCCTAAATGGCCTATTTTCCCAAGGTCAGAGAAGTCGGGAAGACCCAGGGGTGCAGAGGGAAAAAAATAGATAGGAACAAAGGGAGAAAGAGAAGGTACGAGAAGGGCAGCACAAGGAAAAGGGGAGTATTGCCCATGGGACACTTGTGGGGCATCAGTGTGGAGCACCCCTGCGGGTGGGAGTGTGGGGTGGGGGACACGCTGCGGGATGGGCTCCTCACCTCGGCAGCCTCCTTCTCAAATTTCTCAATGGTCCTTTTGTCAATGCCCCCGCATTTGTAGATGAGGTGCCCGGTGGTGGTGGATTTCCCAGAGTCCACATGCCCAATGACGACGATGTTGATATGCGTCTTCTCCTTCCCCATGCTGGTGGGCTACGCGGGGCTGGCGGCGGCGGGGAGGGCTGTGGGAACGCTGCTGTGTTTTTGGGGAGGCTGCAGGGGAAGAGGTAGGCACATCAAAAGAGCCCCCGTGACAGCACCCTCCCAGTCCATCGGGGATGGCTCTCCTCCCCTCGCCCCACCTTCCCACTGGACCACACGCCCCATCCCGGCCAGGGGTGCCCGGCCTCGTCTGGCAGCTCTGCCCGCGCTGGGACGGAGCCAGCCCACCCCCGGAGGAGGCCAGCCGGGCTATTTCTGGCCACCATGTACAGCCTCCAAGTCTCAGCAAGATGCCACGTTTTTCGGCGTCTTGCCCTCCACCGCCCTCCTGGAGACCCCCAGTTCCCAGGGCTACGTCATTGATGCCTCGAAGGTGCCCTTCCTCCCTGGAAAACCTTCCTCCAGCTCAGGGCTGCTGCTGCTGCCTTCTCGGTCTTTCCAAACCCGAGGGCATCCCCTCCATGTTGTGGGTGCCCTGGGAGGAGCCATGGGTGCCCGTCCCTGCAGGCTGCCCTCGCCGCTCCCAAGCCGTGCACGGTTCGGGTGACAACATGGTGTCCGCAAAATGGGGCGGACAAAAATAGCCCTCGCCCGCTCCCCTGAGCGGGGCTGCCGAAAGCTCGGGGCTGCCGAAAGCTCGGCGGCGCAGGCTGAGCTTGCAGTGGTGGGGGTTCATTACATTTTGCTGCCATGACGCTGGATGAAAGAGAGGGAGGAGGGTAAAAACGCAAATCGATATATCCAGGGAGCTGTTCTGGCATCTCCCAGCGTTACCATGGCTCTGCAGCTGCTACACAAACCCGGCACAATTAGGAGCTTTCATTTGACGTCTAATAAAATCCAATTCTACGAATCTGCCCATAACAGTACAGGAGGTCGGGAAGAGGTTGCTGCTCCGGTCGCCATTCACGCTGCGGGCAGTAAGACCCCCGCGCCGCCCGGCCCGCCCTGCCCTCGCCCGGCCCCGGCCATGCCGCAGCGCGGCTCAGCGCGCCGCTCCGCGGGTGCGGGTCCCTCTCCCCGCTGCGCACCCCCCGCACGCGGGGCGGGAGATGCGGGGGCGCTTGGGGGACCGGCGCTTTATTTTATTATGGATTTTTCCCCAAGGAGCTACAGGCTGGCGGGGGGGAGCGGGTTATTTCCCACCTGCGGGAAGAGGCACCTGCGGGCTGAAGGAACGGCCCAGCCCCACCCTCGCCCGCCCTCCCCGGGGGTACCCCCCTGCCCAGGGCAGCAGCACCCCACAGCAGACGGGGCGGGGGGTGCACTGAACCCCCCCAGCCCCTGGGGCAGGACACCCCCCCAAAGCCCGGTTCCCCCCACCGCGCTGCGGAGCGGCCCCGTCCCGGCGCGGCCCGGGGGGGTCCCGGAGCTCTTACCGGAGCGGCGGTCGGGGCGGCAGAGGCTGCCAGCTTGGGCTCCGGCGGCTTTATCTCCCCGGGAGGGGCCCACCTATTGACGGCGGCAGCGCAATGCAGCGACCCCCCCGCACTACGGCAATGCGGTACCGGGCGGGGGAGGAGGAGGCGCGCCGGGGGGAGGAGGAGGAGGAGGAGGAGGAGGAGGAGGGAGGGAGCAGGGCGAGGCGGGGGTGGGGGAGAGACGGGGGACGCGGCTGGGAGGGAGGGAAGGTGGAGGGATGGGAGAAACGGAGGGATGGAAGATGGAGGGATGGGAATGGAGGTGGAAGGATGGGTGATAAAGGGATGGGAGGAAGGTGGAGGGATGGGAGGAAGGTGGAGGGATGGGAGAAACGGAGGGATGGAAGATGGAGGGATGGGAAGGAGGTGGAAGGATGGGTGATAAAGGGATGGGAGGAAGGTGGAGGGATGGGAGAAACGGAGGGATGGGAGAAACGGAGGGATGGAAGATGGAGGGATGGGAGAAATGGAGAGGTGGGGGTGAGAGGGAGGGGTGGAAGATGGAGGGATGGGAAGATGGAAGGATGGAAGGCAGAGGTCGGAAGGAGACAGCAGGATGGAAGGTAGAGGGATGGGAGGAAGGTGGAGAGATAAAAGATGGAGAGATAGGAGAGATGTAGGGATGGAAGATGAAGGCACGAGAGGGAGATGGAGGGAGAGGGAGAGATTGGAGATGGAGGGTTGCAAGGGAGATGGAGGTGTGGGGAGAAGGAGAGATTGGAGATAGAGGGATGGGAGGAAGATGGAGGGATAGAGGGAGACAGAGGGGTGGGGAGAAGGAGAGATTGGAGATAGAGGGATGGGAGGAAGACAGAGGGATAGAGGGAGATGGAAGGAAGGGCTTTTTGGAAGAGAGGGGAAATGATGGAAATCCTGGTCCAGGGGGAGTGGCGTAGGTGGAGGCCAAGTGGGGCTTGGACCCCCATGGGTCACCCTTAGCACCCTGGGGATGAAGGGGCAGGGCTGGCATGGGACAGGGGCCCAGGGCCACCAAACGCCACAGCCTTTGCTCTGCCCCCAGTGGGGCCAGCGGTGCAGAAGGGCTGTTCTCCCACACGTGCGGGGAGGAGGGGGGTCCCTGCATGGCACAAGGGGGCCACCGTGTCCCTGGGCAGAGCCCCACAGGCACTGACCCACATTTCTGCCTCGGTGGAAATGCATTAGCCCAGGAGCAAACAGCAAAGAAAGGGACAGATAGAGCAAAATAGATTTCTGCACCTGCCACACCTGTGTTGGTTGCTCAAGAATCTGTGGTTCATTAACCTCATCTCACCTAACGGGAGATGGCGTTCAGGTCCTAGGAGGACAAGGAGACCATAAGTAATCTTCTTCGGTAATACCATGAAACTTTCTTTGCATAAAAAAAATAACATGTAGCGGTCAGAATATTTATACCCGTCTCAGCTGTGCAATTACAAGGCTAAAGCAAAATTTTCTGTGTCCCGAAGCCAAATATAGGTCAAAAGAAAGCTAATTTTGAATTAAGCTGTGTAATAGTCCAGGCCAATTTTATGGCCCGGGCCATCTCCCAGTGAATTTAACAGCTCAATCAGGTACTCTTACCTCCATAGTCTAAGGGTTAAAAACTTACACATCATGTAGATTAAAAAGTTACTAACCTCTCATTAACTTTTAAACGGAGACTTTATTTTTTTCTGAATGTTGTAGTTCACTGGTATTTTCTTAGAAATATGGTAGGAAAGATACCTTTTACTTTTATGCAGCACACCTTGCACAACATAAAATGCACTGAGTGACAGAAAAAATAAAAAGAAACTTCCAAGAGGAAGGCTCTAAGACAGCATTTAAAGGGATTGACCTAGGAACAGTGGCGTTACCCCGGCTCTGGATGTGCTGGGGATGGACGCCAAGTACGGTAACACATAGGAGGGATGGGTATATAAATGCCTCATTCTTCCTATCCATATTTTAGTGCCTTGCCAAGAAATAATCTCCCCTTTTTATGCAAGGGCTGTGGGCAGCCTGGGAACAGCCCTCACCAGGGCAGAGGCTGCGTTTGCTGATGAAGACTTCAGTCTTCCCGGAGATGGAGTAAATCCCAGGTCCCTCTGCCGCTTGGGCCAGGTGGGTGTGTGATGGAGCTCTCCTCAATCCGTTCCTTCTCCGGTAAAGAGAATTTGAATTTTCACCCCTTTTCCGAGGCAGGGAAAAGACAAATGGACAGTGCACTGTGCTTTACTTCTATAACAAAAACGAGGCCTGATGGGCCATCGGACTATAAATAGTATGCGACATGAGTAGGAGAGAGGGCTGTCAGACCTGGCTAATCCCAGCTCGGTTAAGCCACTTTATGCCCAGCCTCCGAGAAGCTTAAAGCCACAGCTCTGTGCCCAGGTCCGGCCAGTGCCCAGAGAAAAGGGTTTCGCTGAACACATGCGGTCCCTGTGGACCATCAAGCTTGATTGTCAGGCCCGAGTGGAACTGTTTTCCCTCCTGGAAAATATTGGCAATCTGTCCTTAAATGTTCAGCTATGTAAAATAAAAGAGACCTGAGCAGGCAAAATCTGGGGGTGGATGAAGTTTAGCGCCTCATCTCCATCCATCTGGCTTCAGATTCAGGTCCCAGCTGAAACAATTCCCATACATCCTATCTAGGCTTGATTCCCCCACGCCAAAGACCATCACCAAATGATTTGGGATCACTCAAGAGAACAGAGACCCCCTCAAAGGGAAGGGCAGGCTGCACACGTGCATGGCGGGTGCCTATTACCCCGTCCTCATCACCTCAACCCCATCCAGCCCCACAGCCCCTGGTGAGGATCTGATGCTTTAATCTCTGCTGAAATACCCGTTTGCCCAGACATAATAATTGAGGCTATTTTTTTTCCAAAGAGGCCCCGCACAGTGTGACTGGGAGAGTGAATAATCCGCAGTGCCGGTAATTTGTATGTATCTGGGATGCGAACACCCCAGGCTGCCTGCCTGAATTTGCCTTCACGCTGGGGGTGTTTCTTCCCGTGAGTAACGCGTTCAGCTAACGGAGCGCTTGTGTTTTTGTCTCTATAAAATGCATCAGATCTCCTCTGAAGGTGGGGGTTTGGGCAGAGCAGAAGACAGCCATGGGGGATGCCTGCCCTCATGTTGCCCCAGAAGCCCTGCTCTCGCCAAGGAAAAGTCAGGGCTGGCCACAGGAGCATCTATAAAGCGCTATTTTCTTCCTTCTTCTCATGCAAACCAATAGAGATATTAAATGGAAGAAATGCATGGCCTCATGCTGGCCTCATGCAACAGCCATTGGAAAAGCAGATCCGAGTGTGTAGGGCAGTAGCTGTCTTCCAAAGGGCAGCTTTATGGAAGGGGTGAACGCTGTTAGGTTTCCTTCTTCCCACGGCCAGGGTTTCAGCTCCTTCCACACCAGCTTTGGAGGCTTTGCAGAGGCTTTGCACACAGATGTTTCAGCAGTTACCATCTGCTGGAAGCGGTCAAGCTCAAAACACCAGGACATCGGCCATCCTCTCCTTGTCTATACAACACGCCATGGCAATCCCAAATGTCAAAGCTGGTGCACGTAAAACAGACATTCCCTTTTCAGTTAAACCCAGTTAAGATGGGATGGGATTCCCTGCTGCATCTCCCAGAGGTTTCTAGAGCATGTTTACATGGGGTTGGCTTTGAGGTCACCCTTTCCAGACCCCCATGTCAACGTGTGTCGTGTCTCTCTCTGCATGTTTGCCTGGGAGCACTCGCAGCCCAAGGCACCAAACAGGAGAAGATTTCATGAAACTTAATGTGAGCAGGTTTCTCAGCTCATGCTTATGCTGTAGACCTGGAGAGGGGAGATGAAGACAGAAATGACGGGACAGAAAGGCAGGGGAAAAAGGAGGAGGGGAGTATTTTGAGGTCCTGCACTCAGCACATGCTGCTGATACCTTTAAATTGGAGCCAGAGATTTAAAAATAAACTTTGGTGGTGATAACAAGATGCCCGAGCCCTCTGATCACCCAGCCAGCTGGGAACGGTGTCCGGTGTTATCCCTGATGGGACAGCAGCATGCCTTGTGCAGGGCAGGCTGCACCAGGCTGCACCCAAGGACCCACCATCGTGCTCACACTGCTGGGACCGGCTCCCCGGGGTTTCGGTGTAGCCATCGGGTGCCCAAGGCGATCTGATGGAGCAATGCTGAAGGGACAATGCTTAAAGGCCTTTAAAACTGTCCCCATCCATCCTGGGTGAGGGCGGTAGCACGTGGCTCCAGGCGTGCCATGGGGATGCTCCTCCAGAAACCCCCTTTCCACCAAATGGCTGAGTTATGGGGTTGAGACCGGGAAATCCCTCCACCCTACAGCAGCCATGCCCCATCACCAGTGTTTGTAGGTATTCACACCGAAAACTCAGCTCTGTTGCGGAAAGCCTCCAAAGCCATGGGTGCCCAGGCAGTTCCCACGTTGGCTCCTGGTGCCCACATTCCCCTGGCAGCACAGCCGAACAGCTTCCCATTTTAAACATTTTTTAATAATGGCTGGAAATGGTGCATTCATGGGGTGAAATTCCTCCTCTGGTGGTAACTCAATGGCCTTAATAACTCCCCATCCTTTATTAAAATACCACATACAAGCAGCGGATGTTGCTAAGGCTTAGCATTTAGACTGGAAGCAATGCAGAGCTGTCCCCAGGGTGCAAGGCGCCGGGGCCATCGGGGCAGCGTGGGGAGCGGGGGAAGATTGGGCCACCCCCGGCTGCATTACCTGACCACGTCAGTGGCACCTTAAGCTGTGAAGCCCGTTGCAACGATGCAGGGAAGCAAAATCTCTGTGTGTGGCGTAAATCCCCAACGAGCTGGCAGCCCAGGGACCCATGCACAACCTTTCTCCCTCCAGCTGGCCACGGCGGGTGCAGGTACAGAGATCACCCTGGCAGGCTGGGCTGATTTTTAATCCCTTTCCTTAAGAAACCACAACACACACATACCCTGTGCCTCTATGTCCCCAGCAAGCAGCTTGCAGGCTCTTGGCCCAAATTCAGCCAGGTTGAGAGAGAGGTGGTGGTCTCAGAGATAAAATTATCAGAAACTCATCCCTCTGGGATGCAGGTCCTCCAGCACCCTCCAGCACTGCTCCCTTGTCCCACCTCTCTGAGCTCAGCAGCACCCCAGGGGTTATAAGACGCCCTTGGGTGCACATCCCCAGGTCAAACGCAGCAGCTCCTCACCTAAACTCGGATTCCCTCTGAAGATTTTAACTCCTGCCTTGCTCTTCACCTTCCCCACTGTCAGTTTAATATTGCTGCTCTATTTCTTCCTGCTCTCCACGATGCTGCTGGCAGCAAGGAGGCTGTGGCGGCTAAAACTGCTCAGTCCAAGCCACTGTCTGTCCAAGAAGCAGCCAGGACAGACATTTCCATGCTCTGAAATCTTTTTTAACACCAGGAGAGGAGAAAAACATCACTTCAAACACGTATCTGTAGGGATACCCCGACATTTCTGACGCCTGGATGTAGCACCTGCGGGGGCTGCGAGAAGCTGATCCTGTAGATCTCCCCACGTGCCCAGGAGGGGACAGACCCTGATCTGGCTCAAGCCCAAGTGAGATAAGACACCTCTGCCCCGTGGTTTAATGCTGTTTGCAGGATGCTAGGTTGCTCCTGGACCACACTGTTTTTGCAGCACAGGAGTCTGGTGCCATATCAAGCTACAACAGATTGATGTGTTTGTTTTGGCAGCCGTGCACATCTCCGCGTTAGGAAAAGCCTGCATTAATCCTGGGAACGGCTTTTCTTATTAAACCATGGCCAATGAGCAAAAAGAGCCCTGGCTGCTCCTATCTTCTGATAGCTTTAGTCGAAGGGCTGTTAATGGAGATACCTGGCTAACAGCACAAGCTTTGGATGCATCCAGAGGGAGAAATAAGGATCAGGGAACTTAATGAGAAAATTTGTTGCTGAACCAACCCCCATCAAAGCCCAAGGATTTATACTAGCGAGGAATTTGTTTGCGTATGTTTTGAATTCACTAAATGGCAGTGAAATCTCCCCCCATCCCATGAAGGAGATGCTGGTCTAAGAGTTTTCTGTAGAGGCGGATCCTGCTCAGCATCGCTGCTGGTTTCTGCAAGAAGATTTTCCAGTTTTCCCAGAGGAACAGATGGGCCGAAAGTCAGGAACTCGTGGGACCAAGTCCACCTAAAGCCTCTGGATTACAGCAAGCAGCGGCAGTCTCTCTTCACTGCCTTTTCCAAATTGGAGACATCCCTTTTGCATAGGCAAATCAGGCAATTTGTGACTTTCTACCTAATTCTCTCCGCAATGCGCATCTTTGCAGATCAGACTCAGAATTTTGGGGAGCTCTGCTGCCAATTCCCCAAGCTTTTTGGGAAATCAGCCCTGGCTGCCTGCACCCCTCGGCACAAACTGCAGGGGGACAGCAGAGCTGCTCCCATCACCGCGGGGACAGGGGTGCATGCCCTGATCTGACTTTGGGGGTCACTTGGGTCACTTTGCTGCATATATCCCAGAAGGCAGAGCACAATTTCCAGCTGACAGGTAAAATAAGCTGCTCAAGCATTGTGCTTAAGGAAAGTCATCCCTGGCATTTCCAGGACGTCCCCTTTTCCGATTTAAACACGTGCAGGCAGAGGAAGATGCCCAGGCATCTGTGTCGGGCCACGACACGGCCGTGGCTTTGGTTTTGCAGCCACGCTTGCCCTGACCTCAGCGTGGCTGCAAAGGTCCTGGGCAGAGAGGAGAGGATGGCCCCAATGTAGTGTCTGGGGTGAACATTTTGGCTATTTTTTTATCCGTAGGTGGCAGCAGCTGCCTGCGCTGGGCGGGCGCTGCCCGAATCCCAAACCTGGCACTGAGCAACACAGCCGGGAAAACGCTGTGCAGGAGGAGGAGGAGGGCAGAGCCCAAGCACAGGTCGTGCCTCCGCAGCGAGAGGTCCTCAACAGAGGGAGAATTAAGCAAAACCCTCAGCGGTGCAGGATCAGGCCCCGTAGCACTATAAGAGAACTCAAGTCTGCATTTCTGCTGTGCCGGGAGTGAGCCCTGCTGCCTTCCCCGGGAGGAAAATTGGTGCGTGCTCCGGTGCAGGGTGGTGGGGAAGGGGCTGCTGGGCGACTTTCTCCCCATTGACCAAATTCCTGAAGCCACTGGGATGTCACATCCCCAGAGGGAATCTGGCAGCAGCATTAAGCCTCGTTGGCTGGGCATTGGGGTGCCCCGTCGTCCCCCAGCACTAGCTAACACCCCTCTGTGATGTCCCGTGAGTGCTGGCGGTGTCCAGCGGCAGCGGCTCCTTCAGCTCCGCAGCCTGTGCTGGCTTCCAGATGTTTCTGCCAAGTACATAATGTGACACGAAAGGCGATTTCCCAACGGCACGCACAACCAGCAGATAACAAAGCCAGTTGCCAGCTGTAACATGGAGCCCAGAGACTCGGATTTAAAAAAAAAAAAAGGAAAACACGGAAACCTTGCTCAAAAGCGAACTGTAAGGAGAGGTGCAGTCAACTCGGGGCTCTAATTAGAGGGAAATCGAAGAGAAAATCTATCCAAATCTTGTCATCTGCTTGCTTTTAAAACCACTGATTCTTGATCAATACAAATGAAATTTATCTTCCTCTCCTCAACACACCCAGGACAGGCTTTGTCCTGGGAAACCAGCCTGGATGCTCCATCAATCCCCCCGCCTCGGCTGCTCTGTCTGGCGGGCGCTGCTCCCGCTGCATCGTTAAGGCGAAGTGGATCTGGCTTTGGGATGAAGAGCAGAGTGAGACCCGTTTTGTCAGAGGCTGTAATTCATCCGTGCGGGGAGACTGGTCTCCCCGAACCAGCGAAGCCCCGATTCATCCCCCATTGCTACGGGTGCAGCATCGCACCCCCGGTGCTATCTGCTTAATGAGCTGATCCGTTAAAAAGCAGCCCCAAACGTGGGTGTAAGTGGTGTCGTCGCACAAAGGGATTAGGAATTGTTTGTACATCTCTGCTCTATCATTAATTAAAGCAATTAGCCCACTCAGGCTCGGTGGGGTACAAAGCTGTCCTGTACCAGCTGGGAAGAATATACTCCGTTATAGAATATATTCTCTATATCAATATACTTTTACTGCTCTGTAGAATATTAGAGGGACTTAGGGTGCAGGGATACACCTCTCTGGAAGGATTTGAGGAGGAACCTGAGAAATTACACCAGCTTCACTAAAAAAAAGTGATTTTTCAGGTCTGAAGCACCCAGTTTTTAGCCTTTCTATCTTTCCCTTTCCCCAGAAAAATCTTCCAAGCCTGTGCCCTAGAGCTCCCCGTGCTTTGCTGGCAGGGCTGGGAGCAAATGCTCCCTGCAGGGCTGGCCTGGGGGGCCCAGGGACCCCGAAATCAAACCATTGATCAAAGAGGATCACGAGGCACAAAAGCGAAGCCTAATGCTGGGCATGAAAACAAACACGTGTTGCTTAAACTGCTCGTTGGTATTTACATATTCAAAGTCCATCACAGCCTTTAGCCAATTACTTCCTGGGAAAGAGCTGAGTCAGTATCATCAATGGGGAAACTGAGGCACAGCTGGAGCAACTTGGTCCCGAGCTGGATCATGCACGCTCTTGTGTTGGTCCTTAAACCTCTGGGGTAGACTTTGAAAATAAACAAGTTATTTACAGCCTTGTGGTGCCAAGTCTTTCCCCGAAGCTGTCCCTGCAGATTTCCTGGGATCGTGCATACGGGCTGTGCACGGGGGAAGGCACCCGTCCCAGCGGCGGTGGCAGGAGTATTGCCTCAGTGCCATGGGCCAGGCGGGGCGATCTGGGGACGCGGGTCACCCGGAGTGTCCCCATGTCGGGGGGTCTTGCCCCGCTGAGAAACACAGCCCCAAGGGCAGCCCGGGCCTTTTGCAGCCCCATGATCTGCGCGGGGAGATCGATGTCCCCCTGGAGCAACCCAGCGCTGCCTCTCCTGGGAGCTGGCTGCCCGCCCCCGCTGCTTAACGAGTAACTCCGGCTTAATAACAAAAATCACAGACTGGGGGAGGAATGTACCCCATTGCATGAAGAGCTTGTGCAAGAAGCCCCCCCAGGCTGGGAAATGGGCTCCCTCCTGCCTCCAAACCCTGAAATGGCTAAAGCATCACCCCCCAAAAACGCCGTTGCCCGCAGCTGCACCCAAACTGCAAGATTTTATTGCAAACCCTCGGGGTGCCGGACCGCAGCACTCTGCTCTGAAGTATTACTGGATTTGGGAGAGAGAATAAATGACTAACACTTTAGCTACAGCAAATATCAAACCGCCTTTGTGGAGATACCGCGAGGCTCTTGCTTCTCTCCAGAGAGCTGGTTTGACACTTCAAAGTGGATTCACTTTTCTCAACCCCATTTCCATTCCACGCAGAAAGCAATTTTCTGTAAGGTTTCTGTTTTCCTCTCATGTAGATACGGCGTTGCCTTGGCTCGCCAGGACCCGTACCCTGCGATACCGGTGCTTTCTGTAACACCATCTGTACAGTACGATATTGGTACCCAGATACGGAGGAGATGTATTTCGGTGTGGGTTGTACTTAGACCTTGCTGCAGGCTTTTTCCTCTAAAATAAAGCCTTCTCCCCCAAAACTGATACAGCCCAGCCAGCTCAGAATCCCTTAAAATCCATATTTATTTATTTATTCATTTATACTCTAATTTTAAAGGTGGCATTGGGCTGTATCACCTGGAATTTTTAAATCTCCTCGCTCCAAATTTGAAGTATTATTTCAGTATTATTCGCAGGGTTTGTCTGGCAGTGCAAGCGACTCCCGAGAAGGGCCCCCCCGTCCCCCCACCCCGGGTAACGCTGCACCCCGCAGACGAGCGCGGCCGCCCCGCCGGTGCTCGGCGCTGCGCACAGGCTGCCCGCGCAGGCCCCGCCCCTGGCGGGGAAGCGGCGTGCCCGGCCGCGCCCCCCATCCCGATTGGCGGCGCGCCCCGCGGGGGCGTGGCCCGCGGGGCTATAACGGCGGGGCGGGGGGCGGAGCCGGCAGCGCCGCGGCTCAGGCCGTGCGGTGCGGAGCCGACGCGGTCGCTGCGTTCCCCGGGCGGCGCCGCCGCCGAGCGGCCCCCCTCCCTCCCCCGCGGCCCTAGTGCCCGCCCGCCGGACCCCGCCGTCGCCCAGTCCAGGTGCGCCGCGACCGGGAGTGCAGCCCCGGCGGGGGGGAAACGGGGCGGCCCGTAGCAATTTGGTGGGGGGGGAGGTGGTGGTTTGGAAAGGGTCAGCCGCAAGCGTGCAACGAGTCCCTTTGGGGGGAAACTTCTGGGAGACGGCTCCGTGCCTCAGTTTCCCCACTAAGGATTGCTGTATTAACGGGGATGTGAGTGCGTGGAGGACATTCTGCAGCAGGACACCCAACAAGTGGCTGCATCATTAGACCAGGGAAAGCCTCATCGGGAGCTAGGGAGGAGCTGGACGTCGGGGGGTGGTGGGGGTCCCGGGGGGCTGCGTGCCTCCCCTGTGCCGGGCTCACAGCCCGGGACGGTGCTTTTGCTGTTCCTCTGGATGGCGGTGGGGCTTGGAGTCCTCCTGCAGGCCCAGGGGACTGTGGCTTCTGCTGGTACCTTTGACCGCCTGAGCCTTTTTGGAGTTTGCTTGAACAAGAAGGGATCGGACCGGGGGTGTGGGAAGAGTCAGCATCTTAGTAGGGGGGGAGCTCTCTACCAGGAGGAGAAAAATACTTCTCCAGTTCAACTGGGTGTGCTGTGGGCCAGGGAGAGCAATTTTCTTGCCCAAGCTGGAAGCAGACCTTGCAGGAGGGGGGACGCGTTGTGAGTGACGGCGCAGGGCAGGCAGGTTTGCCCCCGGCTTGTGGGGGGCTGGGGGCACTGCTGGGGACAGGCTGGGGCTGGCACCCCTTGCAGGAAAATCCTCGGTATGCGCCCCGAGCTGAACGCTCCTTTGCTACTTACGCAATCTCTGCCTGAGATTTCATAACTCCAGCTGTCGATGCAATGAGGGTTCTGTCCAGAAGCAAAACACGGGTGCAGGGCCGCTGCTGTGCAGACTTGCCAGGCCCGTGCTCTGTGCAAGCAGTCCTTTTCGAGGGAGTTATCGTGGCTTTGCACGTAGCCCTTCGCTCTCCAGCTGTGGATTTAGACCGCGCGTAGCACTGCGAGCGCTGACCTCCGTACCCCGTGCAGTGCCGCTGTGAAGGGATGCGTGCCAAATCTCTTGGGAAAGCATGCTGGAACAGTTCAGACTCTTGCAGCTTTCTCGTGTGTGGGTGCAGGTCAGGCCCTGGCTGGGGGGGGGGGGCTGCGCTGTGGCCCCCCTGCAATGACGGCTGCCCCTTTGCTCACAGGTTTTACATCTGCACCAGAACCAAGGTCGAGAACCATGGCATCCATCCCATCCAGCGGCTCGCTCATGGCGACGCACAACTACTACAGAAGTAAGGGCGCGTGCTCGTGGCCGGGGTGGGCTCGGGGCGGTGGGCGAGCGGGCAGGGTGCTCTGCCAGGCTCGGATGTGGCTCCAGCAGGGAGGAAGCTGAGCTCGGGTGTGTGCTCTCAGCTGGAGCCCCAGGGAGAGCTGGCAGGCTCCTTGGTGGAAAAGGGTGGTGGGCAACAGCCATCCTTCCTCTTGCTTGGACCCTCCTTTGGGCCACCGCAGCCCCTGCCCAGTTGTACCGGCTGGGGATGGGTCTTGCAAACTCCTTGTTATTAAGGTTGGAGGTGAGGGGAGGTGATGGCTTCAGATGCATCTTGCCTTGTTGCTGTAGAAACGAGCTGCAAAACCAGTCTGGGCAATGGGAACTACTGGTACATATCCAGGGGAGAGACTTTCTGGTTTAATGGATTGCCTAAACCAGAGGGAATTAAAGTATTCCCCTTGAGCTGAAACTAGGAACAAGCTTGTAGCAGTTGGACTAAAACTGCATGGATTACATGCAGGAATCTGCATCCTCTTGGCCTCAAGTCATCTGCAAAGGCCTCCCAAGTGTTGCATACAGATGCAAAGCCATTAAATAATGTCCTTGGGGTTGCAGGTGTTTTCCTACAGAGGTGTTCAGGTGCTTTTCTGCTGCTGGCTCTTGGCCAGCTTGTGATCTCTCCAGTATTCCCTAACTAGTGGTGTTTATTGACCTGGCCCTAAAGCTGGGCACGTACTGGAGTGAGATAGTGATGAGACTGAGCCATGTCACCCCAGGGGTGGCCACACCAAGGCCGTTCTCTGCTTTCCATGGCATGACTGAGGGTCAGTGCTGGCTCTGACGGCCGTGATTTCTCCACAGGGCGCCTGAGCTCCACATCCAGCAATAGCTCCTGCAGCAGCTCGGAGTACTCTGGGGAAGTCATCCCCCACCCCCCGGGTAAGTCCTGCCTGTCCTGGGGCTGCGGGGGGGACTCTGCTCCCGGCCCCCCCACTGCAAATCTTACTGGAGGTGGCCCAGCCTCTGCTGTGGGATGAGATCGGGGTGCTGGCAGAGCTGCCCGGGTTGCACTGACCCGGACCTTCCCCGGCACGTGCTGTCCCCCAGGTCTGCCCAAGTCCGACCCCGGCCACTGGTGGGCCAGCTTCTTCTTCGGGAAGACGACTCACCCGGCCATGACGACCGTGTCCGAGTCCCCGGAGAGGTGAGTGCTTTCCTTGGATGAGATGATGCGGGGGAGCGCCAGCGCGGCACCCAGGGCAGTGGGGGACATCTCTGCTGCGTCACCCGAGGTGCATCCTCGCCCGATGGGTGATGTCTTCGTGCCCAGGGCACCGACTCCTTTGCTGCGGAAATAAATGCAGAGCGATAACAAAACGCCTTGGTGTCGGCCTGACCCTGTCTCTGCTCTGTCTTGCAGCTTGGGAACGCTGCGGGTGACGACAGGACCGATGGCCTGTGGCTTGGTGCCGGCCCCAGGAGCGGGACGGAGGCGCCACGCCAGCGAGCCCAGCTCCGGGCCCTCGGCATGAGCGGGTCGACGGCTGCTCCCCACGCCGGCGGGCACAGTCCCTTCCCCCCCGTAGAGTAGGCAGGCTGCTCCCAGGCAAAGGTGCTGCGTTGTAATACAAAACTGCAGCAAACCCCCGATGATTCCTACACCAGCCTTCTTCCTCTTTCTTAATGCAACTATGCCCTTTCCACGCAGACTCGGTAACGCGTTTTATTTACCTTGTACTCGTACAGTGGCAACTAATAAAGTCGAGCAGCCTTTTAAAACCCTGTGGGTTCTTCTTCATCCGGGGTGGGAGGGCAGAGCGATGCTGTGGATGTTGATGGGGCCGGATCGGCACGGGGTGCAGGGTCTGACCGCAGCAGCAGGGTCTGGTAACACCGGATGGCAAGGTCGTGCCAGGGTGACTCACCGGTTCATGTGTGGTTTGCATGTGAGCAAGATCAGGCTCAGCTGCGGGGTTGCTGCGGATGCCTCCCCCACCCTTTCCTCCTTCCTTGGCTGCACAGCCTGTCCCTGCTGGCACTAAACTTGTTTTGCTCCCCAAGCACACTGCTGCCCTGCCCTGCTCCAGTGCCTCGTGCGTTAGGAGCGAGTGCCTGGGCCTGAGCCAGGTCTGCTCAGGGCTGGGGGAAGGATTTGGGTGCAGAGTGAGCCCTTTGTACTAAGGGGAGAGAGAAGTTTTGCTCAGGGCTTGCATTTTGTGGGTCTGATGTCAGGCTGGAGCTCAGGGGGTGCCCCAGGCTGGGCAGCCCTGGAGCCTGCCCCCCCCCCCCCCCCCCCCCCCCCATGTGCTGCACTGCCCTAAGTGGTGTTTTGGCTGATTTTTGCTGTGAATTAGTCAGCTTGGCTGTTTGGCCCATCTGTGATCAGCCTGATAGCTGGGCAGCACTGCTTGATAAAGCACTGAGAAAACAAGAGCCTGCAGGTGCCTGCATGCAAGGGGGCAGGGTCTCTGTTCCTGCTGGAGGCAAACAAAACCCTGGCAGGGGTGGATTTAAAGATGCCAAATCTTCCTGCTCTGGTCTGCTTTCATCCCCAGCACGGGATACGGGACCGTCCCTGTGTGCACCAGGTGCTGCAGACCCAATGGCAGCCAGGAGCCGTGGGATGATCTTGTAGGTCTTTTCCAGCCTTAATGATTCTGTGACCCCTGAGCAGTGACTTAGTACCGCTGGCATCCCACGCAGGCAGGGGCAAAGGGTGAAGCTGTGTTCAGGCAGCTGCCTGCTGCCTCTCCTGGGGGGGTGGAGGTGGCTGCTCTGCTTTTTGTCCACGCTGCAGAGGCATCCAGGGTCACTTCCAGCTTCGCTCCTTGTTTCTGGTAGGGAAAAATGTTGTGTGAGCTTTGCCCTGAGCTCTGCATCTCCAGGCAGCGGTCCTTGTCCTCAGGGCAGAGGGTCTGTGTCCCCCCTGTCCCTAGGAGGGGCCGGGGCAGCACTGGGACCTCCGCACCCCCTGTGCATGTGTGTGCATCCAAAGGGAACGGCTGTGCAGGGCCAGCAGCCTTGGGCACACGGCTTGGACCCCTGAGGCTGCCAGCACCCTGCGGGGGACCTGCATGTCCACGGCAGCACATCATCACCCCACCATTGATCTGATGTGACTTCCACGGGGTCCATGGGCACCACCGGGCAGCAAACTGCTGGTGCTGGACACTGCTGGGGGGGGCTGCACCTGCATGCGTGTGGCTGTGTATCGCAGGAGGCACGCGGCAGCCTTTAAACTTCATAAAACACAGGAAAATCAAGAAAAAAAAAAATCCTTTCTGAGAAAGACAAGATGAGGTGTGCTGCCTGGCTGGTGAGCTGGGGAGGGTGGCTGTGGCACTGGCTCATACCAGCAAGCACTGCTCTGGGGTCTTCCCATGCTCCAGCAAACCCCTTTGGCTGCTGCTCCCCCCCCCGGGGTGCCTCGGGGGAGCGGCGGGGGCTCATCTGCTGCTGATGCCCAGCAGAAGCCCCAGATTTTGGAGAGACAAATGTTTTTTTCCAAGCCTGCAGCCTTAGGAGCTCCAGATTAAGGTGTGGACACAGAAAGGTAAAGTCAATATTGCCGTATTTGCTTGTTGGCCTCGTGATCAACTGTCCCCAGGCACCCGGGGGAGGCTGTGGCAGAGCAAAGGCACCAATCCTGACATCCCTGCTTTTTGGCTGGGCACTTTCCCCTGCCTGACCCAGCTCTGGGTGAGCTGCTCTGGCCACCTCCTGCGATGCCACCAGCACATCGATGCTCCTCCATCCCGTTTTTGGGCACTGCACGGAGGTTAAGTTTGTTCCTCACTGCTGCAAGGCAGGTCGGATTTACAGCCGGGACCGCAGCATCGGTGAGTGGCTGCTCTGATGCCAGCGGCTGCCTGTCCAGTGGAGAAAAACTGCCTGAAAAAGCCCTGCTGAATTAAAGGGTTTTTTTCTGAATGTCTGTAAAGTCTCACAGGCTCAGGCTGCTGCTTTGCTGGGGGGGCCAAAAAAAGGGAAAAAAACCAGGGAGAGCTTGGACACCCCAGACTGTGCCCCCAGGCAGCTTCGTGGCATGGCCAGGAGCAAAGACCTTGGCAGCGCCTTGGTTGCTTTGGGTGCCTGGTGTTTGTGGGGCCTTTCTTACCCTGTTGTGGCACTCAGAAGCATCTGACTGCCAAGCACGTTTATTTTTGTGCCCTTTCCATCCGCACTGCTGTTGCCAGCTGATTTCCCGTGTCTTGAGTCATGGGGCTGCCCGCTGCGATGGGGCAGCAAGGGATTCATTGGGCAACAGACATGGGACAAGCAAAGGGGCTCTTTATATACCGTACCCCTCCCTAAGCACCCCCCCTTTCTGTCGGGCTTGGTATCCGAGGGGCAAGCACCCACCTCCCGTGGCACTAACCCCTGCGGGGGACGGATGTCCCCTCCTCTGTTCCCCCGCCGCTGCCCTGTGCCACTGGACACGATGCTGCTTTTTGACTGTTTATTAACTCACGTATTTGAGCAAAAAAAATATATGGTGCTTTCTGCTCGCTCTCGGCCCTTGCAGCGTCCCTCGTGCCACCCCGCCGCCTCGGAGGAGCGCTCGCGGCAGCCCCAGCTGAGAAATATTTCCTTTCATTGCCTGCCTCTTGCTGCTTGGGGAATTTGTTGTTTTTGTTTTTTTTTTTTTCCTCCAGCAGCTTTGTTTCCCCCTCACCCTTCAAAGGCCAATGTGGGACCTTAAAGATAGAAACAAACTGGGCAGCTCAAATATACATCGCATGAGCCTGACGCTGTTTTGAAATGCCACTCCAGTCAAGTTGAATCCGCAAACGGGGCATATGCCAGGCTGAAACCAGAGCAGGAGAATGCCTTTAACAACAGCCTTTGCAATGCAGCTCTGCCTTCATGGAATGGATTTTGGGAAGAGCTCAGTCCCCGTAGTGGCCCCGATTCTGGGGGGAGCTGCAGTGCCCCACCCCGGCTGAGATCCTGGGAGAAGGTGAGAAAATCTGGGCTCCCCCCCCCAACTCTGTCTACTTTTAGAAAGCAAGTAATGATTCGGAGAAATGCCAAAACCCAGCAGACCGTGCTGGAGGGCAAACTCAACCAGCAGATCGACTTTTAATACAGCTGCGGAGGAGGAAGGAGAAGCTACTGTGGGCAGCGCTGGCTTGGCCCGTGTCCCCATGTCCCTATGTCCCCATGTTCCCTCTCCGCACCGCCCATCATGGCATTGCTGCAGCAGTGTGAGCTGCTTTGGGGCCACGTGCCTGCAGCCCTGCCAGCCCCGCTTGCTTTTCGAGGGACCCCGGCCATGCACCGCTGCTCCCCACGCCAGCCCCACCACCCCGGTCACCCCACGCCCACCCTTCTCCTCCTGCTTTATTTTTAGCTCCATCTGGTGGCAGTCAGACCTGCAAATTTAATATCTTGCTGCAACAGCCTCGCTGTGCCCGCACCACGCATGTCCCAGCCCTTTCCTGGCATGCAATAAATCCATCACCTGCCGGACACGGCTTCGGTCTTCAGTTTCTTGTAGGAGAGGACCTGGGCTGTGCATAGGTGTGCTCGCCACTTGGGTGTTTGATCAGGCTGCAAAACGCTTTGCAAGATGAGGGTTTCCTCTTACAACCGTGTCTGAACACCGCAGCACACCCACCCTGTTGTTTTTTCCAGCTGTGAGCCCTCTAACCCGGCGCTGTCTCCTTCCCGGGGCACGGCCGCAGCTCCCGAGGGCTCAGCAACCGCCTCACCCTTGCTCGGGCTTCAGAGGAAGCGTGGCCGGATCCGAATTTATCACACACCTAAAACACATTCCTACCTCCCCTTTCCAGGCCCCTCGTGCATGGAGACTTGCTCAATTAACAGCCAGACTCGTTCCTGCTATTTTGCACAGCACGGATGCTGCTCAGGCAGGGAGAGTATTGCATAAACTTTATTAACTTTATCTATTCCAACCCTGCTGATGTTTCAGTCTCACTGGTCACCCCTTCTCCAGCAAAAGGTAAAACGGGCTCGTCAGGAGGAAACCTAAACCCAGGCAGCTCCAGCTGCCTTTCACCCATGGCACATGCTCCTTGCCACCAGTGCCCCGAGCGTGTCAGTGCTCGGGCAGTGCCGCTTGGGCCGGCCCCGGGGAAGCTGCCTGCACCAACCCAGGGCCTTGGCACTGCTCCCGGTGCTGCTTTTCAGTCAGTCCTTCCACTGCTTCCAAGGACAGCCCGACCTCTGAGAGCGTGCACGGGGGGAGCAAAAGGTGCTCGGCCAGAGCAAACACTCCCCCCAGCTCGGGGGGGACAAGAGCCTCAATGTCCTCCTGTATTGCCGTACCCCAGGACTGGCGAGAGGGGCTCAGCGAGGAGCTGGGGGCGGTGGGAGCATCTCTTGGCTTTGCATTGTGGCTGTGACAAAGAGCAAAAGAGGGTGAAGCAGTGTTTTACCGAGTGGTGCCTGCACCTGGGCTAAGCAGGCGTTAAATATTTCAACCCAGGCAAATAATTTTCTTGGAATAACCACACGATGATGAGCAAGACAAGGAGCCAGAGCGGAGCAGCCCGGGCAGGAGCTGCCTGTGCAGGCTCCTCGGGGCAAGCAGGGCTGCTGCCTGGGAAAGGGGTGGGAGAGGCACAGGGTTTAATGCACGCCTGGATGAACAGAGACCAAAGAGACACGAAGATGGTTATATCTGTGGTTGCAAGAGTGGGACTGGTTGCAAACCACGGCTTCCTGAGCAGCGTGGTGAGGGCAGAGCGTCCAGCGATGCCCTGCAAGGACTCACGTGGATGGATGCACACACATTTATTGATAAATACACCGGACACACACTACAAGAAAAATCAAGCGGAGCCACAACTGAACACAAACTGCAGACCTTCACGTTGGCGTGGGGAGCGGCAGGGACCTCCCACCCTACTGGCTGAATGAAGATGTAAACTCTGGGTGATGCCTTCACTACCACGGGGCTTTTCCAGACTGCTACACAGCCAAGCGCCAGCAATGAGTTCTCCACAACTCATCGCCTTTTCCCTTGGCCACCTCCCTGCATCCCGACTGAGAGGGACCATGGGCTGTTTTTGGGGGGGATGTGCAAACCAGGAGGAAGGAGCCGCTTGGCAAGAGCTGGCCTGGAGGGGCTTGTGCAGGAAGGATGGTGGGAAGGGGTCCCTCAGGAGAGGGAGCTGAGCAGCCGTCTGTAGATGAAGCCCAACTTCTCCCGCAGGGCCAGGAAGGTAGGACGCTCCTCTGTGTTGCCGCTCCAGCACTCCAGCATGATGCTGTAGATCTCGGGAGGGCAGGAGCTGGGCCGGGGAAGGCGGTAGCCCCTTGTGATTTGCCGTACGGTTTCTTGGTTCGTCATTCCTGCAAGGAAGAAGAAGATGCCCCTCAAGTTAATGCTCCCAAAGGATGCCCTGAAGGTACACCTGCAAAGGGCCAAGATGTCAACTGCCGCTGCTGTGAAGTGGTGTCTCCCTGCCACGAGGCTGGTAGAGGAGAGGCTGTGGGAGATCACCCAGCCCGTATCACCTTCCCGCTCCCAGCTCCTACACCCGCTCTGCAAGCACTGAAAATCCCTCTAAGCAATCCTCAAAGTGGACAGTAACTTGCTCATGCTCTTGGAACTGCTTCCAGATCCATTATGGAAGGACAATATGACAATTCATGGCATGTTGGCTTTTGGGGACCATGGGCAAGCTGCCCGGCATGTGGATGGAGCAGCACTGGAGGGGACCGACAGCCCTACCTTCATACGGGATCTGTCCATACGTGAAGACTTCGTAGAGCAGAATCCCGTAGGACCAGACATCAGACTTGAGGGAGTAGGTGCGGTAGTTGGCTGCCTCCGGGGCTGTCCACTTCACCGGGATTTTGGTGCTGCTGCTGGTGGAATAAATGTCATCCTGAAAAGCAATGGGAGAGGGTCATGAGGGATGGTGTGATGAACACAGCCGCTGCTTTTGGGGCTTTGCTGGGGCTGCAGGCTGGGAAAGGGGATGGCAGGGGAACGGCTGCAGCACAGGGCAGCTTGGTGGCCTGGGGTGATGGGAGGGACTGCAGCATCTCACTGACCAACCTTGAGGAGACGGGCAAGTCCAAAATCGGCGATTTTGCAGGTGAGTTCCTCTCCCACCAGGATGTTTCTGGCCGCCAGGTCCCGGTGGACAATGTGCTTCTCCTCCAGGTACCTCATCCCATCCGCCACTTGGCAGGCGATGTTGAGCAGGTGGGAGGTGCCCAGGGACTTCCCTTCAGGACCTGTTAACCCAGACAATCCAAGTGCTGGGGGCAATCTAGCAAGCCCATTTTGGGTGTTCTGGTTTGGAAGGAGACCCTGCACTGGCAACACTGGACCAGGGGAACGTGAAAGGCCTCGAATCGGAGGTCCTGCCGAGCCGTCCTGGCTGCGCTGCATGGGAAGTTCTGCACAGCCATGTGCTCCTCAGGAGGGGGACTGGGGTGAGCTCTAAAGAGCGCCCTGCACTGCAACGAGGACACAGACGTCCATGGCTCGTTCAAAGTTAAAAGTGACCTTCTGCCATGCAAATCTCCAGCCAGGCCTCTCAACCTGTCCTACCTGCAAGCTCCAGCTCCTCCGGCACCAAATGCTGCTGGAGCCCCAGCCAAAAATGAGGCCACTGTGGGGGAGGAGGGGGGTGCACCCAGTAGAAAAACAGGTCTTGGTGGGAGCTGTTTGTCTTGTTTCCCTTCAAGACTGATTACCGGGTCAGGAAAAGAAAGGCCAAGAAAAATAAACTGATGGCCAGCTGATGAGTGGACCATGGCCTGTTACTAGCTCTGCACATGAACAAAACCATGCTGCCAGGCCCAGGGGAAGGTTTGGACTTTTAATTCCAAACAAAGGCAGAGTTGCCTAAACATGGCAGTGGGGGTTTCTGTGCACTGGTGGGAGCTGGCAGACCATGGGTGGGTGAAGAAGGAAGGATGGAGGTTCCTACCAATGTGCTTGGACTCCCAAGCTGATTTGGACCCAACCCAAATGGACACCAAATGGATCACACCAGACTGTGTCTTTGGGTCTTGGGGTTGCCCAAGACCATCTCCACCGAGTGCCCATGGATTGCTCTGCATTACCACTGATCTAAACAGGACCGAAACCAGGCTTGCACTCTCTTAGGGTCCCCACTCGGGTTCATAGGGCCATTCTGGGGCACAGAAAGCATTCACAGAGCAGCAGTGCCCCAGAAGCCCACTCCCCACGGTGCTGGCACAGGTACTCACTGTTGAGGTAGCTGTGGAGGTTGCCTTTCCGCATGAGCTCAGTGATGATGTAGACAGGCTCATCCAGCGAGCAGACGGCGTGCAGCTGGATCAGCTTCTCATGCCTCAGGCGCTTCAGGTTCTGAATCTCCTTGGTGAAGTCTTCTGCCTTCATGTCGGCTGGGGGAGAAAGCCAACATGGCCGTTGTGAGCTACTTTCTTACGTGGACTTTGGGACTTCAGCACCTCCAACTGGGATGAGGACATTTTTCCTCCTCACAGCCCACCCCTGCTCTCAAAGGTCGTGTCTGCACACACTGTGCCTTAGATCCAAACACCCAAGAGATGTTTTCCACGGGGCTTTGGATCCCATTTTCAGGATCATACTCCCATCAGAACTTGACTTATCACAAACCCATTTGACTTGACTTGACGTGACTTATCACAAACCCACTGGATGGAGCCATTTTATTAAGGTGCAACCCAAGCTTAGGTGGGTCCACAGAAGTAGTCCAGTGGCTACCTGCCAGGTCCTACCACATTTTGCTTGATAAGACAGACACAGTGACCAAGAGGACTGGGAAACAAAAGGGGGTGAACGATATGGCAGTGAACGAGAGACCCAGTTGGTCACTGTTAACATCTGCTCCTCCACCTACCTTTTATGATCTTGATGGCCACTGGCACTGTGTTCCTCCACAGTCCTTCCCACACCTCTCCGAAGTAGCCCTCACCCAACTTCCTCCGCAGGGTGAATTCCCAACGCGGGCGCTCCCAGCCGTCCCTCTCAGGGGGGGTCTGTGAAATGGGCATTGCGTGCTTGGACCAGCCACCCGGGCAGGACCTGCCGGTGGAGCCTGCCCCAGCTCTTGGTGCCCACCAAGGCCTGGTGGCCACGGAGGAATGAGCAGGACATGGTGCTCCACCACCTGCATTGCACTGAGGCTGCAGCCTATGCATTGCTTTTCCCTCTGCTAAATGTTCGTTGGGGGCACAAAGCATGTGGGGCATCCACTGCATTATCTCTGCTGGGAGCCAGTGTATGCAAGGGGGGAGATTTTTGGAGACTACATGACATACCAGGAATTCAAGTCATTCATTCCCTCCTCATCAGACCTCAAAGTTGGCTTTTCTCCATTTCCACCAATAAATAAAAATGAGTAAATGAATATTATTGCATATTATGGCTGATGTAGACTTCAGCTCATTAAGCATTTCTTTTATCTTACACCTTTCAGTTTCACTCTCGAATTATTCACATGTTTAATTGTTATTTCTAAGCCATAAGCAGTGGATGGAATTCTAATCAGGAAATGAGTCGGCAATTTGGGATTACTACTCTAATAGGATTTATAAGTGCCACACTAATTGGCATGAAAACTATATAAAAGCACTGTGGTCGTCTTATACGCTAGGAAAAAAAATTGGAAGTGCAGGTATTTCCAGATTCAGTATCATCAAAGGGATTTGTAACAACGTGGTTTCTAGTCTTCAACGTGGAGAAGATATTTCAGAAAAGCCTATGCATTTTGGCCGGTCAAAAATACATATACATGCCATGCCCCAGCCTTAACAGGGCTGATAAAAGGTGGCTGGCAGTTATACTAATGGTGTATTTTAAATTTAGGTTAATAAAGCTCAGATCCCAAATGGATAGACTAATTATACCTATTTTTCCCTAACTTCTCTTTCCTTTTTTCCACCCTGGACATCTTTGGGACCTTGGCTGAGCCGCGCCGCTGGCGTACGCACCGCGGGGCTGCAGGGCTGCAGCAAGGGGCTCTGGATGACCTTCCAGTGCTCGGTGTAGAAGGCGAGGAGCTCCTCCATGTCGGGGAAGGGATGCCCTTTCTGTATGTAGAGGCTGCCCCCAGGGCTCTTGCAGATTCGGAAGTGGCTGACCTTCGCGTGGTTGCGCACTGCGGGGAAGCCCAGGCGGGGGAAAACTCAGCTCGTACAATCGCCAGCTCCTTCCCACCTCCCTGCTGACTCTCACCCTCTCTCCCTTCCAGGCACCTGCTCTATTAATTCACCCTAAAGCAACCCAACTCGCCCCTGGGGTATTGCATCCCACTCCCCATCACCCCCTTTGCTCCCACTTCCCAGCTCAGAAGACTCCTGGCTGCGGGCGTGTGGGGCTCATTTGGACTGGGGAGGTGATGCTTTATTAGCAGGGATAATCCCCCACGCAAACGAACTGCTCAGAGCACAGCAGAGTTCGCGGCCGCTCGAGGTGGATAAACCAGCGGCGGCTGGACCTCCCGCAGGCACGCCGCAGCCCGGGGGGCTGATGGGGGGGATGCGGGGATCGCCCTGAATTTCTCGAGGTTGTTTTTACGTGGATGGGACCAGATCGTGCCAGCCCTGCCTGGTCCGAAACTCCCTGAATTCAGATTTCTGTATGTGGGAGCAGCCCAGGCCCTGGCAACCTGGAGAGGTGACATATTTTTAGCCAACCCTCAGATGACAAAAGCCGCTGGAATGAAATCCTGGGAGTTAGTGCTACGAAACCATCATTAAGCTGCTGTGAATTGTTTATGGCTTTCATACCCTGGACAGGAGCAACGTACTTTCCTTTGCCACAGTAATTTGGCAATCCATACCTGCATCTATTAGCTTTCCCCATGCTTTTAGAAAGCAGTCAATTCACTTTAACAAGATGCTGTAAAGCGCTTTAAACATATTTCCATGTTTTTCACTCCGTGCTGACCAAGCCAGGAGCTGCCCCTAAGGAATAGCCCGGTTCCTTTCCCTGTGCTCATTTTCTCTGGATAATTGCCACAAAATTACCTGAGAGAGAGTACTCGCCCTTGCTGCTCTCGCTGTCCCGGACGAGGAAGGAGCCGTGCTGGTTGGGAGGCGAGAGGAGGAGCTGCTCGGCTTCGTTTCGGCTGATCTTGCTGAAGTACCAGCTGGGGGGCAGAGCAGAGGGGTTGGTGCAGTGCAAGGAGATGGTGCACAGACGGGGCCGCGTCCACCCCAGGGGCTCCTGCACCTTCTGAGCCAGGGAGGGGGAGCAGCTGCCTCCCACCGCAGCTCCCGAGCGAGCGGCACGGCGGCCAGCCCGCGGCTCAGAGCCTGTAAACACGGCTGCCACACGCACCATTGCCAGCCTGTGTCTGGGCTGCTTCCTTGGATTGGTTTTGCAGGCACTTGTTGCATTTTATTGCAACTTGCTGACTGCAAACCATTTCCTCCAGCAGTGTCTGGTCACCGCTGTATCGACCTGGCCAGGTCTCAGCTCCATCCCAAAATCAGGAGGTTTACACCCACGGCACAGTGCAATGGAGAGGTGAGCACTTGGGCTGACAGCCTGCAGTAAATGGAGCACCCACCACCTAGTGCTGCATGGAAGATGCTCTGGTGGGGTTGCACCCACGCATCCTGCCACGAGAGCAACGGACACGGGCAGAGGATCGCTTTGCACTTCTTGACCTGCAGCTCATGGACACAACCAGCTCTCAGAGCCCGTGAGCAAATCACATCAACGAAAACATCGCTGGGAATTGCCCTTTGCTGCTCTAGACATGGCAGCGGTGGTTGGGGACCTCAGCAGCTCCAAGCCAGGAGGGAGGAACCAGCCAAACCCCTCTTCCGTGCCTGATCAGGGCTGAGATTCGTCACCAAATCTCCAGCAAGAAAAGGCAAGTTGGCTGGCTGGGTCCCGACGCAGCGGGATGCACAGGAGCATGGGGAAGAGGCTGCTTCATCCAGCCTAATACAGCTGGGACATGAAAAGCCGAAGGTTTCGTCATTAGCTGGGATCGCCAGCGTCTGAGAAGCCGTGCAGGAAATTATATATGATGGGGTTACACAGCTGAACAAATTACCACCCAGCTCCGACCTGCGGCTCCACAGAGTCTACGTGCTCGTGGCTTGCTCCGGCTGCAAAGCCACGCACATTTGCTGCCAACTGCCCTCCCACACCGTGGCATCCCCCGCGCCTCCGTCCTTGGGATGGGGCTGGGCATGAGCTGTGCACAGGGTTGTGCACACACATGCATGCTCAGCTGTAGCCTGCCCAACTCTTTTGTGCAATGGGACTAAAGCAGCGAGCCGACCCCGCGGTCCTCACTGGAGTGGTCCCAGCACGGTCCAAACCAGACTGGATTTGCCTTTCTCCACAGCACATGCAGGGAGGCGAGCGAGGGAGGGTCTCTCCCATCCCACCGGCTGCAATCACTGCCCCTGCACATCAGGGCCCCTTCCCTTCCCAGGCTGCTCCCGCTCCTTTCCTTTACCCCTGCTCCCGGGCAGCGTGGGGCAAGCGCTGGGGAGTTTGTAGGGCAATTATACCCGCCCCGTCCATGTGCTCCCCGTCCTCGGCATGACTCAGAGCCTGGCACAGAGGGAGCAGCAGTGTCTCGAGGCGCTTTGCCCGGCGTGTTGGGACCAGGCTGCGTTATGCAATGATGAGCCTGGGCTTTCCCCAGCTGGGAGAGGGCTGAGACATCAATGCGAGCTCCACGTCGGGTGGGAGAGACACCGACAGGGAGGGAGCCCCCGGCCCCGGATGAGCAGGAGCCAGATGGCAGCAGCAGCGACACGGCTTGGCCCTACAGGGCTCCGGGCTTCCTGGCAGGTCCCAACCCAAATTGCTTCTCCCCATGCTCCCAGGTTCTTTGGAGCTGGCAGGGCTCAGGCAGAAGCTTCCCCAGCTCCCTCTTTCCCTGCTGCCTCCTCTTTAATGCAGGGCAAGAGGGAGAGGAGCTAGAGCAAGCAGGAGCCCGTGTATTCAGCAGCGTAGCTGCACCCGTGCACACCCTTGCACTGCATCCCAGCCCGGAGCCACCTCATCCTGTGCGAGGGCGATGCGCCCAGGAAGGGCGACCGGCATCTCTTCCCCCCCAGCGCATCCCCCAGCCAGGATATCCTGAATACCTCCACCCCACTGCTGTGAGCTGCTGGAGCTTGATGGCGGGGATGCTCAGGGGAGGGAAGGTCCCCTCTCACCACCACCACTGGTGGCAAAAGTGGGGGACGAGGAGCTCATGCTCCCCGCCAGAGCAGAGGGCAAGTGCTGCCTTTCCCCGAGCAGCGACATGCTACCCTGGTCCAGCCTCTATCCCCCGACGGGTCCAGAGCACGGGATACTTACGGCCGGTGAGCGGAGGTGCCCTGGCTGAGGTTGGCCACGTACGCAGCAGGAACGTACCCCATGGCCGGCTCCCCCAGCAGCCGCCGGGCTAAGACATACTCTCCTTCTTCTCTGAGGACACGCAGTTTGTCCCCTGCGCTTACGCTCAGTTCCTCCGCGCTCCGGGCTGTGAAAGCGTATAAAGCGATAAAGAGAGAGGACTTGGGGATGAAGGAAATGGAGTTCGGCTCCGAGTGCAGCGAAACGGAATCGGAACCAAGATACCCCAGTGAGCAGCTCTCCGGCACGGAGCGGGGACGGAGCTTGTTCCAGAAGGACGTCAGGAAGGTCAAACGCTTCCGGACAAACTGCTCCATCCCTGGTGGATGCGGTGGATGCAGTGGTCTATGACACCGTGCTTGTTGAGGCCGGAGGAAGGGGTGATCCCGGGCTCATGCCGGTGGCCGGGTGGCTCATGCCGCCGTCCTGTGTCCCTCACGCGCGTCTGGGCGCTTGCCGGCCCTTCCCGGCGAACTTCCTATTTCTGAAAGTGAAACTGGTTGATCTGGTGGGACGAGTCTGCAGGTGGGACGAGTCTGCAGGCGGGAGTCCCACGCTCAGACCTGCGGGCACATCTGGGAGACGGGCACAGCTGGAGCCAGGCTCGCCGCTCTCGAAGAAGGAGAACGGCTTTTTTTTTTTTTAATTATTATTTTAAAGTGCAGTCCTGCTTGTTACCAGAGCACCGGTAAACACAGCTCTGTTCTTCAAGCAGCTCTTGTGACAAGTGGCTGACTCCAGTTAATAGTCTTGATCTCACTTGTGTGGGAGGGTATTTTTTTTCCATAGGAAAATAAGTGCATCCACAAATGTGTGAGAGTTAAAACAGAATTAAGGAAATAACCTCAGAAGAGATCTGAAGTGGTTTGGATACTTGCTGGGTGGATATTGTGGGGTTTATAACACAAAGTCCTTTTCCTCTCGGTCTGCAATGACCTCCCAGGGTTACCCCACTAAAGCATTTGCCTCTTCCCACTAATTCGCCATTGCACAGGATCTCTAGGGAATCCACTTCCCAGATCCACCAGGAGCCGGTGCTTGCTGAGCCTCCGGCAGGGATGGGTCCCCCTCAGCATCAGGAGGTCCTCATCTGGTGCAGGGTCTGGATCAGCCCCAGGTGCCTGCGTGGCACCCGGCCCCTGTGCCGCCAGCGCACCCACGCTCCTCACAGTCCCGGTCACACTCGGACGCAGACATGCTGCAACCCCCCTGCCAAACCCCAGCAACCACAGACATCGGCCAAAGGATGCAGATTTCCACCTCAGATCTTGCGTGTGCACTTGGAGCCGCCTGAAGATCGCTGCTCCGGTGAGAAATCCCAGCGTCAGCCCCCCCAGCCCCTGCCTGCGTTTTGTCACTTAACTGTTCCATCTAATTAGTGGGAGTTTTGTGCCTGGCAACTCCGTTCCTGGCCTTGAGCCCATTATTTCGATCCTCCTCTGCTTGTAAGTGGTCTGGGTAGCTCATTTTGGGTGTGCAGTTGGGTTTTGAAAGAGGTTGCTTACAAAAAAGAAAAAAGAAACTTTATTGTAGGGGTCTAGGCTGCAGACTGCAACCGTATGGGGTGTGAAGATCAAACTGGACCCATCCCTGGGTCAACAGCTCTGAGCCTGCTGTGTCCTGCATCCTGGGTGTCCCACGACACCCAGTCAACCTGCAAAAGCTGGGTTTCAGTATCGGGGTTTGGGGGTCAGCTCTTTCCCCACCCTCTCCCAGGCGGAGAAGCCCAGGGCAGAGGGCAGGAGCACGCAGCGCTCCATGAGCGTGCCCGGTGTGTTGCTGCACAGATGAGAACTCGAAAAAAAGGGAGTCTTTAAGAAAATATTCTGCTCCCTACTTACCAAAGTAGCACCTGAATATATGGGTAGTTCCCCCAAGATCTCCCCCCACCTGCCCAGCACACAGCCTCAAGCCTGGTGGCACGCAGGGATGTGCCATTTCTCCGTGCATTTTTCCCACTTCAGCACAGGGAGGGGAGGAGAGGATGGAGCGCAGAAGGGTTTGCAAGGCGTGGGGAAGGGACATCCCCTCTGCTGCCTTTCTGCAGCGCTTCTGACACGTCTGCTCCTCACATCACGCTCCATCAGGAGGAAAATGGGCTGCTTGGTTATGCATTTAGAGATTATCTGATTAGATCGAGCACCGAACGTTTATGCCTTACTGTTTTGAATGGGGACTTGGTAAACTTGTGGTTTGCAGAAGGAGACTGGAGACTGATTTACCTTTATTGACCTTTGCCAGATTAGATTCTCTAGTGGTACAAGCGATAGACAAGTGCAGCTGATTTATAACACGCAAGGCTTTGGATCTTGATTTGCACCTAAATGACAGAGTACTTCAAAATGACAAACATCCCTGAGGACTAAATACTGCCTCTGAGCTGAACGTACCAGACATGCATAACACACACTCATCACTGCAAACCCGTGTCTGCATAGGACACGCACGCACAGCTCAGAGTCCCACGCCAGGAAATAGCTGATAAATCACAACCTTTTTCTAGTATTTTTTTTTATTTTCCTATTAAGTTCCAGGAGCATCCCTGCTGCTTTAAATCCCTTTGGTACTACAACACACCTAAAAATAAAAAAAAAAGGGGGAAGAAGAAAAGAACAAGCACGTTCACAAAAGTTTCTGGTCCTTGCAGTGTGGGAAGGAAGATGGGAGGATGCAGGAAAAGTGAGAAGGATAAGGAAGGCACAGATATCTAACGGATCAAGTATTTTCTCTTTAGTCCCTGTGACCAGCTTACAAGGATGTATTAAAAACCAAACTGTCCACAGATTTGGGGCTATGGTGGATACACAGGGACTTTAGTTCTAGCACCACTAAAAAGCACCTCCAAAGAGCAACAAAACCAGAAGACCTGTTCAGTATAGCTCGTTACACAGTCCTGGTTTAGTTGCAGAGCACCTGGGAGCAATAAAGACAAACAGCACTTTGCATTCATCCATATGTCAGATACTGCACATGGTGTTCTCCCGTACTAATTGACAGAAACCAGCAGCTCCCCTCCACTAATGAGAGCACCCATTACATCTAATTATCTGAGGTTCTGTTCCAGGTCCTGTTACATTTACACTTGAAATACATCTTCCAGCAAAGAGCCTTTTGGGGAAAAAAAAAAAAAGGAAGATAAATCCAATTAATCCCCCAAACGGGCAGAAAGTTGGAGAATGCTGGTTACACCGAGGAAAATGTTTCTGAGCACTGGGCATGTAACGGTAGGTCACTCGCGGGGTCACGTAACCGAGGATGCGCCACTCGTTACCCAACGACTGGCAAAGCACAGCGGCTGATCGCAGCATCGCGGGCGGCCGCGGACTGCTGAGTCTGGCATCCCGTCCTGAAGCACCCAAACAGCCGGGAGACTTCCCCGGGCCTTGGGTTCACCTCCTCGCTGCTGGCAGGGACTGCAAGCTCAGCCCAAACAGTGCTTGCCAGGGCCCTGAGGTTCCTCTTGCTCTTTCTGTTGGCATGAGAAGATGGCTGGGGGTTTGTTTTGGGTTTCATGTTTATTTAATTTATTTATTTTTTTTTTTCCCAGATTTCTCCAGATGCTTCCTGGCACCACAGTGCATTTGAGAAAGGTTTTGCTTCTTAAGGAGTTGTTTCAGTTGGGTGCCCATGGGACATTTCAGACAAGGGGTGGTGGATGACGACAGCGTTGCATGGGAAGAGGAGAAGAGCAGAACAGTGGCACTAAAGCAGCTTCAATTATTCTCCATTTCCTGGGAATCAAGGAAGAAAGTGGCATCTCGGCAGACTGCCGGTCTGTCACCATCAAAGAGGGCAGAGCCCATCCCCAGAGGCGCTCGGTCCAGGGGCTGAGGGGCTCGCAGACAGTCAGTGCAGAGGGTTCAATACAGGCAGAAGTACAGTCGTCCTGGGACAGGGAGCGGTACAGGAGGTGTGAGAGGAGGCAGAGCATCGTGGGGTCTCGTAGCTGCTGTTTCTGAGCCCTGTAGGAGTGGTTGGACTGGCTGGTGGAGAGCAGGAGTGCAGGTCACAGGGCACCTGAAATGGCACAGGACAGCAGAAAAACTCTTTGGGAGGCAGCTGGAGGCAGAGCGAGCTGTTTGTACAGGGCCTGGCAGGTCTGGGGCATGCATGACTGCAGCACAAAAACAGCAACAGCCCTTTAAAACCACAGAAATACTTTTCAGGGACCCTGTAAATCACAGAAATACTTTTCAGGAACCCTGCAAACCCTAGAGTGCTCTTCAAGGATCTGCAAATGATGGCAACGAAAAGCCAACTCGTGTCACGGGGCAATTTATATCAAATTTCTAAAGGGGAACTGCTGTTCGACTGTAAAATCTGTAAGGACCGACACACCAAATCAGACTGGAAAACAGTGTGGCTGGTCTACAGGCTTCCCCTTCTGCTTTCTGCTGAAGACCAGCCTTTGCTTGCCCTCTCCTGTAATCTAACTTCCAGAAGATGCTCCTTCTAGTACAGACTGCCTGGCAGAACAACACTTCTGCATAACTCCTCTGCTCCTGTCCCTGGAGTGATCATTTGCAACGCGTAAAAACCATTAACCACCTCCTCCAGACTGGCAGGTGCCAGCGAGTATTTCATCCTCTCCGTCAAGGCTGCAGGGATCTCCATGGAAAGCGGGCTAAGGGAGCTCAGTCTGTGCTCTCCGTGCCCTCAACACAGGGGACCAGAGGTCTGGCAGCTTTCTGCCAGCACCCTGACCCCACCACAGCTGGGCAGCAGCAGGAGTCCCCAGGCTGGCAGGTGCTGACAGTGACTTTAAACATGCACTTCAACATCCTCACTCCCTTGTCTGGAGCTGGTGCTTTCAGAAAAGAGGTGCATGGTGACTCAGTTGTTGAGGGGGAAATCTCTGTCAATATGTAAGCAAATGATGGATTGCTCCATCTGCCCAGGTGTCCTTGTTATCCTGAGGAGGAACCAGTCCATCTACTCCATCACTGCGCTTTGTGATATCTCTCCCCACAAAGGTCCTTTGGAGGCTGTTGGATTTGGGGTTATGATATTAAGTGTTGCTAGAAGAAACCTACCCAGAGTCCCAGGAGAACAGGCCTGAGAGACCTCACCCAGTCCACCTAGTCCATCCTATACTTATGTCTTTCCCCATCTTTGCCAAACCAGTTCTTAAAAGACCTCCAAGAATGGATACGCCGCAATGTCCCCAGACAACCCATTCCAGTGAGTCACTAATCATTACTGGTTGGAATGAGTGTCTAACCTGCTGCATTTGAGCCTATTACCTCTTGTCCCATTCATCACAGGATTGCTCCATTCCTTTCTGCAACAGCCTCTTCTCTATGTGAAGACTACTGAGGTGCGCTACCACATGCTTAGCAGCACCGCATTGGTACACCTCTTGGACCCCAGCCCAGAACAAACGAACTGACCTTATACGAACAGGCAACATGGTCATCTTTTTCTCCATTTGTCTCCGGTCTTCTTCGCCTGTCCATGCGTGCTGGTGTTCCTGTGGTGCCGCCTCAGCTGGCTCTCTAGTGCATTCACCTGGTGGGGACGAGAAAGCAGAAGCTCTAAGAGGAGTCTGCGCCACTGCACAGATAATCTTTAACCCGTCTCAAATACAAGAAGTAAGTGCCAGCTCAAGCTACCTTCACTGAGGCTCAAACTTGCGTTTTACCCTGCAGTTGTAGAGGTCTGAGCTCACAGAGCTCAGCTTCATCTCTTCTCGCCCTACTCTACCTCTTCTGTACCTGTCGCTAGTTCCCTATGATCGGATGGTTGCTCCTGGCTCTGGAGGACACAGAAGTCACAGGGGCTGCCCGTAGCAAATAGCTAAATCCTGCTCCTGGGCTGACTCCATGGAAGACAAACTTTGGGGCACAAAGTTTTACCTGTTTCCGTAGGGAAGCAACTGTCTTCTCCAGCTCAGCCACAAGGGACTCGAGATGCTCTCTGGAGGAAGGGCTCGGAGAAGGCGCCTCATCTCTGGGGTCAGGGATAAAAAGTAAAAGGGATTATGCAAACGTCACCTTCCTGGATGAGAGAATTATTCTGCCTTCTCCAACATCAGCCTCCAAGTAAGCATCAAATAGAAGGGCCCAACTCCCAGATTCACCTGCCAAGAGTTGCCAACAAACAGCCACCCAGCCCAGACATTTAAATATCAGAGTCAGGCTCTGCACTAAAGCATTGGAGAACTTCGACCGAGCTCAGCATCTATCTACTGAAACACCCCTGACCTCCAGACCTCTGCAGAACGCCAACTCCAAAGGCCTGAATGGACTGAGTTATTAAAAACTCTTCTCATGCTTCATAAAATGGAGGTAAAAGAGGGGTGATACTACACCTGGGGAAGGCAGGCTTATGCTTGGCAGGGTTTTCTTCTGGGTAGCTGAAGCCAGGAGACCTCTTGCTTCGGAACCGTTGAGAAAGAACCCTGAATTGCCCACGTGTCTGGCAGTCTTGGGAAGGAAGGAAAAGTCTTCAGTGAGCACTCGTGTTTAAAGCAGAACCATGTGGATCGAAGTGCGAACGAGGCAGCACTGCCCTCCTTCACCATCCACCCTTGACACGTCTCTTATGCCGGAGGGGAGGAGGAAACAAAGGTGTGTGACAGGGCATGCATCATGCATGGATTCCCATGTCTCAGCTGGACATTTGTAGCCAGAATATAGCACAAAGGGACCATGGCAGGAGCTGTGGTTTACTGTCAGAGTTTTACAGACTCCCAAATGAATCTGTAAAGTGGTACATGGTGGGGATCACCATGCCTACGTCCTGTTTCACTCTCTCCCCCTAAGCAAGAGCTATTGGCTGCTGCCAGAGACAGGAGCCCTCAACTAGGTGGACCTTCAGCCAGATTCAATGAAGCTAACAGGCTTCCTAGAGAGGTGGTTGATGCCCCATGCCTGTCAGTGTTTGAGGCATTTGGACAATACTCTTAATAATTTGCTTTAACTTTTGGTCAGCCCTGAAGTGGTCAGACAGTTGGACCAGATGATCGTTGTAGATCCCTTCCAAATGAAATACTCTATTCTATTCTCTTCTCCTCTTTGCATCCATTTGCTGACACACGGTGCTCATGGTGTAGCATGAAACCAGCTCCTGGCATTTCAGGTAAGCTGATGGCATGTGACGAATGCCACCCAGAGCCATCTCCACGTCAGCCGGTGCTAGAGCAGCCTCCTTCCTTACCCTCACAGCAGTCCTGCCACAAGCGGAGGTCCACCGCGGGAATCTCTTCGCAGCCGACCATGCCCTGTGGGTACGATGCCACCCGGAAGACATCTCTCTGGAGCTGCTGGATGTGGTCACTGTTGTCACAGATGACACGAGCAAGGGACGTCTGTCGGATCTGAGTCAGCTGCGCCGGCGTGAAGACTCCAGGATTCTCATACCAAAATCTGCAGTGGGTTGTAATCACAGCATGACTCAGGAGCAGGAGAAGAGGATGGGGAGTGAGGCTGGGAGAGGGAGAATAGTTCCCCTAGACCTGTGTGGCAGCACCCACACCTCTCAAAAGGCACTTTTATTCTTGTGTCAGGCGGCTGCGAACACAGACTGCCCTTTTCTGAACCCTTGAATCCCCGTGAGCTGCTGGCTGGAGCTGCAGGGTGCCACCAGCTGCAGGTACAGCCCCTGGCAGGGGAATCCCAAGGCTCAAACAGCTCTGCTGTAGCAGGCTGGGACATGGGTGAACAATGATCCTGCCCTAAGTGCATCACCAGGCAAAGATGTGTCTCATTCACACAAGCAGCAAATAGGAATTAGAAGGAAGCTCCTGCGGAGCATTTTCAGGAGACGTTGGGCACATCCTCAATGGTGCCCAGTGTCCTGCAGTGAAATGAGAATCACTAAATCAGGAAAGGACACATTGACAGTAACTGTGGCAAGCCCTTTTGCAAGTGCACTGGACAGAGGAGACTCTTCCTCGTATTGTAAGTCAAGAAATTATCAAAAATTACAGGTTCTGTTCCTCCCTGTAGGGAGCAAATCCCCCCAAACAGAATATCAAAGACTTTGGGTTGACTCCAATGATAATACCTATCTCCATCCCTCAGCCTTCTGAACTGCGTCGTTAACAGGCACATCAGCGTTGGTCCAACTCTGGTACCAGGGACAAGATCCTCCACCATCAGTGCTGGAAACAGGTCAATATTTTTGGTAGTTCCATATAAACTGCAGGATAACAGATATTAAAAAAAAGTTTAAAGACTATCAAAGAGTGGAGATAATATAAATCTGATCCCATCATAGGAATTTGTATGCAAGGAACTCATCTGGACAATATTTATAATGGTCTTATCTAAAAGACAATATGATAAAGGCCTGCCTTGGAAAGAGGCAGCCAGTGCAGATAGGATGCAGTTTAGTCTCACTGAAAAATAGCTCCAAGGCTCAATCTGCTCCCAAGCTACACCACAGCAGTGCCTGATGACATTCCACTCAGAACCAGACTGATCACTTGAGAGACCTCATTTGTCTTACCCCGTTCTTAAACCACAGCTATTACCCTATCTTAACATCTGTGGGTAGCAATATCTGGGACGGTTATTTGATGGGTGTCCTGAGAGGAGCAGAAAGTTTTCACTGACTGATTGCCAGTGATTTCGATGCTTCCAAGTCCAGGCTACAGTACCTCCTGAGCTTTTCCCTGATCTCCAAGTTCTTTATCTCATTTCTGAGGTCCTCAAACTCCTGTGCAGATGAGAGGTTGCAGAAGACCCTGAAGTCGTTGTAAGGTGGGATGCCATGGTCTCGCCCTCTCTGGATGTTGATAGCAGCCAAGTCCAGTGAGACAGAGTGTGCCATGGAGAAGAGTTTCTCCGTCAGCTCCATGTTGAGGAGTTCGGAGGGGACCCGCATTTTCCCAGGAACCCCAAACAGCCCACGGAGGAGGGGGTCGATTCCACCCTCCTGCGTGATCCTGAAAGGGGAGAAGAAGGCCTTGTGCAGGGGGATGTGGCCTTGGCGGATGGGCTGGAAGGTTTCGTTCAGCCGGTACAGGATGGGGTTGATCAAGGTGTGCCCGAAGCGGAAGGCAGCAGTGGCAAAGGCGTTGAGAATCCCCGCATTGATGTTGGGGTTGTAGCCTTTGTACTCACCCAGCATCTTCATCCCAGCTTCCCCAAGGACCTTGGGGAGCCACTGGGCATAGGTGATATGCTGCATCTGGGCACCCACAATCTTCCGTGCCTCGTGATACAGGAGGTCTCCATCCCAGTGGGGATTGAGGGCCGACAGCTCCTTGGCAATGCGGTTGTGCTCCCTGAACCAAAGCGTGTGCATGGCTGTAAGACCCAGCTGCTCATTGGCACGGTGGTCTCCTGCCAGGAAGCACGGCACGGGGCTCTCGTTCTCATCTCTCATGCACTCAGTGGGTGGCCCTACAGCAAAGGGAAGGAGATGCTTCCCCGAGCTAGGCACAACTTGCCCTTGCTTCAGCAGCCCATTTTGGCTACTCAGATCCCGCAGCTCCCGTGATTCCTGCTCTGTGCTGCCGTAAACATTGGAGGCATCGATGTAAGATGTCAAGTGGTTGATCTGCTCCCTGGCGTAGACGGAGTTCATCAGCAGGGAGGTCATCCCGCTGCCACACACGGGGCTCGAGCGGACAAAGAACATGCAGCGCCCGTTCCTCACGCGAGGGTCGTTGGCAGGGACCATGACGGAGAAGCAAGGTGGGTCGTTGCTGCACACCTCGTTGCAGGGTGCTCCATCCGAGAAGCGGGACATGCTAATGGCTGCCACCGTCTGGTCCATGTCGTGGTCCAGAAACTGGCCCCACTGCATAAGCATGTGCGTGAACTGGTCATCGGGGGTGATGGTCTCAGTCCCGACCATGGCAGTGGAGACAAGGCGAGGTAGAGGAAGGGGCAGGTCCCTGGCATCTTCTGCCAAGGAGAACCCCCGGGGGAGGTTAAATCCATTCTGGTAGGCAGGTTTGAGGAGCCTCTGGAAGGCTGTGAGAGAGGCACCCCACATTGGGTGCTGGAGGTTGTTGCAAGACCCATCGTGGGTCCTGTACTTCTTGTGGAAGCAGATATCCGAGCAGTTCGGTGTGCGGCGGTGGGCAGAGCAGCCCGACAGGTTGGCAATCATGTTCAGGTAGTGAGGGGACACCAAGTCATTGTACCGATAGCCTGCGAAGGTAAAGGCAAAGCACCAGGTCAGACCGCGGCCGCTGTAGCCATCTGGTTCCTACCATCCCGTGCAAGGGCTCTGTGTGAAACTCACTGCTGGGGTTGTCAGGGTGGGCACGGGAAGGCCAGGTCTCTGATCGTGGCGTTGCTATGCAATTTATGGAAGGTTAAATGAAGCATGGCATCGTACCAGGCCCACAGAAATGAAAAGAAGGGGAAAAGAGTTTAGTATAAACTGTGCAGAGGTGGAAACCAGAAATGTTGTGACTGGCAGACTGAACTATGGGGGTGGTCTTGGTCTCCCTCCTGGGTTTATTTTACATCTCTCTGGGTTATTACTGCAACCTCGAACACCATCGACCATCCAAACCCTACGTGACGAGCAGCAGGAAAGCTGTGGGTGACTGCCAGGGCGCTACGGCGTGCAAAAGCGCTGAATAATGCCGCGCTGTGCAGATGCTGACAGGGCAACGAGGAGGAGAGGCTGGCAGTCCGACCAGCCCAGACGAGACCGGCAGCCTGGAGAGAGACTCCTCGCAGCCTGGAATACATCCAGGCAGGCAAAAATATTTACAGGCCCCAAACATACATGCCTGCTACATGATGATTCACACGTATAGGTAGAAACATGCAGTGTATGGGAATGTCTGTTGTATACAAAGGAAGTCCCAGCTAGCTAGTTTTGGAGTCCAGCTGCTGGATTTTTGGACCTCAGTAGGTATTCTTGGTGTTGCATGGCTTTCTTGCTTGCTATCCTGCCTCGATAAAAGGAACCTGAGTGGCTGGAACCCACTCGAGTTTGTAGCTAAGAGGTCAAAGTAGTACGGAGAGAGAGGAGTGATATCCCCCTTCCTCTGTTACAGCACCCAAATACTTTCGAGTTTTCAGTATTTTTCTCATTGCCATTTGGAGGGCAGGAAACATCTCTGACCATGCTGCTGAGGGACTGAACCTCAGATCCACAAAGGTACTCCTGTGTGAGTTAGACAGCTAAATATTTTTAAAGATTAGAGCTTTCATAGCCAGTCAAGAAATTTTTAGTAAAACAGGGAACGGAACCACTTTCCTGAGTACCAGGTTGGGATGGTAAACCCAAGACCAGCCCTCCGGCTGTTACAAAAACCATGAGATGTAAGACAGAATTGCAACCCAGACAACACATTTCCTGACATACCCAAGATTGAGCTGGACTTTAGGTACACCGCTGCCCTTTTTAAACTTTCTGGATGTCTAGACACTGCTGTTTTAATTTGATCCTACGCACAAAGTTAAGAAGGGCAATAAAATCTCTCCTACCTGTGACATTCATATCCACGATTAGACCTTGTTGCACGTGTTCCTGAATCAGCTGCAAGGTCCTTTCAAAGATCTCACCTGCCCTGGCTGTTTCAAGGGTGTAGGGGTCCCGGGGGTAACGGAAGAGAGCCAGCAAGTCATTGGGCGTCTTGGGGCGCCTGTTTCAGGGAATTAGAAGTGATGCAGGAACGTTAAAATAAATAGGCTCTGTTCAGAGCAATGAGACTCTACAGAGAGCAAGAGTCAGGCTCTAAGCCTGGTCTAAGCTTGACCCCCAAAACTAGTGTGTAAGGTGGATGTGGCCTGCCTGCATATTGCAGATGATTAAAGAAAGGATATTTTTCCCCAGGAAAATACACATATTTAATTTCCTCTGCATCTCTGGTTTTTTTCTTCTATAGTAATTTGCTTTTCACTTTTCAACAGCTGAAACCCAGAGGTTTGGGGCTTAATACAAACTATCTATCTTTTCAATAAAAACATATATTGGGGTGGAAGAGGAGGGAATTACCATTCACTCGGGAAGTCATTTTTCATTGAGGAAATGATTAGAATTGTTACATTTCTGTTCCTATTTCTGTTCAACCTACACAAAGTCAGTTGCGTTTATAAAATGACTATGCTGATTATTTTGTTTTCTATGCACTGTCTCTGGAGCCGACTCCAGCTGACAAAATGAACGTTGCAGATATAAGTGACATACGAGGTGATATTTGTGTATCAGGTTTTTCCAGAATCCCAAATGCCTGTTTGGAAACTCTATCACATCCTTACATCCACATGGTGCAGCTTCAACCTCCAATACTCAAAACAATACTGTAGCTTTCATTTGCAGATTGTCAAAGATAAAATGAGATTTGGGAAAGCTTCATTCAGTGTCTTTTTTATCTCTTTTCTGCTTCAAGTCTCAGATCGTGGCGCTTCACGCACTTACTTGCTAAACAGCTCAGTGCGTGTTGAATTGATAGCGTGGTCCACACTGCTGATGGCTTCCCGTATCGACGTGGCCACAAACGTGTCGCCGCTCCGACCGACGTCCGTGGCTTTACAAAGCAGAAAGAATGAACAAAAAATTCTAAATTTACTTTGATACTAATTCATCTTTCAAGTTCAAGAAAATTTGCGTACCAATACAAGACCCGTAGTAGCTCCACTGCAGGTCAAACTGTGGTTCTATTTGCAACATAAGCACCATGAAACTTTGTTTTTAAAATAAACAGATATTCTGAAGAAGAAATTAACTGCCTGAAAAAGAAGGTGACTTTTTCAGGAGATGGCTGTGTAACACATATTCAGAGTTTGCTCCTGTAGAGCTTTGCAAATAAATGCCTGTTTTGGTTGGTGGTTAAACTGGAAAAAGAAAATGTAAAAAATCACAGCAAGTTAGCCCAAAATAATGTATTTACTTCCCACAAAGGAAACTTCTAAAATTCATGCAATTCATTTGAATGTATTGCTCATACATTAATTTTCCATTTGTGGAACACTTCTAATTCAGTTCAAATTTAGCATTAACACATCAGATACATCATTTTAAAACAAGAAAGAAAGCTGTTGTTTGAATACCTTCAGAAGCAAACACATGAATTCTTAAAAATTACTACAGAATGCATTTTTTAAGCCAGGGCTTTTGTCACAGCTGAACAAACCAGTTCCCATTTGGCTACTGGGGTATGCAACAGCCAGCTGGAAAACGAGGTACCAATCAAGAATAAATCATCGAAATTATCTTAGGAATAATTTCAAACAAGAAAGAAATTTCAGAATATTCTCAGCTCCTTGCACACAATCCCTGTATAGAAAATGATACTAAATTCACTTAATAAGCTACTCACTATTCATGCTGGTTATTCCTGCGTGCTTGAGGAATAGCCCTATACTTACATTTTTAACCTTATTGCTTGCTTTTGATTTTTTTCCCTTGCCCGTTCTTCCTTACCCTCTAAGAAGTACAATTTCCACTCTTGACCTCTGGTTTGACTAGCAGAGGAGTGCTACTCCTCTTTCTTTATTCATTACAGTTTCCCTAATGCACAGAGCAGTAGCTTGAAAATGAGCAACTTATTTCCCATCCCCAAGGGACTGAGTGAACACTTAAAACCCCGTATTTGCAGCGACAACGTTGTTCTTCTTCTCCCTCCCCTGGCATGCGAGGTTACGGTCAGATGATGACTTGTGAGCGTGTTGGCACATTTTAATAAGTTTCTCCCTCCCAGCAGAGGCAGTAACTACAGGCAGGCCGACAGCTCGGCTTGCAGGAGGCGGTTTAAGACAACACCTTTGGCTTTGCAGGGAGGAACTGCAGCTCAGCTGAGAAAACAGCGAGGAGCAGCTGGGAGGTGCACAGGCTTTCACAACTGAGCGACTCCGATCACACCCGCGAGGGACCTGTCTGCAAAGATGCTAAAGAAATAACAGTTATCCGTTCAAAGTGTAGGCATCAACACAGCAAAGCCCCTCCTTACACGAGAGCAAGAGAAGACTCCAGAGGATCGCAGGAGATACCCTACCAGTGATGGTGAGCTGCATAGCGCTGGAGGTGAAGCCAAAAGGGTTTCTTGCTATGCACTCGTATCTGCCCTGGTCAGCCACGCCGAGGTCTTGAATGGAAAGGGTCCCGTCTTGGTTTATGTGGAACTTGCCACTCTCTGTGATCTGGATACCCTCCTGTTGCACCATCAAAAGACAGAAAACATGTCAGGGTATGGAAAGCTTCCCATCGTCCCAGCCTTCAGCCTAGTCAGCAAACCCGCAGACGGCTGCGATGAACTAATGTGGCCACCAGATGTTAGCATTGCTCTTCCAGAGAAACCAGAAAGCCATCCAAGGACATCGGCTCCTGCCTGGACCCACTGCGAGGAGGTCCTTGCTCAGCTCCTTCACCCTGGTCCACCTCCGGGCACTCACTGCAGGGCACAGACACCCCACGCATTGCTCTGCACTTCTTACGGACGGGCAGGCTGGAGCGAGTGCTGTGCCCTGATGCTGTCACAGAAGTTTCATGGCACATAAATAAGTCTAAAAGTCTTCAGTTTTGGGACAACCTGAAATCAATGGATTTTTGCTGGCCTTGAACTGCAGATAGCAGCTTTTGCTGGCTCTGGGCAGCATCACTGATTAAAGTGCTGTGAGCAACAGCTCTCTCAAGCCCCCCCCCTCAACCTGGCTGGTGGCTTCACGTTTGACTATATTATTCTCCTATTTCTTAACATCCTTCTCCTGCCCTGCCCCAATCTAACGCTAACTGTGCTGCCCTCCCAGGCTCTTTTCTTCTGGTCCCACTGTTGGCCGGAGCCCAAGGCAAGTTGCAAGGTCATCTTCCACGAGACCTCTGCAAGTTAACCAAGGCTCAAGCATTTCCCCCTCTAATTTGTTCTGTGCCTGACTGTGCTCAAAGGCAGGGCAGGTCCCAGTGAAGGTCACAGGTGTACTATGGCAGAGCAGGAAAAAAGTCTGAAGAGCTTCATCTAATGAATTCTTAAAAAGAGCAGCCAGGCTGCAGCATGGTTGTGAGGGATGGTGGCTTTGCCCCATCAAAGCTGGGGCCAACCAGCATCATCCAGTTCCACCAGTGGGAATCCTGGAAATAAGGACAAACTACTTAGAAAAAAATCCATTTTCAGTTTTTTCCAGGAATAGTCAATCAAGCGTTTCCAACATCCTGGAAGGTCACTGGCTTCAAGTTACTCGTTTGGAAGGAAGAACAAGAGAAAACAGGAATGTGCTTTGCAAGGCTTCGAGCCTGAGAAAGAGCAACATTCTTTTAGGCCATTGAAAACCCCAAAGCAGTGGAAATGTCGGTCCTTAAATTTTCATCAATCACAATTTCTCCCATGTGTATTGCACAAACTGATTTAACTAGTGGAGCTGGGAGAGAGGGCTGTTTAATGACCCCACGGAGGAGCCATCCTGCTTCCCGGTGACGGTCGGGTACGTGATATCATCTCTTACTTTGACCCAGGTTATGGTGGGCCGTGGATCTCCTTGGGCGGTGCAGGTAATGGCAACGTCCTGGCCTGTCTCTGCCACCACGTCTTGGGGGGGATGAAGGAACACGGGTATCACTGTGCAACACGGGGAAAAAAGTCACAAGTGCAAGAAATGCATCAAGGAAAACAGGCAAAGCTGCATGCAAAACATCTCACCATGGGCAAACCAGAGCTGCTGGGCTCTTTCCGCTGTTGCAAGGGCTCTCAAAGGGGTGTCAGTTTACCCGTGCCCTCTGTCTCTCTACTAAGTAATTTACGTTCATTATTTTCTGCTCCTGTGTGACTCTACTTGGGGCAATTACATAGGAATGTGCTGGGTTCTCTGTCATTTAAAATCGTTAATTCAAAGGCTTTCTAGAAAAGATGCTCTAGCTGAAACAAGGATTGTGAATTGATTCAGGAATTTTCGGATGAGGCTCTCTGGCAGGTGTTAGTCAGGTCAAGTTAAATAATGATATTGGTCTGGTGGTCTTAAAATATTCTGTGAGTTCTGTGCTTGAAGCATCACTAATTTCATATTTCTAGATAGTTTCCTTCCCTCCAGTCTACCATTAGTAAAATGCTGCCATATTTATGAACAAGCAGGGATGTTTGCTTATTTAGAACGATTGTTTATATGGGAACAGAAAAGAAAATAAAAACATGAAAGCATTCCTGTGTGATTTGTGTTTTACAGAGGCTTGATTTTAGAATACCTGAGTTTAGGTTGAACCTATGTCCTGGTAGCTAACGTTTAAGATAAACGTATCTGGAGCCAGAGTTAAATCTTCCTGAGAAGGAATCAGATTTTTTGCAGAATATTTCATTTTAAAAAAGGATCTTACAATTCATTCTGTAGAAAAGCCATAATTTAAAAATAGTAAAAAAAAGGTTACTATTAATTTAATCAACACAATTTTTTGTAAATTCTCAGACAAAAATCCTTTGTTTCCTTTCCTTTCCTTTCCCAAAATAATTTTCTTAATAACAACTCCCAAAGACATTAAAGGGCCCGATTTTTCACTCAAACCAACCAGATATCAGAGCTCGTCTGGTGGGCGTTAAAGGTCATTTCCCATCACATAACCCTGCCCGAGTGTTTATTTGTGCAGATGCCAACTGATACCATCCCGTTCCCTGGCCACACCAGATGAGTTTCATTCTCATGGTTATACTTTTTCTAGACTACCAGATAAATTTTCAAGGAAAACTGGCACAGCTTCTTCCAATTTATGAATCTTGGCACTCTGGCAACCTCTTTTAACGTTTTCCACCAACTGATGGAGCTCTCAGGGCTAGACGTCTGCTCCCCGGCAAAAGCAAAATCCCATCCCATAGGAACCAGGGCAATTCCCTGCCTTGTCAGACAGCGTGTTATATACCATAAAGTTAACTTCACAAACCCGTGTGCCAGCCCTTACTTCGCACAGCCTCACCAGCTTACCTCGTGGGGTCACCGACAGCTGTACCGGGAGGGTCCTCACTCCGATGGCACTGATGGCATGGCACTCGTACTGGCCTTGGTCATGCAAAGCAACCCTCATCACCCGCAGGGTACCTGTGGAGAGGATGCTGTGCCTCCGGTCGTTCGGCAGTGGCCCACCTGGTCAAACAAGCAGTGCGATGTGTTAATTGTGAGATTTCTCTTCCCATCACTGGAGGTATCTGTGTGAGACTTAAACATTTCATTTCCTTCCCAACACGACATCAGCCACCCTGAAATACCATCTCTGTCTTGTTAAGTGAGGAGCAGGACAGATGCTGCTCTTCCCACACCCAGGATCATGACCGAGTTGTCTTATCCAAGCAACTGCAAAGGAGCTGGTACCCTTTTTCTTTCCTCATAAGCCTTTTCTGAGTGCAAACTGCAGATTTACTGACACCTGACAGATAGCAAATCTGTGTTCAATTATCCAAACTGGCTGCTTAATCAAATAAATGGAAACATTTAGCATTGTCTTTTTTAATTTGGTATTTTGATTTTCTTCGGTTTGGAAACTGCATTGTTGCAATATTTCCTCTATTTAAGGAGAAAAGTTCAAAATTAAAATGCTTTACCAAACCCAGACAAAATTATTAGAACTTCTTAGTTTAGCAACTTTTTTTTTTTAATACTGCATTTTCCTCCAAATAAGGGCTCTACTTATTCATCCCAATACCAAAAAGAATCTGAATCCTCCCCACACTGTCAAAAGTGGCTTTGAGAATGAGCGATGCTCCATCACTTCTCCTCCTCTTGTCTTGCTCTTAACGTGCCTTCTGTGAAAGCACTGTCAAGCCTGGTTGATCTTTGGATTGCTGAGTGACCTAGCAAAGCTGGTTACAAAGCAGTTATTAACCTTACTTCTTGTCACTGTGCTCCTTTCCACATCTCTAAGAGATATCTTCTGAAATCTGGGCTGTGGAGGGAAACAGGTTAAAGGAGGTGGAGAACATGCTGGTGGAGAATTTCAGCTGATCCTTCTTAACTCCGCGTCAGGGATATTGCTGTGGAAGCTGGAATACAATAGCCATGAAATCTCCACAGCACTAAACCATTAATTATGGCTTGTGAAGCATAAGGAAAAGTTGGAGGGCCTCTGGGCCAAGCGTTATTGGCTTCTGTCCCAGAAAGTGTTGGATGGGATCAGTTCAGTGGAGCCAACGCTAACAATCATCCAAGACTTTAGAAGTTCACCACCACCTGTTGACCCAAAGTGGGTTTTTCCTAAGCTGAAAGAAACCTCAGAGGTGCGTCAGCGGTGAAGGATGCTCTCCTGCTATGCGCTCCCCAAGAGGAGCAAATCAATGACAATGACGGAGAGCTGGTACATGGTGATACCCACCACCTTGGAGTGTCCAGACCCTGTCTTTTCAAAGGTGGTAGGAAGTCACTGCAGGAGGAAGTTTGAGGGTTTCCATGGGTTTCATGCTGATGAAAACAGCACACTTCTTCCTTCCGACATGATGACTTAGTGTGTCAAAGACCTAAGAGGCTCCTTCCTCAGTGCTTAACACCACCTTTGGTGATCTACGACACACCTCCTAGTGTGACTAGGTCTGTGCTGATCACCATCTGTCCTGTGTCACCCACTGCAAGTCATCGCCCTGGACCAGCAGCTCTGCTGTTCTCACCCACACCCTGTGAACGGTAGCAGGGAAGAGAAAGAAACCCCAAGTCAAGTGAGGCAGTACCTGCCCTTGTCCAGGCAATCACGGGTGGAGGGTGACCCTCGGCAGAGCAGGGAAAATCCACGCTTTGTCCCTCAGTTACTGTCTGATCAGTGGGGATGATGAGAAACCTGGGAGAATCTGGAGGGGAAAGCAATGACTGAGCAGTGGAAAACAACTCAGGCAACAAGCTCGGGTTCATTCTCAGTTCATGGGAGCAGAAACAGTTACAGGGCTTAAATACACCCCCCCAACCAAGCACTTTATCCCAGAGACATCGTCAGCCTGGGACTCCTCACCTTGCACTATGATCCGTGCTGTCGCCTGGATGGACCCCTCGGTGTTGCTGGCGTTGCAGTTGTACTGCCCCTGGTCGGAGAAGGTGACGTTCTGAATGAAGAGTCCTCCAGAGCTGGTGATAGCGAAACGGGAATCCTGTGGTAAAGGAGAGCCTGTGCCAAGGGTCCAGCTGATGCGAGGGTGGGGGTGCCCAGAGACCCCACACTCCAAGGTGACGCTTTCCCCAATCAGCACTTCAGTGTTCTGTGGCTGGATCACAAAAGTGGGCTTGGCTGGAAGGAAATGAGTGCTTCAGAAACCAGAAGCCCTTCTGCCTGCTCAGTAATGGGCTTAAATCACTTGGACTTCTCATGCAGCCCAGCTAGCAGTCACCTGGCTCTTCCCGGACCTCCAAATCCTCGCTGTGAAAAATTCCCCCAGCGCTACTTCTTCCTACCACCTCCCCATCCCTGTCACTTAGTGCTGGAGCATCCCCACCCCTGTGTCCCCTTCACCCTTGATACCTCTGTGCTGCAGAATTCATCCCAGCCTCCAAACTCCCTCTCCAGCCCCAAATTACCTTCAATCTCTAAACCCCAATTTCCGACTCCCATGGAAGAACCCCCTTACAGCTCAGACCACGCTACGCTCTTAGCCGCTCTCTTCCCCAGCACACCAAGAACATCGTGGCACATACAAAGCCAGGACTGACTCTGACTTAGCTCCACTCCCGGCCCCAACCCCAGTTGGTCCTTCAAGGGGTGCATAAGGTTCAATTACATGGGGTGCCAAAATAGCGCAGAACGACTTCTTGTGTCTTGACCTCCCCAGCTATGTTCTTGGCCATGCACTGGTAGACGCCTTTGTCCGACTCCTTGGTATTCTGGATCATCAAGGTACCGTCTTGCAACAGGTTCAAGCGGTTGTCATCTTTCATGTCAATCTCATTACTGAAAAACAGCCACAAACAAGCAAAATCTGAAAGGAGTAAAGACTGGTGGTCTTCCCTGAGCTGCTGGGGGAGTGGTGGGGCTTTGCATGCATTGCAGTAAATTGGTGTTCCTTGGAGGTATTCTGAGACTTCATGAAATTTATAGCAAGAGTTATGATTTACAGCACTGAAATTCAGCTCCAGCTCTGATTTACTCCCTGGGTGAGCTACTTTTTCTCTCACCACTGATTACGTACGACATTTACAGCCCATCAGGAGAGCGTACTGTTCCCATGCAATAGCATCGTAGCTATTGTCAGGGCATCTAGGCCCAGAAAGCCTGTTCTCATTATTTACTAAGTGCAAATATAATAATGAATTAATAGTGTTATTGTGTGCAGCCATTTCTATTTGAACGGGCTCAAAGGCATCAGGGGGACAAAAATCTCTGAGCAATTCACTGTGGGACCCCAACACAGCTTGGACTCCAACCCAACCCGAGAGCTGTGAAACATCTTCCTTCTTTCTACAACGACCTGCGACTCCTGGATCCCAGCCCGCGGCACAAGGTCCCACTGCTGCATCCCATTTGTCCCAGCACGAAGGAATCTTGGATGGTTGCAGATGATTGAAAAGGGAGAAGGGACCTCTCTCCCCCTCGGACAAAGGCTGAATCCACTATGCAAACTAATATGCTTGCTGGGCATTTATTTAATTCCCCTGATGTCTCCTCACTCTAGTCGTATCTCGTTTGTGGAACATTTGTTATCATTACCCCTCTTACAATGCTATCTTTGGGAGCCTGCCAGCTTTTCCCTCACAAAACCTTCCTTCCAGGGGACTTAACTCAGCCGTAAACTTTTGCTCTGTGCTGAAACTTTGCCTGGTGGGGAGTTAGCTGAAGAAGCATACATTGATCATTTTTATTAATAACCAAGCCCTATTCAGGCTCCCACAGACAAGAAGCTCGTAAAGCAGCAAAGGAACTTCACTTCCACAGTGGGCAACTGCTTGAGCACAGAATATTTTATTGTGTAGCATTTCCCAGAAATGCTTTGGCATCTAGCATAGTCATATATTTTTTCAGTGTTGCTGTATAGGATGATAATCTATACACTGCTTTGCAAGTTCTGTCTTTCAGTGGAGACCGGTGATTTTTCTCTTTGAAAATGAGCCATTCTCCCAGCACGCTCGGCCTTCAGTGAGAAAAACCTAGAGACTAGAAGCATTTCAGCAGTTAATAAATGGCAAGCATGGTGGCTTAGAGCAACATGAAATGCTAATTTTATTTTATTTGCTGATCAAAAGACAATCGCTTTCAGCCTGCAGAGTATGTTTACGGGAAAGTTATAAGCTCTTGGAACCCATTACAAACGCAGATGAAACATTTCAAATGCAGATGAAAACACCACTTGGATTACGTGGTCACCAGAGAATGCTATTAAAAAGAAGGTAAATACAACCCATGAAATATCCATGTCTATTTTTATTTTTTTATGTTGTGTGAAACAGCTTTTATAATTATAGGCAGTCACTGAAGAGCTCGGTGCTTGAAAACCTTTGCTACCCCAGGGCTCATTGTGTACGACTTACTTGTTGTGCAGCCAAATAATCGCAGGCTTTGGGTTGCCTTCTGCCCTGCAGGTGAAATAAACTGTGTTTCCCAAGAGGACGTCGACATCGTGGGGTTCTGAGGTTATGCGAGGCCTCTCTGCAAAAGACCGTTTTAACACAACGCAGTCTAGAGCAGCACAAAACCACCTACAGCCCAAAGGGAGAGCAGGGGGGAACGCAACACCCGTCCTGCAACCCCCGAGCAAGCAGGCACCAGCAGAGCCCCAGGCACAACAGCATCCACCCCGAGCCACCCCAAGACTTCTCACCAACATCAGCAAGAATGACGTCAGGGAGCGAACAGCATCATTCATCTGAGCTCGATAAAAGCCCTGGAGAATCGAAGCGGCTGTCCCTGTTGCGAGTACGTTGGGCAGTGGATCAGCTCCCCGCCCAGCCCCAGGCAGCACTGGGATAAAGCAGACCTGGCTGTACACTGGTTCACTATAGCTGCCCCAGGCGTTGGTCCCTGGCTCCCCCAAAATAAGTGAAGTAGTCAGTGGCATCCTCACTTGGGTTGTTTTTCTGCCCCTGGCAGCTTGCTGCTCTCAGCAACTGCCTGCTCCATCTGAACATGGTGCCAGCTCTCTGCAAATCACACCGCCTCCCTTTCAACAGGATTTCATTCATTATGTCCCTAATTCATCAGCCGATCCCTATTCAGCCAAGCCTTTCCCTATGTGCTTCACTTTAAGATGTACTCAAGCACTAAGCAAGTTAAACATTTAAAGGATGTGCTAAAATAGGAAGGAATTTATGTATGGGATCTGGAGCGCTTGATCTTGATTCAGCAGAATACTCACCCATCTAGCAACCTGTACACTCACCAGTAATCAGTAAAACCAGCTGGATTATTCATAAAATCAAGTGAGAACCTGCCACCTTTTCCAGTGAAAGACCTGTGCTCTTACTCCTTAGACTGCAAGCCGATGGCTTGGCAACCAGCCTTCACGATGCCAGTGCAGGACCAAACCCACCACAGCCCCATGGTCCAAAATGCTGATCCAGTACAGATTTGCTCCGCTGGTTCACATCTGCTAAAAAGCGATGGGTTAACTTGATGCCAGGCAGGCTTTGTCCTGACTCAGATATCAGCTGCCTGCATCATTAGAGCTTTACGCTGAATTATGCATCGTTTGTCTTCCCCAGCTGGCACAATACCAGCGTAAAAGCCTAATGCCAGCAAAATCTTCCCACCAGGTGCTCTGGCTAATTTGCCAGACATCCCACTGTGCGCCCATGCCTAAACCAGAACAAATTTACATTAATGGCTGTACCGTGGCACCGGCTGTGTGTGGGGGACAGCTCGTTGTGCGGCTCCGTGTCCCACTCCATGTGTCCCCAGCTGCTTTCTCTAGACCCTTCCTATTCTTCCCCATCCCTCGAGGTTACAGACCCATTTGTGCCAGTTCAACTCTTTGCATGGCTGCGCCCTAAATTGAGCTGTGAAATGGTAAAGATTTTTTTTTAAAATAATAAAATCATAGGAGAAAAGGTGAATTCAAGGGAGAGCTCTTCAAAATCCAGCTGATCTCACACATCTGGCTCATAGCACAGCCACGCACGCAGCTGGACTGGCATAGCCAGGAGGGATGCTAATAGCTGGCCCGGGCGAGTGGGAACATCTCAAACTGACTCTACCAGCAGTGAAGTATCAAGGAGCCACAGCTGACGCTTGTGCCATCCTCCGCCCATGCCTGCACTTAGAAGTCAAGAGTTTTGTCTTTTTCTATAGGATATATTTAACTTTGGAATTTTTCAGAACGAGACCTTTCATTTCAAAATGGCATTTTTCAGTGAGAAATTATCTAAATTTAAAGAATAACAGCTTAACAAACACAATACATTACCGCAGCCAAACAAAGCATTCAGCTACGTATCTACTAAGAGCTTGCTTAGGTTTTCAGTTGTGTTTCCAGCCATTGCAGCTCTCCCAGTGTTCCCCTTCTGTCCAGCCTAATGCGGGGCATTTCTTCTGGTTGCTGGTTTAGCCACCGACCGCAGCAGGTCCTTTACTGGCCCTGCTCTACCTGAAAACCAAGACGACAGAGCTGCTTTCAACCCCCCACCCCGACCATCAGCTTCCTCCACATTATCTTGATAACTTGTGGCACCCCACTGGGACTTTTCCATTTCAGCGGTAAAAGGAGGGAGAAAGCAGGATGCCAGGACAGGGAAGAGGGAGAAAAAGGGGTGGAAGAAGCAATTCCCAGATGAAAGCCCAACTCCACGGGCTGGGGGTGGCCGGTGGAGGGGTTTGACCTCACTCACCGCAGTTAAACTCCTGGGCGGTCAAGGTGACGATGGAGCGGCCGTGCAGCTCCCGAGGAGCCTCGCAGGTGGCGGCTGTCTGGATACTGCCCTGCTCAGCGTATTTCTTCAGCAGCTCGGCCAGCCAGATCAAGTCGCAGTCGCAAAGCAAGGCGTTGGAGTCCAGCCGCCTGCAAGACCGAGGAAAAGGCAGTTCACTTCCCAGCCCCTGACTGCTGCCTCCTCCTCCGGGACACAGGAGGGTAACGGCCCTCCAGAGTGAAGGATCACCTGGCTGTTCTTCCCTGCATTTGATTATATCCCAAGTGAAAAATTGAGATATTTCATTCCCACAACATTTAAATAGGATGCTTAACCAAGTCAGAAGGATTTCATTGGAAAAGTAACATTACCCATGAGCCATTCCAGTTTCAAATGAAAATCATTCTGTTAAACTGGACAATGCATTTTTGGCTTAATGTGAGGCAAAGAGAGGCACTGAAATATTGGTATTTCCCCCAGGGATGGAGTTTTTACCCTTTTTTGAATTCTGTAAGAACAGCAGATAACGCTGCCTCTGTCAGAGCTTTCCACGCTCCTTTAATTCAAAAATCTCCCCCTTGATTTGAGTCTGCTTCAGATCAATCTGTTTCTGTGACCAGCTTCTAGAAGCTGTAGCATTTTTGCACAACTATAAGAACTTTTATTACTGCAGCGTACGCCTGAACCGTGCCGAACGGAGCACCGTCCCAGTGCACCCGTGCTTTTCCCTCCACTGACCTCATTCCTCCGTGCAGTGCTATGCACTACGATAAACAAAGACTATAGCAGGATTAGTTGATGCCTCCTTCCCCACTGACAGTTTTACAGTAGGTGGGTCAGGGCCGTTGAAAGAAAACATGGCAGAAAGGTCTCATGTTTCCAGGGACAAACATTTGAGAATGTGAGATTTTGCACAAGGCCACGATACAGCATTTTATAGACACCCCGCCTTTTTCTCTGACACGTACAGACAACATGTCACAAGTTATTCCTTGTTAAAGAAAAGCGAAGCATTTTACCTGCTTGCAGAAATCACAGAGGGCTGCAATGAGAAACACATTATTTTCTTGTAGTTTAAAATCATGGCAGAACACCAAAATTCTTTAGGTTTTGCTTTTTTCCCCCAAAACGTGTAATAGAACTGATTTCCAGAGGTCATAAAAGACAAAGAAAGCAAAGCTCTGGGGGGTTTAAGCAAGCAAAAAGTAAGCTTAAGAGACAGCCAGGTTATGTGGGAATAACACACCAAGGCATTCCTACGTGGGATGAGAATCGTGCACCTCGGCACCCCTCTGCGTATTTTCAATCTCTAGGAAAAAAAAAAGCCTTTTCTTTTACGACTGTGATTTTTCCTTCCATGTTAGGAAGGTCGAGGTCATATCTGTGACCTGGACTTTCTACATTTTTGAAGGGTATTTGATGGGTTCAAACTGTAGGACAGCAGTGGGTTGTGAGGACTTTCCAGGAATGTTCATTCCTGTGGCATTATTGAGCTGTAAGCAGATTATAGTTAGATTATAATTAGAAGCTAGCATGAAGAAACTACTAACTGGTTAAATCAGCTCTCATGTCCAATCAAAACTGTTTTATAAACTTAGCAGTGGCTTTAGAAGTGCAACAACTAAAAGCTTTGCCAACCAGGCACATTTTTCCTCAGGTCCTGGCCATCTGATCAAAGATAAACAATTGCTCTTTGCAGGCAATGTTTTTCACTTACAGCCGTTTGAGGGATTCCAGTTGAGAGAATGTCCCTGGATGAATCCTGGAAATCTTGTTGTTGTGCAAGAATCTGCAACGGGACAACCCATGCCAAAACATTATTCAGTATTTGCACTACACGGATGGTAACATCCCAGGTCAAAACTCGGTTTAAACGCAAAGGCTGCCCATCAACATGGAGCTTAGTTTTTAAATTTACTGTGTCTGTTTCCATGACCTATAGGGATTTCATTCATTTGCGAGTGCAACGCAATGCACCAAAGCGGAGAGCGGGTGTGGACTGGAAACGGTGACTCAAGATGTGATGTAACAGGTTTAAACTGGAACCTTAAAGTTAATCTGCTTCGTGCTCTGCAAAGGGAGGAGAAAGGGCACGAAATCCCCACAGATTGGACCCACCCTATGTTTTCTGTGCCTGGGTCAGCTCCGGTTTAGAAGGGACCTTTTCTTTCCCCCCCTGCAGAAGATACAGCAATTTTACAAGGGCAGCCATTGAAGTAAGGCTCCAGCAGAAGACGCTAGACAACTCATGCCCTAGACTAAGTGTAGTTATTAACCCAAATCCATGAGTAAATCTAATTCAGGCAACAAGAGCCTAAGATGGGCTTATCTCTGAACAAAGCTGAGGCAGATTCTCACTTCCAGAGTCTTAGCACACAGATAAGACTCCCCAGTTCTTAGGAAAAAACTGATGGCACTAAGGGACCAGGAGGGAATAATTAACTCTCCATTCCCTTAATGGATGGGGAAATTTAGTTATGTTGGTTACATCTAAAGCTCATTAAAGACCAATGACAAAAGATAAGGAAGCAATTTTAGTAGACGGTGGAACAGGAAAGAAATACAAAAGCAGTGCAGCTTGCGTGTAAATGTCTGCATACACGCGTGTACACGCAAGTTCAGCCTAGTTGCCCAGCTTGGATGCTGACAAACCTTCCTCTAAAATTTAAATCCAGAATTTTTCTTGGATCAAATACAGTGACTGAGATCAGCCATGGTGTACTGATCCAGGTCTGAATTTTCCTAAGGGTGTTTGGATCCCATGATTTTATTTTCCTAGCATGTACAGATATAAGGCACATTTCCATGCAGCATAGGAGGGTCTGTTGGTTTCACCACGGAGTGGGAACCACCATGTGAACTTTTGTCCTAGTGGCTACATTACTACTAGAAGCAATCCGGGGGAGCAGGAGACACCGGGCTTTGTTTCCTAACTGCTTTCAAGAAGTGTTTTTCTTGTTGACTTTCTTCTGACGTTATTCCTTTTCCACCCCCTTTTTTTTTGCACACACTGCCCAACAGTGACTAATGCTGACCTTACGGTCAGAGTAAAATTTCAATTGGCTTGGCCAACTGTAGGGCTTTCTGCGGATTTACCCCTACTTAGGTGGAAGCGTGAACATAACACAACACGGGAAATTCCCTTCATATTCTCAGTAACCCTTCTACTTGGCAAGTACGTAAAATCTCCTTCTTCAAGGAAACTTTTTTTTGCATTTCCCTCCATTTTGAAGATCGCACTTCATGCTACCAAAACGGTTACACAAAACGAAGGGGGTTTTGCCCTTCTCCTCCCTCCCTTACTCACAAGAAAGGTCCCATCTTTACTCACAGCCTTTCAAGTTTGGGCAGGTCACTAAAAGTCTCCGGCTCCAGGCTTTCCAGGTGGTTGAAATGCAGGTAGCTGTCACACAGAAAATCACAAAGGGCAGGGTTACAGACTGCAACTTGAAAGACAAATCTTTCCAGATCAATCCACCAACATCCGCCAATCAATCACTACACGTCTCAGGGCAGATGTGGAGAAGCCAGCATTCTCTTTAGCGTCTCCACTTCCCACATGCAAAAATAGTAGCCAACACTGACTTTTCCCTATCCTGTCAATTATTTACTCTCTCTCTCTTAATAAGAGGAGGACAGATTTGCTTTTCCCTGAAGCCTAAGAACACCCCCATCACTGTGAACTGCCTGTTGTGCCGTGAAGGGTCAGGATGAAACCGCTGGCCATGGAGAGCCAGCAGCAGCGGCTCGCATCTGACCACCATACAGGAATTTTCCCTGCCTTTCCTCTAGTGCCTCGGTGTTCCCCAACACATCCTCGGATTGTCAGGGAGGAAGAAATAGCTTTACTCTAAGGCACTTGTTCCCAGCCTAGGAATTGCAACATTTCTAAATGGGATCATGAATTTGCTGAGAATTAATTTGTAGAAAAAGGCCCTGAACAACCTGAAAGAACTTTGAAATTGGTCCTGCTTGTTGCTGAAGGTGGGACTGGAAACATCCAAAGGTCTCTTCCAGCCTGCATTTGTCTGTGACTCTAACAGGGGCTCCCAGCACGTGCATCCACCCAGGGAGAGCAGAAACATCTGGAAACGGCTGCTATCGGGCTGTTCTGTTTCTGCGGAGGGAAGGCACACTCTCCAAAGACAGAGACGGTGCAGTCAGTTGGAACACTTAGATCTAAATGGCACGTGAACAGCCCAGTTCTTGCTAATACAGGTTAATGTTTTTAGTTCCACAAAAATCTCAAATGTGACCTGCTGGTCCAGAGGCCTGGGAGAACTCCTGCACTGTCCCAGGTCACCCCTTGCCATCAGCAAAGGAAACCTAGGGTCTGCAGAGCAACACCCCACGATACCTGAGACTCCCTGTTCCCATTAGACGTGACATTCACCAGCATAACTGACGTGTTCCTGACATTCAGATGTGTTTTGGTATGGTTTTAAAGTTGCCTAAACTCTTCCCCCTCATTTTACACAGGCATAAATTTCACAGCGGACACTGATTAATCACGGATCCACAAATACTCATTCTGCTATTGTAGCTGCCTGCGTTGAGAAATAATTGCCTAAACCGCCACATGGCTGTTTGATTTGTAATGGAAGGATTCATGATAAATGGTCCACTATCAGAGCACAAACCGAGAGACAGTGACTCAGATTCTGCAGTGGAGGGCAACGATGGGGAGGGACGTACATGTTTTAATAAGTCTCAGATGTCTGCTGCCATTGCTTTGGACCTTGAGGGAAGCATCTGATACTGTCCATCACTCGGGTTATACTTTTTCTTGAAAAGCTGGCTTGTGGGGTACAGGAAAACAGGGTAGGATTTGAGCAAAGCTAATTCTTTTGGAACCATGCCTGCCTGAGATTGAAAACAGATGGGCCTCTCAGAGGGCTGTTTGTTGGTTTTGTGGTTTTGTTGTGGTTTTTTTTTTTTTTCTTTTATTCGTGACATCAAGTCTGGAACGCTCATTGTTAAAATATCACTGTGGCCAGCATCATCTCCTCTCTAAGCATAGCTGAGCCAGTATCTGCTTCCTATGTTTTCTTCCAGGCATCCTTGCTGAGCTGGCTGATGAAAAACCATCTTGTCCACACGGCTGATAGCACATCTATTATTAAGCTTGCCTGAAACTTCCTGTTATACTCTGTCCACTTCTGCTGTCAGCCTGGAGAACAAGCTGGATCTGGATCCTATCCCTTTTACAGCAGAATCCTTAGTTACATTCCAGCCCTATAAACTCTGTCATTTGGCACAATCCGTGAATTAGAACGGTTTCACCTTTGGTCCCAGTCCTCCAATGATGCAAATAAATACTTCAAACATCCATGCTCACACTCTTTCCATACGTACGCATGTATTTACACACGTGCACACAATATATTGCGACCCCAGCATGAAAAATCCAATCCCAGTTTAGCAAGACACTTTAGAAGAGTCAGACCTTAGTCTTCCCATCTCACCTTGAGCATGGAGCACTAAGAGTCAAAACCCAAAACTTCTCTGATTGAATAAACAGCAGAGATTTGCAATACACAGAAGGGGAGCAAATAAGGACTGCTAGAGTGTCACTGTGATGGGCTCCAGCTGCCAGGAAAACATGCGATGCTCCTTTCACCCCAGAGTGCCACGCAGCTTGGAGGGAAGGTCATGACTTCGTTTGTTTGGATCCACCATCTTCCCCCCATTGCAATTTCCAGATGCTTTACAGCATGCGAGCACCACCACCGCCCCCACAAATACCCCGCTCCCCAGCTCGCAGCTTGCACTTCATCCATTCATTTTCAGCAAAGGTTTGGATAAGAGAGAAACTTGACCAGCACCCTCAGTTCAAGCAAAAGGCCAGATCCTACTCTCTGCTCCAGGCGTCCCAGCAGATATAAACACAGCAGGCTGGCTGCCTTCTGCTACAAGCCATCCTACAGACCCCTATATCTTCCCATCATAAGGTCCTTGGACGTAAAGGGAATCAGAAGCACAGCTGGGCTCTTCCTATGCTCCAGAAGTTTAGGGTCAGGAGAAAACATATGGGACGTCGGTAGGAAGAGACGTCAGCATTAACTAACCAAAATCAGTACTGGGACCAGCTGTTTTCAAATAAAGCCAGTCTTGCAAAGCTGAATGATAAAACAGCAGAAGCCTCATCCTACTCCTTGCTAAGTGTCTGCTACTCTCCACTACTGGAAACACAGCACTTGGGTTAGAGGAGCCAATAAATCAGTTCCTACGCACATCACATTCAGCAACAAACAAGGCTCATTTGTACTTACAGCTGTTCCAGAGAACGGAGCCCGTTGAAGGCATGTTGCTGGATGCTCTGAATTTCATTTTTATAAAGGTAGCTTTCAAAAGGAGAGAAAGAAAAAAGCGTTAGGACAACAGATCAGCAGTTGTGTTTTAAAAAGACACAGGAAACACCTATGAACCCCAACCCAAAGCAGAGCTTGCTGATTGCATTCAAGGGCAACGTTTTATAGCTGCAACATTAACATCCAGAAATTCTGAGCACAGAAAATACATCCTTGACTGGCAAACACTAGAAACGGGCTGTTAAATTTCAGAGAGGTTAAGAAACTACTCAGCTACCAACTCACAGGTATTTCAGGTTCTCCAGATCTTCAAAGGATCTTCTCACAATTTGTTTTATCTGATTATTGTTCAGCAGCCTGTTCAAATCAAGAAAGAAAAACACAACTGGTGAATTCAGCACATGTGAGACTTGTGGCATTTCTGTTCCTGGATGCCCACTAGAAAATCCTGAACCTGTGTTTTGCAGAGCTTAAGATTTAAAGGGGTTAGCAGATCAAAGTTTGGATACTTAACACCAGCTAAGTCAATGAGACTGTTCCTCACCCAGAGGTGCCAAGTGCTGCCAATATGTACAATGTTCAAAGACCCTCCTTTTCCTTTTGCCACAGTGGTTTTCACCCCAAAGTTACAATTTTGGCCAGGAGAGGGATGAGGGGAAGGGAGACAGGCAGAAGGAAATGGAGGGGAGGGAGAAATTAAATCATTGCTGCCACTCTTGTACAACCGCGATGGTTTTTGAAGGTGCATGGTTGTGTTCAACAACATGTGAGCAGGGGCGTGCAGAGCCAGTTTTTAAGAGTACACAGTTTAAAATGCCATTTCACAGTGGAGTATAGGAGTTATAAAATGGTAATGCTTTGTTCTAATCACTTCGTATACAAATATGTGCAAATGAAAAATAAAGAAATACAGATCTGACTCCTTAGGCTATTCAGAGACAGCCTCTTTCGATCTAGAGAGCCTTGTGCCAGATTTTAATACATAACCTATGGACAACATCGCATTGGCAGGCACTCTCCGACTTGTATGTGCAGTTGCCATGACTGTGCATGCAAATGACGGCCGGTGCCAACGACCAGAAACACAGCTCAACCTTGTAATAACCACGCTGCGTGCAACAGTGGTAACCACGCAGCCGAACGCTACAAAAACCTCTTCTGCAACCGCTGCCAAGCCCAACACCAAGAAAATGAAATAAATCACTTATAAATAGCTCTTTAATATATGATGTTTAACTATTCATCGTGGCTGCCTAACTGCAGTCTTGTGGGTCTTTCACCATGGTATCCCACTGATGTTCATATCTGGCAAACCTCACTGCGGCCGCCGAGCTGGTGGAGCTTATTGCCCGATAGCTCAGAGCAAGGATTTCACCAGCTACACTTATTTTTAAAATTCCTAAATGGAGGTGTGGATGGAGAGAAGAGCTGCGATGCTGTACCGCAAAGATTTGTTTTTCTAGTGTTGTAGGAAAAACTGCTATTCCCTCTGCAAGCAGCCAGACCTTACAATGTTGGGCCAAATTCAACACGCGCGTTGGATGTGCATTTGCTATTTTACAAGCTCCTTTTTGTGATCGCTATGCTCCTCAGAAACGATCTGCCACCAGGCAGCAGGTGGGCAGACAGTTCAGCACTTTCCCAGCAGTAAAGCCCAATCTTCTTGCCCCACTTTGCTGGAGAAAATAGGGTAGACAGAGCATCAGCCAGCCCCTGGCACTGCAAGCAAAGGTCCCTTCCTGGGAAGAACAGTTTGTGCAGGTAAAGGATGGAGAGAAAAGATGAAGAGGTGGGGAGAAATGGAAGAAATCGTGTGGGAAAACATGAAGATAAAATCAAACACCTCAGGGATGCAAAGATAAAAGGTGCCAGAAACATACACGTGTTATGGCAGCTTCACAAGTTACCGCCAGGCAGCTGAGCCACATCAGCTTTCCACCACCTTGTTCTCAGGCAGAGTATTACATTAAGGGTCCAAAAAGCACGTGAGAAACTCAAGAGCAAAGAAACCTTTGGAAGTCAGAACAATAAGGGTTTGAGAAAAATCTCCGTATCCTTGATGAGACTGTCCTCTCTTAATTAGCTACCCTGCTACCATAGCTGTGGGTGCCACTACCAAACTGCACATTGCCAGGGTTGCGGAGAAGCAGCCCGAAGAGGTTAAGGCAGAAAGTTGCTGGAAAGTTTCTGCACAGCTGGAAGCAATGGCTCAATACACATGGCTGAGGTTAAACAACCCGATTTCACTCATAAGGGTGCAAAAATGATGTCAAGTCCTTGGAACACACTAGCCTACTTTGACAGCCAGATATGCTGAGTGGAAATACAGCCCCTGAACACCAACCCAAAGGTTTATTTGATGATTGAACACCCAAGGGCTGGAAATAACTGCTTGAGAGCAGCGCGGGAGAGGGTTTTTATCTATTTACCCACAGGACAAAGACAACACAGGCACCAACCGTGCACGCTTCCTTCCCTGCCCTCCATCAGCGCCCTTTCATCTTCAGCCAGAGGAAGAAGAAGGCAGCTTGTTCTCTGTTATCTGATCCTTGGCCCCCGTTCTAAGGACGCTGGATGGGCTGACAGACGAGTGCCAGCTCCGACGTCATTCCCATGGACGCGAGCACCTGTCCCCTGCCTCGCGACTGGCATCGGCCGCTCCTTTCACAGGGGACACCAGACAGTGACCAGGTCCTGGAGGCAGGGTCACGCCAACAGCCTGAGCAGCCCTGCGCACCGCGAGGGTCTGGACTCCTTCGCTGACCCTTTATCTTTAATGCAGTGGGTTCAGATGGGACTGAAGTCCGGGGGGATTTCAAGTTGCAACATTGTCTGACTGCATTTTGGTGCTATTTAAAAGCATTAACCTAGTCTGCTTTGTTGTCTTGGCTATTTAGGACAGTTCAAGGGGATGTAATCAGTGATCCAAGCCAAGTAAGACAAATTCTGGAAGTTCAGATGGCATGCAGTACACAGGCCTCTTATCTCATCGTCTGATACTTAAAAATGTGTTCATTGCCTGATTAAAGGTTAAAAAGCGTATGGAAGAAGCCATCTCTGTTTCCTGTCTCAGGATTCCCCATTGTAATAGAAGGATATGTCCTGGAAAAATATCAAAAGTGAGATAATTTATGAAGTCCATCATAGCCCACATACTCCAAAATGCTGCTTTCAGAGAAATCCATAGACAAGACAGCACATCTGGCTCCTAGAAAGACTTCAGATGGCTTGTGCACAGCTGTCTGCTCCTTGACTTCTGTGCAGTTCACCCAGGCAGAGAAGTGTGCAAAATCCTGGCATGACCTGGATATTGATCCCAGCTGCAATCAATAGCAAACCACCCCAATTCCTGCTAATCTTAAAGAGGATTGAAAGCTAAGATCTACTGCTAACCAGATCTGCTGGGAATAAATGCTCTGGCAGACAGAAGCTGGAAAGATCATTATCGATGCATCTCTTAAGTATACCCTGTAGCAAAACAAGCTAAATTAAGCATCAGAAGTATGTTTCCTGGAGCTTATCAAAAGATAGCAAAATGATGTGGCATTCCCCTTCGTGCCAGCTGGTGAACTGGGCTCCAGATGAGTAGGTAGACTCAATGATACAGGTTTTATTCCTGAAAAATTCTTCAGGGAGGTTTGAGATGTACAAGCACCTCGAGATCTGGCTCAGATTCACTAAGAGAACATTTCACATTCAGTTTCCTTTAGGTTTTATGTCCTGACCTCCCCTCCCTTCGCCTTCCCCACCCTCTCTCCAGGTTGCCAAGCACAGGCTTAAGTTGCATTAAATGAGTCTGTTTCTGTTTTGAAGAATATATTAAATGATGTGACAGTACAGAATTCAGACTCAAAACGTGTATTCTTTCCTCTTTTCATTTGACAAACCACATGCTACAGTCCTCGTGACATAACAGCTATTTTTTTCCTCCCACCATTAATAGAAATCATCACGTAGTGTATTTAAAGGGGGAGAAAAAGTGAGTTTAATGTTCAGCCATGTGTTCTCCAGTGTTGACAGAATGATCTGGAATAGCCGTTTCCCATATTTGAGGGAGAAACTTTTATTCCGAGATCCAAGCAGGCTCTAACATCCCCTCCTTCATTGCAGGCACATGTTCTCTCAAGAGCTACTAGAGGGTTCAAGACAGAGCCTCCATGTTACTCCTGTCGTTCAGCCTGAAGCCCTTCACAAGCAGCATCTAAAGGAGAGCTGCAGAGCTCACCAGAAGTGCCTTTTGCTCTCACCTAAGCAGAAAGAGAAACATGATGTGAGCAAGGACATTGGCAGGGCAAAGGCACAGGCAGAAGCACATACCACTACGTGGTCTCCACAGAGTCCCTATTCCCTAGGGTGCCCATGCCCCAGGCAGAACAAAATACCTACTGGGGAAGTTAAGAAATACTGCTTTGATCCTAGGGGTGGACATTTCTATAGATGATGCTGGAAAGACCCGAGTAGCAGCAACAATTTGGCTGTGATGGGCTTGGTTTGAAAATACAACAATGGACCAGTTGGGTCAACACAGCAGGGTGCTGACCTCCTGTGGAAACACTGTAAGGGGACAGTCACGCAGGAGTGTTGTCATCCATCCCCACCCAAAGATGACCTAAAGGAGCAAAGACTGGAAAGCAATGAGACACTATGCCTCACCATGGGCTCGCAATGTGTTTGCTCTCTTCAGCAGTCCACCTCCTGCTGTGAGCTAATGTTGGGTTAAGCGATGCGGCTGGTGTTGGCAAACTCAAGTAAAGTATCTGTTGAGGAGCTGCAGGTATTTTGTGGATGGCATACGAGAGTTTTTTCCCCTCCCTCTCCCTGCTACCCTACTGTTTTTTTACTGAGGGGACATATTAATGGTTTAAAAATACACAAAGGAGATCCTGACACCAACATCTGCACGGGAACTGAGAAAAGGCAATAGGAAGGGATGAGGAAACCATACAACTCTAAGACCTTTGGCCCAGGAGGACTCCTCCAGAACACAGTGTGTTGCTGACAGCCAACGAGTGAGCTCCCAGTGGTGCAGGATTTAGGATAATTGCTTATTACCTGTGGTGCCGTACCAGGAGTCCCCAGCCAGAAACATATAATGACCATATCTCTTCCACAGACAAACAGGGCTGCTGTTTTTAATTTCAAAGTAGTGCTCTGTAATTTATCAAATCTCCACACCAGGGAGAGAAAAGAAGAGAGCAGAGCCAGGGGAAGGTTTGAACTGTTGAGAAGCCCCACTGGACATTCATGGCAGGCTCCTCTTCTGCCAGTCTCACAGCCCACCTCGCCGCATCCAACACAGGCTACAAAGGTTTCCTTATCAGGGTGGTTTATAAACTGTCAAACTCGGATATAGCACAGCCATCCTGCCCAAAAGGAGATGCAGAACAGAAGCTTCACCAGAATCTGCTGCCCTTCCTCTGCCAGCCACTGTAGGAAAAGGCTCTTTTAAAAGCATTTATTCACTTAAAGAACATTTCTTTAAGAAGTCCCATGGCTGAAAGCTGCAAGCTCTGCATATGGAACCTGAGCTACTCTGTCCTCCAAACCTCCTGCTTCAAATATTCTGGCCAAACTTTCCTAGCAAGTCTCTCAGGGATTTTAGAGGATTTATTCTCTTTATCACTTGAAGACCTATGAAAGTCCTCAGGCAAAAGTTTACTATCTAAGAAACATCAGCAAATTCTTCAGCTCTTGTCAGTTTTGATGTGGGAATTGGACAAATCAAAGTTCCTGGAGAGAAATTTGCTTTAGGAGTATGAGGTCTGACATTCTCTCATCCAGTTATCAAGCTCCTCATCCGTGGGAGTTAACTACTGCGAGTGTGAGAATAACTGATTTTTCCAGTTTGCTGGCCAAACCAAGAAATACAACTAAGCATACAAAGTAATGTCTAAATGGAAAGGTTTCATTTGCAAAAGCAGTTGATTTTCAGAATTCAAATACAAAAATGCCGTATTTTGTTAGAGCAGTGTTTCACCCAGTCTAGTGTCCCAGCTCTGACGATGGTCACAGGACACTAGTTAGGGAGAGCCTGCCCGCTATCTGTGCAAAACATGTTCCTCTTACTGTCCTGGCATCCATATTCATGAGATTAGGGATATTAGGGGATACATTCATGCCTATCCCCTTTAATGTCTGTTCATGGACTTGCTTCCTCAGCTTCCATGTCCAGGAGGGTGTGGAGACAGAAAGCAAAAAGAATTGGACAAATTCAGGGAGCATAAACAGGTATTATAGAAAGACAGGTCTTTCCATCTCAGCCAGGCTGCGTATCTGTATCTAGCTTTAAGCAGAGTGGCAGGAGTCAGAAAGAAAGAAGAAGTCTTGCAGATGTCAGGGACCTGCCTAGACCGAGGCGCTTGCAGGGCAGGAACTGAGATCTCTTGCAAAGCTCCGCAGGTTGGGTGGAGCGACTCTCCAAGCGAAGGCCTGCCAGCATCCTTAGCGTCCCCAGGGTTCGGCTGAAACTAGCCTGGCGGTCCTGCTGTGCTGCCTGCCAAACATCTGTCTGCATCACACAGAGATGACATAATTTGGAACAGTTTGGTTTTTTTCGACTCAGGAGAGCTTCAGGGGTGGAAGAGCAGGTCCAGAGATCAAGAAGCTTCAGCAGAACTTTGTGATATGGTAAAACCCTACGGACTTGGACTCTATTTTCTCTCTAGACGTTTCTCACCCTATCTCGAATGACAGAAATCCATCAGTATTAATCTTCAGGATCTTTCCTCTCTGTTATTTTTGGTAATTAAGTACCATGTGGTGCTGTTTGAGAGACTAACGTGGGCTGTTCTTGCGCTCTGGAGGAACAGCATCATTGGCAATAAAGTTTTCTACCAGTCTCCTAGTTGACCACCCGTCCTGTGAGCAGGGGCCTGGGCCATGGCCAGGGTAATCTGAAGCATCCTGCAGCCGTGATTTGGCCAGTCAGTCCCACACATACAGTGAAATAATATTTAGCACATTTTGATTTTTAAGAGATAGCTATTGAACAGGTCTCTATGATAAAGTCCTGCTGTCATCCCACTCTTCGTAAAACTTCTTACAGTTGACTGAATTCCTTATTGCCCAGGTCTTCCTTCTTTCAGCAGTGCCATCTTTACAGGATCAGGGACTCCAAATCTTTCAAGGTCAGGCAGAAGAAACCAATCTGGACTTTCTCTTGCCGTTTGGGTCCATGAATCTACAAACCCAGGAAATCTGAGCATGTCTGTCGTGCAGTGCAGGTTCCCAAGCTAGCTGGTTTGCCTCGCAGAGAGATTCAAGCTTGGACCTGGAAATCTTATAGCTGTTAGCGCCATGTTACAGCTCGAATAATCAGATCTGAGTCTCAACAGGCCAATTACATCCAGCACAGTGCTGTGCTGACACAGCTTCTGCTTCTGATTTTGGGAGCTGGTTTGTTTTCAACTTCTTGGCTACATAGTGCAGATGTTCTCATATCTATCTTCAAACCCTCAGCCTTACAGCAGCAAGAATCAGCAAAGGCTCCCACTATTTCCTTTAAGCCGAGTGAGAAACTTGTTTGTAGAGTAGTGTATCATACCAACGTGAGCGTGTGTGCTCTGGCTGGGATGCAAGACTGAAGGAACTGCCTTCTACTCCCATTCCTATCTGCAGCAGGGTAGGTGTAGGCATTTATTCTAGGGCAAGGCATAGCGACAAGATGGCATTTGGAAGGATGCACTCTCACTTCAGTCAAAATCATGTAGAGCAACTAACGTGGCTCATGCATTTGAGGAGGCCATGGAAAGGAAGAAGTCTTTAATGCATCCCTCTGCTACCTTGATCCCAGGCCAGAACCGTTTTTACAGGCTACTCTAAAGCCATACCTGCTGAAACATCCTCAGGCAGGGACAGTATGCATCAGGATTTTTAGATTTTTTTTAAAAAGACAGGTTAATTGCCAAAATGAAAGTTATTAAATTACACATGTAATTAAAAAGGGTAGGAAACATGATCCAGAGTAAAACAGAATTTTAAAGCTGTAGCTGGATATGCACAACTTGGCTGAAATAACTAAAAGACCAAGACCAAGACCATCTTTAAGCCATTATGGGGGATAGTACTAACATGAGTAATAAACGGATATCCTCACTGCAGGATCATTGAGTGGAACTTACAGCGTGTTGAGGTTCTTCAGTCTCCTGAAGGCTCCAGGCTGTATCTCCTTGATGTGGTTGAAACGTAAATCTCTGAAAGTAGAAAATACAATCAGTGCACTCATGATATAAACAAGCCATCAGCAATCAGCATCAGCCATGGGAGGAAGGCTGCTGGGAGAGTCTATCATGCCAGGGCTACATCAAGTGGAGAAATGGAGACAAAGATCAGGACAGGGAGCAGAGGAAGAGTGGGGACAATGGCTGGGGTCTACTGTTGTCTGCAAAGTCAGCCAACAGCCAGGACAAGCCTATGTTTACAAAATTAATTTTAATTTCATAGAAAACTAAAGACTGAAAGGACCCGAGTGATCATTTCCATGAACACCGGACAAGGTCTGCTGCTCAACACCCCAAGTTCACATGCAATTACACTTGCATCTCATACTGATTTGTAAAGGAATGCACATCAACACGTGGACCCATTTTTTAGCTCCCTAGCAAAATTATCTGTGCCCTAAAATGGTTAAATCTTATCAAATAACCTCATATAATAAGCATTTCACATTCTGCTCCTCAATGCTCCAAGACTCAGAACAGCTTATCACTGCCTGCATTTCAAATTTGTGCCAACTTCAATTAGAATTAGTGGAGTCCAGGGGATTCTGGCAAATTTCAAGGGCTGTCCATGTAACTACATTGACTTGGAGCCCTAAAACATGGGTTTTTGATTGCTAATGAGATAATAAAATAAAAGCTAAGTGGTTTAACCTGGTTAACCAAGTAGAAACACTTCTATAGGGAATGTGCATTGATTTGGCACCTTCCATCGTCCAGCGTATTATAACAAATCGCAGAAGACTGACAAATGTTTTTTGCTGCTAGTTTCTATCCAAAGCACAACAATGAAGTTGCTTTTTTTTTTTTCTTACGCTGCCTGATCTACCGCATTTAGAGAACAGGCAGCTATGTCTCAGTTTAAGGCAGCCTTTTAAGGGCATTTGCTTTAAGAGGTAAAAAACGCATGAACATGCTGAATTGCCCGTCATTCTGGTGGTAAGTTACAGAGCACTTGGAGGCAGAGCTTGAAATAAGATTTCTACAAATAGCTACAAGTTCAACACTTATTTTTAGCACAGGCATCAACAAGAATCATGGCCTTTATAAAATTAAGATTAGAAAGAGGTGCATTCATTGAAGGTGGCTGTAAACGTGAACTGACAGTGGGTATCCAAGGAGGCTGAAACATCTTTGAGCAAGTACTCGAGAAGAGGATACACAGTAAGTAAAGCTGATTTTATTTTAAGATGTAATGTTTCTTTAGCTTAACGGTTTGCAAAGCTAGTTATTTCATGTTAAAAAAATCCCATTGAATTTTCTTACTTTTTAGGCAGAAAATGCACAGCATTTTTACTTAGCTCAAGTTGCACTGAACTATTAAATCTCTGCCTTGTTACCCCTTTGTTATCACTGTATGCAACAGAACACATGCCAGTGAAGTTGTCTTTTCTGATGTGTTTTTTCCTTTCTGTAACTTTTCAATTTTGAACACAGGAATGAGAAGACAAGACAGAAGTAGGGAGAAGACAAGACAGAAGTAGGGAGAAGACAAGACAGAAGTAGGGAGAAGACAAGACAGAAGTAGGGAGAAGACAAGACAGAAGTAGGGAGAAGACAAGACAGAAGTAGGGAGAAGTCTCTCCCCTTTCTTAGTGGTAAGTATTGCAGAGAGAAGAGTTAGAGGGCAGGAAGGAACACAGCTTCAGTATTTCAAAAAAAGGGTTGGAATTGTACCTTACGCGCACCATTTGTCCACTGCAAACTGCAGTCCCGAAGGATTGCCCTTTGGAATTGCAGTTTTTAACAGTAACTTTACCTTTGACATTTTCTGGTGTGTTTGGCTTTACTTGCATTGCTTCAAATGCGCTTTTCTTGCTCTTCTTGTTGGAAGGTGTTACATGTCCCTCTTCCCTGATGATGTGAATTTGAGGATATCTGTATGGATTTTTTCAAGGTGATGGTTGACACCATAAAGCCAAACACAATTAAACACTGGCAAAGGTGATAGCAGAAGGCACTGACTATTCTCCACAGCCTCGTTAAAAGGAAACGAGGAAAGACTAGACCATGAAAAAAGGTGAAGAAATGCAAACTTGATTTATACACTGTAACGCACAGATACCAACTCTGCCTGCCCCGGGGGGCTGTAAAGAGCTGTGTAATTAGTGCATGCAGCTGGCTACAGGTAATAGGGAACATAACAAATAAATGGCAGAAATACACAGGGGTCAGGGCTGAAGCTGTTGATGCTCGTGGAAGGCAGCGGGAAGCAGGCAGTGAAGTGTAAAATAGCACTTTGGGTCACGGGCTACAGGTGTGGGGCGGGAGGAAATCAGACTGTTTAAATGAACAAAGACAAGTGCAATCCTTCACACCCCACCATTCACACATATGCGCAGGGCTTCCACAGCTGAAACAAAAAGCAAAACCCAGAAGCACCGGTGACTGAGAACACCTCTGAAAACCCAGGAAAATGAAAGACAAGCTCCTCCTCTCCCAGGGTTGTTTTCACTATCGGTCGCTTGCCGAAAACAACTCCCTGGAAATGGTGCTGTGGAAGTTTGCGCCTGGTCTCCAGCTCCCCCTGCAAGTCTGACCTCCGGGGCGGTGGGTTTCTTCACCTGCGAGAGCAATAAAGCAAAGCCGGGCGGCAGAGGCTGGCAGGGCTGACCCTGCGTCACTAACACAGGTCTCACGGCCGTTGCTTGGCTGGACCATCTCTCAGTAGTGCTCCTGCTGCTGAGAAGCTCATGGATGGAGAGGTGCCTCCTGATAGTTCCCACTGCTGAGTGAGCAATGGGGGTCTGCTTTCATGCAGGAACTTTTCCCCTACGCCACCCCCAAGGAGCATATAATAAAACTTAGCTTATTATTTTAATGAAATATCTTGATTTTTTTTCTGTTTTCTGTTCCAGATAAGACCTTCAGACGATTCCCTGGACCCCAGCTCTTGCACTCCGTCAGAAAGCTCACTCTCTGGTTTGCTCTCCCTCACACAAAAGCAACAGCCTTCCCCACAGACAAAAAAGGGAACTGAAACAGTGCATGTCTAATCTGAGCACTTCATTTCAAGAAACGATGTGAATTAGCTGGAGAGAATCCAGAGGAAAGCAATGAGAATGATCTGAAGTCTAGAAAATATGACAATGAAAAGAACTGAAACGGCTTATTTAGCCATAGACACAATAACTACGCCAGAACATTGCTACAAATAGAAAAGGGCAAATAGTCACTGACTAAAACTGCAGATTCAGATTTTTTTAAAAATACCTTCACTAGCAAGGCTAATGAGACACTCGGGTGGACTGCAGGTGAGGCAGACATTAGCCACCTATGGTTTAGGTAGGTGGATCCTGCCCTGGAGGCAGAAGGATGGACTGGACTATTCTGCTCCCTGTACCCAAGACAGCAGTAAAAAGACACTGGTGTGGATGTCCCTACATGGCAAAGAAAGCCCCTGGGGATGCAGAGAACCCCCATCTTCCTCCTTACCAATGCATTAAAAAAAACCCCAATACTTTGGCTCATCCACAGTGGCTTTTCTCCAGACCTTGCCTTAGCCTGCAGCTTAGCTGGTGACGAATGCCATGTAGGGCTGCACTGGGAAACTCCTGGCTTGCGTGTATTTGCTTGAGAACATTCCCTACAGAGTTTGTCCCCTCTTACACAGAAACGCTTGTTTTTCTCTATTCCCAGGGCACTCACTCTGGGAACTTTATGTTTCTTTTCACGAACAAGCGTGCTTTTTATGGGGACCCACCACACAGCTTCTCCCGTGCCAGCCCGTTCCAGCCGCTGTGTGCACCGGCAGCTGGGCTCCCTCACTCCCGCCTGCTGCTTTCCACCTTGGAATTTGCAAAAAGCAGGGGGAAAAGAAGAAATCCCTTGTTATTTCACAGAATCACAGAGTGACAGGGGTTGGAAAGGACCTCTGGAGATCATCTAGTCCAACCGCCCCCGAACAGGGTCACCTGGAGCAGGTTGCACAGGGATGCGTCCAGGCGAGTTTTGAATATCTCCAGAGAAGGAGACTCCACAGCCTCTCTGGGCAGCCTGTTCCAGTGCTCTGCCACCCTCAAAGTAGAGAAGTTCCTCCTCATGTTTAGATGGAACTTCCTATGACCAAGTTTGTACCTCTCATCCTGTCACTGGGCACCACTGAAAAAAGCCTGGCCCCATCCTCCTGACACCCACCCCTGAAGTATTTATAAGTGTTGATAAGATCCCCCTCAGTCTTCTCTTCTCCAGAATAGAAAGACCCAAGTCCCTCAGCCTTTCCTCATAAGAAAGATGTTCCAGTCCCCTAATCCTCTTCGTAGCCCTTTGCTGTCCCCTCTCCAGCAGCTCCCTGTCCTTCTTGAACTGGGGAGCCCAGAACGGGACCCAGCACTCCAGACACAGCCTCCCCAGGGCAGAGTAGGGTGGGGGGACACAACCTCCCTCGCCCTGCTAGCCACACTCTTCTTGATGCACCCCAGGATGCCATCGTCCTTCTTGGCCCCAAGGGCACATTGCTGGCTCGTGGTCATTTAACTCTCCCCCACATTTTCAAGGCTGGCAGGCTGGGATTACAAGATACCTTTCCACAAGGAACAAAGGGGATAGCTGCTAAAGGATCCCAGATCCCCTTCTACCTTCACACAGACAGTGCCCGGAGGCCTGGGACAGCAGCTGTCCTGCTTCACGGAATACTGTTCCCTCCGGACAATACCAGCCCAACCGGCTCAGCAGAAAATCTGGCCAAACCCTCATGCCAAAGCACCATAGCTCTGCCAGGAAACTGGGCTGGAACACATGGATAATCTAGGATCTGCTATTGAAATAACTCCCATTTCTGACTTTGGGAACTCTGAAGCTCCTTGCAGAGGCTTACCAAGAATCACTGAATTTGTAAACGGATGGGGAAACAGGTCTTTACAGAATGACACTTGAATCTTTCTGATCCTCTCAGCTGCTATCAGAACTCTCATTCCTGAAAGCGTTGTGTTAAATAATTAACAGTGATTAGCATATAAAGCCATCAATGGCTTTTACAAGAAACTTCCTCTTCTGTTTAATCTATTTAGGCTTTTACAGAATCATGTATTACTATGTTAACTAAGCAGATAATTAGCTACAAGGGGTATTTTACTGCAGTTCCATGGAAATTACTGGGTTTGTTTCACTGAAGCATCTTCTGTGTTAAAAACGTTGTGCACAGCAATGATGCCGGCGGTTCTGGACCATTTCACCCAGAAGTGGTTGAGTAAGTGGCAGCCACCCAATCCTTATCAGCAAAGACACAGAGAGTGAAGGTGGTTTTACAAAGAGAGATGAGACATCAAGGTTCCTTCCAGTGTTTCCTGGGGAAGGGAGGATGTGAAAGACATCCTAAACACAATTTTTAAGTCAAGTTTCCCATATATAAAAAGCCAGAACATTTATCAGAAAGACGATCGTTTCTCTTACTTATCTGCAGAACATCGGAGTCAGCTCTGCAGGTTCCCTCGTCCTGCCAAACAGCTCCAGTCCTGGCAGGAAGGGACAAAAGCCTTGCTGAGATGGAAACGAAGTCTTCCAGACTCACTGTCATCGGCTCCCCAACTCAGGAATGTTCCTCTCACACACGAGGCCCCAAATGGCTTTAATAAATGACAGCCTTCATCTCCAAATCCCTACATGGACAGCTGAGCATTGCCATCTCTGCTAGACAGATGAGGAGACAGCAGGGAGGCTTAGGGCTGGGGGCTTTTCCAAGTCCTGGCTATTTTGGGGTCTACCAGCTTAAGCCATCAAGATTTGACTGTTCAAAGAGTGAAAAGGAAGGAAAATATGTTCAGCATGGAAATACTAGTTAACCAGATTATACAATCATGGTTGAAACACTGAAGAGCAAGCAGATGCAGAGCGCCCCATGCTGCAGAAGAGGCTGTTGTTCTCCGTTGCACTGCCACACTGCTTACATTTTGAAGTTTTAGGGATGGGCACACTAGATTTTAAGTAAGAAATTACCACAGGCATTCCTGAAACGAGCTTTTTAAGATTTCAGCTCCCACAAACAGGGGTCAGATTTTCAAAAATCTCTGCGTCAGCTGGGGCAAGAACTTGATAGTCATTCAGCAGTCAACGTACCAAGCTGGTTTGACCCCACCTTTTCTGTGCACGTAAGCTGGCAGCAACGTCGCACTTCAGAGCCCGGCCCTGAAGGCAGTGCCAGGGCAGGAGGGGTCTGCTGGTGCTTCATCCCTGGTGGAACCGTTTCCTCAACTGCCACAGAGCATCCCTCTAGCTCTTGCCAGTGAAGGCAGGAACAAGGAAGATCTCCAAAACATAGTTTTGGCCGTGGACACATATTCAAGTAGGGAGATTAGACAGCAAACCATTGACCTCATCAATCTTAGATAATTTGAGCTATTATATATTAACAGCTCATACGGAGATCAGGGTCTGATCCTAATCGAACCAGCTAAGCCTATTCTTGCATATCCATGTCAGCAAGGAGCAGGACACTCTTAACCTAATGCGTATTTCCTTTGCACCATCTATTGCCCACATCAAATGAAGACAACTTTTCCTCCTCCTGAAGTGTGTTCTGCCCCTGATCCGGAGGGAGTAAAAGAAAATTTCCGAGTGTAAAGATATAATTACCTTTTTCATGGAGTGTAAGAAGCAGTAGCACCATGCCAGCTTAAATGAACTGCTGGGGCATTCTTTAATATCGAGTCTTGTGTAGCAGAGGTGTCAGCTTTTTTCTTTAAGAGCACGACCATTTATGTCTTTACCCAGAATACAGACATATTCTTTCACCAAAAAACCTGACTTCTCCTTAGAGACTACAGGAAAAATTCCTGCTGTACCTGTGGGGAGAAAGCTGTGGTGAGGTCACCGAAAATGCAAATACTCAAGGGGGAACCAGATGATGAAGCACTGTGAAGTTCAGTGAAGGCAGGATTTCTGAACACTTGAGGTAGCTACGATCCCGAGAGTCAGGATGTTTTCATCAAAAGGTGCTGGAATGTTTCTAGGAAGGAAAATATGTTTTAAATACCTTCCCTCCCCATTTTCCTTCCGATGAAGGGACTTCTACAAACACAACATACAGAAGACTTTGGTCACCTCTAAAAGGTTTAATGAGATTAAATACTATAGCGAAAGAAGTCAGAAAGAGATCACACCTGGCACATCCAGAGTGCGTGGGTGCGCGTTTAATGGCTGCATATAAGACTATCACAGGCAGAGGAAATGAGTAATCCATTCTTCAACCCAAAGCGCACGACAGAGACCACAAAGGGAGCAGCATTTCCAAGAACTCATTTGCTCAGTAAACCTTTCCCCGACACATGTATAAAGTTCCTTCTCAAAACTATGCTCCTTAAGACAGACTAAGAGAGCTACAGCCTGTCCTACTACAGCTTCCCTACTGCAATGCAACAACCCGCGGGAGGAAGAAAGGAACTGAGCGGCCACCAAACACACAGCACAGCGACGAAGGGAAACAAAACTTGTCAAGCTGGCCGTGCTTGCCCTGCCCAATTAGCAACCAGGTCTGTGAACAACTGGGTCACCTTCAGTTCATGCCAGCGATGCGTTCAGATCCCAGATACTGCGCCGCCTTTGCTTGTGCCCTCAGCGATGTTTCTCTAGAAGTACTCATTCATTATGTGCGATGCATAATGCAGAAAGGAGAATAACCCATGGATAATTGGATTGCAATCCATTAGCTGCCAGCCAGAGGGGAACTTCTTTCCATGGATTTCTTCTGCTCATGCCCACACGTTTCAAAGTTTATTGTTTTAAATGTCACACTGTAGAACAAATGACTTAGAAGGTTAAAGACCTATTGAAATTTTCTGAGTGTATGTTTCACAGCTGTTCCCTTCTTTGGGCTGCTGGCTCAAAGAACTGCTTGAATCCCAGCGGTAACCAGCAGATCACATCTGGATAATCATGTTCCAGTTGAACAGACAGCAGCCAAAATAGATTTGCAGTTATACACCATGAATTTTTATAGCTTACTTATCTGTACACATGTAGCCGTTCCTGCCATCCCATTCTCTGCTCAGGATAAAACGAACAGACTTCATTACCAAAGATAAATAGTCTATTGCTAAAACCAGACATTGGGCCAGATCCTCAGCTGCACCCAGCTGGGATTAGGAAGGGAGGAGGGAGATGGTGACCAAAGAGGAGCCAGTAACAGCTCATCAATCCTGGGACTGGTTCCATGCCAATCCCAGCATCACTCGGAGAAGGCTATGGGCTGCTCTAAGTTACGCCAGCTGGCTGCAGCCCCGAGGGGGCCATCTGCCAACGGGGCTTGTTGAAGCACAGCGTGTGCCGGCTAGAAGACTTCCCCACTCTTCAAGGATTGTTAGAGAGAGGGTGGCACGGAGTCACGGAGGTCAGAAAGTCCCAAACTCCCAACTTCAAAGCAAACTCCATCTGGAAACTGCAGCTGTTCTGCAAGGGAACCAAGCTGGAGCCTGGGATCGGTGTTTGTATCCGCAGCCACAGACTTGGTCCTATTCGTACCAAAGGGCCAATGTGGAAAATATCACAATCCCACATTTTCTACTCAGAATAACTCCATGATCAAGACTATTCTTGCTATAATTCTGAACGTTCGCTCTGACACAGTGGTCCTCCCAGGAGAAAGATTAACATACCAAAAAGCTGGAGTAGTCAGGAGCTCGGTTAAGAAGCATTCTTTGATCTTTCACAATTAAAAAAAGTTTAATTATTCAAATGCTATTTATAACAGATACAATGGGATGCTGGCTGGCAAATGCATTTACATACATTAGATCTTCAAGATAGCCAGAAAGGCAGGATTTTTACTTGCCACACACCATACAAAGGCACATGATCTGCCAACCGAGAACGCCTACGAGGCTCATATGTCTTTATAGCTATGGGGATCTCTGCTCATCAGTATGGGTTTCGCTTATAATTATGCGGACAGTATCAAAAAAGATTAAATCAGATAAATCTCCTTAAAAAATACTGGTCTTTTTGGAATATTACTACTTTTATATCTCACACCTATACCGTGTAGTTAATGTTTAAAAATCCTGCCTCCCATTCAAGGCTGTGGCTATCACGTTAAACTACATAAACCAGCTTTCCAGATGGTTAAGCAGGCAAACCCCAGACCATTTACAAGCCCTGGACGTGCAGACTAGTTAGAGCAGAGGAAAGGGAATTAGGGTGACTGCATACACTGCACGGGAAAAATCTGGTCACCTTTCTAGATTGAGTTTTACAGACAACTCAATGCCACCTACGTTACAGCAAGGTGCTACCTGGAATTTTACTAAAGCTGCAAGGACAAGCCATGGGCCAGAGTTAGGTTTTGCCCCCTGCAGAACAGAAAGAATGAAGTGTGCTGCTGCCAGAGGGCATTTAGAAATCCACCATTCTGGGACTGAAGAAAAGGTGGTGACCCCAGTAAATTTCCCTCCCTCTGCACTCAGAGAATCTCTACAGGAAGCGCACTCGGGCTGTCCAGTGTGACAGTAAATGATGTCTCATTTTGGAAAGAGAACAGAAATTAAGCTTTACTGAGCTCAGAAATATCTCAGTTTAGCCAACAAAACAAACTTTTCCCCCAATAAAATCTATGTTTAAACAAAGAGAGACAAACTATTTTGCTAAAATCAAATAGCTTAAGGGTGTTTTAAATATTTTAAAATTTCAAGATGCAGACAAATCTATAAGGGGGGAAAAAAAAGTTTGGTGACGATTTGGAGAGTCAGACTCTGCAAGCTGCTGTAGAGCAGATCACCACCACCCAGACAGTTTGCAACAAGCCATACAGTACTGACCAGTTCCACGCTGTAGGATATCCACTCCATCACCAGCCTCGGGAGAGAGCGAGTCCAGATTCTGACCTGCCCCATGTCAGGGTGACTCCCAAGTAGCCCAGCTGTGATCACTTTTCCCAATAACGGAGCCTTGGCAGCTGTAGCAAGCACAGACATTTTCCTGCGTGCCACTAACGCTAGAACCTCTGTGGTTTCCATCCACCAAAGCAGATCTGGGTGGCAGCAATTAAAATGCCAGCATCCTGCCCACATCATGCTCCTTAGGCTGCCAGCAGAGAAAATGCATTAGCAGTCTTAGTGAGGTGTTTACAGGAGAAATGCTAGTACAGATGTTCTGGCCGAGACCAAATTTGGTTAGTTACAGGCACAGGGAAAGGCTTCTCAAACTACTGTTGAAAAAGTTTTACGACCAGCAGCAGTTTAAGGAGGATGAGCATAAAGATCAATTTTTGGCAAGTCTTTCCTACTATTTACAGCAAAAGTCTTCCGAACCAAGGCATCAGCTAAGAGTAGCACAAAGGGAAGTATTTTGTCACATGCCACTGCACCTTAAAGCCACCTTTAAGTTTAGGATTAGTTGAGAACCACAGGGAAGTGCTCTTCTGGATCTATCAGAAAGAGCAGCTTAGGAGTCTCCAAGCGTTACTTGCCCTTTTTCTCCACCTTTTCTGTTCGAATGGACTCAGCCAGCAGCTCCCCCTCCGACAGGTACTTAATTTCTCAAGGAATCTGTGAGCTGCCACAATTTTTGCTTTCCAAATAAGCCTGACATTTGGGTTGTACAGTCCAGATAGAAACTGGAAAAACAGTACTTAAAGTTTAGGAAAGAAATGGTGTCATATGTATTAGAAAAGTGCTTGTTTCAGTAGCAACAAAAGCCTGAACTGCTGTTATTTCCTCTCTCCCCTACACCCGTATACAAAGCCTTCTCACATCTAAACTGTGTACCTTTGTATAAACTCAGTTTAACATTTGTGACCTTTGATTCTCCAAAACTGTCTTCCAGTGATCGCCCCGGCATTATTCGTTCTAAATTTTCAGTTCCCTTGATTATCCTGTTAATAATTAACTGATACTAAAAGAAGCAGTTGCTGTTTCATGCTTTAAAAGCATGAAAGAGTTTGGGATGCAGACAATTCTGCAGGGGAAAAAAAAAAAAAAGGAGGATAAAAAGTATGCCTTTGGCCTTGGCTTTTTCTTTCCTCTTTCTAAAAACCAAGCAGGTAAGAAGGCAGTAAAATGAAATGGTTACTCACAGTATGTTTGTCTGGGGTGGGATATCGGGGATGGTTTCCAACATCAGATGCATGCATCTTACTGTAGTCCTGAAGCACAGGCAGCGACTAGGACAGGAGCTGGAGAAACTAGGCAAGAGGAGAAAACACAAAAAGCCTCGAAGAGCTGAAGATTTGATCAGCATGGTGTTTGCTGGAGTGTATTTGCTTCAATTCTGAACTGCAGGGAGCTGACAAAAAAAAGTTTCCCAGCCCTGAGGTCCAGGAGGAGGGGACTCATCAGCATGTGTTTGCAATTAAATTAAGGCAGTTTGACAGTCCAACCGCCCACCCTCCCTGCCATTATGTACATCGCCGAAGATCAGACTGTTCCCACCCCTCTTTAATTGTGGTGCTGAAATACAAACTCTTCATTTTGCTGTATTTTTGCCTTGTTCCTTATTTTGAGCAGCAAGTTAACTCCTCACCTTCTCCTCAGGCGTTTATCTGAAAGCACGCAGAGTGCACCTCTGTGGACAATGACCAAAAAATGAGCACTTCCAGGGCCGAGCCAGGACGCAGACGGCCCAGGGAAAAGGTTTTTAGGTCAGAATTTTTTGCCTTAGCAGGCTCTCTGCAAGCTAAGGATGGCATCTTATCTAACAGCCTGTCAAATGTATCAGGCAGTAAGACTTTTAGGATAGAGGCTGTCTCTTATTAGGCGTAGTTACCACATCCAGCAAAAATCCATTTCCAGCCATCGACGGGAGCGTGAAATGCTACAGGTAAGTGATTTTAAAAGGGAGATCACTAACAGAGATAAATAACCTGCAAATAAAGACAAAAAAACTTGATTGTGTGCATTCTGCGAAGTTTCTTACGCAGAGTAAAAGCTGATTCATTTCAAAGACTTTTTAGGCAGAATAATTTCTTTCTACAAGGATGTCATTTGGAAAAACGTCAGGATCTTGGAGAAATTAAAGGCAATCAAGGGGTGAAGAGGGAAAGAAACAATGAAACTGAGTTTGAACCCCTGTAGGAAATGCAGACTTCAGTTTGTTTCCCCCCCGGATAATAAAAATTGAGATGCAAAAGGGACTACTTGTTTCCAGTTGAATTGAACCTTTTACCGTTATAAAGAAGCTTAGAGCGAAAACAGTTTATCTTTAGGTTTTAAGTTATTATTACACAAGATCCTAAATGTGTGGGTTTAGCATGAGTGTGAGGCATTAACGCTCACTAGGATACCAAGGTACTCGAGGAATTCCAAACGCGGCACCACTCCACATTACCTGGAAGATCAAATGAAAGTTTCCCATCAACCTGCGCATCTGCTTTATACTGTAAACTACAGTATAACTAAAGTGACAAAACAGTAACAAGAGTGGCATTTAAACCTCCCCAGTTCTCTTCTCCCGTCAGATTCTTTGCCATTTTGAACATTTGGGGAGAAAGTGTTGGGCTTTGGGGTTTCACTCACAAATGGTATGTCGTAGATGGTAAAAGCTGTGGGGTTTTCCAGCTATGAAAGGAAATTATTCTGCAGGTTTTCTGCATCTAGTCCTCAGGCAATCTGTTGTTTCTTTGCCCTGACATTACCTTGAAAGCCGAGCAAGTTGGCTGAACTCCTCCCCGCTCCCCCGGGACCCAACTCATGGTTTGGAGCAGAGTGTCCTCTAGTGGCCACCCACCCCTTCCTCACCACAACAGGTTGTAAAAGGCTAAAAATCACCTGCTTCAGCCTTTAGGTAACAATTAGCAGCCGAGAGCAGATTGCTCCAGGTGAATGACAGCTTTTAATTCCAGTCTGAGAAGTTAGGTGCAGTAGAAGCGCATCCTTCACGTGCATCAGAAAAGACAACGTGGGTTATGTTGTTCAAGTCTTCAAGACTTAAGTCATGTGTTCTTCCAGCCTGATCGCTCCCCATATCATCTCTTTCCAAAACACACTGAACTCTGTTAGGACAGGGTAACACAGCTCCTTAGGAGCTGCTCTGTAAAGAAGTATTTCTAGGAAAATAAATCAAAACCCTCTCTTCAAACCACACTTCAGTATTTAGGGAAGTCGTCAACATCTTCCCTGGCACCTCTGGCCACTTTACAAATACAAGGCTTTTGCCTTCTGCCTCCGATCACATCTTGGTGCATAAACTCTGAGCTCTAAACCAACCATCTGCAAAATAAATCCCTTCCAGGTTTATTTATATTGCTAACAGGAGAGCTGGGCAGTCATGATGCTATACGTACCGTCTTTGGAATCCTATTTCAGTGCCTGGCTGGGCGGCGGGTGGCGGCTTCTGGAAGGATTGATGGGTTATTTGCCTACTACTTTGTGGGAATGGGATCTTCAGCCAAGTCAGCAGATTTAACAGCGGCCGTACCGCAGGGAATCGTTTGAGTGCAAAAAGGCAAGTTCTGCAACCTATACATTCACTTAGAAGCAGATCATCGCTTGAACTCGAGACATACCTCTCCTACCTTGCTTATCTCCCCTTCATGACAAATGGGATGTTTGCGAGATGTTATGAAATGCTAGCAAGCACAGTTCCCTTACTCTTGCATTAATTTATCTTATTTTCCATCAACATGACAAATTGTTTAGAAAGGAGGGTGCAGCTCTGAGCAAGAACCACAAGTTAACCCCTAAGCAACAGGAATGAAAGTTAACCCTTGTGGCCAATGCTTCAGCATTTCCAGTAGAATTCAAGGAAATTTGGGGTTGTTTTTGCCACCCATCTTCTTTGTTTCATTTTTAACTATCACTTCTGCCCCAGTAGAAAGACTTCCTCGGAGCAGGGCCCCTGAAGAGCTCATTGCTACTTCCCAGTGAACTGTGATGCCATACATTTTACTATAAAGTGAACATAAAACATTACCTGACAAATTTGATTTACTTGATACCATTTGTATGACACATCCATAGCTTCCCAAGCAGAAAAGGATTTTTCTTTTTTTTCAGCAAGCATCAAATGAAGGAAAACACTAACACTGAACTAGTCTCATGTCATAGTTGGTAAAAGGACATCTATTACACACACAGATGACAGGAAGAAACACAGACTACAGGTAATTATCCTGTGGAATAAAGGTTAACAGATACATTTAATTAGCAACAGCTGTATTTGCTATTATGCTCAGTTTCCTATTACAGCTGAAGCCATAATATTATTCTCAGTACTAGTAAAATGGAAGCCTTGAACACCAGCTCTTAAAAATCTGCATTAAATAGGCACTGAAACAGAGCACAGGAGACAAGGGGGGAGCTGCAGTTCAGAATGCGTTAAGCAAGCTCCTGACATGTTTAGTTTAGGCAATTCCTTGAAGTACAGAAACGGACTAACAGACCTCTTGCTATCTGTTGGCTACAGGTCTAACAGCCAGGTAAGAGAATTCACTCTGTAACCGTTCTGATATGTTAAATCTAGATCAGTGCTGTGTGTGCAAGATGTATTTTGGAATTAGCACAAGTCCTTTACATAAAGGTTCAGAAATCATCAGCTGGGCAGATTTCTTTTGAGAGATTATATTCTCAGGAGTTCATCTAAAACCATCCACCTGCACCATATTATTAAGTGCTTTTTCTAGTGTTCTAGTGGCTTAACCTTCAATTATGGAAGTACTTATCTACAAAGTATTCTAATCACAACATGATGCAAAGCCATATTAAGAAGGCTAAAAAGTCTTTACTGAATTTATTGATACAGAAACACTTATTAATAAAGTTTAAATTGCGTAACACTTTCGCATGCCTCAGGCCAATTTAACTCTAGTTGCTACACAGATTTTTCAACTTACACACTAATGATTAAAGCAGCTTGAAGTTCATTTCTTTTTGCAAATTTACTGCAGTATCGAAACCTAAAAGGAGTCATATACAGTGAAGACTACTTAGAACACAAAAGGAAACAAAGCAGGTAAAATTCCTCGACAGCTTACGGACTATACAAAAACCGTTATGCTACAATTACTCTATTAGAAATGCATACAAAACTACAGTGCAAGTGCTTGTGCACAGAGAAAATGTATTTACAGTTCCCCTTCATTTACAGGCTATAAGCAATACTATTTCACAATTATATTACACATAAAATTTCTACGACGTGGTTGTTTGGATCTGTGGTGTTTTGGACAAGGGGACAATTTGACAACCTAGACCATAAACTTCCTGTATATATATTTATTTATTCAACCTTATCCAGGAAAAATAGCAGTATTTTATGCATCTTATAGAAAGCTACAAAAATCTAGCAAATGTAATAAAAAAGGCAAATCTGGTGAAAAAATCTGATAAAGTACCTTTTACAACTGGGGGGGGATGGGGTTAAAATCAAACAGGGATAAATGAAAGATAAATCTCCCTCAACTGGTCAGCTATAACACAATCTCAGCAAGGTTTACTAAGATGAACCTGAAGTTTAATGTCATTTTTAAAGCAACTTCTTTTAAAGAAGTTTTGTAATGAACAAACTGAAGGACGACCTGGTAGCCAAAAGTAGGAAGCCCCCTGTACTCTGTACAGGTATGGAAATTGTGCCACAACAAAGAATGGCACATACCTGGTATGGCAGCTATTAAGCAGAAATGCCGAACGAATACAGAGGTGACAGCCTTTGGGGAAGCACAGAGAAATATTACACGGAGATTCTATTAAGCCTCAATTTACTCCCATAGTGAGGATTTTCATTTGTAGAGAGAAATTCATTGTAGTTGCCAGAATTACAAGATGGGTACTCGTATGTTTACAGGAAACCATCAGCTCAGTGGCCACAGAACTGCCCCATTTAAAATAAAGAAATAAAAATCTGAGGGAGCAAGATAGCTTGGGGTAATATTTAGACCAGAAGTGGAAACTTAGGAAACCAGAGGCAAAACACAGGCTATGACCGTGTTATGTGCCAGCAGCCACTCGACACTGTATCATCAGATCATATTCTGAAAGATACACAAAAAGCCTATTAAGCAAGGAAGAATTCTTCACCTCGGGCTTAGACGTACAACAGTTATCCATTTATTTTCAAAGCCGCGCAGAACTTTGAAACACTATTTATCATTACGCAAGCTGTGCAACTCAGTACTATTAAACGAAAACCCAGCGTATTTTTGGCAATTGTCTTCATTCATTCCTCCTCAGAAAATGAGGAGACAGCGTAAAAAAAAAAAGATACCAAGTGATACCAACTTAAGTGGGTCAATGCCTTAACATAGCTTCATTCCCTACTGAGAGGGGGTTTTTCACCCCCCCCAGCTTTAGGAGTTATTTCACATCAACACAAGCTCAAGGGTTTCCTTCCAACCTTTACCAGTTTACGTAGATTTTTCAAACAGGCTGAACCAAGTAAACTTCCCCTTCTAAACATGGTAACTCCTTCCATCACCATTACAGGAAGACTTGGGAATAAAAATTAAAGAGTTCACATCCACAGAACTGCAGAGTGTGAAGTCCTTCTATACGAGCCTGTTAAAAAAACATCTACTTAATTCTTGCAGGAATAAAATAACCTATCAAGTCGACCAACTTCATTCCACCTACCGTATGCGGACCGTGTGCGCACAAGTTGTGTTCTAGCCACCTTGCCACAGCAGGGGCGCACACGCAGGAACACCTGAGAACTGCATCAGTTTGGCTTTCTAGATTGTTCTCAGGTTCTACGTACCCTCCACAAAACTACATTTGGCCGAATTACCAGGACACAAGCCACTCCGCTCAGGCTCGTGCTCTGCACTTCACTCTGCTTAGCCCAGCAGACATAAGTTATCTCACACAACAGCAAAATCTGCGGATTCTGCTTTCACAGTCAGTTTTCACAAACTCACTGCTACGCATCTCCTCTCTACCCTCTTCCCCATTCAGAATTACTCTGTAAACATTTCCAGAGACAACAGTCACAACCCTGACTACCCTAGCATCCTATCAAAGCTAATCAGCTTTGCAACTCCTCACTCGCCTCCATTGCTTTTTTAAAAAAAATGAAACAACTTTGCTTCTCTATTAGACTAATTCCCTAGAACGGGTGTTTCCCATTAAGAAAACCAATATTCTGTAAAACATTTTTACCTTTTACTGAAAAATTATATATCGTTTAAAAGCAAAACTGAGGCCAAGCAAAGGGGAGCTGATGCTTTCCTTCTCATTCAAAACCCGGATGCCACAAGGCCAGATGCCAAAAATTCTTTCCTTTCATGTCTGTAAAAGTTGTGCTTTTTCAGATTACTGGAAGAAACAAGATTTGCCAGGTCAGTTTTTACTAATAATTTTAACCCTCCATTAAACACACACCACAGTAAACACATGGCAGGTTTAGTGGGAGAGAACACAGACAGCAAAGGTCTTTGGGGAACTGCTTAAGAATATTTAAAAACTGCAATTCGGTAGAGCAGCCATGAGATTTTTAGAATATCTCTGCGCAGTTAGTTTCAGGGAATTAAATCCTCCTCTCCATAAGCAGCTGAGCATTTCACCAACTTGCTTCCTAAGGAATCCCTGCTGTAGGATAAAATTATAGCACACAACTGAGGAGAAAAAAAAACTTAAAAAAGCTATAAGGTTTAAGTATACAGCAGCCACATTCCCCAGCTAGCCTCCTGCCTTGGGTGGTCATATTAGCAGGCAAGCAAGTGGTATACATCTGTCAAGCCCTAAGTAGTACTTTATTTTCTGCCTACTTCCCACTTTCTAGAAGGAAATTACTTTTCTCTGTAATAAAGCAGGTAATATTTCAAGGGATCCGGCAAAGGCAGACTCAAGACCTTTTCTCTCAAAAAGTTTACAGGGGGATCTGGCTTTAGTTCAGAGGGTTTAGTTTCTTCCTCTTCTTGTCTCTCATCCTCAATATCCTCACTGTTGTTGTTATCATCTGATGGGTTGGAGATACGACTAGCAAAGACCTCTTTGTCCAAGAAAACAATTGTTTCCATGCGACGGCGACGCACACGTCTTCGTTTAAATCTTGGAGGGTTCTTCAGCCCATTTCCATTTTTGTTCATTGTTTCTTGATGTATAATTTTTTTAATGGTTCCTCGGATTGCTATGCGAGCCAGATCCTGGAGGCTGCGAACAGCCACTGGGGCTAAAACAAAATGAAAAACATGAACAGATATGGAGAAACTCTTCTCAAGAGTACTCACAGGAAAAGTTGTATTTGCTCAAATTAAATCAGGCCACTTGAATTCCCTGCTGTGATTACAAAACCAGCTCTATTCAACTCCTGTCAACTCAGATAAACTGTATTGTAGCTTTCCAAACAAAATTTAATTATGCATTTCTCTCATTAACTGAAGAAAAAGAATGGGATAAAAGAAGAGTTTCCTATTTTGATGTCAAGTCCTCACAATTATTTTAAGATACACATGTCTTAAAGATTATAAGAATGCAGACTTAGTGACTGAAACTGTGACTGTTTAATAACTTAGAAAAAAGATATTTTCCTACCATAGATAACTAGACCTGAAGTCTACTTAACTCGTCCATAAAATTATCTTTGTACTGTGCCAAGTGCTTTGCCAAGTTCTTCACTTAAAACATGAGTACTATTTATGCTCTTCAAAAACTGTTTCAGACTTAGTGGGTGAAGGCTGGCTGGAAACCATTTGGTAAAAGTAATTATAGAAGCATACAATAAGTTATTGTATTAAAATACCTCCCACATTAGTGGTTTGGAAGACTGTTCTGTCTTCTGCACTTATTTGCTGCCAGCCCATAAGTGCACAGCATAACTCATGCAGCATAAAGAAAAAAATTGTATTGATGCACACACACCCATGTACTAAAACGAATTAAAACAAACAAAAAACCCTGTCTTCTACAGGCAAGTAAGCATTCCTGTGACCTGAATGAAGGAATCAGAAAAAAATAATCACATGTAATATATATGCAGGTCTCACTACAAAGCCACCACACAAAGTATGCTGAAATATGCACTTAGTGGACTTTACAGCCATGGACTGCTTACTGAGCTGCTCTTTGTCATGCAAAGACACCTTTCCAGAATAAGAACAAAGCCTGACTAATCTCTTTATGGAAGTATCTCTGTCTTCATGTGGTCTTAAGAGGCCTCTCTACACCAAAGTCTTAATCTAAAGATTGAGGCCACTGCGTACAACCTGCATTTCAAACAGCTAACCAAAAATTGCACAACTTCTATCCCCCAAGCGTTCCAGATTCAGCATAATTCAGAATAGCTGGGTGGTGAGAGCCTTTGAGTAGATACAATGTTTGTTCACAGGTACTACTTGTATATTTTCCATCACCATGGCACAGTGCCTGAAAACCATGATAGTATGCAATTCAGGATTGAAACACATGTCTGCATGTGCAAAAACAATGACCAAACATCCCACAAAGTTTAGTTACAACTTCACAAGAAATTATTTGTATTTAGAATCTCTTTTTCACAATTCTGATTCTTGCACCAGGCCTCCGCAGATATCTTCAAAGATAGACTAGGATCCAACACAGGACTTAGACAACTGTTCAAAGAAGGAAGCAGTTGTGGTAATTTTCCTTGAAAGGATTCATAGGAATGTTACATCTAAGGAAGCAAGGTGCAGCTCATAGCCAAATAGCAGAAGAAACCTCCCCCATACTCAAGAATGTCTGTACTCACGCAAGTGAACAAGCCTTGATTTTCCTGAATCTGCATGGTTAGGCTGAATCAAAGGAGCAAAAGAAACAGCAAGAATCTTCTTGGTCTCCCAGGCAGAAGGACCCGTACGAGTTATCTTAGTCAACTAAACCAAAACAAGGAGATTATTGTCCATTGTGTGAACTACAGTAAGATTTTGAACAAAAAAAAAAATAAAATTAACAAACAACTTTTCTGCCTGGACAAGTGGTTAAAGTACTAGAAGCTACAATAGTAAAAGTTAAGTAACAAGGAGAAACACTGTGGGTTTTTTTTTCTCTGAGAAAATTCAGAACTCCTTACAGGATTAGCCCCAGGGAACTTCATCTGTTGCAACAGAGTATGGGCACTGGCATTTTGGGCTACCCTGCTTTCCCAGTCCCTCCTCAATTCTGAACCAGAACACCTATGTCTGACCACTGAGAAAACATGGCAGTCACTGCTGAACATTCACTCTCGAAGGAAATCTGCCCATCACTGGATTTCTGTTACAGCTCGACTTTCTCACACAAACTCATTGCACAGCATCTCGCTGGGAAGAAACTCTGCACTCTGCTCATCTCAACCACCCTGACTGAAGTAAAAGGTCAGATACCTACACCTCAGCCATACGAGTCCATTAAAACAACACACCTTCACACCAAAAAAATAATCTGAATTAGAATCTTGAGTTCAGACGCAGGGCAGTTACCCACCTTTTACCAAAAAGGATCCATTGACATTTGTAAATAGAGACAACTTGCACGCTCTTTTATAAGCCAGTTAGGGTGTAAAAGTTTGCATTTTACCGTAAGTACAACACTAGATTATGTAACTTGAACAAAGCCTTGCTGACATTTTTCTGCAGCATGAAAGTAAATTTGCAATTAACAACAAAATATCGGAATATGTGAAAGACTGGTAGAACTATGAATTTTTTAAAATATTATGAAGAGTGCAGAGTTTAGTTTCCACTCAGTGGGAACTGGTGCACTTAATGCTTTCTCCAATCTGCTACAAGAAGGGCAAACTAAAGGAAGAGCTATTGGCTAAACCGAGATCAGAATTAAGAATAACTGAAAGAGAAACATGAGTAGAAAGGCACTCAACCTTCTCTTCTAGAGGCATGACAAGAATTCCCCCAACTTTCAACAGGTTCTTCATGTAGTCTTCATGTTCCTTCTGTACTCCAGCACCACAGTAAACACGGTCATACTGAGTACAGTCTGGAGAAATCTCTAAACAATTGCCGGTAACAAAAGATGGCTCACAAAATTCAAATCTGAAAATTAAGATGTGTGTCATACAAGAACATTACAATTTATCAAATCAATTATTCTCATGAATCTGAGAAAATGAAACAGTGAAAAATACTTGAAAAAACCCCACTTTCACAGGATTTCTCCTCTGAAGCCCGTATATTCTAAACATTATCAGAACAGACCACAGCTAGAAGTCTCAAAACCACAGAACAATGAGGTGAGAATTCATAGATGAAAATCTCCAAAGGATAAGGATGCATAATTTCATACTTGAGTTGCATATAACCCTTCAGAACAGGCTATTTTTAGTCACCTGATGCTGACTCAGTTATAATACACAAATACAAATATTAGACCTGCAACTCCAAACGTTGAAGTCTTTTCATGACTGCACCAGGTTTTTTTTGGCATTTTCAAAAGCTTTTAAATGGTTTTCAGATGTTGTGGGGAACTGTAACCTGATGCTTCAGAAATATGCTTTGCTGAAGCCAATGGAAATTTTGCCATTAGCTTCAAAAGAACTGTGATTTCACTGTTCAGAAAAAGAATTTTTGCCTGTAGGATTCCTGATTCAGTTTAGAAGAAAAAAATGAATGATTCTATGATGCTTCTGGTTTTCTTACGTGTTCCAAATCTACATAAGCTTTAAGCCCCACATGTAAGGGCTAATTTTGATAGAAGTTGTACAACATATCCATTCTTCTACTGGTACACCTTGAGAGGCAGCTCAATATAGCACCTATTTATTCCTAAACACTTCCTGAAGCTTTCTGCCTTTGCAAAGCGTGCTACACATTCACAGCAGCCAGCTAACAGTTCCTGCACACGGTGTTCTAACAGCATAACTCAGCAGCCACTTCTCTCAGCAATGCCAATTTTTCAGTCATGTTGATTTCTGAATTCAGCTCACTTTTGCTCCACAGCTCTATTTGTCTGGAGAGAGGAAAAAAAGTCTTCCTTAAAACACCTATTCAAACAATAGCAATGTGACTCTGAAAAAAAAAAAACCACCAAAAAACAGTGGTGATCTGCGTGCAAGCACCTTTCACGCTGAAAACTTTTGAGCTGCTGCCAACATCAAGAAAATACAGCCCTCTCATCAGCAGCTTTCCAGTACAGCAGTAACAGCACAAGGCTGAGTAGTTTAAATTCTAGCATGTAATGACTTTCATTTTCTTCCTCCCACGAGAGGAGGGCTATCAAGTATCCAGAGATGCTTTATTTCCTTGTTTGAACAAACTGTGAGACAGATCCAAAAATATGACAGCTACAACTTTTATTGCTGAGGTTCCTATTGGCAATGGTTATCTTGCTGGAAAGTTATTACTTGTGACAGCAGCAGAATGGAGGTTCTAAGGAAGAACATAAATCAAATCCCAAGCAGTTTTAGTACCAACTTAATCATCATAAAACTACCTTCATATTTTAAAACACCATCTTTCTTCTTCTCGGATAAAACATTAGGCCACCATAGAAATCAGTTCGTATTCTGATAAGCATGTATGCTCTCAGATCACAAACATAACTATTACTGTTATTTGAAAGTTTCAAGTTGTCACCTGCAAGTGCATTTTAAAACAAGTAACCTTCTTGAGCTTCCTTTAAGCTCTGCAACAGCAGCACTGCTATTAAAAATGCTGCAAAAGTTTCTGAAACTCCCCCCCAATACACATGAGCTTAGAAGGTCACACACTGCAGCTCAGCAAGGCTAAGGAGCCAGAAGCCTTAGATTACCCTGAACCCAGAGCTACCACATGGGAGCAAGAAGTGCCACGACTAAAGCCAAACACACAAAGTGAATCCAAACAGGCATTCCGCATTCTTACTTGTCAAAGCTGTCACTTGTTTTAATGAAGAAGTCCAATTTCTGCTTTGCATATTCAATCACATCAGAATGAAGCTCCACACCGTGGTTAACACCAAAAGGACCTGCAAATTTAGAACACCGGGCTAATGGAAACAGGCAACAACACAAAATCCAGCAGGATTGAATACACTTTTGGTTACTTCATATAAGAGGTTGCTCCGTGAGTGTCAGACAGTTAGTGCTTGTGTAGGGTCAGCTATCTTAGTACTACAGTGGGAATCGCAACCCTATACCTGCAATTTCTGGCAGCAAATGAGGCTGTTTTGCACAACTGATTTTGAGTAATTTGCTCTTAACTATGCAGGAAATTCCTCTGTAGGAGGGAAACACTGATACTATTGTTGTAAAACTGACCACCTGGAAAAAATTCCAATGCAAAACAATAGCCTGCATGTTTTAATAAATCCCTCAAAAAAATCTTTATGCTATTTTTATACCCCCTTGCTGATAGGCTAAAAATGTCCTCAAAGGAATCATGAACAGCCACTATACATTGTACCTCAATTAACAGCAAAAACAAATTGGAAAATACAGGAAGTTGTTCAGCATCCACACTTTTTTATTCAGAACTGACTTGGTAGCTTTTCCAAAAATTCAAAAGAATTCAAAAGCCCTGGAGTTACACATTGGCATCCTAGGTAATCTCAACAAACCTAGCAGAAAACCACAAACGTGATTCCATGAAAAGCCACGGGAGATGGGAGTGAGGCTCTATCCTGACCACAAACATTTCAGCAGTTAAAATTCTTGACACCCCCACAAAAGGAAAATATGTACCCTATAGTCATTTGCTATCAATCCTGGCAGCACGATTGCTGACTGAAATACTTGAGAGAATTGCAATTGTATAATTGCACTTTGATGCTTTGCTTTGTGCCTACTGTAGATGGTCACAAAATCAGTTCTGATGTACCAACTGCTTTCCAGAGACTATTCCCACCTGTATGCTGGGAAGAGTCAAAATTGGATCTCCAACATGTTTCAGTCTAGACAGGACAGTGTAAAAACAAACAAGGCACAAAACAGCTACAGACACAGTTTTCATGCTCAATCCCGGTTTAAACACAGCACTCCTGCTCCTGAGCTGGGTTCTTGCTTAAGGGGCAACAAACCCAAGTTTGTGCCCAGTCCTGCAGGAATCCACTACAGCCACCTGTGCAATTACATCGTTGCCTGTTCTGACTTGAAATCTGGATGCCATCCAGTTCCAGAGAGGTTTCAAGAATCCTGATAAATTGGCCAGTTGGATTAACATATTCTTTACTTTCCTAGCTACCTTTTAGTTTTGTTACTTGAGGAATGCTTCATTCCCAATTTCAAAACTTTTTCTTTTTTAATCTAACATGAACAGTTAACATGATTGAAAAGGTATTTACCCAAGATGAGTCCAACCATAGAACTCAGATAACCAGTGCCACTGCCAAGATTCAAAAATGACAGCCCTGGTTGCAGATCCAAAGCTTCCATCACCTCAGAGTAAATGCACGGTGCCGAGAGATGAATATTTCCATGCTTCCATGCCAAGTCCTTGTAGGCATTGTCTTTGAACTCTTCCAGGTAGTAATCTGCTCGATCAATGGCTCGGAAGGCCTGTTCTACCAGTTCTGTCCGGATGTATTGTGCCTCCTTCAGGTTATCAATTAACTCATCATTATCTTCTCCTGCACTCACTGCACCTCCCATCTTCAATAGTTTTGTCTAAGCACTAAAACTAAAGGAATAATAAAGGAAGGTGAGGTATAGAGCATGCACTTGGACACTAAATTATGCTGCTGTATATGGAGTACTTAGAGAGACCTTTAGGTACTCTAAGGACCATAAGCAGCAGGAAAACATTACCACCGCCACCATCCCCCACTCAAACAATGAAAACCGAAATGCAGCAGATCTGGCATCTAGTACCTGGCACTAGCGGGGAGAATCACAATAGACAAATTAAATGTGCAATGCCTGTCTTCAAACACTACCAACATTTTACTAGCATGTCAGCCTTTTCACTGAACCCTTTATATAAAGGATTGTTCTAGCTCCTATGCTTATAGGTCATTTTTCATTGCAAATCCGACCGACAGTGCAAGTTTGGCTTGCCTGTCAGGATTCTTGCCACACGCAGACTTTCTACCTCTAATAGTATCAAGGGGAAATTAAGAGACTAAGACACAGGCAGCAAGAACCAGAAAAATCTCAAATTACGTTTTCTTTGAACATGCATCAGGATGCTGATTTCACAGAGGTTAAAAAAACCCCTCTGATCTAGAGTACAAGCTTGCTTACTTCAGCAAACGCACTTCCACACAGCCCATCTTTAGAGCTTGAGCCACCATCATCAGTAAAGCACTTAACAATACAGACAGCAACCGCAGACAGAATTTCCACTGAAGCCTGTGAAATTTCTTAGGTCCTCTTAAGTCCTAGATGAGCTAACCCCCATTTTGGAAATTCTTCAGTGACACAGATTTATGAATTACAAACACTTCTGACTTCACTGACACGATCATCTCCAGCAACCCATTCAAGCTTGTTGGTGCGGCGGAAAGAGAAGCAAGCACCTTCCTTGACTGTGCATTACACTAAGCATGGCTTATGTGCTTCGTGTACTAAAATATCTATAGGTTTTAAAGAAAAAGGTATAGGGGCAGAAGAACATAGAAGAACTTATCACTCAAAGTTAATCTAGCTTTTCTTCCCTACCCATATCTTTAAAAAAAATCCTTTTCAGAAAACACAAGATGATTTTTTTTTTTAAAAAATGCATTTATTTACAATGCCTTTCTCTGCTCACAGTAACAACCACAGAAGCAGCAGCTTTAGAGTTCATTCCCGGGATCAGAAGATCTGCCTACAGCTAAATTGTTGGGGTTTATTTGTTACATTCAGCAAGAGCAAATCACACACTTTCATTTTCAGAGGAAACAAAAAAACGCTACAGGAGTCTAAGGAAATTTCACAGTTATTCAAGTAACATACCATCCTGATTACCTGTAGAGACACACAAAATAGGATATACTTATGCAGGGAACTTGAGCCTGTTTTTAATACATTCATGTCTCAACCACATCAATCCAGTTTCAGACCATTAATAAAACTTAAAATCCCACCCCTCTCCTTTCTATAGTTACTCCTTCATTTTCTCTACAAAAAATGATTGTGTTTTATTACCTCACAGTGGAAACGCATCAAGTTGAAGGCTTAGGTGGGTTCATCAGCCAATTTGATTCTTTCTCCCCCCCCCCCCCCCCCGTTACACAACAACTCATTGCATCTGCACATATAGGGTTGCTTATATCTTTGGTCAGTATGTTTTATATAACATTCTGCATTAAAATACTCTCTTCCCTGAGGGTGTTGATTCCCTTGACTTTCTTTTGTATATTTTGCTCTTAGGCCTGCGTCTTTCTTCCACTTAAGCTCTTTTTGCTATTAAAAAAAGCTACATTTGTAGATTTAAAGTATGAATAAAAAGTTGTGGCTTTAATAGTGTTCCATCTTGGATCTCCAACAAATTCTTTCTGATGTACGCAAGCCCCACTGGGACAACTGGTCCGACCTGGTTTTAGCTCAGCTATATGATCAACAACTGTTCTTCCACGTTCTACAACATGGAAGACGTTTTTCTAGTGAGATCAAGGAATCTCCAAGTTGTGACAGGTGTCAGATCCTTCTGAAACGATTACTTTTGCTGGATACTAGCTTACTTCCAATAAAATGCATGTTTTATATGCAGAACGTAGAACTCTGACATGTAAATTCCTCTCTGGATAATTCCAAATCTTTGTTTAACCTTGTTTCCCTTCTCCTACTGGAAGTGGGAACCAAGACTATGAGTAGGACTTATTTTTAACAAACCTTTTAAAACAAGATCCTCTCCCTCCACAATTAGCACAGTTGCACTTTTCACACTTCTAGGCAAAGCACAGATTTCCACAAATCTGAGCAGGAACAAAGTTCACATGCAAAAATTACGATCGTTAGCAGATCACAACATGGGCATCAAACCAAGCAGCCTTTTAGTGTTGAAACATCCCTTCAATTGCATGTTGCCATCTTCTCCTTTAAGAAAAACAAAACAGAAAAACAACAAACAGAAAAACAAAAAAACAAGTCTGACATGAGAAGCTGCATTCAGACGCCTGAAAAAAACCACTGAAATTACAGCAATTTCTTCCAAGGCAAACACCAGCAGATGCACAGAGAAAGACTCAAAACAATACACAAGGCACAAAAATGCAATTCTTCACCCCAACACGTTTCCAGGGTAATCCCTGCTCTGACATAATACGCTCCAGAAAAGATAACAAAGGTGAGGATGTTTTCCGATTAAAACAAAAAGTTACAATTGGCACAGCTTTCAATCCTAGCCCCTCTAACTCTCTCAAATAACAAATTAAAAACGCCCACGCCATATACCTCAATCACTACCTGCGTTATCGGGCTGCTGCCGAGGAAAGTGACGGAGATGAGAGAGTGGGAGGCAGGTCTAGGAAAGCCTGATGTTGAATCCCCCTCCCCCGGCTTTAATTGCAGCTGGGGGGCCCCGCTCTCCACACGGCATCGCTGCCTCCAGCCATGCCCAGAGCCCCAGGGCGGCCGTGCGGGAGCCCAGGCCGCCCAGACGGGGAGGCGGTGCTGGGACAGAGGCCACGAGAAGGGCCATGGCCCCACCGCCGGGCACCCGCAGCGGGAGCCCCACTGCCGGAGGAAGGCCGCAGGGCTGAGGGGGGGGCAGCGGCCTGAGGAGACGGCGCGGCTCCGGCCGGGGCTGAGGTGAAGGGAGGTGAAGGGGGGTGAAGGGGGCTGCAGCGGCCCGGTTAGGTCGGGTCGAGCCGGGACCGGCCGCACCTCAGCGGACAGGGTCTCCTCGCCCCCCGGCCGTACCTGAGCGGCGGGTCGGCGCGACCCAGCCCGGTGCGGCCCGTTCCCCTCCCGGGCCCGGCGGCGCGGCCGTCCCACCGCGTTCCGGAGCGGTAAACACTGCCCAGCTGAGCGCCGGCCGCGCCACTGCGCACGCGCGGCGCTCACCACCGTCGCGGGAACGGGGAGCAGACCACTGCGGTCCGGCGGGGGGGGAACGACGCTGTCTGGGCTGTACCATGCAGACTCGGCGCGGGGGGGACGACTGTACCACTGCGGGGCGGGGGGCAAGGCTGGTTCCCTGAGGGGAGACTCGGCAGGGCCGGGCCCGTCCCGGTGCGGCGGCTGCCGAGGGAGTCCGGTCTCCATCGCTGTGTGAGCTCGCCCTTCCCTGGTGGCCCGGCGGCCTGAACACAGACTGGGCCTATGTACGGGATCTGCTTATGGGGCCTACTTACGGGGCCTATGTATGGGGCCTACATATGGGGCCTACATACAGTGGTACAGACCAGGCCTTAATACAAACCACAGCACACAACGCACTGGCCCTACGGGTCAGAGCTAAACACAGACGGGGCCTAATTACAAACTGGGTCTGAATACAGTCTAGGTCCACAGGCTGGGCCTATAGGCAGGGCCTAAATATGGACCAGAGCTACAGATAGGGGCTAAATGCAGATGGGGCCAACAGACCAGGCCTAAATATGGCCCAGGCCAGCAGCCTGGGGATATCGGGCAGGCGTAAACGCAGACCAGGTCTAAACACAGGCTGGGCCAACAGCCTGCACCCACAGATCCAGACTAAATACGGACCAGGACTAAGTACCGACCAGGACTCTTTTCCTGATCTTTCCCATTGCACAGCCCCTGGGAACACCTCCCCATCCCAGAGCGGCTGCCTTCCCCCAGCTCCGTACCCCCTACCCTGCCCTAATTTCTGGCTCCCTGCACAGGCTGCATTTCCACACCGGCTCCTTCAGCTCAGCGCCCAGTTCTCCCAGTTCTCCCAGTCCTCATCCCCTGCAGGACACCCCCACAGCACACCCCGCTGTGACAGCGCATTGCCCCAGCTCCGGGTGGGATCGGGGCTTCCCAGGGTGCGGGAGCGGATGCACAGAGCAGCCCGGCAGCAGGAGCCAGCGAGGAGCTGGGGAGATGCCAGTCTCCAGCTGGCACACACAGTCCTCGCGCTGTAGCTGAACCTCCCATGTGAAGCGTGGCCAACACCAGATGTTCTGATATCATTAGTCAGGCTTGGGAAAAAATCATGGGAACTTAGGAAAAAATCATTACTCTGCGAGCTAATTGATATTCTGCATTTTGAGCTTATGAACACCCAACTTGAGTCACATGCTTGGATTTTATATTTTTTTCTGCAACCATAAATGCCGGATATAAACTTACTGAGAAGAAAATAAGTGAGATGCGTATTCACCTGATTCCAGGGGCTGGGGCTTGAAGGAAACATGGAGTATTGCGAGACTGACACAATATCTGACCTGCCTTTCGTGCAGTGGAGGGATCCCTGTCCCCTAGCGTGATCTGGCTGAGCGTTAGGCATCTAATTTAGATTTTACCCACCCACATAGGCTCCTTCAGTGGTTGTAACCAACATGTCAGGGCCCAACAAGACATGGGGGAAAGGTGGCTCCTGTCAGCCATCTCAGAATGAGAGAAATTATCCTCTAAAAGTGTGTGTCTGTCTTCATCTGTAAGTGACCCACACAGCGTTGGCTGAGGCTACGCAATCTGTGTGACCGCTAAGGCTGCGGATCGAACAAAATTGCCTGGACTGGCCTCAGATCTAGGACTTGATACTACGTACGGCTACAAAATGAGAAGGAATAACCACATCTAGACAAGAGGCTTGTTGATTTAAGTTGTCTGGAGATGAATTGTGAAAAAAGAAATAGCTATCCTTCCAGACACAACAAGCCCGCAGTGGAAAAAAATAAGAATTACCCTGGTGAATGAGACTCAAATAGGAGAAAGTAAATAAGCATCCAAGATGTATTTATGCTTTAAGGTGATTATCTCAGCTCCCTTCATTAACATGATAACAGCAGACTCTGCAAACAGGCACAGGGTAATACTGTAGATGTCTGCACTTTCATTTCGCAGAAGACAGCTGCCTGGGAGAATGGGATTATTCGTGGAGAGTGAGCGCTGAAACTCCTCCTTGCTGATTCAACCAAAATAGGACGTGGTGATTGCGTTTGCCTCGTCTTGTTTAATACGGAAAGCACTCAAGCATAATGGCAACGCAGTTAAAATCTGCAAACGCAGAACAGGCAAACTCCTTACACGTGTGATTCCAGGGCTTCCATTCAGCATCTGCTCCCCTTGCTGCTAGAGCCACCTGAAAAATAGCAGTTGGTTTATTTTTTGCACAAAAATTGTCAAAATAAAAGCTGGGTAAAAACCATCCCATTCTTGCTAGAGCAGCTGTGCTGTAGCAGAGAGCTCACAGCAGCAGGGGTAGAGGGGAGCACGGCTGTGCCTCCTTGCAGACTGTTACTAAGGCAGAGAGGAAGATTCGGCGGCAGCAGCTGCTCTTGCAGCAAGTTCTTGAGAAGACCAGAAAGAGCTTGAGGAGTGTTTTAGGGATTCCCAAACACCCTGAGCCCTCCCGGGACTATTCACGATTCCTTCCAGCCTTTCAGTGAGACTTGCAGCCCCTCCGTTTCCAGACAGAGAATTACAGGAATTAGCCAGGAGAAGCATGCAAGGAAGACACTTGCCCACCTCATTGCCTGCACCCCAAACATGTCAGGGTGCACAGCCACAGGGAGGGAATAGCTGAAGGGAGACGGTCACCCCCAAGGGACAGGTTATTTTCTGCACCTCTAACTCATACACGTCTTTGCAGCACATGGCCCAAATCACGCGCTAACAGAAGAGTCATGCCAAGCTGTGCCCGGGCAGGCACGCTTTCGCTGCTGCACAGGCTCACCCCCAGCTTCCCACTGGCACCCGCTGGTTCTGCTCCCCTGGGAGCTTTTTCCCCTCTGGCTTCTTTGAAAATTTAGTTATTGCTGAAAACACCTCCACGTAGGTGATAGCACCAGGCTCCAGCTCTGAAGGAAACCCAAAGTTGTCTAATAACATTGCAAAAATACCCACATTTAGAAAAACAGAATGGTTGGGTATTTCATGATTTCGTGGGCCTGTGATTGCTGATTCTTTCTGCTACTCCTTTCCCTGCTCTTTCAAAAGACCTTCCTTTCATCCTTACAGCTCACCTGGGGCTTTGTTATCCATGAGTTATAGTCAGCAATAGGTTAGTAAGTAACTCCTGCGTCTGCGTTGTCCGCAAATGCGTGTGGGCAGCTCCCCCCGGCTTGAAGAGCCCCAGCAGCCTCTGAGAGTGGAAGAAGCAGAGTAGGATTGGGAAAGCAGTGGCACTGGGTGGCACTGGTTAAATCCCAGCATTATTATATTTCTCAGCCATGTACCACAAGGTGTCTCCAGCAGTACAGGGTTTGGAGGTGGCACCTCAGCATCATCCCCTGGGCTGGGGCACGGCCGGGACCCTCACAGGCGCAAGGGCAATCCCCGTCCCTACTCTCAGCAACCCCCAGCTCTACGATCTCACAGGTCTCCAGCCTTTGTTAGCTGAGACACTTAATCGCTGAGAGCAAGCAGTTTTCATGAGGGTGAGCTGAAGCCAAGATTTTTCTTGCTTTCCCTTGTCTTTTTTTCCCTGTGTTTTAGTTTCCTCCTTCCTTTTTTTTAAATCAATTTCCTTTACAAATATTTTTAAAACACCAGTCAGCATGAATTAACTTCCAAAGTCGATCTTGGTGATGGTCAGTTAAAATGGGTTGTTTTTATTTATTTGAAAGCACAAATAGTAAAAACACATTTTAGCACCCGTGCTCAGGCAGCCTGACCTGCAGCCTTGCAATACAGGGGGCTGTTTAAGTCAATAGGGTAATTTGTGGGTGACAGGATGACTCACATAAATTAAGAGTTGGAGGAGCATTAAATCATAGTGTTATATTTTCACCATTTTCTTTTTTTGTTTGTGAACCATAGTGATTCTGTGATTCTGTGATACGCTCTGTTGCGTTTTCTAGTCAGTTTGGCACTATACTGCTTTCAGAAGCATATGCTATATGTGCACACACACACACACATATGCATATATCTAATGTGGTTGGACTTGATGATCTTACAGGTCTTTTCCAACCTTAGTGATTCTGTGATTCTGTGAAATACGTGCAAACTTACGCATTTACACTAGTATTACTATTAACACACTGACAGCAAATCACTTGAGCTCCTCCTGCCCATGCAAAGGGTATATATGTGTGTGTATCCTACAGCTTTCCTCTTGCCTCATTTCATCAAAGGGCTCTGTGAGTAATTGCTGAAGCAAGAGGAGGAACATACGTCTTGATTTCCACTGTATCACACCATGCATAACCACTGCCACTTGGAAAAAGGACCCATAAAGACCTGGATTCATCTCACTTAGCTGCATCATCAAAGAAAAGCAGCCAGGAGATGGTGCAGCCTGGCTGAGAGTGGGAGAAAGCGTCACCAGAGGTGCCTGCCGTTGGGGACATACAGCAGCGAGGTGCTGCTTCTCTTTTTGATACTGCCGGGAGCACTGGCGAGCCCTTTTCAGTGTCCTGTCTCTCTCCTGTCTCGTCACGGCCTGTCTGCCATGATTTAAGGGAGGCTTGCCAAATAAAAATCTCAAAACTCAAGCTTTTCATATTTATGGGGGAAGAAAATGATTCCTGGATCTTTCAAGTGACTTGTGGATTAAGTAAAATCGATGGGTTTTATGGATTCATAAATAATAAAAATACAAGATGGCAGTCATATCACATTTTCCTGCTCCTGCTTTGGCTTTGGTAGTCCTACATGTCCTACCTGCAGACTCGCCTGTCGGGCTGTGCCAGCCACAGCTTTTGCCCATTTCCCCTTAAAAACCACGGGGGCTCAGCCGTCCTGCTCAAACGGCCTTTCTAAAACCTCTCTCCTCCAGCAATAGGAAAGCATCTTCAGATTTCCAATGGAAATTTATTCCTGGCCGAGATGCGCCTCATTTGATCTCCTACCTATATTATCCTCTAACTTAAATCATTCCCCTTCCTCCCACCCTGAATGTATTTATGAAAAGCAATCATATCCCCTCTTAACCTTTGTTTTTTCTAGGCTAAACAAGCCAAGCTCTTTTAATCTCCTCTCCTAAGATAGGTTCTCCGTTCTGCTAATAACCCTGCCAGTCCTTCCCTGCGCCTGTTCAAGGATAAATTCATCTTTTCTTTTTCCAAAGAGAGGCCCCAGAGCTACACACAGTATCCCACATGAGGTCCTATGGATGCCAGTACTAATATTTCTCTGCATCTACCGAATAAATGGTTTGTTGCATGAGCCTTTTTGCACAGCAAATGGATAATAGATACAAATCGATAAACTAATAGCTATAACACAATATTAATCAAGGAAATCGCTGTTTTACTTGGAAGGACGTTCTGCTCCTTTGCATTTGTGCGTCCTGGTCCTTAGCAGGCCTTAATCAGTGGTTTTCCATATTTCATTTACCCTGGATGAGCATCAGGACCTTGAGTTAAAGGAGGCACTGGGGGAAGTCTTGTCTGTGTTTCACTCAGCCTTTGCTCTTGCAAAACTCTCTTTGAAATCATGGCTGAGGGTTTGAACTGCGAAGATGCAGAGTCAAATGATGAAAAGCCTTTTGCATTCGTCTCTTCTCTTTTCAAAATGATTTTCCAGTTTTACTTGGGGTTTAATTAAATTTCTGCGACCCAGGCAGAGAGTTCAGCCTTTCTTGATTAATGCTCTTTTAGGTGGTTCTGATAAGAATTTAGCATCAACAATTGAGCTAACAAGCCCCAGTGAACAGTTTAGAGCAGGAGACTAATTCTATTAACGCTTTGCAGTGTCAGGACTCCACTTTGAGCTTGCAGCCGAGAGGAGGGGTAGGGGAGAGGGAGCAAATGGAAAATTTGGCAACTAAATCCCCAAGATTCAGCTTCTTTGTGGACAGAGCTCATCTGGAAACTATTTTAGCTGACAACATCAGAATTTCACCTGTTCTTTTTTTTTGCTCCTGGCTGATGCTCTGCACTTTCTTGGCTCATTGTGATAACGGCTGGGAATAAGGAGTGGAACTGAATGGTGGCTTTGATAAGAGAAATGGAAGAGTAATGCAATGACATGATACTGGGGTAGGGCCTCTGCAGTTAGCCCTGCCCGTGCTGGATGTGTACCGGAGTACAGGATGGTCAGGACAAAGATGCTTGTGCTGACAGTTGCAAATTAGTCTGTTGTGAGGGAAAAATTGAGGTTAATGCTCTGCAGAAATGTTTCTGTTACTTTTTGGTGACAACAGAAATATCTTGCAGGCCTGACATGCCATTCAGCTCTGAAGAAGCCCATCTGATCCACAAGCATTTTTTTTCTCTCTCTTTCCCTCTCCTCCCTACCCTGCTTAAGGTACCACTAAAACCTCGCTCTGTCTGTGCTAAAACACAGCCTGATGTCATTAAACCATAGCGCAAAGCCTTGGCCAGGACATCACAGTTGATCCACCTGTCTAGAGCTTCTCATCTTGAGGTGCTGGAGCGTGTCCAGAGAAGGGCGACGGAGCTGGTGAGGGGTCTGGAGCACAAGTCTGATGAGGAGCGGCTGAGGGAGCTGGGGTTGTTCAGTCTGGAGAAGAGGAGGTGAGGGGAGACCTCATCGCTCTCTACAACTGCCTGAAAGGGGGTTGTGGTGAGGTGGGTGTTGGTCTCTTCTCCCAAGTGACAGCGACAGGACAAGAGGAAATGGCCTCAAGTTGCACCAGGGCAGGTTTAGGCTGGGTATTAGGAAAAAATTCTTCACTGAAATGGTTGTCAGACATTGGAAGAGGCTGCCCAGGGAGGTGGTTGAGTCACCATCCCTGGAGGTATTGGCGCTTAGGGACATGGTTTAGTAGTGGACTTAGCAGGGTTACGTTTACGGTTGGACTTGGTGATCTTAAAGGTCTTTTCCAACCTAAACAACTCTATGATTCTATGATCTCCAGTACCTGGAGACCCAGCTTTGTTCTTGTCTGCTTTGAGCTGCCCACAAACCTCACACAAGTCTCTCCTTTGTGGGAGCCTGCAGAAACCAGAATATTATTTCAGGGATGTTGTTTTTCTTTCTCTTCTGGGCAGTCATCAAGGATAATTTGAGTCAACCAGATTACCTGGAAGTTTCCTGAAAACAAGGCTACTGGGTGCTCTATGGGTTGGTAGCAGAACTACAGTCACACCAAATGGCGCAAGGTAAAAATCAGTGTCCATCACTGCATGACCCACAGATGCTTATTGCTTCTTGTGAGCTCTCCAGGAGCCATCCAGCACCCTTCAGTGCCTTCTGAGCTGTTTCTCCTGCCCTTCTCAAGAACCGGGGCAGGCACTAAGTGCTGCTGGAGCTGGTCCCCCCAAGGAAGGCTGCAGCTGGGGGCCACCCGGCAGAGCTGGGTGGCTGCGCCCCTGTATTAATCCATACTGCGGTCTGTGTCCGTGCTCATACCTGCCCATTTTTATTTTATTTATTTTACAAAGCAGACTAAAGATTCGATTAAATTATTTAGGCAATTTGATTCACTCCGCTGTCAGTGCAGTCGTTGGGGAGGATTATCAGCAGGACCTGGTGGGGGGCACACATCCCACATCATAAACTGCCTCCTGCTCAAACCCCACCCCCCATGCACTTCGTTTGGATGACGGCTCATTGCTGTCCCTGGATGAAACCGATGACAAAATATGCCAAGGGCACACAGACACCCTCCCTCACCGCCCCTCACTTGCTGCAGCATCGCTGCGAATTGTCGTTGTCAGCAGGGGAGCATGCTCATCAGGGGACTCCATCCATGATCACTATAAAGAGGATGCATATATCTAAGTCCTGGATGCTCCCCAATATCAGATCACAGCAGGGAATGAACTAATACCCATGTTACCTCTCCTGAAAATGTGAAGACCCACTGAGAAATCACAGACGAGGGAGGCTCTGACAACGCTCCCGACCTCTCAGGACAAGAGGCAGCCAAAGCATCGGTCCCCGAAGGCACCTGCCCTTGTGATGCCGCTGGGTCCAGGCTCGCTGTGGGAGCCACCTTGTGAGCAACCGGCGAGCGCCGACAAAGATCCTCCTGCCTTCATCTCTACAGCTGTTGAAAATGGCCCTGCGCACAAAGGGCAGCGTCCTCATTAAATTTCGCGGAGGGTTGCCATGTGGCCAGCAGAAATTTTGTTTTGTTTTATTTCAGTAAGCGGCACAGTAATGTATTCACCACCTCCGAATGTAATAGGGTGACAGATGGGAGCTGGGCTCTGGCTTTCATGGGAAAGGCTCCTCTCAGCAGGGAGGCAGTAAGTTTCCCACCTAATCTTCTGTAACCTTCAGGCTGCTAACAACTGTAAGAAGCAAAGCAATGGGTAGTTATTAAATTAATGACTTCATCCCCAAGCTGGTAATAAATATTTTACAGTTTTATCTCTCCACCCTGTAGACTGCTCTAGACAAACTAGACTGTTTATTAATCTAGCTTTTGGATTTATGTTATTTAATTGCTAAACAGCCTCAGCATGGTCGGGCTGGATTATTAAATGTTGAAGCTCGAGGAGTCCTCTGGCAAATGGCAAAACCTGAGGAGCTGATCCGTGATCTTGGACTTGATGAGCTTCAGGCCAAAACCAACTCCCCTGCGGTGCTAAGGCCAGGGTAGCCCCTGTTTGAGTCCAAACCATTTGGCCGTTGCCTCGTGCTTAGTTTGGGTGGAGTCTGGGACTCGCTGGAAGTAAGGAAGAGGTAAGGAAAAGTTTTGGCTCATCCTGGCTTCAATAAGGGCATGCTGGAGTCAACTGCAGCCACGATGCTGGGGGGTCAGACATCACATCTTAGTGTGGACTGGTCCTCCCGGGGTGGTCCAGCCCTTCGTGCTAGTCCTGGAGCTCAGGCAGAGCATGTGTCCTTGCTCTATCCCTTCATGGCTCATGTTCCTTCAGATCATCACAGATAGTCACTGGCATTCGAACAAAAAAGCGTTGCAGTTATATAAATGAAAGCAGGCTTTAATGGCTGTTACGCTTCCTTGTTGACAGGGTCAAAAATGTCTTTAAATCCGATACTACCATTTTTACAACAATTGGTGATTTATGCATCCTACTGAAAGAAGGGGATGAAGGCATCTGGAATAACGAGAGCTATTTGTCTGAAGAATGCATCATCCGCATGCTTTCCTACAGCCTCAATCCCACGAGCCCTTCTGTACAAAGCGGAAGGTCGTTTCAGGATATATCTTCTCATAAAAGTGTAGGAGAAGTGAGTGTGTTAAAAAGTGCGGGCCAGAGCCTTTAATCCAGCCAGGCTGTGCTCAGTGCTGGTTGGGAGGGGAGCAGTTTCCAGCCAGCGGCTGCTCCGTTGGCTGCAGTGTCATCTCCAGCCCATCTGCGTGCTCCCCAGCCTCAGCATCATCTTCCCGGGGCCCAAGGGGGGTGAATTTGAGGCCAAATGACAGCTCTGAAGAGCAAAGTGGCCTTCTCTCCCCAGTAACCTGATGGAGAACAAGGCAACCCCTTCCTGACCACCCAGTTGTGTGTTTCTCAGGACCTCTTAGTCATGGGAGCAGGGTGAGATGGACCACGCCTTAAGACTTCACCCAGAGGAGTTCTGGGACAGGGGGACCAAAAATCAGAAAAAATGCACAAGACTGGGCAAGAAACCCCTTTCTGCTCATGCCCGAAAGCCATCGCTGGAGCTCATGGCTCTCCGGGAGATGCTAGGTCAATGTTGACAAGTGGAAGGTACCACTTGAGCAGGAGAATGGAGGGATGGGTTGTTAGCAGCTTTTAACAATTAACAGTGGCATCAGTGAGGCCAAATGACACTCTCGTTGGTCAATGATTTATCGACATGTTTAGAAACGACCATATGCTGACAAGTATCTTTTCCCTTACATCCTTGAAGCAAAAGACCCGCTCTCCTCTGCCGTTCAGCTTTCACCCTACGCGTGTTGGAGGAGGCTTAAGAGCTCTCCTAAGCACACCTATAAACTGACAGTGTACCATCTTAAACCAATTCAATTCCCTTCCCTGCGATAAAGGACGCCAGTTCGGAGAAGATAACATCTCACAGTGATGGCTCCCAAAGCTGCAATTTAACACAAATCTAACCGCTCTATTATGCAGCACAGCCAATTCGTTAAGAAAGGACAAGCGTGCATGTCTATTAGCTCTATCATCATAATCAAATATTGGCACAAGGAACTGCGCGGCGGTGCAAAGTCTAACGAAACCCCCCATAAAACCATTATGTGCCCTTCAGAAAAACAGCGCACCAGCCAGTTTAGGTGAACCATTGCGTGAGTCACCCTGTTTTTCTCCTTTTAAGATGCGCAGCCCTTTGTGGAGCGGACAAAACCCCATCGATGCCAAGTTGTATCCAGCAAAGCCTCAAAGAGAGCTTGTCCTTGGGGTTCGTGCTGCACAGCTCCTGGGACTGAGGTGGCTCCTGGGCTTGATCCCCAGCAGTCCTCGCTCCCGAGGGTGTTTCTGCTCAGGCATTTGGGACCACATGGCTAGGGGATCCAGAGCAAGTCCTAAATCTGACTGCTCAGAGAGAGGAAAGCCAGATGCTGATAGAAGAAGCTGCAGAAGGAGCTCAGCAGAGGCAGGAGGATCGCTTGCTTTCGGCAGAGCCAAGAGTGCTGCAGCAAAGTCTCGAGCTTGTCTCAGCATGAAGATGAGGCGGGATGGCTTGTGTCCCAGGACATCTCCTGTGCCAGGAGCTGGGGCTGCAGTGGGAGTGGAGGGAAGGTCTCTTACTGCTGCACATGTGGGGTCAGCATGAAGGCTCTAAACCAAACCATCCCCGGTGTCTCCGCAGTGTCTCTGGCACTTCATGGCTCCTAGTAACTCCTGATTTCGCTGTCAGCCACAACTTGCCCTAGGCTCGCTCACTCTTATCAGCCCTGCCTTGCACTTTTAATTACACCTGCAATCTCCATACCATGCCCTGCAAAGGAGGGGCAGAGGGCAGAGCCAGTGGCAGAGCTGGCAGCCCACTTGCCCACCACACTGGCCCTGGAAACGCACCAGCACGAAGCAAGAGCATCTACTGCAGCCTCTCCAGGAGGGCTGTCCTCTCCTCTGCCGTCCCCATGAGCCTGTCCTAAGCCTCTGCCGGTTGTCCTGCCGCAGGACAGCTTGCAGACTCCCAATGAAGACAGAAAAAACTTTCAGTGAACACCGATGACCACGTACATGCTTGAGGAAAGGCTTTAAGAAATCTTTCTACCCAAAACTTTGCTCCAAATTTTTCTGGCTACAGTTCTTACCCTTTTGGCTCCATTTCGCTCTGCCTTTCACCCTTGTGTCTTTGCAGCACAGCCACCACCTCCTGCCTTAACCCAACAGCGCTTGTGCCTCTGCACGGGGACTGTCAGGGATGTTCAGCTCAGTTAATCAGAGAATTGAATTTCGTGGTGATGCACCTGCCTGAAATTCCCATTTGACCCAACTCACTCAGCTCCAAATGGCCTTAATATGATTTACCTTATTTCACCTTGGA